>NC_133324.1:452289293-452929293 GCF_042186555.1 Aquarana catesbeiana | reverse complement strand
TAGGATGACAAACATGTTACAAAGGGTTTAAGATGACTGTCCACTACACGACTGAGGTTTTTAGTTAAGTTACCGCATTCAGATATGAAGGGTCTACCTGGGGGATTTGTAGAATGCTTGTGCAACTTGGGCAGGGCATAAAAGGTGGCCTCCCATGGGAAGCCCACTCTTATAAACTCCCAAATTTGTTTGGATATGACATTATGATAAAATGCCGCATCCACCATCAAATAAAAATCTTGAGCAAATTTGTCTAGTAACGACCTATGTATGGGTCGACACCATTCAGAGTATTTTCATGCACATTTCAATGTAATGAATGTTGTTCACAACCAAAACGGTGCCACCATTGTCAGAGGGTGTTATGGCAATGTCGTGGTTATGGGCCAATGGATCAAGCGCCTTCTTTTCACATTGATCGAGATTGCATGAGATCTAGAGACATTTTTCATTTTCTGGATGTCAGGATGTCAGCAGATCACCACTGCTGCATTATGATTAGAGCTAGGTGGAGGATACATGGTGGGTTTATTTTTTAGTGAAGGATCAATGGCATGTGTATTTGCCTGTGCAGTGGGCATATTATCCACAGCTGCAAGGAGGGTCTCTATATCAATTGAGTCAATTAAATTTTCCGACTCATTTTCTTCCAACAATGATATCAAATTGCCCAAAGCCTGTGTGTCTTGATTGGTTTGCCCAGGTTCCAAAGCACGTTTCTTGGCATATGAGCTTTTTAGTAAAACATTGTGTATGAAAAGATGGATGTCCTTGATGGCCTCAAATTTGTCAAGACCAGAGTCAGGGCAAAAAGTGAGGCCACGCGCAAGGACGGCCATTTCTTTCTGATCCAGAGAGTATGTCCTGGATCAAGCTGTTAAATTTTTGCAAATCATTCAAGATATGCACATCGAGGATGATACCCAATTGGTTGCCATAGATGTTGAATCCTTGTATTGCACCATTCCTCATGAGATGTGATGAGCAGTGATGCGTCATGTGTTGTCACACTCTAGTTAATGTGAACCTAGCTATACTGACTTTATCCTAACATCTCTTGAATTTATACTCTACCATAACGCCTTTTGCTTTGATGGTTCCCACTACCTCCAGATACAGGGGGTGGCGATGGGGATATGTTGTGCCCCATCACACACCAACCTGTACCTGGGGAGTGGGAACATTCACTGCTTACCAACGACTCGCTATCTGTGTAAATGGGCCGTGTACTCGCATGGCACAGCTACATAGATTACGTGTTTCTCATTTGGGATGGACCTGATGACCTTCTACATAAATTTATGGCCTGTATTAACAAAAATGAGTTTAATTTGAGTTTTACAATGTCACATAGTACAATTGAAATTACATTCTTGGATGTACTTATCAAAAAACAGATAGATGGGGGCCTCTCTAGTGAACTATACCGTAAACCCACAGCAGGGAATTCATTATTACATGCATTAAGTTTCCATCCCAAACTTTTACTTGCATCAATCCTCTATAGCCAGTATTTGAGAGCACGTCGTAACTGGTCAGATGATGCCAGCTTCAAAAGTGAGGCTGACACTCTGAGAAATAGACTTCTAGAAAGGGGATATTCCAATACATGCCTTAAGAAAGCTTATCGAAAGACAATTGGTCTATCCCGTCGTGATCTATTGAATGTAGAAAAACAACCCTCAAATGATGATACAACCAGAATTATGACTACTTATTCGACACAATATAAACAAGTTAGGCGCATCCTAAACAAATACTGGCACTGACTGACGATGGATCCATTTCTTGCTCCATTCATTTCTAACTCACCAGCTGTCGCCTACAGGAGGGCTTCCTCTATGGGTGACAAACTGGTAGCAAGCAAATATAAATCATACAAGGGTGACATATCCAAAACATTGGGAACCTTTGTGTGTGGTGGATGTACATATTGCCAATACATGGATAAGCGCCATCACATTGACCTGCCCAATGGATGTACATTTAGTCCGAAACATTATGTAAATTGCAGGACTTCTGGCATAGTGTATCTATTCACATGTGAATGTGGGTGCTACTATGTCGGGAAAACTATAAATTCATTTTGGAAACGAATATACCAACATCTATCCACCATACGCAAACGAGATCCTGATGTATCTATTGGTCTTCATATGGCATTAGTTCACCCAGAATTTATCCCCAAAGTATACTTTTTGGCATTTGATCATGTACATTTCAACTCCAGAGGGGGCAACTTTAATAAGTACCTCCTCCAATGCGAATTGAGATGGATATTTAATTTACAGGCCACCTCACCACCTGGCCTAAACGAGGCATTCAATTTCAAATCCTTTCTTCTGGGCTTTGTTTCAGGGGGTTGCGAATTGAATTTATAGCCCCCTCTCTTCTCAAACCCTTAATGTACTAACTTTAGTTATATTTTTATTTCTCTATTTTATATAGACTCAGTTTTTGGGTCATTGTATCATCAAGCCCCACTAAGGCATTTGACTATAAATCCTTTTTCTTAGAGCTCTTTTTTCTGCTAGGGGGATGTGTATGTTAAATACTATTTTATTGATTTTTCATAAATACAGCTTTATAAGCATATAACTACCTTCACAACTGCATATTTGCAATATGGATGATCTACCCTACTGTTAACTACGTCTATTTGATTTTCAGCCGCCATGTATGTGTATTTAATTCACTTTCTAATTTTTTTTGTTGTTCTGTTATGGTCACATTTTATTTATCTTCTGTTAAATGTTTTTCCTTTTGGTTTTGGTTTTGTTTTTCCATTGTATACATGTTGGCTGCTATTGTTCTAATTGGCCACAAGATGGTGCACGGTGCGCTCCTGGGGCTGTGCTATGCATCGCACATGCCCGGTGGGTGGGCTCCGCCTGTGCATGGCCAGTGGGTGACGGAAGTGCTTCCGGTTCCCCATTGGTGTGCAGGGAGGAGCTCCTACATGTCCCCACTGTGTGTATTTTCATTACACGAGCGGGGACTTCCTCTCCACCGATGACACGCCGGCGCGTGATGTAATCACGCCCCTAGGGGTGGGGCTACACCACGCGCCTCTGTGTCAGAGAGACACTCTGAGTTCAAGCCCCAGGTGTTTCTCTTCACAGCTAATGGGGAGGAACAACCAGCATTATGTAATTAACCAGCGAGGATTGGTTTCTTCACATGCTGACTTAATATTTAAAGTGCTCACTCACAGCTAGCACTCTCTCTTTTTTATAATTCACCTTTTTTAGCAGTTTTAATTACATATAACATTTACCATCCAAGACAAAAATATTACTATATAATCATATAAATAATAAAGGAAAGCCCCCCTGTTGATTTTTAATCAATACCTCCCTTCCTTGGACATGGCCTGATAAAGAAAAGAAGAGGAAAAAAAAAATAAATAAAATTTTGGAGGGGGATGAGGTAGGGGAGAGGGTATATGGATAACCCATTTGCAGTCTCTCAGTGCAACTTTATTATGTGCTTGTTGTTGTTTGAATAAATATACAAAAAAAAGAGGGTAAGGGATGGGGAGAGGTGTATGGGTAGCCTATTTACAGTCTTTCAGTGCTCTATATTTCGTGCCTGTTATTATTTTAATAAGTGTAATAAACAGGAAAAAAAAAGGGGGGACGGGATTACATTATTCCTCTCTAATTATTTTACCCGTTACTATTTCAGTTTCGTGGTTTTTATATGTGTCTGCCTAATGTCACTTTTACAAGTATTATTTAGACTTTAACGTGTTGAGGAAGTGAGTTTTAATAGGATATCTCTCCTCTTCCTCTCCACATCTCCCTTAATAGAACTTAGAACAAAAAGAACGAGGAAAAAGAGAGATAAAAAAAACACAAAGGAAAAAGGAAGGGAACAAAGGCATTGTGGGGGGGACTACCATAATCAACATACAACATTTAAACACATACTTATTTAAAACGAAAAAAAAAGTTGTAGTCCATTCCTTATTTATCTTCTTACTATCAGGTATCCCTTTAGGAGGTATCCGAGCTTTTGTCAATTTCTTCTAGTCTATTTTATTTCTGTCTATCTCTTCGGCATACTTTTTCCAGCCTACCCATATTTTTTCAAATTTCTCCTGTTGAGAAACCTTTCCGCCTCCATTATTACATCTACTTCCCTTTTCCACTCTGCTAGGGTAGGGCATGTAGCCTGTTTCCAGTATCTGGGTACCAACTTCTTGGCTGCATTTAATAGGTGTGGTATAACACCATTTTTATATGATTTTATTGTTTATACCGCATAGAACTTCATAAAACCTTCCTGTTTATTTATGGCTTTTCAGACAGTGTTATATTCCTGCTGGTTTAAACATCAGGGTGTCTCTTGTGTGTGTGAAGCACTGGCCGGCTCTGGACTGCATGGTTGCATACCTATCTGTCCTTTTGAGCTCTCCCAGTCAGCATGGATCATCTGTACAGCTTATTATATAAAATTACTTGTCTTCATGTCCTATTGCACATATACTATGTACTATATCTATGTTGCAGATAAAGATAAAGTCACCCAAAATAAATCTCCCCAATGAAGGAAAATATGTACCAATAAAAATTTCCGAAACATGTCGGGATACACACTACAAATTTTCATGGACTGACCTCAGCTTGACTCTGGCAGTGTCTAGATTATTAGCCTTTGGGTTTGATATATATATATTTATATCTATGTATAATTAATTCATTTGGTGTACTCTGTATATTTTAAAGTGACTGTTTTTTGACGATATAAATTCATCTTTTGTACTTAATAAAAGTGTCACTTTTACATACTTTTACATACTTCATTACTCCCATTTCTGCCTTAAAAGTCCAAGGGGGCGGCTCCTATTGCACCAGTTCCATATTCTCTTTCTTCCTACTCTTAATAATGAGTGACTAAAAACTCAGTAAATTAAGATTTTGATAGCATTGCATTATTGCCTGCAGCCAGCACTTTTTAATTATTCTGGGAATTCCTATGAAAATTGGAGGAACTGTAAGGTATATGCCCATGAGATGGATTGTGGTAAACAGTAATGGCTCTATGATGATACATGATTGGATATAGCCAGCTACTTATATGAGTACAGGTCTAGATAATTAAACATAGCAATATTTCCATCATTTTTTAAATGCTCACACTGTAGGATAGCAAATATATTCTGCTCTTAAAAGTTAAGAATCAGTGTTGTGATTCTGGGATTCTTCATTTCTGTAGGAATGGTGGTTAGAAGAATTTGTTTTGCCCAACCCAGAGTGTCTGTTTAATGATTAGGAGTAGGCAGGAGAAAAGAAGCAATGCTAGTGCCATATAGCGCCTCATAATATGTATAGTGGATGAAGTCACAGTACTCTGGGATTGGGTTTCTCAGGTCTGCTGTAAATGAGGTGGGATATGGAGGTAAGAACACTATGGATATGAACATTACAGAACAGCTGAGTGTCAGGATATGCATTTTCATTTCTGAGCTGAAAAAGCAATAAAACAGTAAGAAACAGACTTCAGAGTGTAAATGTAGCCAAAGCATCAAAAGACAGCCAAGAATGTGCTGGCAGTGAGGTAGTCTGGGCATAAAGTTTTTCACCGTAGCCTTCACTTGCCTTCGTTAAGAAACCTGAACCAAACCCATTTATCCTGTGCTGCACTACAAAGTTATGGCAACAGTAGTTTTGGAAACTGTCAGCTGGCTTTAAATAGATCTAAACCTAATCACTAAAATCTCATATAAGCTTTAACATGTTAATGTAATTTCAAAAGTTGTTTCCAACTTTTCTAAATCTTCAGCTTTTATTAAAATAATACCTAATTCTCCTGCCATGAGGTGCCTGTTCAGTTACATCCTGTTATGGAGTCGAATGACAGCACAAAGACATGTAACAGGCTCACTGGCCACCAGTGCCTTATTTCTGTAGTTCCATCTATAAATCAATTTTTATCTTCCTGCAGGGAAGTGGGTAAACAAGTTAGGGCAAGCTGCCTGTCCTGGCCTTTCCCAATCCCCATCCTACAAATGGCCCACAACTGACCTCAGATTGGTCAGAGAACTGTAGTGTACTGTGCAAGCAAAGATTTCATCTATAGGTCCCAGTGAAGAAACTGTCTACTCATACTGTGCCTGTGGGGAGATTCTTCAGATGGGATTTTAAGAAAAGGCCTCACACGCATGGTACACTGTCTCCCACTGACTCAGCAAAGAGGACTGCAGAACTGAAGGGGCCCGTATAGGCTGTGACCAGTTGACGAGGTTGCTGGCTAATTGATGTCAGAGGTTAAATGGTGTGAGAGACAAGGGGGCAGTTGCCCCCAACTTGCTTGTATTGTTATCCTTTAAGTGTCAGAGGACTTTTAGGGCCAGCATTATCACTTGTACAGGGTCAGCCCAAGGTAATATTGCAGATGATTATCCTATATAGTCAAAATAACGTAGACTGCCTGGAAAATACAAAAAAAAAAGAGTTGAGGGCTATAACATCTAATCAATGGGGCTTTCGAAAGGACATCTCCAAAGGAAAGCCTTGCAGAACATATAACATTGTGTAAAAAGCCAAGAGAGCTTAAAATTACCACACATCTTAAAACTGAATTCCAGGTATGGATATTCTTGCATAGTATGCATGTGTCCAGGGGTGTTGCTAGGTGGGAAAAAGACCAGGGGCTTCAGCACCGGGGGGTGGGGGTAGGCTCACTTGCTGGTTGCTGCCTGGCTCACCAGTGCCCATCAATGCTGACCACTAAACTGACCTACCTGACACATACACTGACCTACCTGACCATTACACTGACCTACCTGCCCCTACACTAACCTACCAGACCCCTACACTAAACCCTCTGACACCTACACTGACCTACCTGACACATACACTGACCTACCTGACTTTTCCACGTCAGACTTCAGGTGATCTCTTGACACGCCTGCAGGCTGCAGCTCAGCCTTACCTGTAGTGTGGGGCGCGCCCATCCCATTCATGACCACTCAGAGACAGCAGGCTGCATGCACCAGGCAGCCAGAGCCAGCATAATAGAGCCACCCGTGGCCTGCCCATTTACACAGAGTGAGCGCTGAGCGGGGATCTCATAGTGCTCAGCGCGGCAGCAGTGTCATTCCCACCTCCTGGACTCTGCGGCGCCTATGATGGACATCACACATCCCCTGGTCCCGGCATTGGACCAGTGCGATGTCCATCATAGGAAGCGGGGCTTGTTATATCACTCGGCCGCGCTCGGAGTCGGATCGATCTCCACTGGCTGCGCTGAGTGAGACAGTCAGTGACAGTCTGACTCTGAGTCTTTGTATATGGCCGCTCGGGCTCGGGCCTAATAATACAGGGATTTTTGGGGGCCCACTCGGGGCTCCAGCCTCCCTCAGCCCCCCCTCCTGATGCCACTGCATGTGTCATACCTGGAAGATCCCCCTGAAAGCTGAAAATCACTGTAGTATGCCCTGCTAGTACAGTGCTAGCCACTAGCTTCTGGGTCCTGTGTAGGGTGCCCACGTGTCCCAGATTGCCCGGGACTGTCCCGCAATGGACATGTCTGTCCTGGGTCCCGGGCACCTTCATTCCGGGACAATACAGTGTCCCGGAATGAAATACTGGACACAGCCAGTCCAGTCACCCTGTTAACTACATTTGCGGAACTGGTTGCTAGGGCCGGCCCCGCCTGGCGTTTAGTAACCCGTGACGTCACAGACAGTGAGCGAGGCTGCCCTGCTGTCTCCACCCACCTCGGCAGTTGGCACCTCCTCCTTCTCCAGCACCCGGCGGCATGCAGCAGGGAGTCAGGACAGTGTCTCCCGAGTCCCTGACCAGCCCACCTACTGTGTGTCAGCCTGCCCGACTGCTTCTACTGCTCGGGTGGCAGGCGGTGGGTCTGGTTACCAGCGATGACAGCGCGAGGAAGCAGGAGTGGCAGCGGCTGTCAGGCTGACCCCAGAGGAGCAGGAAGTATCTAGATTCCAGTCCCGGAAATCCTCCTCCCTGCACTTCACCGCAAAGACCGAGAGCAAGTGACACCGACAAGGAGCTGCAGTCACAGGTACAGTTAACATGGGGCTGTGGCAGGGAGAGCGCAAGCAGGACTGGAATAGGGTGGCCGTGAGGTCAGCGGTGTGCTTTACTCTTAACATTGACATGGCATGATTAATGGCCATCGCTCCTCTGGGCTCTCTGAATGGGGCACTCTGGAGGTACTAACTATCTTAGTGCCTCTGGAGTGTCCCCTTACATCCTCCAGGGTGTCCCATTAAAACCTCCATGGTGCCTCCAGAGTGCCCCTTTACTTTTTTCAGAGTGCCCCTTTACTTTTTTCCAGAGTGCCCACTGACATCCTTGAACAGTAGTACTAAGGGGGCACTGTGGAGGAAGATGTAAGGGGGCACTCTGAAGGTACTAAAAAGGCGCTCTGGAGGAGAATGTAAGGGGCACTCCAGAGGATGTAAGGAGGCACTAAGAGGGCACTCTGGAGGATGTAAGGAGGCTATGACTAAGTTAGTACTGCCAGAGTGCCCCCTTACATACTCCAGAGTGCCCCCTTACATACTCCAGAGTGCCCCCTTACATCCACCAGAGTGCCCCCTTACATCCACCAGAGTGCCCCCTTACATCCACCAGAGAGCCCCCTTACATCCTCCAGAGAGCCCCCTTACATCCTCCAGAGTGCCCCCTTACATCCACCAGAGAGCCCCCTTACATCCTCCAGAGAGCCCCTTTACAACCCTCGGAGTGCCCCTTAGTACAGTAGTACAGTAGTACTAAGGGGGCACCCTGGAGGAGGATGTAAGGGGGGATAGACCTGCTGTACTCCCTGCGGTAGTCCCTCTGAAAAGTGATCCTAGGGCCCACTTGTGATCTTGCACACAGGCCCACTGTCTGCATAATACGCCACTTTCCCTGCCCCAAAAATTGACCAAAAAAAGTATCAAAAATCATCTTTTTTTTTTGGGGGGGGGGTGTCCCTGAATGGAAGTTTGGAAATGTGGTCACCCTAGTCCTGTGCCAAGCGGCTGCCCTGCTGCTTGATGAACATGGAAGATCACTTAGGCTGCTTTCACACTTCAGTGCTTGTAAAACGTGCTAAGGATGCCATCCGGTTCTGGCTTTTTAACAACCAGCTATTCACCAGCGGGTGCCAACTCTGCTATTTACTGGTTGTTAAAAGGGAGTTTCACCCAAAAATGGAACTTCCGCTTTAAGTGAAGGTGACCCCCTAACATGCCACATTTGGCATGTCATTTTTGGGGGGGATACCCTCTTTTTAGGTGCATCCAGCTCCCTCTTCCTTCTGGGGGGTTCCGCGGAACTGGAAGGAAGTTCACCTCTTCCCCATCCCTCCATGCAATCTTCTGGGACAAGTCACAGGTCCCAGAAGATTGCCCGGCCAATCACACTGCTGATTTTGTTAGGAAGCCGGGATGTGCCAGCTCCTTAACAATCAGCTATTCACTGGGTGTTAGCACCTCCCTGCCCGGCCTATAGCAGATTAACAACCTGGCGGGCCTTTTGTCCCTCTGACTGGACGTCATATGATGTCCTCTCAAAAGGCACCACGCAGCGGCACAATCTGTCACCGGTTGTGTCCACCGGACACAGCCAATGACTGATCACTGTACCGGTTTGCTGCCGGTACCATGTGACGGCTGTGACCAATCACAGCAGATCACATGACAGTTGTAAACAATGGATGGCTTCCTTTCATGCCATCTATTGTGTACATTTGTGTTTGCTAGCTGTGATTGGTCAATGTGATCACATGGTACAGACAGGGCCAGTCACAGCCCATCTTTACCATGTGATTAGCTCTGGCCAATCACAACAAAACAAACTAAATGAATCGGTTTCATGCAGTAAAATGCTTGCTTATAGCAATGTAATGCATTGCATTAAGCAATCATAATGTGTAAAAAAAATCCTGGTCCCTTCCCTAGAGTAGTACAATGCTACTATGGTAACATTATATTGCTCTGGTCACTAGTCAGTGTCCCTGATCACCACCACACCAGTTTTTGCACTGGAGACAGCATGTAATTTTTTTTTTTTTTTAATTTCTTAATTTTGCAAAAATTTATGACAGAAAATTTAAAAAAACTTGCCATGCTTCTTTGGACTGTCTACTTTACAAATAGGGGTCATTTGGGGGATAATTGTACTTTCCTGACATTTTTGGGCCTCAAGAAATGATAAGCTGCCAGTACATCAGGATAGATGAATTTTAAGATATATATACCATAATTTGTGGACCCACTTGTATAGTTTGGTAAACAAAATGATAAAAATTTTGTTTGGGTACAGTGCTGCACGACTGCGCAATTTTCATTCAAAGTGCGACAGTGCTAAAATTTGGCCTGAGCATGAAGGTTGTAAAGGTTCCCGCTCTTTAACAACCAGCATCTTTGAATCACATGACCCCAAAAAACCCTGGGTGCATATTAGGTGAATTTTGATGGAAAGGGCATTTTTGGTGTACTTTTGAAAAGTGCACCAAAGATTCTGCATGCAGGACTTTTTAAACCGCAGCAAAACGTAGCACAGCAGTGTGAAAAGTCAATTTAGGATCTAAATTGAACTACTTTTGATGTGCTGGAAATGTGCCTTTTAGCACAGCAGAAGTGCATAGGTGTGAAATGGCCTACACTCATTCAGCATGGACGCCATTTAGAGAACAATTTGCACTCTCGTAATGAATGCAAAGAGTTCTTTGATTGGACAAGGTAGATACTGTGACATCACTGCCTCACATCTCCACATCGTTCAATCAGAGAAGGTTTTGCATGCTGAGTGAATTCCATCCTGAAATCACCAAGCAGCAGAGCAGCCACTCACAACCTTGAAGCTGGCAGCGGTCACTGTAGTATAGTGAATTGGGTTCTCTGAAGGCATCTTATTGCATGAATATTCTAAGCACCCTGTCATCTACCCTGTTTGTACCTCTGTTATGGGATCCAATAAATGCAATCTCTCTGGGAAAGAATCTCGTTGCTGCATAGATGCTTATTAATCATCACTTATATATATTGACAACACGTAGTGGTGGAGTCCACTACAACAATTTCTGCTTTCTACAAGGATCTTCCAAGTAGAACACACACATACTTACATTTGTCCAAGCTAGACCAATTTAACTATGAAAAAATATGCATACCTTGAGTTCATCTATAAATCAGTGATAGCAGGCCCCATATTAGTGTAGCACCATCTACTTTAGGTAGGTGCTAGTAGTAGGATTTTTGTCAGTATAGGTACATTTAATTAGGCCCAGCTGTTAGCTAGGCCTGTTTGTTTTGATCTGTGTGGGCTGGGAGTGGCCTAGAGCAGCAGCAGGTGATTCACATGCAGCATCACTTCTCCGTTCCCTCCCTCTGGCTTCTAGAGGATTCTAGAAGGGAGGCGGGGAAGAGAGGTGGAGCTGCCTGGGGTGTTCTAAGGAGCCCTGACTAATCCCCAACTTGGATTGGCAGGGGGCAGGCCTCCTTAAATACCTAGAGTCAGCCCTGCTGGGAAGGAGTTGTCGGGTGGAAGAACTGGGAGATGGAGTACTAGCTGTCATGCCCTTTGAGGACGCTTCCCAGTCTGGGGGGGAGTGACCTTGGGCCTGGAGCTCAGGAGTGGAAGGGACCCTCGTACAAACCACAGGGGTGTCCTGACCAGGAGCAGGGGAGGACAGTAGAGAGTACTGCTGGGCAAGTCTCCAGGAGGGATCCACCAGGGGTCGGTGAGTGGCATACAGCCAGGAAAGCTGGGGAGGCATACCTGGAACAGAATGGGAGGATGCAATCTGAGATGGATGTAGAGCCAGTGAGGGCTGTGGTGTCATGGGCAGTGGAGACAGGCAGCTGCAGCCAGGAGGGCTGGCAGGGCCTGAAGAGGGCTGACTGGGATCAGTATTCCACCTAGGACAGCTAGCACCAGAACTTTCCATTCTTTTTGCTACAACAAAGGGGCCCGTGGTCCCTGCCTGCAAAGGGCTGTTGCTAGGGCCTGGCTGAAGCCAGTGTCAGGCCTAACCATATGCTAGCTGTGGCTGAAGAGTTGTGCTGGAGGAAGAGGAAGGAATTGTCTGCAGCAAGAGTTGTGCTAGAGGAAGAGGAGAGTTTATAATTTGTCTCAAGCTATGCAAAAAAATCTTTGTGGGAATCCCATGAATTCCTTAACCCCATCCAAGTTATAATCCCTTAATAAAAACACAAAACAAAGCTAACAAACTGTTCATTGTCTTGAAGTGTCTGGGAGGTGGATGCCGGGCTGGGAAGGGCGACAGGTGGACCACAACATTCAGCAGCCCCTACGGGGGTCCCGCTACATTAGTATTCATCTGGCAGTATATAAGTTGTCAGAATATCACATTGTATTGATAGCAAATAAATGGTGATGCTCCATACTGTAGTTACACTTTATTGTCAATGTAGAAACTGAGGACAGCAAAGCATACTTAGGCCTCATGTACACTGCTGCTGATAAAAGGAGGTTTAGGAGCAGTTGTTTTTTTTTTCAGCAGCCCCTGAACTCTCCTCTCTGTTATCTGTCAGTGTAAACTGATTAGTTTACAGTCCTTTAGAGGCAGTTGAGTTTAGTGGCATTTTTTTAATGCAAAAAATTGCGTTCAGGACAGAAGTGTACTGGCATTTCAAACGCCAAATCCTTGTAACTTCTTGGAAACTCGTGTAAAAGTTGTAACCTGAGTTAAGGCACGTTTTCGTTTATAAGCGTTTTTAAAGAGGAACATGTGAAATATGGGAAAAACACAATTTTCACCACATGCTGTTGCCTGCAAGGGAGAGAGGGTGAGATAGACAGACAGACAGACAGACAGAGAGACAGGCAGAGAGAGAGAGAGATAGGCAGAGAGAGACAGGCAGAGAGAGAGACAGGCAGAGAGAGAGAGAGAGAGACAGGCAGAGAAAGAGAGAGGCACAGAGCAAGAGACTGGCAGAAAGAGAAAGACTTGCAGAAAAAGAGAGAGAGTCGAGACTGGCAGAAAGAGACAGGCAGAGAGACAGGCAGAAAGAGAAAGGTACAGAGAGCGACAGACAGATAGAGAGAGAGCGAGAGAGAGAGACAGGCAGAGAGAGAGAGAGAGAGACAGGCAGAGAAAGAGAGAGGCACAGAGCAAGAGACTGGCAGAAAGAGAAAGACTTGCAGAAAAAGAGAGAGAGTCGAGACTGGCAGAAAGAGACAGGCAGAGAGACAGGCAGAAAGAGAAAGGTACAGAGAGAGACAGACAGATAGAGAGAGAGCGAGAGAGGGAGACTGGCAGAGATAGAGAGAGAAGCAGAGAGAGAGAGAGGGGGGCAGAGAGAGAGAGACAGAGAGAGAGAGAGACAGGCAGGGAGAGAGATACTGTCAGAAAGAGACAGGCAGAGAAAGAGAGAGAAAAAGAGACAGGCAGAGAGACAGGCAGGGAGAGAGAGAGGGGAGACAAGCAGAGAGAGAGAGACAGGCAGAGAGAGAGAGACACAGAGAGAGAGAGACAGGCAGAGAGAGAGGCTGTCAGAAAGAGACAGGCAGAGAGAGAGAGAGGCAGAGAGAGAGAAAGAGAGAGAGAGAGAGAGAGGTGGGCCGAGAGAGAGAGACAGGCAGAGAGAGAGAGACAGAGAGAGAGAGAGAGAGACAAACAGAGAGAGAGATTGAGAGGGAGAAGAGGAGCCAACTGTAAAAATTGCTGCCCAATATGTGACAGCGTGTCACAGACTGAGAGGGACATGAAAGACTGAGGACTTAAAAATCCTTTACACGAACTTATGTCCATTCCCCTCTATATTACCCCCCTTCTTTTTCTTATAAAAACTCAACTGCTTTGGCAATGCTAACATGTATGTGGCCCTGCCAATAAAGCTTATTTGAATTGAATTTAATTGAACTGAATTGAGAGATAGGCAGGCAGAGAGAAAGAGAGAGAGAGACATGCAGAGAGAGAGAGACAGAGAGAGAGAGAGAGAAAGAGGCAGAGAGAGAGACCAGCAGAAAGAGACAGGCAGAGAGAGAGAGGCAAAGCAAGAGAGAGAGAGAGACAGGCAGAGAGAGACAGAGAGAGACAGGCAGAGAAAGAGAGAGCGAGACAGGCACAGAGGGAGAGAGAGAGACAGGTACAGAGAGAGACTGCCACAGAGAGAGATAGAGAGAGGCACAGATTGAGAGAGAGAGAGAGAGAGAGAGAGAATGAGGTACACCGAGAGAGAGAGACAGACACAGATAGAGAGAGAGACAGGTACAGAGAGAGAGACAGAGAGAGGGAGATGGGCAGAGAGAGGGACAGGGAGAGAGAGAGGCACAAAGAGAGAGAGGGAGAGAGAGAGAGATAAACAGGCAGAAAGAGAGAGAAAGACAGGCACAGAGTGAGAAAGGTACAGAGAGAGATAGAGACAGGCAGAGAAAGAGACAGGCAGAGAGAGAGACAGAGAGAGAGAGAGAGAGAGAGACTGGCAGAAAGAGAGAGACTGGCAGAAAGAGACAGGCAGACAGAGAGAGAGGCAGAGCGCGAGAGAGAGACAGGCAGAGAGAGAATCCCTAGTTAAAGCACACTGCTCTCTCTTCTCTCACAGAATGTCTGAAATAGTTAATAATGTACATGTTTTTCCTGCATTGTGGACATTTGGGGGGGGGGTCTCCTGGGGTTATCTTTAAAAAAGCTTCTAACCCCAACTGCTGATAACTGCTGCTAAACTCTGTATGTAAAAGCTGTAAAATGGACATTTTTTAACTGTCATTTATCAGCTGTCAGTTTCCAGCCTTCAGTAGAGGTTTTCAACTGCCCCCTGTACATGAAGTGTTGCTAAACCCACAACAGTAAAATCAATCTGTATATGCAGGAAAGCATTCTTGTTATGCCGCGTACACACGGTCGGACTTTTCGTCTACAAAAGTCCGACAGCCTGTCCGACAGACTTCCGGCGGACTTTCGGCGGACTTGCAGCAGACTTTCTAACGAACGGACTTGCCTACACACGACCACACAAAAGTCCGACGGATTCGTACGTGATGACGTACACCGGACTAAAATAAGGAAGTTCATAGCCAGTAGCCAATAGCTGCCCTAGCATGGGTTTTTGTCCGTCGGACTAGCACACAGACGAGCGGATTTCGGGTCCGTCGTAGTTACGACGTAAAGATTTGAAGCATGTTTCAAATCTAAAGTCCGTCGGATTTGAGGCTGAAAAAGTCTGCTGAAAGTCCGGAGAAGCCCACACACGAACGGATTACCAGCCAGCTTTAGTCCGTCGGCGTCCGTTGGACTTTTGTAGACGAAAAGTCCGACCGTGTGTACGCGGCATTATACTCACTGTGTAACCCTCTGCATTGTGTAAAATTGCTGTGTGATCCTGTCCTCTTTGATCCTCACCTTCTTCCAGTGTCTCCACCTCATCTCCGGATAGTATAGAGGGTAGGGGACAAGCTGCACATGCTCAGTTTGATGTGTATTGCTAGATATTTTTTTTTTTTGGGAGAGTGCATGTGATCAGCACAGGGCCAATTAGCGCCGGCCAGATTGAGGGCTAGGGGTCCTGCAGTCTTATAGGACAGTAAGAGCAGTATGAAAACTCCTCCTACAAGCTTTATCCAGACACTGATATAAGTCACAAAACTGCTATACACTGCTGATGAGGAAATGTATTTGGCAGTTTATATTTACTAAAATAATTGCATTTCCATGTTCTGTGTCCTGTGGGAGACCAGATATAGTGAATGCAGGCTCCTGGGTTTAGTAACACTTTAAAATAATCAGCAGTGGCGGTGCATCCATAAGTGCACACGGGCGCTGCCCCCTCTCTCCAGCCTTGCCCTCTATCACCAATAGATAGATTCATGCATTGCATGAATCTATTCATGGCTGCTGCTGCCACCCCCTATTCAGGCGCCCGGCCCCTTTTTGGGTGCCGGGCTCCTGAATTACACCAGCGGGGGGTGTTTTTGAAGCACCTGATTAGAGCCATAGGCTCTAATTGGGCATCAAAAAAGGTAAACAGTGAGCGCCATGCTTGGCGCTCGCAGTTCACCCAGCTGTGTTAGAAAAGTGAATGAATATTCACTTTCCTGACACTGAACCACCTCTCCGCCAATCAGGTGCTTGGGTCTGTTAACTGTCACCTGATTGGCTGAAACGACAGGTGTTGTGATTGGACGCAGTGTTCAATCATAGGAGAGGATGGGAGAAGAAGACATCGAGGACATCGCTCGCCGCCCGCCACCGTCACCTGCTGCCCCACCGAGACAGGGTAAGTGGCGGGCAGACGGCCGACAGGGGGGCGGCACAGTGGCAACATTTGATGGGCACAGTGGGAGCATTTGATGGCACAGTGTGAGCATTTGATGGGGCACAGTGGGAGCATTTGATGGCACAGCTGCAGTGTTTGATGGGCATAGTGGCAGCGTTTGATGGGCACAGTGGCTGCGTTTGATGGGCACAGTGGCGGCATTTGATGGGCACAGTGGTGGTGTTTGATGGCACAGTTGCTGCATTTGATGGGCACAGTGGCTGCGTTTGATGGCACAGTGGCTGGGTTTGATGGTACAGTGACTGTGTTTGATGGTACAGTGGCTGCGTTTGATGGCACAGTGGCTGCGTTTGATGGCACAGTGGCTGGGTTTGATGGGCACAGTGGCGGAATTTGATGGGCACAGTGGTGGCGTTTGATGGCACAGTGGATGCTTTTGATGGCACAGTGGATGCTTTTGATGGCACAGTGGCTGTGTTTGATAGACACAGTGGCGGCAATTGATGGGCACAGTGGCTGCGTTTCATGGTACAGTGGCTGCGCTTGATGGCACAGTGGCTTTGTTTGATGGTACAGTGGCTGCATTTGATGGCACAGTGGCTGCATTTGATGGTACAGTGGCTGCGTTTGATGGCACAGTGGCTGCGTTTGATGGGCACAGTGAGGCTGCAATTGATGGGGGTTTTTTTTCAGAATTTTTCAGTTTGAGCATCAGCCGCCACTGCTAATCAGTAAATGTATACTAAAATACCTCTTTGGTTATGTGTGGAAAACTGAAAGATCAGGACTTGAATGACATGAATGAGCATTGCTGTCAGACTCTGCTAACTTGGGACCGCTACAAAGATGAAAATTTGGAAGCACCGCAGGCTTTGTTTCACAGTCATGAAGGAATGATTGACTAGCTAAGAGAAAACTAGAGAAGTGCCTGAGGTTCTGTACTGTAGAGAATTGCAAAAATAAGATTAGAAACGTATGAAAAGCTATAACAGCTAATCTTCATGTATGTTCTTGTAACTAACCTATTCCCATTCCAATCTCCTGGGAAACATTCTTTATTGAGCATATACTTACATTGCATTTAATGTCACAAACTCCAATGCTGCTGTGTGTCCCCTCTAAAGGAGGAGCACTAAATGAACACTTGGGGAACACAATATGATTAGAAGCTATAAACACATGTTGCTTGTGTCATTTTACTATAGGGCTTTTTCTGGGTAGTCTGCGTTTAGTGGCCATTTTAAAACATTAGTGAGAAAATTAGGTGTGTCAGAGAAAAAAAAATAAAATAAAGTCTAAAACTCCTAAGAAGAACAAGCTAGAGGGAAGTTTATCCTAAGAATTTCCCCCATTATTTACGAATGGAGGAGAACTGTAATTCATCAAGGTGTGCAATTATACTGGAACATAAAAGCTCACAAAGAATGAGCACTGCACAAACCATTTGACATTTCAATTGTACATAGGGTCACTAAGATCACGCTCGCAGCAGAGCATCCTGTTCTGCTTATCCTGCATTCCCTCATAAAGTTTATTTACCTTAATATGGCTTTTAAAAAAAAGTTGTGACTGTGTACTTTGAGACAGTCCAATGCAAATAATAGGGAAGATTTACTAAAACTGCTGCACTCAAGATCTGGTGCAGCTGTGCATAATAGCCAATCAGCTTCTAACTTCAGCTTGTTTAATAAAGCTTTGGCAATAAAATCTGGAAGCTGATTGGTTTCTATGCAGAGCTGTACCAGATTGTGCACTCCCCAGCTTTAGTAAATAACCATTAATGCGTATCTATTTAATTAGTTGGCTCTTGGCAAAATTATTTCTTTGTTATATAGAACATTCCATTGTCAGCTAATGTAAAAAAAAAAATCATATTTGAACATTTGAAAAAAACATTGTTATATTATTATTTCGTTGTGCAGCAGAGTCATTTTTTAGTAAATGGGCTTTATACGTCAAAGCATCACACACGTTTATACACATGGGCATTTTTTTTACAAAAACAAGACTGAAAAAGTAATAACCCAAATATTATTTAGAGATCATACATATTTTTGCTTCTGCCCTCTGAGTGTTCATTCACTGGCTCTGCATAAGATATCAGATATGTGCAGATTGAAACAGTGAAGCAATACTAGTATTTTAATTGGTTTTTATGGACTGCATTGGCATATAAACACAGTGAAGGAACAGTATGAGTTAGAGGATTACATTACAAAAAAAAAAAGATGCAAAACCACTTTAATGTATTGCAATGTTTAAAATGTATCTAAAGCCAAAGCCATTTTTAGTAGGGAATCTTAGGCAATCCCATGAAGTTTTTAATATTGTCTGTGTCTCCACTGGGGAGATTTACCCTCTGTTTTCCTTGGTGACTATTGTTGGGAGTGACAGTGAGGGAAAATTCAAAATTTTGGAAAAAAAAAAGAGGAAAAAGTTTTGGATTTAGGTAAACTTTAACCCCTTTAACTCCTCTGCTAACTTATATTTATAAATGAAGTGGTATACAAGGGGTTAAAGCAAACTCATTGCTGCTGCAACTGAGTTTGCTATTGTTTTTTAGAGCAGGCAAATGGCTCTCGGGACTCTGGAGGCATTCCCCCTTCTCTGGCAGTACCCGAGGTGGCTCCAATGCTCTCCCGTTCTTCTGGGAAGCCTAGGACCATTGGAAATAGCTCCCACAGTGAGAGCAGGTGATAATAGAGAAGCATTTGTTCCCAGATCCTCCTACAACAAAAGAAGCCAGAAGAGATGTGTATTGTGTCACTTCTAGGTTCACAGCTGTCATTCCTCAGTTACTGCAGCTGAAGATGCAGCTAATTAAGCAAAATCTGCATTGAAAATCAGGGGACCTCCAATGTCTCCATAAAGAGGGTTATTAGTCCCCTTGTGATATTACTAAAGCTAAATGTAAAAATTTTTTAAAAAAGCACCTATGTCTCCCCAATTCAAACAACAACATAAAGCGAGCATGTGTATGTAAACACATGTTTACACACATGAGGTATTACTGTGAACATTGTAGTAATAATTCTAGGGCCATAATTCAAAGTTAAAGTGAAACTTCACTCTCTCAGTCAACATTGACTATTTGTAATCCTTATCCTGCTAGCATTATTAAATAGATAGGAAATTATATTATATTTATTTGTTTTAAACTTTTTTTTTACATTTCTTTAGTTACTCCCTGGTTTCCATGCCTAGGCAAATGATGTCATACATCCCAGGATTCTTCAGGAGGGGAGGAGGGGTTTTCTCAGCTAAGCACACCTTCCTGTGCATATTCTGTGTATCCCTGTGCAGGCAGTCCTAGTCATGTCGGGACGCAGCAGCTGCAAAGACAGATCTGACATCCATGTGGGTGTAGGTGCATGGACCCAAACGCAGACAGGGTGAATTCAGGGACATGCACCCACATGGATGTCAAGTTGGAAGCAGTGGCTGTGTCCTTGTAGGTGCTGCATCTCAGCTGACATGAATGGGACTGCCTGCACAGGAATGCGCGGAACACCTGTGCATTCCTGTGCAGCTGCTGTGTTCCAATTGACATCAATGGGATTGCCTGCATGGGTATGCAGGGAACACTTGTGCATCCCCCTGCAGCTAAACACGGCCCTGTAGTAGGATGCCCCACGTGAACAAGGCCTTAGGCTTCGTTTAGACTTACGGTTGGGGGTGGGACAGCAAAAATTATTACAAAAATTATTGTAAGTACTATGCCACCATGACAGATGAACATAGGAGCAATCGGTAATGATAGCTCACTATGTTCATCTAGCTCCCCCCCCCCCCACTGCTTTCCATCCTGACAGAGAGCAAACTCCCTCCCAAGCAGCAGCTGTAGCCAAAGGGAGGGAAGGTGGGAAGGCTGACCAGCTGCAGTGCAGGGAGGGGTCCTGGAAGATTGGCAATGCAGGGCACTATGGGGGGGGTCAGAGTGCCGACTGGGGGGGGGTGTAGCTGATTTTTTTTCCCACTCTATGCCGCTGATTTTTTTTTTGCTCTGTGCCCCATGCCCCAATGTCTCCCCCATGCCCTGCGCCCCCATGCCCTGCTATGTGCCCCCATGCCTTGCTGTGTGCCCCCATGGGAAAAAGTAAGAGGCTGCGCTATAAAATTGATATGTATACCTAAATAGACATAGTATAACAGTCTAGCCAGATATGAAATAAAGTGACAACTCCCCAAATGAGAAGGGGATAGCAACAAACACAGTCTTGTGAAAAATATCGTCCAGTGAAGTGAATACTACTGAAATAATCCTTCTGTGTAAAAATTAAAAACACCAGTGATAGTGAACCTCCACCGTACAAAATGCATGTTTACCAGAGGGGAAGCGATAGCAAGCCTGTAAACTGTGATCGATATCCGGACATCAAATCAGCACCAGCAGTAAAACACTTGGTAATGGTGGAGATACCAGGAGATCATGGCTCAGTGGATGGACCAGGGATCCGGATTACAGGAATATAAGGAGAAACTCTCCATAGTGTGAATCCATAAAAAACGATTTTATTATAGATAAAAATTTTGCACTTACAACAAAGCAGAAGAACAAAAAGCTCATAAGGGAATGCAGGCCGGCTCGCAGACACACATCCACACACACGCTATACACCGCAATGACGTCAGCACGTCTGCCTCCCCAATGCCCCCATGCCCTGTGTGCCCCCATGCCCTGGTCTGTGCCTCCATGCCCTTCTCTGTCCCTCATGCCCTGATGTCTTCCCCACACCCTGCTCTGTGCCCCATGGCCTGCTGTCTGCCCCATGCCCAGCTGTCTGCCCCATGCTCTGATGTGTGCCTCCATGCCTTGCTGTGTGTCCCCATGCCCTGCTGCCTGCCCCCATGCCCTGCTGTGTGCCCCCATGATGTGCCCCGTGATGTGTCCCATGACCTACTGTGTTTCCCCCGTGATTTGCCCTACTGTGTGACCCATGATGTGCTCTACTGTGTGCCCTTGTGGTGAGCCCCATGTTGTGTCCTACTGTGTGCCCCATTCCCTACTATGTGCCCCACTGTGAGCCCAATTCCCTCCTGTGGGCCTTGTGATGTGCCCTGAGCCCTACTGTATGCCTCATGATGTGCCCTGTATCCTGCTGTGTGCCATATGATGTGCCCTGCTGTGTGCCCCTTGATGCATCATTCAGTGCCCCATAGTGTGCTCTTCTGTGTGCACCATACAGTGCCCTATATGTGCCCTGTTGCTCCATGTAATATACCCTGCTGTGCCCCATAATTTATCCTCTTGCCCCCATGTAATATGCCCTGCTATGCCTCATAATGTGCCCTGCTGTGCCCCATAATATGAGATTTTATCCCTCCTAATGTGCTCTGCTGTGCCCCTTAATGTGCCCTCTTGTCACCATATAATATCCCCCATAAAATGCTCTGTTGTGCCCCATAATTTGCCCTCATGCCCCTATGTAATCTACTCTGCTGTACTCCATAATGTGCCCTCCTGCCCCATGTAATGTTCCATGCTGTGCCCCTCTGCCTCCCCCCATGTAATGTGCCCTATAATGTCCCCTGCTGTCCCCCCATATCATGTGTCCTACTGTGCCCCCTCAACCTGTAATGTTCCCTGGTGTGCACCATAATGTGCCCTGCTGCTCTCCACGTATCGTGCCCTCCTGCCCTCTACACACACACATTGTGCCCTCCTGACCCCCTGTGCTATGACTATGCTGACTATGCTGCTATGCTGACTTCTATACTTTGCCATGGTTCGCCCATGCTCTGCCCTGATGCCCCCTGTGTACTGTGCTTGCTTGACATAAAATGCTCTGCCCTGCTGCCCCCTGTGCACTGTTTATCTAAGGTTCAACCCAGAATTGAGGAGTCCACGCAGTGCAAGCTGAGGGGTGGGGCTTTGTGTGGGTGTGGTTTGAGTGTGGGCAGGGACACAGGGGGCCCCATGATCTCCTGCTGCCTGGGGGCCCCATGAGTTGCCAGTCCGCCCCTGAGAGTTTATGAGCGTATCTGGTCCAAGTTTACAGAACACATGTCCTCTAGACCTAATTCTTGTGGTTCCCCAGAAGTCCAGGATATCCTTAGCTTTCTGCAAACAGGGTTGGATTTGCCTCTAGCAGTGAGTTCACTTTGTGTACAAATATCAGCCATCTTGGCATTTACAGGAATTTCATGGGCCAACCACGCCCTGGTTCGTCAGTTCTTCAAGGGTGCTATCAGGTTAAAACTTTAAAGAAAACCGAGGTTTCCTAAATGGGATCTTCCCCTTGTTCTAGATTTTCTTTCCATGCTTGGAACAGATCCTGACAAACCTCTATCAGTCAAATACCTCACACTCAAGACCTGGTGGCAGTAACTTCAGCCAAAAGAGTGTCTGAAATCAGGAACTTAGGTTCAAAAGAGCCTTTCCTGACATTTTTTCCAGATAGAGTAGTGTTAATTCCCATGCTGGGCTCAAACCCTAAAGTAACATCTATTTTTCACGAAAATCAAGAAATTGTGTTGCCTACCTTTGGCACAACAGAGGGTCAAGATGTCCATCTCTTTGATGTGGGACAAACATTGAGTCAATTTTTGGAAGTTACGGAATCTTTTAGACAGACTTTATTTTCATTCTTCTACATGGGAAAAATAAAGGAAAATGGGCCTCAATTAGATCCATTTCTGCTTGGATAGTACAGACCATTCAAAAGGCTTATAAAGCGAAGGGCTTGGCTCCTCCAGAGGCAGTGACTGCACACTCAACTCGGAGCATCTCAACTTCTTGGGCGGCTTCTCGTCATGTCGCGTCTGAAGTTATATGTAGAGCAGCTTCTTGGTCATCTATTAAAACTTTTGTTTCCCACTATTGTGTTGAACTTGCCGCCTTGTCATCCGTTAATTTTGGTTTGAAAGTGCTGTCAGTTGACAGTGTTAAATAAATTTATTTTCTTTGCTCAGCATTGTGCCCACCTGGGTGTGTTTGGCGAGTTATTTCCCACATGTATGCTGCCATGGAGCCTGTCAGGAAAACTGAAAATGTATATCAAATACTTACCGTAATTTTTCTTTCCTGATAGGCTCCATGGCAGCAGGAGTCCCTCCCAATGCTTGGAGTAGGCTAGTTACGAAACAGGGCTGGGAGCTCACAGGTGAAATTTATAGGGAGGGGTCCTATTGGGTAGTTATGGAGGCAGGGTCAACCCACACGTATGCTGCCATGGATCAGGAAAAGAAAATTACGGTAAGTATTTGATATAAATTTTCCATTTTTTTCCCACTAATAGAGTTTTCTTTTGGTGGTATTTGATCACCTCTGCAGTTTTTGTTTTTTGCGCTATAAACAAAAAAAGACCGACAATTTAAAAAAAAAAACAATATTTTTTACTTTCTGCTATAAAACATATCCAATAAAAAAATGTAAAAAATCTAATTTCTTGATCAGTTTAGGCCAATATGTATTCTGCTACATATTTTTGGTTAAAAATAACACAATAAGTGTCACAATAAGTGTATATTGATTGGTTTGCGCAAAAGTTATAGCGTCTACAAAATAGGGGATATATTTATGGCATTTTTATTTATTTATTTTACTTTATTTTACTTGTAATGGTGGTGATCAGCAAATTTTACTGGGACTGCAACATTGCAGCGGACAGATCGGACACCTAACTGACACTTTTGACACTTTTTTGGGAACCAGTGAAATTATTACAGTGATCAGTGCTAAAAATATGCACTGACACTGTATAAATGGCACTGGCAGGGCAGGGGTTAACATCAGGGGCATTCAAAGGGTTAAGTGTGTTCCCTGTTTGTGCTTTCTTACTGTGGGGGGAATGGGCTCACTGCATGGACACTGTGATCCATGTTCCTGCTAACCAGGAACACAAGATCAGTGTCCATGCCTGACAGAGCAGCAGTTTGCCTCGTTTACATCGGCAGGCCGCCGTTCTATCTCTGTGGGGAGCAATTGCGGGTGGCTGGTGGACATTGCGTCTGCTGGAGCCGCTGATTGGCTCCCCCCGTGGCCAATCAGCGCGTGATCGCACCTCCGGCGGCACGCGCCCCTCCCCCCAGTGGCTATTGCAGGAAATCACATACAGGTCAGTGATTTTGCGCAATAGAGCCTTCCTGCCACAGTAAATATGTGGTAGGCGATCGGCAATTGGGATAAGTTGTATAAAACCACAGTGACTTGATTGCCCAAAATGACATCTCTTTGGCAAGGGGTCATATAAAAACCATTAACCTGGTCTTTCAAGTCACCATTCTTGAGGATCCTAAACAATGCCTTTTGGATATTTTAAGTGTCTAAACAAGCCATAGCTAGGGCTCTTTTCCAGGTCCGCAAACTAATTTCATGACACTGGATGTCAACTGATCCCCCCACACTGAAAGAATGGATATCCCAAGTGGGTGACACCTTAAGACTTAAGTGCTATATTTATCAACCCAAAAGCTGTTCTGGCAAATTTGCTAAGTTATAGGCTCCATGGTTGGACACCCCGGGCCTAGCCCCAGTTGATCTCATAATGGATCGCCTATTATAGTGTAATTGGCTAGTTGTCATCCTGTGTATTTGTTTACTTTGGGAGGTATATGGTATCTAGATCTTTTGACACAGTTGTTTGCATTTTTTGCTTGAAGATATGTCATGTACCCTGCTTTATATCTGTTCAATGTATGATGCAGTTAAACCTGTTTGAACATGATTTTTTTTGCTCTGGAAACTGTACTGTTTGTTGCTATTTCTTGATAAAGTTTTCTGAGATAAAAAAAAGTTGTATAAAACGGTATATTTTCTTGATTGGTCAAATCCGATGTAGACATTTTTGGTCTTATTAGTAGTTTTATTTTTTCATTTTGCATTTGGGAAATGATAAGATCAATACAGTAGATTTCCTGAGCATACATGATCTAACAGTATATGTGTCTTTTAAAAAAGTGTGACATGTATCCCAAGATTTGATTGTTTCCACTGTGTGTCCTACCGCACAGGCTGCCAAGAAAGCACAGCGATGTCACTTCATTGAGCTGTAGTGTGGCAATCCATGGGAATAGGATGAACTGTGCTTTCTCCTCTGAGGCGCACACAGTATCTGTTGGACTAATTATTAATGTTTTGTTGAATTGCTCTTGGTGTCTGAACTCAAGCTGCTGGAGTGCACTTAGCCAAAAACAATATGCATGGTATTCAAGGCCTGAACACTTTCCCTTTTGTTTATAGCTAGCAGAACTTCATCCAGAACGTATAACTGGACTTTCACATTTGCAGAAAACATACATTTTATATGCTGACTAATACTGCACTAATGTGGAATTACTTTGGGTTTTGGATTAAATAACAACTAGCACCACTGGCATTCTGCTGCTTTAATAGGATCACTTTTTTGCATGTTGTACTAAATAAAACATACAGCAGAGCAATGACAGGAACACACAAGATGAAAATACTTCTGTTTCTCTCATTAGGGACAAAACGTGTCTCACATCTGAAAAATATATATATTTTTGTTCTCTCTATGCCAGTTTTTGGAAAAGTTCTTAAAAGTTCACAATATTTCAAGGAAAGTTATAAAGAACAGCTAATATGCACAACTGAATTGTAATATTTTAAATAAATGTATTCATGTTAGTTTTCTGGTTTAAAATATGTTTTTCTTCATCTATTAAAAAGCATCGGTTTTAAGTTGCTTTAACTCCTTAATGCTGCTGTACGCATATACACTATATTACCAAAAGTACTGGGACACCTGCCTTTACACGCACATGAACTTTAATGGCATCCCGGTCTTAGTCCATAGGATTCAATATTGAGTTGGCCCACTCTTTGCAGCTACAACAGCTTCAACTCTTCTGGGAAGGCTGTCCACAAGGTTTAGGAGTGTGTCTATGGGAATGTTTGACCATTCTTCCAGAAGCACACTTGTAAGGTCAGGCAGTGATGTGGACGAGAAGGTCTGGCTCGCGGTCTCCGCTCTAAATCACCCCAAAGGTGTTCTATCAGGTTGAGGTCAGGACTGTGACGGCCAGTCAAGTTCCTCCACCCCAAATCACTCATCCATGTCTTTATGGACCTTGCTTTGTGCACTGGTGCACAGTCATGTTGGACCAGGAAGGGGCCATCCCCAAACTGTTCCCACAAAGTTGGGAGCATTAAATTGTCCAATATGTCTTGGTATGCTGGCGCCTTAAGAGTTCCCTTCACTGGAACTAAGGGTCCAAGCTCAACTCCTGAAAAACAACCCCCCACCATAATCTCCCCTCCACCAAATGATTTGGACCAGTGCACACAGCAAGGTCCATAAAGACATGGATGAGCACGTTTGGAGTGGAGGAACTTGACCGGCCTGCACAAAGTCTTGACCTCAACCCAACAGAACACCTTTTGGATGAATTAGAGCGGAGACTGCGAGCCAGACCTTCTCGTTCACATCAGTGCCTGACCTCACAAATACACTTCTGGAAGAATGGTCAAACAATCACATAGACGCACTTCTAAACCTTGTGGACAGCCTTCCCAGGATAGTTGAAGCTGTTATAGCTGCAAAGGGTGGGTCAACTCAATATTGAACCCTACTGACTAAGACTGGGATGCCATTAAAGTTCATGGCTGAGACACACAGCAGGCGCCAATTGCTCCCGCTTTGTCAATCAAAGTCAGTGAGCCAAAGAGAATAGAGAGGGGGTGGTGCCGAGTCTGAATGGACACACAGGCTCAGCTCGGGTGCCCCCATAACAAGCTGCTTGCTGTGGGGGAACTTGGCAGGAGGGAGAGGCCAGGAGTGCTGGTGAGGGACCCGAGAAGAGGAGCATCTGTGCAAAACCATTACACAGGTCAGGTGAGTATAACATGTTTGTTATTTTTAAACAAAAAAAACAAGACTTTAGTATTACTTTGAGCAGCAGTGACCAGGAAGATGGAAAGATGAGGGCTAAGGCTGCCATCTGTGTACAGTACAGTATGTGGTTGGGACTGAGCAGCTTGTGGTGCCCTTGCAACCTGTATGTTTAGGGGGTGACCTGGCTGTGCATGATGGTCAGGTGGAAGCCAGCCAGACCCCATCTTACACACCTACCCCCTATGTATACATACTGGCTACACCTGCACCCTACATATGCACAACACACACACGCACACACACACATATAATATCTTAGTACACACCTATGAAAGTAGTCTATAGAATGGGCACAAACATCACATTATAGAAACACAGGTGGTGCCCACTTTATACACACATTCAGGAGTCCAACTGCACGTGTGTTTGAGAGTCATACAAGGACAGCTGCATACCTGTCATACATTTACTCAGGGGCCGAATGTTCCTGTGATCCATATACATATTCCAGGCCATCCTGTCCCTTATATGCAGAAATACAGCATAGTGCCACCTTTTTAAATGGATAGCTACACCTATGCCTGTACTAATGTAAGGGACAAATAGGCTTCTCTGAGTGCAGACCTCTAGAACAGTTTAACATGCCCATGATATTGAGGATTATATTTGAACCCTATATATACACATTCCTATGATACACATGTAGCACATGTAGCACTACCCCAACAAACATTTTCCACACTTTCTCCAGACACAAGGAACAGTTATTGAGCTTGTTTTTGTTGTTTTATTACGAGTAATACTTCCTCCCATATATACACGATCCTGAACTGTTCTCCTTTGACAATGATGCCGCGTACACACGAGCGGACTTTACGGCAGACTTTGCTCGGTGGACTTTTCTACGTACTTTACGACGGACTTTCTGAATGAACGGGCTTGCCTACACACAGTCCACCAAAGTCTGTCGAATTCGTACGTGATGACGTACGACCGGACTAAAACAAGGAAGTTCATAGCCAGTAGCCAATAGCTGCCCTAGCGTGGCTTTTTGTCCGTCGAACTAGCATACAGACGAGCGGACTTTTCGACCGGACTCGATTTCGACGGATTCATTTAAAACATGTTTCAAATCTAAGTCCGTCCAACTTTTGAGAAAACAAAGTCCGCTGGAGCCCACACACGATCGAATTGTCTGACGAAATCCAGTCTGCCGGGCAAAGTCTGCCGTAAAGTCCGCTCGTGTGTACGCGGCATTAGAGTCCTTAAGATGAGATGCCAAAGCCTCTTAAGGACAAGAAACTCTCAGTCCCATTAGCACATTGTGTAGTAAGTAACATCCAAGAGTATCTCCCATTCCACTGTAGACATGGATCCCAACTCTACTGTCTGCAGGACTACCAGCCCACCTGGCTGCTTCTTCAGCAGCCCACCTGGCTACTCCGAAGATCTCTAGGGAAGTGATGGCAAACCTTGGCACCCCAGATGTTTTGGAACTACCTTTCCCATGATGCTCAACCACATTGCACAGTGCACGAGCATCATGGGAAACGTAGTTCCAAAACATCTGGGGTGCCAAGGTTCGCCATCACTGTCCTAGGGCAAGGGAAAGGAAAAGTTAGGCACAATGCTGTCTTCCTGAAAGGCTTGCTACATGTGGCAGTCTCTCCCCTTGTGAAACCCTTGATGTGCTGATGTACTCACACTGTCCTCCTTACTCTCTGCTGCTTCCTTAGGCAAGATTCCCTTCAAACCGCACTGCTGTCAGGATCCTCCAAAGCCATCCCAAGCTCCCCCCGAGAGCAGGGGCTCCCCTCCAAGGTCATCATGCCTGCTGGCATGACTCATCCATATTTATGGGGTGGCACTTCCAGGGAATTGGCCAAGCTCTCCTAAGTATGCAGATCAGCCCTTCTGGCTGCCACCCTCTAGTTTCTAGACTTTTCTCCAAACTTCCAGATCCAGAGGGAGGCACCAGAGACCTGCCTATGTGAGTCATCCGATTCCAGCGCCAAATGTAAGGGAGCGGCTCTGGGTACACTTGCCCAAAGGATCCCGCATACACAGCCTGCAGATGGCTTGAATCTCGGGACCAGGGATGGATCAGTATGTGATCCACAGTGCCTCCGATGTGGCCCCTGGCCTCCTGACTGGAGCCTGTTCTGTCTCCCTCACATACAGCCAATATGGTCGCCCCTGACGAGATGCCTGAGGTAGTGGACCCCACAACTCCTGCTGCCTTGGCTCTGATCCCTCCTGATGATGAGTAAACTGCCCTGGCACAGGTTGTAGCAGCCCTTTTGTCACCAACCAGAGCTGCAGCAGTTATTAGGGCGATAGCTGCAGGCATTGCACAGCTCAGGAAGGAGCTGGGGGATCAGGCTAAATGCCTATCCAAGCTTGAATACTGCCTGTCAAATTTAGTAGATGAGATTCAGAGCTCTCACACAGCCAAACAGCAATCGAGACATACATAACAATATACAGTATCTCACAAAAGTGAGTACACCCCTCACATTTTTGTAAATATTTTATTATATCTTTTCATGTGACAACACTGAAGAAATTACACTTTGCTACAATGTAAAGTAGTAAGTGTACAGCTTGTATGACCGTGTAAATTTGCTGTCCCCTCAAAATAACTCAACACACAGCCATTAATGTCTAAACTGCTGACAACAAAAGTGAGTACACTCCTAAGTGAAAATGTCCAAATTGGGCCCAATTAGCCATTTTCCCTCCCCGGTGTCATGTGACTCGTTAGTGTTACAAGGTCTCAGGTGTGAATGGAGAGCAGGTGTGTTAAATTCACAAATGTCTGTTAAAGTCCTGTGTGTAGCACCCTCTAGTGTGCTAGTAGTTTAGTACAGGTAAATTAATTGTATGACTTATGGTAAGTGTGAGTCTGGAATCTGGGTCAGGGTTTGATTCTTGATTCTTTGTCCACTTTTCTGCCCTCGAGCTGGTGGCACTGAAGGCTTCTGCCTAGTATGCTTATGCCTAGTCTCTTAGATCAAACATATTCCACATTACAATATATGGATAAACAACAACAGAAACCCTTGACCTTCCTCGAATATTGTATAGATTTGCAGGTCAATTTCTTGTCTGACTATTTGTTAACGAGCTGACATAAGTGTAGATCACTCATCGGTGACATCGTTGGGAGCAGCTTACTTTATCAGCAAACCCCCATGTAACATGTGATGGAGAGTAAACTATAAACAGCATTTGCTGGCAGAGAGATAGGATAGCTTTTCAGGAAAAGGTGAGTCAGAGTGAATCTTGGTGTAATATGCATACAGATGTTGAATTCAGTACAGTGTTTATTTATTTTAAATGAGAGCCAGAGTAAATCTGAAACAGAAGTTCTTGCAAATGTAAATAATTAATCTGCAATTAAAGGCAGAAGAGAAGATATCTATTGAACAAGAAAGAATAGCTTGTCAAGTTTTAAATAAAAATGATGATATGAGTGCAAGGGAACTTAAGGGATAGGCTCAAGGGGTCAGACCATTACATGTAGGGTTCACAGTACTGAAGATCAAGTTACAGAGATGACATTGCTGAGGTCTTTGGGTTGGCTGTAAGAAAAATTTGATTTCTGTTTGCTCCTTGTTTGAACTGACCTGCATATCATTTATTAACTACTAAACTATTTTCTCTTGATTGTCTTCTGATTGTGACTACTGCAAACTGCAAAAGTTGAAATAATCCCTGTTTTCCCAAATTCTGTTAATTGATCGTTATCCACTATGGAATTATGGACTTGAACAACAGAGGTTAAATATGGGGAGTACAACTAGGGGACTGAATAAGCACTAACAGTAGGTAGACCTGGTCAAACTTACAGGCCAGAAGGACGTCAAGAAAAAAACTGAATTAGCAGGTGCAATGCCATTATTTTGTCAATATGTCAAAGCTATGTACCTGCCTGTGACTTCATAAGGGAGGATGTACTTGTAGGCAGTAAATGTCTGATAGGACCAGTACAGGCAATGCGAATAGAAAATAATGCCGCGTACACACGAGTGGAATGTCTGACAGAAAAAGTCCGACGGGAGCTTTTCATGGTATATTCCAATTGTGTGTATGCCTCATCGGACTTTTTCCGTCGAAAATTCTGACGGACCTAGAAAGAGAACATGTTCTAAATATTTCCGACGGAACCAATTCCTAACGGGAAAAGCGCTCATCTGTATGCTGTTCCGATGTACCAAATACAACGCATGCTCTGAAGCAAGTACGAGACGGAAGCTATTGGATACTGGCTATTCAAGTTCCATTTTCTAGTCTCGTCGTATGTGTTGTATGTCACCACGTTCTTGACGGTCGGACTTTGGTGTGACCGTGCGTATGCAAGACAGCTTGAGCGGAATTCCGTCGGAACTCCATCGGAAAAACCGTCAGAGTTTATTCCGACGGCAAAACCGGTCGTATGTACAGGGCATTCATCTTTGAACATTACTTTTCTTCTGGTACTTTCAAGCACAAGCTGTTTCCTTGAGAACCATATCATTTAAAAAAATCAAGCATTAGGTTTAGGAAGATTTTACAGCTACAGTTGATTTTCTTTTTACTCTCTTTTTAATGTTGTGATAGGATGCTATATTCCATTAATGCAGGGATTTTTTTTGTGTATAAAGGTATTCCTTTTTATGCATGTTGTGAAGAGAAGAGCTGGCAAGTTTTTATGTATTTATTTATTTTTTGATGAATTGGTTTTTGCTTACAATTTACACATGTGGCTTTACTTGAACTATGCTCATATGTTTAAAGGGTCAGCTACAAAGTATATATTGTTTTAATTGTTAAAACACTTTTCAAAATGCAATTTTGTTCCAAAATTACTTTTCAAGTATCTTTTACAGTTAGTTTAAAATTGTTTTGTGCATTGAAACGGTAGGAAAGGAAACAACCTGAATGAATGCCAACAGAAAAAAAACAACAAAAACAAAAAACGGCAATGAGCTATATAACTGCATACTTCAAATATTTAAGACCATTTTTCTTTTACTGCACAGCTTGATTTGGTATTAAACAGCTTAAAGAATGGCAGTCTCTGTCATGTATAGCATGTCTCGTGTGCTGAACAATATATACAATATGATACATAACACCCTGCACAGACTGTAGTTTTAAAACAAGAATTAACTTTGTCATTTTGGGGACTTTGCACACCTGTGGCCCTTTCATTTTCCACTTCTATTGAAGAAATGGATGTGTGTGATTTTGTTATGAGCCTAAAGCCCTGTACACATGGGGCGAATATCAGGCGGTATAAGCCAGTTAGTAGAAACTGTGTGTATGGCAGCCGGTCCGACAGAAGCCAGTGAAATGTCCAGCTTCTGTCGAGGGGGGAATGACCAACAAAGGTCCGCAGATTGGCATCCAATCAGCGTTCTCAACCAATCACTGAGAGAGCTGACCAGTGTGTTCTGGTGGGGGGGCATTTCCCCTGTCAGAACACAATAGCTCAGCGGGGAAATTGCTGTACTAACATTTGATTGTTAGTATAGGTTCTCCTCCCTAGCTCTTCAGTTTTTTTCATTCAGCCCACTTGGTTGAATGAAAAAAAAAAACTGATAATGTATGGCCATGGACCCAAAATTTACATGTTTTGTTCCCTAAGCCACTTAGTTATCACTTTTGTCTTAGGGCAAGGTGCTCCATTATGCTGGAAAAAGCATTGTTCCTCACCAAATTGTTCTTGGATGGTTGGGAGAAGTTGCTCTTGGATGTTTTTGTACCATTCTTTATTCATGGTTGTGTTCTTAGGCAAAATTGTGAGTGATCCCATTCCCTTGGCTGAGAAGCAACCCCACACATGAATGGTCTCAGGATGCTTTACTTTTGGCATGACAGAGGACCGATGGTAGCGCTCACCTTTTCTTCTCTGGACAAGGTTTTTTTTGGATGCCAGAAACAATCGGAAATGGGATTCATCAGAGAAAATGACTTTACCCCAGTCCTTAGCAGTCAAATCCCTGTACCTTTTGCAGAATAGCAGTCTGTACCTAATTTTTTTCCTGGAGAGAAGTGACTTTTTTGCTGCCCTTCATGAAACCAGGCCATCCTCCAAAACTCACACCTGCCCGCTGCCATTCCAGAGCAAGCTCTGCACTGGTGGTGCTCCGATCCCAAAGCAGCTGAATCAACTGTAGGAGACAGCGCTGGCGCTTGCTAGACTTTCTTGGGCACCCTGAAGCCTTCTTCACAAATGCAGTCGAAATGTTTTTATGGGATTAAGTTAATTTTCATGGCAAAGAGGGACTTTGCAATTAATTGCAATTCATCTGACCACTCTTCATAACATTAAGGAGTATATGCTAATTGCCAATATAAACACTGAAATAGCAGACTTTGTGAAAATTGATATTTGTGTCATTCTCAAAACTTTTAGCCATGGCTCAATCCAAGATTCTGTGCTGGAGACCAATGCCCAGGCTGGAATGTTCTGTCCCCTATGCTGTCAGTCCTTAGTGAAAAATGCCAGCAAGTCAATATACTCCTCTATTAGAACTATATTTGCTACATGTAAATAGACACAGTGTACAAAATGCTAGGCCTAGTGGCATCAATGCCTTGATGGGTTAGGGCTGTTTTTGTGGCAAAAGGGAGACCTACTAAATATTAGAGGGATGGTCATGAAGTTATGACGGATCAGTGTATATTAAAGGTGAAGGGTGGGGCATAAAATGTCCCCACCCCACCACCTATGGGATTGTGGCAGACAAAGAAATTGCTGGAAGTTGTTAATTGATAAAAAAAAGAACATTTTTGAAAATAAATACTTACCAGTAATTGGTGGAGGAGTTGACAGTTGTCCAAAAACGGTCTTCTGGCACAAGCTGTCATCTATAAAAAGAGAGAGGGTGCCTCTTTAGATAAGCAGAAAGCAAGAGGAACCACAAGACAGCACATTACATCCCACCTATCCCTGTCATGGCCCTTTTTATGAGGTTTGTCATTTTCTTTGAAAGGGGATGTTATGTTTATTTTTAATTGGTAGCTTGAGCTTCAATAGCTGAGCTACTGTATATGATGATGTAAAATGTTAATATTAATATGTTATTAGTGTTGATTAATTGATTGTTTCATTAATTAATTAATTATGTTTTATTGAGTGGATATAATACAATAATTATTTATTTATACCTATAATAAAGGGCCACGGCCTATTTAATGCCCAGGTTTGAGTCAAGAGTAATTATTTATTAGGGTTAAGGAGTTATGACTGCGATCCCATAAAGTGGACTCCCTCATACCTTTTTAATTTACTGTCAGCATCTATAAATTTTCTCATGAAAGTATACAAACACATAAATGTTTATCTGCCTCATTTATGTATAATTTCCAAAATTCTGTGGCTCCATCCACCCCACTTTGAAAGACCTGTGCAGATCTATGGCTGGCTTCTTCTTTCCTGTTCTCTAGGCCGGCCTACTTATGAAGCTTGCACCAGATCTCACACTTGTGTTTATTTAGATTTGGTGTGGTTTGTGCTTGTTTCATTGTTACCTAGGCCTTCACAACCTAAGCTTCATTGCACCACCTGACATTCTCGTTGCTGAAGTCGTGACAATGACAATGAGGAAGCAAACACAAACCATGTGAAATCACCCAAGGTACATGTACAAACCCAGGAGCTGCTGCCTGTTAAAAAAAAAAATTAACATTACATGCGAGAGCTCCCAGGAAGGCACTGGTGACATAGCCTTCCCAGGAAGCATTTGGGAGACATTGGCTATGTCACCAGTGCATGAAGATAAACTATATTATCCAAAGTATTGGTATGCCTGCCTTTACACACATATGAACTTTTATGGCATCCCAGTCTTAGTCCGTAGGGTTCAATATTGATTTGACCCACCCTTTGCAGCTATAACAGCTTCAACTCTTCTGGGAAGGCTGTCCACAAGGTTTAGGAGTGTCTGTGGGAATGTTTGACTGTTATTCTAGAAGCACATTTGTGATGTCAGGCACTGATGTTGGATGAGAAGGCCTGGTTCGCAGTCTCTGCTCTAATTCATCCCAAAGGTGTTCTGTTGGGTCGAGGTCAGGACTCTGTGCAGGTCAGTCAAGTTCCTCCACCCCAAACTCGCTCATCCATGTCTTTATGGACCTTGCTGAGTGCACTGGTGCGCAGTCATGTTGGAACAGGAAGGGGCCATCCCCAGACTGTTCCCACAAAGTTGGAAGCATGAAATTGTCCAAAATGTCTTGGTATGCTGACACCTTCAGATTTCTCTTCACTGGAACTAAGGGGCCAAGCCCAACCTCTGAAAAACAACGCCACACCATAATCCCCCCTCCACTAAATGATTTGGACTAGTGCACAAAGCAAGGTCTGACCTCGACCCGATAGAACATCTTTGGAATGAATTATAACGGAGACTGCGAACCTGGCCTTTTCGTCCACATCAGTGCCTGACCTCACAAATGTGCTTCTGGAAGAATGGTCAAACATTCCCATAGACACACTCCTAAACCTTGTGGACAGCCTTCCCAGAAGAGTTGAAGCTGTTAAAGCTGAAAAGTGTGGGCCAACTCAATATTGAACCCTACAGACTAAGACTGGGATGCCATTAAAGTTCATGTGTGTGTAAAGGCAGGTGTCCCAATACTTTTGATAATATAGTGTATGTGGAAAGGGGAAGAATTTGAAATGTTGTTTTGGGAGTAAAGGCCCGTACACACAATGTGAATTTCGGAAGGGAATTGTTGTTCGACGGCCTGTCGTCCGAAATTCTTACCGTTAGTATGCTCCTTTCGACATCTGATTTTCATTTTTCATAAGACAAAAGCTGGATGAGCAGACTAGTAAATTTTTGACGAACGACAGCTCAATGTCCGATTTTCGTATGTTCAGTACTGAAATTGTTACACAAAAGTCGAAAGTATAAACACGCATGGTCGGAATCATGGAACGACACGGAAGAGTTTGGTCTTTTAAACTACCGTTCGTAATTTAGAATTAACATTCGTGACACACCAATTGAAGAAATGTCGAAATGCAGCGCTATTCTCATCTTCTTTAATGGGATAATAATGAAGCTGCTTTGCTGGTGATACTGATGTAGTTATGCAAAACGGTTTTTAAAGGGCATTTGTTTGTAGTGATATAAATAATATTAATATTATGGTTGTTGTTTGATTTTTTGGGGAATTTACCACAACACCATTATCCCTGAGTTTTTAAGATCAAAGATACAACTATGTTGGTGCCCCTTGTCAATTTTCCATTGTGTTGTTTTTAATGTAACTGCCTACTCCCAAATGGTCATTTGAAGATCAGGAACGACCTGAAAATCACGAATCAACGCTCACCAAACTTCTACTAACACGAAATTAGCAGAAGGAGCCCAAAGGGTGGTGCTTGAGAAATTAACTTCCTCTTTATACTCTCATAGTACATCGATACGTTCGTGTTTGTCGAACAACAATTTGTGGATAGTTAGTATGCTAGACAAAATCCTGCACACACCCTTTTGACAAAAATTAGAGGCTCGGGCGTACGACAATCAAACCGTGTGTACAAGGCTTTAGTTGGTACCTTGATAAAAAAAAAGTTTATGAATATTTGTGTAGAGCTCTATTAACCACTTAAGGACGGGAAGGATTTGCCCCTTTAATGACCACGCCATTTTTTTGCGATACGGCACTGCGTCGATTTAACTGATAATTGCGCCATCCTGCGATGTTGTACCCAAACAAAATGAATGTCCATTTTCCCCCACAAATAGAGCTTTCTTCGGGTGGTACTTGATCACCTCTGTGGTTTTTATTTTTTGTGCTATAAACAAAAAAATGTGATAAAAAGGAGGTATATTTTTTACTTTTTGCTATAATAAATATACCCAAAAAATATTAAAAAACGAATTTCTTCCTCAGTTTAGGCCAATATGTATTCTTCTACATATTTTTGGTAAAAAAAAAGTGCAAAAAGCGTATATTGATTGGTTTGCGCAAAAGTTATAGTGTCTACAAAATATTTGATAGATTTATAACATTTTTATTATTATTATTTTTTTTTTTTTTACTAGTAATGGCAGTGATCAGCAGTTTTTAGTGCTATAAAAATACACTGATTACTGTGTAAATGTCACTGGCAGGGAAGGGGTTAACACTAATGGTGATCAAGGGGTTAAATGTGTTCCCTGGGAGGTGTTTCTAACTGTGGGGGGGGGTGTACTGACTGGAGGGGGAGAGAGATCGCTGTTCCTGATCAGTAGGAACATAACAGGAATCTGTTTGTTTACATTGACAGATCCCCGCTCTGGCTCTCTGTGGAGCGAACGCGGGTGGCTGGCGGTCATGCTCATCCTCTCCAGTGCCACAGCGTGGGCGCCGTGCACGCACCCACTGTATCTATTGCACAAACCAACATACAGCTACGGCAATTCGCGCAGCCGAAACCAACCTGCCACAGTATAATGAAGGTGGCTGGTCAGAAAGTGGTTAACCGCTTGACGACCAGCCGCCGCAGTAATAACTGTGGCAAATTGGCTCGGCTGCGCGAATCCCTGTAGCTGTACGTCGGGCTCGTTCACGGCATTCTGTGGGCGTGCGCATGCAGATTGGCCAGCGGGGGGGGGCAATCAGTGGGTCCAGCGGATTGTTCCCCAAAGTAAACAAGGCAGATCTCAGTTCTGACAAGGGATCACACAGAGATCTTGTCTTTCTACTAGCAGGAAGACGGATCTGTGTGTTATCCCAGGCAGCCCATCCCCCATACAGTTAATAAACACACCCAGGGAACACAGTTAACCCCTTGATCGCCCCTGTTGTTAATTCCTTCCCTGCCAGTGTCATTAGTACAATGTCAGTGCATATTTTTAGCACTAATCACTGTAATAATGTCACTGGTTCCCAAAAAAGTATCAAAACTGTCAGTTAGGTGTCCGATCTGTCCGCCGCAATGTCGCAGTCCTGATAAAAACCGCTTATCACTGCCATTACTAGTAAAAAAAAAAAAAATAATAATAATAAAAATGCCATAAATCTATCCCTTATTTTGTAGACACAATAACTTTTGCACAAAACCAATCAATATACGCTTATTGGGTTTTTTTTTTTTTACCAAAAACACGTAGCAGAATACATATTGGCCTAAACTGATCAAGAAATTAGATTTTTGAAATTTTTTTTTATTGGGTATGTTTTATAGCAGAAAATTTATAGCAGAAAAAGAAAAACTTTTTTTTGTTTATAGCGCAAAAAATAAAAAACGCAAAGGGGATCAAATTTTATTGGGGTACGGCGTCGCACGACCGCGCAATTGTCATCTAAAGTAACGCAGTTCCGTATCGCAAAAAATGGCCTGGTCGTTAAGGGGGTAAATCCTTCTGGTCCTTAAGTGGTTAAAATGTGCCATTTTGTTTTCTGGGGGTAAAAGGTCAACTTTAAAGGTATACTATAATATAATATATAATTGTTTAGTACGTTGTATATAATTATTTAATACATTGTATTCATTTTGACTTTGTTTTTATTTTTAGTGTGTTTGCTGTAAACTTTCTTTGCAGAGTATGATTTCATCCTTATTGTGCAGCTGCTTATTTCTTTCCAGCTATTGCTCTTTTGCTTTCTACATGTATTTGTATAAGGAAGGACTTGCATACACTTATATACAGCTTACAGAAAAATCAGCAGCTTAGGTGTGCTATGCAAAGCAGAGATCACTGGGTCTTGCTGTCACACGGGGTTAGGCATTTTGCTGCTCGCAAGCAATTAAGAGGGCAGGCAGACACCAAGCACCTTTACCACCTATAATGAAGCCTTTTTTCCTGCTACAGTGTCAAGTGAAAGCAAGTTAATTGGGTGAAGCTGTAGAGCATGTTAGGGGCATGGTAAAGGGGTTTCTGTCTGACAGCTGAATGTCAGTAGAAGTTAATCAAGTGTGGCTGAATGACAGAGACCTGTCACAAAGTTCAACTGGGCTGTGGAATAGTTAGGAAACCGAGAAACGGCCCCATCTTCCTTTTTCTCCCTCATTGCGTCCAAACACCTTGAAGATTTCACAATGAATGTTCTCTAACTGTTTCCTTTTTTAACCATCCTTCATTTAAATGATGGGACAAAGGATGCTAATGTTTGTATAAGTGAATGTAAATCAGTTTTTATTTAGACTGGCATCAACACTTTTCGCACCAAGAAATTCTGAACAAGACTTAAAGAAACATTGACTGCTTCACACACGAGGAATGCAAGAATATATTCGATATTTCACTTCTACCCATAGGACTGGATCGATTGGAAATGTTTTGGAGACAATGAAGCTATAACAAGTCTGTGAAAATATCTCTCTCCAAGTTTTACACAGTATGCAAGCCTATTCAGTGTATGGTAAAGTCCTGTAGACGAAAGGCTACCCAATTGATTTGGAAATTGGGTGGATTGGGAATTCTTTCTGATTTACTGCATTTTGTCCTAGGTATGTAACGGGTGGATAGGGTAAAGCAGCATGCACATACTGTATACAGAAGAATTTGAATTTGTGAATTCAGAAAGATTTATCCAGAATTACTTTCTTATGCGCTGTGCACGCGGTCGGATTTTCCGACGGAAAATGTGTGATAGGACCTTGTTGTCGAAAATTCCGACCGTGTGTGGGCTCCATCACACATTTTCCATCGGAATTTCCGACACACAAAGTTTGAGAGCTTGCTATAAAATTTCCTGACAACAAAATCAGTTGTCGGAAATTCCGATCGTGTGTACACAAATCCGACACACAAAATGACACGCATGCTCAGAATAAATTAAGAGACAAAAGCTATTGGCTACTGCCCCGTTTATAGTCCCGACGTACATGTCTTACGTCACCGCGTTCAGAACGATCTGATTTTCCGACAACTTTGTGTGACCGTGTGTATGCAAGACAAGTTTGAGCCAACATCCGTAGGAAAAAATCCATGGATTTTGTTGTCGGAATGTCCGATCAATGTCCGACCGTGTGTACGGGGAATTAGTGTGATAATCCTATGACATAACAATTTTGTACAGACGATTTAGCCACCCTGGCTTTTGTCAGAAGAGCTGATGTGTCTTAAGGTGATTGTAAAATATTTTGTATACATTTTAGGGCAGCCTTGGTGTGTATTCTTATCTTAATATTCTGGAAAAAAAAATTGTTCACAACAGTACCTAAGGCTCGATTCACACCTATGCATGTTGCTTTTGAGCATTTTTGGGGGTTTTTTTGTCATGCTTGCCACGTTTTTGAGCAGCGTTATTGTAGCGTTTTTACAGCGTTTTTGCCACGTTTTGCGATTTTTTTATACAGTCTAAAAAAAATTAAAAAACGCATCAAAAACGCATCAAAAACGCTGTAAAAACACAAAAACGTTGCACTTGCGTTTTTGATGCTGGTCCATTGAATTCTATTACATGCAAAACGCTGCATTTTGCATAAAAAAAAGTCCCTGACCCTTTCCAAAAATGCAGAGGTACAAAAAGGCATTGATGTGAACATGTTCCATAGGAACCCATGTTAAAAAATTCCCATGCATTTCTGCAAAATGCAAAATGCATCAAAATACATTGCACCTAAGGCTCCATTCACACTAGCGCGTTTTTTGATGCATTTTGCATTTTGCAGAAATGCATGGGAATTTTTTAACATGGGTTCCTATGGAACATGTTCACATCAATGCCTTTTTGTTTCTCTGCATTTTTGGAAAGGGTCAGGGACTTTTTTTCATGCAAAATGCAGCGTTTTGCATGTAATAGAATTCAATGGGCAAGCATCAAAAACGCAAGTGCACCGTTTTTGCAGCCTTTTTGCAGCGTTTTTGATGCGTTTTTGATGCGTTTTTGCCGTTTTTTTTTTTTTTTTTTTTAGACTGTAAAAAAAAACCTGTAAAAAAAAAAAAAAAAACGCAAAACGCAAATCGCAGCAAAAACGCTATAAAAACGCTGCTCAAAAACATGGCAAGCATGAAAAAAAAACCTCCAAAAACGTGGCAAGCATGAAAAAAAAACCTCCAAAAACGCTCAAAAGCAACATGCATAGGTGTGAATCGAGCCTAACTCGATTCACACCTATGCATGTTGCTTTTGAGCGTTTTTGGAGTTTTTTTTTCATGCTTGCCACGTTTTTGAGCAGCGTTTTTATAGCGTTTTTGCGGCGTTTTTGCGGCATTTTTGCCGCGTTTTGCGTTTTTTTTTTTTTTTTATTTTACAGTTTTTTTACAGTCTAAAAAAAAATTAAAAACAAAAAAACAAAAAAAAAAAAACGGCAAAATGCATCAAAAAACACGCTAGTGTGAATGGAGCCCTAGGCTCCATTCACACTAGCGCGTTTTTTGATGCATTTTGCATTTTGCAGAAATTCATGGGAATTTTTTAACATGGGTTCCTATGGAACATGTTCACATCAATGCCTTTTTGTATCTCTGCATTTTTGGAAAGGGTCAGGGACTTTTTGCATGTAATAGAATTCAATGGACAAGCATCAAAAACGCAAGTGCACCGTTTTTTGCAGCGTTTTTGCAGCGTTTTTGATGCGTTTTTGTCGTTTTTTAAAATTTTTTTTTTATTTTTTTAAAAAATTTTTTAGACTGTAAAAAAAAACTGTAAAAAAAACAAAAAAAAAAAAACGCAAAAACGCAAAACGCGGCAAAAACGCGGCAAAAACGCTGCAAAAACGCTACAAAAATGCTGCTCAAAATCGTGGCAAGCATGAAAAAAAAAACTCCAAAAACGCTCAAAAGCAACATGCATAGGTGTGAATCCAGCCTTAGGATTTGCAGGATATAGTGCAGATTTGCACTATAGAACATGTTCCATAGGAAACCATGGTAAGTGGACTGTAGTGCAAATCTGCAAACTGCAAAAAGCACTAAAAATGCATAGGTGTGAATCCAGCCTCAGGCTCCATTCACACTAGCGCGTTTTTTGATGCATTTTGCATTTTGCAGAAATGCACGGGAATTTTTTAACATGGGTTCCTATGGAACATGTTCACATTAATGCCTTTTTGTTTCTCTGCATCTTTTGAAAGGGTCAGGGACTTTTTTTCATGCAAAATGCAGCGTTTTGCATGTAATAGAATTCAATGGACAAGTATCAAAAACGCAAGTGCACCGTTTTTTCAGTGTTTTTGATGCGTTTTTGGTGCGTTTTTGATGCGTTTTTGCCGTTTTTTTTTAATTTAAAAAAAAAAAACGCAAAACGCAAAACGCGGCAAAAACGCAGCAAAAACGCCGCAAAAACGCTACAAAAACGCTGCTCAAAAACGTGGCAAGCATGAAAAAAAAAACTCCAAAAATGCTCAAAAGCAACATGCATAGGTGTGAATCGGGAGGACTCCACTGCCGCCCTTTTTATTTGTACAAGCGCTTTTTTATCAACTATATCATGTAAGTGTATTTCTTTGATTTTTAATAAATACGGTGTCTACGGTATCACACTATGTAGTCCCTTTTGTACCCTTTATGAACCTTACGTGGAGAGATCCATTATTATGTGTGGAGAAGATACACCTTCAGAGAAGCCCTTCCCATTATTCTAAGGCTGCCAAGATCTTCTCACTATTGCCAGGGTGCAATAAAAGCTGGTTTGACCCTTACAGTATATGCTGTTTTGGGTTCAAACCCTCCGGTAAGCCCCCATCTGCAACATCTTAATGCACTGCATGTTTTTGAAGACACAGTGGTGTGACATATGAAATTGGTTTATATATGCAGTATCTAATATAGTGATGAGACTCTTTTGAATGACTGCAGAACATCATCCTTTAAGACTTTCCTGCTATATGTTGGTGAAGGCGCTCCTCACCTCACTTTTGGGTAGTGACCCATTCAGTTCCAACTCACTGACTGTCCATTTGAACCACTTTTTCATTCTGGATTTTTAATGTGATACGTTTATATGTGTACATTACATTTTGGGCATAGGCCTTTCTAACCTATCAGTTTTTAGGTATCTTGTTTTTTAGCGCTACACTTTTTCTGTTTTTTATCTATTTGTTGGGCAACGATTCTAGTTGTGGTGTTAGCTGCTTATGTCTTCTTAAATATTTAAAGTAAGAGTAAGCGCAAATCTATTATTAGTGTGAATAGGTGTGAATCGAGCCTGAGGCTCGATTCACACTAATGCGTTTTTTTAATGCATTTTGCAGAAATGCATGGGAATTTCTTAACATGGGTTCCTATGGAACATGTTCACATCAATGCATTTTTGTACCTCTGCGTTTTTGGAAAGGGTCGGGGACTTTTTTCATGCAAAATGCAGCGTTTTGCATGTAATAGAATTCAATGGACCCGCATCCAAAAACACAAGCACCGCGTTTTTTTTTTACCGCATTTTTGCATTTTTTTTTTCATTGTTTTTTTTAATACTGTATACAGTATTTAAAAAACACTGTAAAGAAAAAAAAAAACACACAAAACGTGGCAAAACGCGGTAAAAACATGTCAAAAACGCATGTTCAAAAACGCGGCAAGCACCGCAAAAAACAATGCAGAAACGCTCAAAAACAACATGCATAGATGTGAATTGAGCCTTAAGCTTTTAGTCAAACATGTATAGCTAAATACACCAACACCAATCACTCTCCCTCTTGGAATGCAAATCATAGGAGGTAGTATGTGCCCCCCTAAGGCCCCTTTCACACTGGGGCGGTGGGGGCGTCGGCGGTACAACAGCGCTATTTTTAGCGCTGCTGTACCGTCGTTCTTGCAGCGGTATTCGGCCGCTAGCGGTTCGGTTTTAACCCCCGCTGGGCCGAAAAAGGGTTAAATCCGCTCGTACAGCGCGGCTATAGCCGCGGTATTACCGCGGTATAGCCGCGCTGTCCCCATTGATTTCAATGGGCAGGAGCGGTTTAGGAGCGGTGAATACACCGCTCCTTCCCCGCTCCAAAGAAGCGGCTCGCAGGACTTTTTTTACCGTCCTGCGAGCGCACCGCTTCAGTGTGAAAGCCCTCGGGCTTTCACACTGAACAAACAGCGGAGGCTGTTTAGGGGCGGTTTTCAGGCGGTATTTTTAGCGCAATACCGCCTGAAAACTGCTCCAGTGTGAAAGGGGCCTTAGGCTGGGCTCACACTACTGCGAATTGGTTGCAATTGGTTCTCTGCATCCAATTCGCATAGAAAGAGATTGTAACCGACTCTCTATGGAGCCGGTTCACGCAGCTCCGCAACGGCTCAGCTGTAAATTGCACGGGAATCCTGTGTGTCTTTTGGTCCATTTTAGATCCGAATTCAGCCCAAAATTCGTGTTGAAATCAGACCTGCAACGGTGAACGGAGATGCTCCGGACTCCTGCCGTGAGCTGCTGCGATCTCTAATTTGAACCCAGACTTAATGACTGATCCTCAAATTTGCAAAAGTGTTAGGCAGATGTTAAAAAATGCTTTCAGAAAAGTGTTAATAGTTTATTTTTTATTGCTTTTTGGCCCCAGTTTTTCCATGAAGACCACTTCTGGTCAGACTTTTCCAGAAAGTAGATGGGTGTACCTGGGTCTGCCAGTTCTGTGCTGATGGCAGTGCTGGACAGCTTCCAATGTCAAAGGGAATTATCCACCTCAATACAGTGCACTTACACCCCCTTCCTGCACAGACAAATTTTCAGCTTTTAGCGCTCTCACAGTTTGAATGACAATTAGTCATGCAACACTGTACCCATATGAAACTTGTGTCCCTTTTTCACACAAATAGAGCTTTCTTTTGGTGGTATTTACTCACTAGTGGGTTTTTTATTTTTTGTGCTATAAATAAAAAAAAACTTAAATTTTGTGAAAAAAATGCCTTTTTCTTTGTTTCTGTCATAAAATTTTGCTAATTAGTAATTTTTCTTCATATATTTTGGCCAAAATTTATACTGCTACATATATTTGGTAAATAACCCAAATAAGTGTATGTTATTTGGTCTTTGTGAAAGTTATAGAGTCTAAAAACTATGGTGCCAATCTCTGAAAATTGATCACATCTGATCAGGCCTTCAGTACATCAGGTGAATCTCATTTCTTGAGACACTAACAATTCAGGAAAGTGCAAATACCCCCCAAATGACCCCTTTTTAGAAAGTAGACATTCCAAGGTATTAAGTAAGTAGCATGGCGAGTTGTCATTTTTTCCCAGAATTCTTTGCAAAATTAACATTTTTTTTATTTTTTTATTTTTTTATTTTTTTACAAAATTGTCAAATTTTTAGGTTATTTCTCACACACAGCATATGCATACAACAAATTACACCCCAAAATACATTCTGCTACTCTTCCCGAGTATGGCAATACCACATGTGTGAGACTTTTACACAGCCTGGCCACATACAGAGGCCCAACATTGAAGTAGCACCTTCAGGCGTTCTACGAGCGTAAATGACATCTCATTTCTCAACCTATTACAATTTTGAAGGCCCTGGAGCACCAGGACAATGGAATTGCCCACAAAATAACCCCATTTTGGAAAGCAAACACCCCAACGTATAATCTATGAAGCTTTTTGGAAAATGTGGAAAAAAAATGAAAACGCATTTTTTTTTTTTTTAAACAAAGTTGTCAATTTATAAGATATTTTTAACACATAGCATGTATATAGCAAAAATTACACCCCAAAACACATTCTGCTACTCTTCCCGAGTATGGCGATACCACATGTGAGACTTTTACACAGCCTGGCCACATACAGAGGTCCAACATTGAAGTAGTACCTACAGGCGTTATAGGAGCATAAATTACACATCTCATTTCATTCATACCTATCACACTTTTGAAGGTCCTGGAGCACCAGGACAGTGGAATTACCCACAAAATTACCCCATTTTGGAAAGCAAACACCCCATCGTATATTCTATGAGGCATGGGCTGCAAATAGGTACTCGGTTACTCTGATGGGCTGCAGATATGTACTCGGGTACTCTGATGGGCTGGAGACAGGTACTCGGGTAACTTGATCAGCTGCAGACAGGTACTCAGGTACTCTGATGGACTGGTGACAGGTACTCGGTTACTCTGATGGGCTGGTAACAGGTAATCGGGTACTCTGATGGGCTGGTGACAGGTACTCGGGTACTTTAATGGCCTGGTGACAGGTACTCGGGTACTTTGATGGCGTGGTGACAGGTACTCGGGTACTCTGATGGGCTACAGATAGGTACTTGGGTACTCTGATGGGCTGGTGACTGGTATTCGGGTACTCTATAGGGTGGTTACAGGTACTCAAGTACTCGGTACTCATATGGACTGTGACAGGTACTCGGGTACTCATATGGACTGTGACAGGTACTCGGGTACTCATAAGGACTGTGACAGGTACTCATATGGACTGTGACAGGTACTCAGGTACTCATAAGGACTGTGACAGGTAGTCATATGGACTGTGACAGGTACTCAGGTACTCGGGTACTCAGATGAACTGTGACAGGTACTCGGGTACTCAGATGGACTGTGACAGGTACTCGGGTACTCAGATGGACTGTGACAGGTACTCGGGTACTCTGATGGACTGTGACAGGTACTCGGGTACTCTGATGGACTGTGACAGGTACTCGGGTACTCAGATGGACTGTAACAGGTACTCATATGGACTGACAGGTACTCAGATGAACTGTGACAGGTACTATGATGGGTGATGACAGGTCCTCTTTATTGGCAGGCAATCAGTGTGATTGGTGTACACTGTAAATGGTAACGAGATGTTACTGCAACCTCCTCCTCACACACGATCGGTGTGTGAGGAGGAGAACCCGGTAACATCTCATTACCGCGGTTTGTTGACATTTAGTGATCGGCTGTGAAAGGATCACAGCCGATCATGTGGTAAACAGCCGCCGGCCAATGGCGGTGATAAGGAGTGTTCCCGGGAACACGTGGCCACTGACGTGCACACGCAGCGCGCCCACGATCATGCGCCATGCACAGTGGGGCGGAACCATCTGTGATCGGCCCTGACTGTTCACCCCCCTCGGTAGCGGGCGGTGTCTCCGTGACACGCCGCCATCGAAGGAACAGGGATGCGTTCCCTGTTTAAATGGAGGACCGTCATGTGACGTCCTCCCAGAACGAGAGCCGCGCCGCCTGGCCATCATATGATGGACGGCGGGCGGCAAGCGGTTAAGCATGATGTGTCTTTCATTTGCTGCATTAAAGTGGTAGTAAACCACAGCTGAACAACAAAAAGAAAGAAATCCCATGCAAGGCAATGTCATAATGTGCTAGTATGCATTCGTCGTCACGCGGTCTTCTTTCTGGGTTCGCGGCTAGTGACGTCACCGGGTGCATGCACTCTGAATATCTCCTAAACAATGCAAGTTTAGGAAATATTTACAGTACCTACAGGTAAGCCTGTAATAAGGTAAAATATTAAAAAATGGATTTACTACCACTTTAAGTTTCCTAGGCTGACCTAGGCTGAAATTGATGATCATTAGCAACCTGCTTGGTATAATTGGTTACACCTGTCTCTAATCCTACAAAATCCCTAACTTTGTGTTAGTGTACAAAAGTGTGCAAGTGTAAGAATTGATGCTGGTTTGAAGCCAAAAGGTAATCACACCAAATATTGCTCACTTTGCATTTTTTAAGTTGATCAAAATAAACAAATAAAAGATATATTTTGGAAAGCATTCTTATTTTACAACATTTATTCACATCTGCCTAAAACATTGTGCATACTACTGTATACATCACCAGATGGCAGATGTTTCTGTCCTGAGAGTGCACACAGACTTGGTCCCCACTAACAATTGGTAGCCGGCAGGACCAACTCCCAATCATGTGACCACTGTGACAGCCGATCACAGTGGTCACATGATTGCCGATCCTTCCCACCCCCAGGCGATCAGAGCCTTTTAAAAGCAAGCTGGGGTGGAAAGGAAAAGGTTAAGAAATACATCTGCCATACGCTATAAGCCATACATTTAAAAAAGCACGGGGGGCGTGGCTTGGTGCCGAACGAGAATGGCTGCCTGATCTCCTCGCTCTGTCCCACGGAGGTCCTGCGAGGTGTCTACAGGAGCCCTTACCTGCAGCCAACATGGGGAAACCGAAGGACAGAGCATCCCAGTCCCGGTCCCGATCCCCCAGAGGCACGGATCCGCGCTCTGGACACAACATCCCGGAAATCTTCTGGCCGCGATCACGCGAGGCCCCGGCTTCATCTCCGGCCTACTCTGGAACACGCTCCTCAAGCCTCAGCCCTGTAAGGAGAAGCCCACAACGCACAGAAAGCCCATCTGCTGCACGACCACTCAACATGAATGATCTCAGGTCGGTAGCAACAGATATAAAAGATTCCTTTGCTGCTGCCTTTACAGATCTCAGGAGAGATATCCAATCGATGCACATGCGAATTGATGACCTAGAAACAACCACAACCGCCTTACAACAGCTACAGCATTCATCCCAGATATACAATAGCCAGCTCAGGGACTTACACAGGCATATGGAGGATCTGGACAAACGCGGACGCCGCCATAATGTAAGGGTAAGAGGCATACCTGAGTCCATTGAGCAGAGTCACATTATACAGGCCACAATCCAATGATTTGCTGGGAAGACCCCCTGAGACCCCCATTGAATATGAGCGCCTACACAGAGCTCGTAAACCCAGAGGAAGAGATTCTGACCCTCCCAGGGATGTGATATGCTGCCTAACAAACTTCAGATTGAAGGAAGACATCCTGAGAAGAGCCAGAGAGCGCCGCAGCTTACTGTACCAGGGTGCAGAAATCAAGATTTTTCAAGATCTGTCACCCATAACCTTACAAAACAGAAGAGACCTACGCCCGCTGCTCGACCTACTACGCCATAAAGAGATCCAATATCGCTGGAAATTTCCCTTTTGCCTGTCTGCATCAAATGCTGGACGCACAACCAATCTGAAAGTCCCGGAAGATCTCAGAGGGTTCTGCAATACTCTGCAGATACCATTCATCGAACTCCCGGATTGGTATAGAGCGTTTCGTACCCCTCAGCTCCAAAGAATCAACTCCATGGAAGCTATCCCGGTAAGAGACGAATTCCACATTAGAAGGCGCAGATCATCCTCTCCAAGACCATTTCCTCAGAGGGATCAGCTGGATAGAGACCGACAAAGCCCAACAGCGTCCCCAGCCCACAGGCGAGCTAGGCCAGATCAACCTTAATTACTTCTGTCCAAATGCCTGAGAACAGTACAACTCATGTTCAGAGTTGCAGTCTTTCTTAGGTCGCCACCCCAACCCAATTCCCAGTGCCATAGAATCAGGACAGAACAGCAAACCGATCGACACTTGAAACCCATCCGGCAAGGGCATATTTCAAACCTGACCCGAACTGGATCCACCAGATACTACTTTCCCACAAGTTCAGAAACCCCTGAAGATCCTACGCTTCATACCACCACATCAACTCAACACCAAGACATTCTCCCCGGGGGGGTTATCCCTCTTCCACAGACCCCAACAGAATGCAATCCACTCTTCTAAGAAGCAGAACTTAAGACGCATATACCACCAGTGGAATATTGTCCGGCTGAACAACTGGCTACCACACAATCCACCAACACCCTTACTCAACCGCCAGCCTTTATTGAGCCCATGACTGGAAGCCCGGGATGGATCCCCCCTTCAGCATGGTGTCATCCACCGCAGCTCATAACACCACTTGGGTCCCACCTCGCCATTTCCCCGTTTCCCCTTCCCCCCACTTCCCTTCCCCCCCTAACCCCCCCCCATACTTTCAGGTACCTCCTCCAGACTGAAGATGACGCAACAATGAGATGAACTGAACTTCCGAGACAAGTACAAGTCAGATGCTTAACTCACGGTATTCCACCGTGCTCTGAGTTACATATGGAGCTCTCCCCTCCCCCCCCTTTTTTTTTTTTTTCTCTTTTTTAATATGCTTATGCTGAATGTCTTGATATGTTTACTGTGAAGAAGGGGGGCTCGTCCCACACGGATAAGAGCTCTTTCCTTGCCAAGCACACCCCTACTCGCTCTACATCTACCAGGGGCTTCCATGTGGGACGAGCTTCCTAATGGTAGGCGGGTTGTATTGAATTAACCACTCTAGGGCCATAGCCGCTGAGTATTGTACCGTCAATTAAATACACATTAAAGGCCACTTAATACCTAACCCACTGCTAAATTTAGCCAGAAACAACTATAGACCGCTCTGGGAAAGAGCAATTGCCCGAGATACAGCTCTATCCTAACCCGTTGACCGGACCACACTTAGACCATTCCTTACACTTAAGTATCAATGGATCCTTATTTATTTCCCCCCCTCAGCCAAATACCCCTCCAAATTTTAGTGAGCTAGTCTCTTAGAGGCTGCGTTACCTTATGCCCCCATATATCCTCATTACATAACACGAGACCATATTTTGCACTAAATCCGACTTATTGGTAATATTATTGCTGCTACTAATATCAGTATTTTTGCTAAGATTTGTTATAGATGGTTTAACAACACCACTCTTCCTGTGCCTTTTTATGTACTGTCTGGGTGGCGACCTCCCCAAGTTTCCTAACGTAGCAAGTTTATCTCGAGGAACATAGTTCAAAGTTCAATGTTTCAATTGTCTATATTGCTGATTGTTATTGTTACCACTTCATCAACCCGAGATCTTTAACCACATATTTTCCCCTTGATATGAAAGCAGGCTCCATCCATACAAGTCGAATAGACCCAAGACGATCTCCCACGGACAGGACATTCTCCGAACCTTTCTTCGAACACCTTCCACTCCTCCGCACAACAGGACAGCGACTATCCTAGTTGACCCATACCGGACGCTTTAACCCCCAACAGGGTAAGGTAGCTGGACTACTTTTACCTCCGGTAAGTACATCTTACTCCCTGTTACGAAAACCCTCTTGACTAATCTCCCCCCTCCTTTCTCCCAACTCTCCCCCTTTCCCCCTTTCTATATGCTCTCTCTCCCTCCCCCCCCCCTTTATATATCTCGGTGTTGCCCCCCCCCCCTAGTCTCCACCGTAGCATTCCCCACTATAACACTTAAATATCTTTGAAGAGCATACGACTCTCCACGGAGTACACTTACCCACTTCGGCCACTTTGGCAAATTGTAACCCTTCCCCGTGCCTAATACACCAACTAGACTATACCCAATTACCATGGATCCCCTACATTCTAGTCCGCAACACAACACGCTCAAAGTAGTCTCTCAAAACGTCAAAGGGCTAAATATCCCTGAGAAGCGTAGTCAAATCCTTAGCATGATGAGTAAATTAAAAGCAGATGTGATATTTCTGCAAGAAACCCACTTTCGCACAAACAATACCCCTAAACTAGCAAGCCGTAGATACCCTACCTCCTTCCATGCCACAAACCCTCTAGCCAAAACAAAGGGGGTATCAATCCTGCTCTCTAAAAACCTTCCATGGCAACTGACGGATTCCCTAGTAGACCCAGAGGGCCGCTATATATTCCTAAAGGGAGTCATCCATAATCGGACGGTCACTTTAGCAAACATATACAGCCCCAATACCGCCCAGGTCAGTTTCTTCCGTTCTATCGCAACCACCCTTGCAGGCTTTCAAGCGGGGATTACAATCCTCGGAGGCGACTTTAATGTGACACTTCAGCCCATTCTAGACTCCTCATCTGGGTCTTCCACCCTTCCTTAAAGAGCACTGAGACAAATTAAGATACAAATACAGGAACTCCTTCTACACGACACATGGCGTACCCTACACCCGAATGGGAAAGATTACTCCTTTTTCTCCGCACCTCACAATAGGTACTCTAGGCTAGACTACCTTTTCCTCTCCCAAAAAGATCTCCCCTTTTTAAAATCTGCTACCATTGAACCCCTACTCATCTCAGATCACCACCCGATCACCCTCTCCCTTTCCTTCCCGGAAAGAAACCTGGTCACAAAGATATGGCGTCTCGACCCATCTCTCCTCACTTCAGAAATAGACACCAATCACATTCGCACTAGCCTAGGCAACTACTTCAAGGAAAATGACAACTCCGAAACAGCACCCCTATCTCTCTGGGAAGCACATAAGTGCGTCATCCGAGGGGAATTTCTCACACTTCAGGCAAATCGGAAAAAAACACAACAAAGAACTTTACGAGAACTAACAAAATAAAGAGACTAGAACTACTACACAAGTAGTCCCAATCACAAGACTCATACCTAGAACTTACTCAAACTAGGAAACTTCTGTTGGAAGTCCTCAACTGCAAAACCCGACGCAAATTTATGCTAAATCAAAAGCTATTTTATGAACAGGGGAACAAATGCGGGAAGCTACTAGCCAGAGCTATCCAATCTAAGAAAGCTAGCACTAACATCCACACCATATAAGACTCTTTAGGTAACTCAAGCTCGAACTCCGCAGACATAGCCTCTCAATTTGAACGCTACTACACAGAACTTTATAATATACCACAGCAACCTGAAACAACTGTAGGCCAAACCTCTAGAAAAGCCCTTACCACAGATTTCCTCAAAAAGTTCAGCCCCAAACCCATACCCCGGGAAGAGGCTCGCGACTTAGACAACCCCATATCCGAAGAAGAACTTAAGAGAGCGATCAAACAACTAAAAACGGGCAAAAGCCCAGGCCCAGACGGCTTCTCAGCACCTTATTATAAGACCTTTGTAGATATACTCTCTGCCCCGTTTCTGAAGACATTCAATTCCTTAACCTCATCAACGTTACCTTTTCATAGACTATTAGAAGCGCATATCATGGTCATCCCGAAGGAGGGGAAGGATGCCACCTCAGTCACTAGTTACAGACCAATCTCCCTACTAAATGTAGATCTTAAATTATTTGCCAAAATTTTAGCAAGCCGACTCCTTCCCCTCCTTCCTACAATAATAGGGAAAGACCAGGTGGGGTTTGTTCCTGGCAGAGAGGCCAGGGACAACACCATCAAGGCAATTAACTTAAACCATTGGCTAATCTCCCAAAAACAAAGAGGCTTCTTTCTATCCCTGGATGCTGAGAAGGCATTTGACAGGCTGGCCTGGGACTACCTGGGGGCGGTTTTACGCCACCTAGGTCTACAGAACCGAATGTTCAACCTTATTATGTCCCTATACACCACACCAACAGCAAAAGTCAAAGTCAACGGCCACCTGTCAGACGCCTTCTCCATCCGAAATGGAACGAGACAAGGATGCCCACTGTCCCCTATCCTTTTTATTTTAACTCTAGAACCCCTACTACGCTGCCTGCGGTCGAACGACAACATCAAAGGTATTCCCATTGCAGGACATACGTATAAAATAGCGGCGTTTGCCGATGACATTCTGCTATTTCTAAGTGACCCACTCACATCGATCCCAAACCTCCTCAGAGATTTTGACCTATTTCGGCAAATATCCAACCTGAAGATTAACTTCTCAAAATCCCATGCCCTCAACATATCCCTCCCGAAAGACCTAGTCTCCCAATGCCAAGATAATTTTCCCTTTGTCTGGAAACATAATGCCATCACCTATCTGGGAATCCAATCCTATCAGACTTGTACAATAAAAACTTCACCCCGCTGATTCACACGATATCCGAGGACCTACGCAGATGGGACAAACCCCATTTTTCTTGGTTCGGCCGTGCGGCCATCCTAAAGATGAATGTGCTTCCTCGTGTCTTATATCTGCTACAAACAATACCCATCAAACTCCCTGCAGCTTTCTTTCACACAATCAAACAACAATCACTGAAGTTTCTTTGGAAACATAAGCGCCCTAGGATAAGCTACACCCAACTCTCGAAACCCAAAAACAAAGGGGGTATTGGGCTACCAGATTTGCAGAACTATTCCAGAGCTTGCCATCTGGGAAGAATTGTAGACTGGGCAGTACACGAAAGGGTTAAAGACTGGGTGAGACTAGAAGGCTCTTTCTCCCACTTACCCATTAGAAATACCCCCTGGATTCTCCAATGCCATATCCCCAAAACCTTAAAAGAACACCCCCTAATAGAGGCTACCTTCAGGAGCTTTAGGGAAGTATGTAAAAAATTCAAAATCTCCTCCAACCCAGGGCCCCTTACGCCCATCCGACTTAACCCAGCCTTTGTCCCGGGAATGTCCAACACCTTCCTCAAAGATACTTGGCCACACAAAGACATATTAGCCCACCACTTCTTTAGAGATGGCAAATTTCTAAACCGTGATGCACTTCCAACAAATACAAGAGGCGAACCTCTCCCGCTATGGAATTACTTCCAAACTCGCCATTTTCTTACAACAACGCACCGAAACACATCTTTATCTAGAAACTTAACCCCATTTGAAAACTTATGCTCCCAAACCACACCGCAACAACACTTGATTGCAAGTACCCACTCTATGCTTTTTGTCCTGACTTCCCCCAAAGATACCAAAGCTTGCCAGGCTTGGGAAAGGGAACTTCAAATAGATCTAATGGAAGAAAACTGGGAACGAATTTTCACGATAGCACACAAAGGCTCCCTCAATGTCACGATACAAGAGAATAATTACGAAACCCTATCCCGATGGTACCGTACACCTGAATTACTAAACAAATTTAATCCTGAGACGTCAAACAAATGCTGGAGATGCTCCAATGATATAGGTTCATTTTTACACATCTGGTGGTCCTGCAATCTTCTCCAGACTTTCTGGAAACAGGTTCATGACATAACGTCCCAGGTAACCACATACCCCCTGGACTATACTCCGGCCAGACTTATTCTTCACCATTCCTCCACTTCAGCCCACACATACAGAAAGTCTCTGGGAATACATATGATCAACGCAGCCAAATTATGCATCTCAGCCCACTGGAGATCCCCCAGTATCCCAACTATGTCTGAATGGTTTTCCCGAGTGGGCAAAGTGACTGAAATGGAGGAATTAATCCACATTGCAAAAGATTCGCCTTCAAAATACGCCCGAACATGGGCCTGTTGGACACACTTCTGCTCCACAGAGAGATATACCTCCATTATGAGGCCAAACCGTCCCGAATCCTCCCACAATGACAGATTGAATTAAGCCAAATAACTCCTTTGAGACACGCACATACTCATCAAAACTCGCTGACTCGCTCACTCCCGCTTTATTGCGGATCCCGGGGGGAATCCCCCTTCAGACAGGGATCCGCCCGCGAAAACGCGCATGCTTTTGAAGCCCGGTGGAGACTGGGGAGGGGATACTCCAGTTCCCTCCCTTCCCCCCCTACTTCTGTCTTTCACTTTATCCCTTAATCCCATTCACTTCTATGTCTATTCCCCTCTCTTCTCCCCTACCCCAACTGAACAGACGACATTAACCATCTACTTACCCCCATGACTACCTTAACTTTGGTGTATAATTCGCCATCTAATCCTCACATTTCAAAAACTGACGAGACTAACCCCCCATACAGACACACTCCACCTTGCAAGCCCGACACATCCACATAGGCTCAGGAACAAACAAACGGACTTATAGCTAACTACACATGGCCATTTCTTCAATCAGTCCCTAACTTCTGAAACCATACCCAAGGTGATACTCCTGTCTAAGATGGTTCCTGATCTCAGATGATGAGGTAAACCTCGAATTCGAGGCTGTTTCACTCTTTTATACGTCTGTTTGATTTACTGTTGAACATATCACTGAGCCACTATACTTTAGTGAAATAAGTCATGTTAATAAGATCTATGTTGTCTATTCACCTATTGTCTGTAAAAACTGTGTAACAACACTTTGTTCACAATAAAAACTTTAATGGAAAAAAAAAAAAAAAAAAAAAAAAAGCACATTAGCTTTTTTGTGTGTATTCAAGTATTTTTGGTCTCATAGATTTCAATGGAAGTGCCAAAAAATGCATGATACGCACATTTTTGCACTTTTGAGATCGTTTTTACACCTGGAGAACTCCTCTCTTCTTATAGGAATGATCCCCTTCCCTTGTCCAGCATATAAAATGAAACCCTGAAGTTTGATACATGTGAAAAAATGAAAAACACACATAAAAATTCTTCAAAATTACCAGGAAGTTGTTCTGCTTATCGTGAATGCAGGATAAAAGTCATTCAGTATAACAGGCATTAAAGGTTGATTGTCATGTTCAAAATGCCATAACCAGTTTATACTGCATATACCGCCAACCAGTAACATACATTTCTCTCACTAATTGTATAATTGTCAGAGGAATCACTGAGTAGCAGAGAACATAGTTGTGTAATTTGTAAAGTTGAATAAAGATGCATTTTAAGGTTAAACCACTTTTCATCCGACTTCATTGAGTGGCCACATGTCTTCTTAAGTGACCTGAGACTGAATAGTTTTCTCTCTGTTTTAGAATAACCATTTAGGTATTAGTATATTACAATCATATCTCCTCTTAAGCGTCTCTTCTCCAGGGACAATAAGTATAATGTTCTCAGTTGTTCCTCATAACTGAAGTCCTCTAGTCCCCTTATTAGCTTTGTGTCCCTTCTCTTGAGTTTCTCCAGTTCCAACATCCTTTCTTAGGACTGGTGACCAGAATTGGACAGCACACTCAAGATGCATCCAAACCAGAGTTTTGTAAAGTGGTAGAATTATAGTCCTATCTCTTGAGTAGGTATACTTAGTAATGCATGCTAATGGTCTTCTAGTTTTGCTTGCTGCATCTTGGCATTGCATGCTATTGCTGACCCTGTGATCTACTAGGACCCCCAGATCCTTTACCATCCCTGATTCACCCAGAGGTTCTACCCCTAGCGAGTAACTTGCATTTATATTTTTAGCCCCCAAGTGCTCTACTTTACATTTTCAATATTAAAGCTCATTTGCCATATCATTGCCAACAGATCTCAATTTGTGAATCAGTGTAAGAGAAGCCCGGCTAACAGATGCGCATCTGTGCACAAGCACCGGCACACCAGTGTGTGTAATAAAAGGGACTTGTAATAGCGCGCGCACGCTCACATGTACGTATGGGCACCAAGTAAGCCTATTCAAACTGAACACTGACACATGAACATTGCTGAGTGGTCTTTCAGCTAGTGCCTGCTTACCTGATCTGTTCCAGTTATCTGTGTCTTGACCCAGCTATACCTGAACCTCTTCCTTGACCTCCGCCTGCCTACCTGATCCCGGCTTGTTTTTGACTCCGCTTCTGCCTGATGTTACTGCACCTTGCCCATCTGTGTACCGAACCCAGCTTGTGTCCCGTCTCTGCCTCTGCCTCCTGTCTTGGTACCTGCTCTGCCCAGCTGTTGATGACCTCCTGGCTTTTTTCCCGGCTACGTCTCTATCTGCTGACCCAGCAATTCGGAGCTCCAGTTCTCAGAACCTGCCCTGCGCTCCCCAGCCACCTGGTTCCTGCCAAGGCCCAACCAGCGCCAACAGCTACATCGGCCCTCGTGCCACTCTGTGCCCTTCACTCCCTGTCATCACTACCAGGGGTGTCGGACAGGAGGTGCAAGAGAAGCCTTCTCTCCAGCTCGATCTCCACCAGGTACATGACAATCAGGTATTTACGGGGAACTGTATCGAATGCTTTGAGAAAATCCGGGTGCAGCGCGTCCACTGGTCTTCCTCTACTGAGATTACAGCTCACTCCCTTATAGAATGTTAACAGGGTGGAATGGTAAGAAGAATCTTTCATAAATCCATGCTTGTTACTGCTACTGATACTTTTTGCATAAGGACATTCTTGGATATGGTCCCATATCATTTTCTCCAATAGTTTATACACTATTGATGTTAGACTGATTGGTCTGTAGTTTCCAGGTATAAATAACTCAACCATTTTTAAAATATTGGTACCATGTTAGCTTTTCGCCAATTGGCTGGTGTCATTCCAGTCACTAAGCTATCCTTAAAAACTAGCAACCATGGGCTGGCTATAACCTAAGTTCTTTGAGAACTCTAAGGTGTAAGCCTGGTAATTTATTCCCATTAGGTTTTTTAAGTAGTTTTTGAACACTGGCTTCTGTAAGCCACAAGGGTACATTCCTTGCAGTGTTACTAACAATACAGTCTTGTTTATTATACCCCCCCTTTCATTTGTAAAAACTGAGGAAAAGAATGTATTAAATATAACTGCCTTCCCCTTGTCTCTTGTAACCAACTGCCCCTGATTATCCTTTGAGCTAGGTTTCTGCCGCTACGATCTGATTTTGATCCAACTTTCAATTATTTAGTGCAATTTGGATGCAACTTGGATCCTTTTCCAAAATAGCGTTGTGCTAAGTTAAATAGAATAAAAACCAATGAGTGGTATTGCGCTCTAATAACTAAAATAATAATAATAATGGGTACACAGTAAAACACATATGGAATAAATCCTAAATGCTAATCACACAGTACTAGAACATAACCACTATAGGTGAATAAATTATAATATATAAAGTGCAAGTGGTAAAAGTGACAATAGTGAAATACAATCTTCAGAACAATATTAAAGTGCTGGTGATAAAAAATGCTCACATAAGTAATTCTTCAAATAAATATTAAAGTGCTACTAGCAGAAAAAAAGTCCATATAAAGGTGAACTGGAGCCGTGAAGTGCTGCTCCTGATGTTACTTCCCGTGCAAGCTCGCCGCTCGTGGTGCTGTGTTTGTTTTTATACTTTTAATGTGGGTACTATATCGGCTGTTATTTTAATAAACTTATCCAGTTTCAACATACTTCACGATCTGGGCCCCCTTTGTTCCTTCTCCTCTATACGTTGCATTGGATCGGGAGCTCCCTCTCTATTTTTTACTGCTGAGTTACACAGAGGAGAAACCTTTACTTGCCTACTGCAGGAGCCCAGACTCTCCTGGTCGTTTCTGTATTCTCTCACACTGTTACCTTACAGCGGTAAGGTAAGGGACCACCTTACACAGAGGTGTAACTACACTGAAGAAATTAATCACTAAGTCACTGTATACATTCCTTGATCTGCACAGAGTGTTATTTGGAGCAGTACTTCACAGCTCCAGTTCACCTTGATATGGACTTTTTTTCTGCTAGTAGCACGTTAATATTTATTTGAAGAATTACTTATGTGGACATTTTTATCACCAGCACTTTAATATTATTCTATCTGAAGATTGTATTTCACTATTGTCACTTTTACCACTTGCAGTTTATATATTATAATTTATTCATCTATAGTGGTTATTTTAAAGGTACTGTGCGATTAGCATTTAGGAATTATTCCATAGGTGTTTTACTGTGTACCCACTATTATTATTTTAGTTATTACTTAGAGCGCAACACCACTCATTGATTTTTATTCTATTTATTTTTGGGTTATGGTTGACCAATCTGGTGTTTACTGCAACTAGTATCCTTATCCCTGTAGATATGGGCAGCGCGTGAATACCCTTTTTTCATTGTGCTAAGTTGCATTGATGTGAATGGTCATCATAGAAAATAATGTGATTTCCATTGGTTAAGACCCTACCTACAAGTATAAATGAAGCCTAAACTTTTATTTTTCCTGTTGAGTAAGGAATGGTGAAAAAACGGTCATGTTTACTTCTAGCCATTTTTGCCCAGCTGGGGAGATTTTCTGTTACCTTCTGTCCTGTAGTCAGGAAGTGAGAGAAAATCTCACCAAAGTGAGGGAAATACCCTTAGGACTGGTTCACACTTGTCCATTTTAATACAGTAAAACTAATGCAATTTGCTGTGCAAATACATTTAAAGCAATCCTATTCTTTCCTAAGGGGCTGTTTCACATCTACAGTATGTATGTGCTGCAGTCTAGTGTGAAAGGGAAACTACAACATATGGGCCTATTCATGCCTATGGGTAGGCATTAGCACACATGTTGCAACGCATACAGAGCAATGTGAGTCCAACATGTTGGATTTTCTCTCATTTTCAGCCCCAGAGACAATGGTGACCAGCGGGTACACAGACAGAAATAAAAACCTGATTGACTCTAATACTTTCCTAATCTATCCAAAGCTTTACAAAATCAGCTTTAGATACTTAAGGCTTACAGTTTTTTTTATTTATTTTTTTTATTAAGAGTAAAGAAATCCTTGTTGCTTAGCCTTATCACCATTAACCCAATTTTAGGAAAAGATGTTGAAGAACAGAATGTAAAAGGAGGGAACATCTATTTGGGCCTGCCTTCATGGGCTTGCGATAGCCCCGCCCCCTTTTTTCCGCAAGTCTAAGGTGATTTTATATAGATTCTTATTATATAGGTCACTGTCTCTTTAGACATTTTGAGGTGAATTTTTGGCCAATGGGAGTTCATGGAAGTTTCTAGAATTCCAAGGGAGCCCTATAAATAGAGATGAGCTCCCAGTTATTTGTCAAGCCTTGGTAAGAGAGCTACCCTTCCTTCCCACCCTTGTCGCTGGTACTTATATGGTTGGTCACCCTGGATAGCTAGGGGGGATATTAATTGTTATTTTAGTTCAAGATGGCTTGAGTTCCGATAATTAAGCTTATATAGATTTAAATATCTACTTTATTTTGTTTGAATAATTAATAAATATTCATGATTTGTTTTAATTGCAAGCCAATAAAGTACCGTGGCTATTATCTGCCAATATTTGTGTTGTGTTTTTATTTTATGGCTGTATTGGGGGAAAATTGTTCAGTTTGGGGGGTGGGCTGCCTGCAATCCCATAGGGATGAAATAACTATTTTACCAAAAACATAACCAAAGCAACCCGCAGTCCATTTTATGCATTGCATAAAACAGTTTATGGCTGCACAAGGAAATTCCTGGGGAATGAAAACGCAGTTGGAGAACACTTGGATGGTAATGCTGTGAGGAGGGAATATATATAATGCAGAACTTTTAACCTTACATGTAATATGCTGGCAGCAGCCACACAGTGTTAAGCTGGACAACATTTTCCAAGGAAACCTTTTTATTATAATTGCTCCAAATAGTTTCCCCTGACAATAAAACTGAAAATGGCACACTTTCACCATTTTAAGTCTAGGTCATAGATCAGAAAAGTGTGGGTATGTGTACTGAAGAGAAGTATCAAGCTTCACACCACTGTAATTAAAACTGTTGCTTTGGTTACCAGGTATATAACACCTTCGAGCATGGCACAGTGCCCTTCAAAGTTTAAGGGTCGTTTAGTCTCCAGTTATAAATTTAGGAACATGTGCTTTACAGCAAAGTCTGTTGCTTAGAGCAAAATGTCAGTTCCAAATAAAATGTAGATTTAGGTAGGATATTAATTAGTTTTTCTAAACACTTTCTCTGCCCATAACTCCCTGGTGCTACAAGAAGGTCATCTCATACAACTTTTAGTCATAGTAATCACCCCCAGCTAATGCCAGAAGCACACTTTAACTGCATGCTTTCTGGGATTGTTAGTGGATTTAGCTGTTCATGTTCTGGAAAGAGAATGTTTAATAATAGAATATATAGCTAAAAATGGTATGTGCGACTAGTGGAATGACACCCTGAGCCTTATTTTTACTCCTTTTAACCATTTATTAAAATGTATTGTAACATCTACAGTAATCCTATTTCTAGTAAGCCCTTCTGATTTTTAGTTATAGTATCTGCTTCCTCAACCATATCCTCTCATCATGTTCAAAGCTTTGTTAATGCTACAGTGCCATCCTAAAAGTTATTTAGATTGTAAATCGGGTAAGAGAAGGTCTCCATCAAAATCCTTTAAAGCTCCTGCAGTGTGGAAGTGCACTTATAAAATGTATTGTGTACTACATGCTGCAGTCTTGTAATTGACAGACAGTATTGCCAAATCAGAAGTTAGCAGCATGCAGTACTGTTGATGTTTTGTGAAAATGGGAGTTTTTCAAAATATAGCTAAAGCCTGGTACACATAGGCCGAATATCGGCTGATATCAGCCATTTCAACAGAAACCTGCCGATATTCGGCTCATGTGTACATCAACCCAGGTCCGTCTTTAAAGCAGGGCAAAAGGGGCAGCTGCCCTGGGCCCTGTCATTGTTGTGGGGCCCAAAGCAGCTGCCTCATACTTGCCAACTACCCCAGTTTAAATTCCCTTGTTCCTTGAAGTTTTAGTCCTGTGCTGTGTCCCAATATCTCAGCATGAAGTGCTGCTACTAATGCTGCCCAGCTCTGCCCTATTGTTGTGTACAGATGACTCACCTGCAGACCCTGTGTTTACATGTAAATAACCGTCATTCGTATGTAAATAAAGGCGGCATTCATATGTATATCATGCCCCTTTGCAGTGAGGAGATGATGTGCTGTAACCTCTAGCAACCAATCAGTGATCAGTATTACTGACAGTAATCTCTAGCAACCAATCAACAAGCAGAAAACATGTGCTGTAACCTCTAATGTGAGTTGTAACCTCTAATGTGTGCTGTAACCTCTAGCAACCAGTCAGTAAGTGGTAATAATATGCTTTAACCCAGGAATCTTCAAACTATGGACCTCCAGCTGTTGCGGAACTACACATCCCATGAGGCATTGTAAAACTCATTCACAGACATGACTAGGCTTAATGAGAATTGTAGTTCCTGAACAACTTGGCCATAGTTTGAAGACCCCTGCTTTAACCTCTGGCAACCCATCACAATCACTGCCTTATCTGATACAGTAAACTGATTTTAAGTCTAGCTGATATTTACTGTATGTTTCAGAGCAGGTGGAGAGCGAAATTGCATGGGGGGGGGGGGGCAAGAAAAATTTTGCCCAGGGTCCAATTAATACAATCAATATTAAAGACAGCCCTGCATCAGCCTGACAGAAGTCAGGCCAGCTTATGTTGAATGGTTATGTTGGAAAATCAGCATACAATCGGCATCCGATCAGCACTGGCATCAAATGGCTGTGAGCACTGACCGGTGTGTCAGAACAAAATAGCTCAGTGGGGATTTTGCTGTACTAACATTAGATCGTTAGTACAGCTGGCTCCTCCCAAGCTCCTCAGTTTTTTTTCGGTTTAGCCTGCTTGGTTGAACAAAAACAAAAACTGATAGTGTGTAGAATTAATTTGCCCCTAGCTAAAGATGCATCAGGAGATGATAAGATGGCACATAAAAAATGTAAAAATGAAAAAAAAAAAATGAAAGAAAAGTTTACTTATAGCAACAAATCTGTTTTCCTAAATCTCTAAATTTTGTCATGGTGTCATGGGTCAGGAAATACATTCCCACTAGGGGGTGGACTGGGCAACCAGGAGTTGGTAGCAGCAGCTGAAACTAGGCAGTGACGTCGTGCACGGTGGAGACACAGGTGGCTATGAGGATTCTGGTATTGGCTGGATACCTGAAGTCACTGGTGGAGAGAACCCAGCGTGTCCACTCGACAGCAGAAGTGGGAGCCCTTAGAAGGGCCAAAGCACAGAGTCTATAGCACCATCTTGTGTTCATGAGAACACTGATGGTGGAGATGGATTTGCTGCAGGTGAAGTCCAGGTTTTGACCCTCCAACTCATTTAAGCAGGCAGCTACTGGGAACTGAGGGTAGATTGCTAGAGAGTATCCTTATCAGTGGTTGAAGAAAGACAAGATTCTGGTGATAGCAGAGCAAGGGATCACTGGGGTAAGAAACAGAAGGGTGGACACAAGGACCACAGATTTGTGCTTTAGGCAACAGGCTGAAGTGCACAGTACTGGAACCAGACTGGAAACTGAATATACTGGGAATGCTGGGATACTGAGACACACAGGAGCTGAGTACCAACTGGACAGACACTGCAAACATGGGTCTTGGAGACAATACTAGAAAACACTGGATACCACAAGAGGACAGGTAGGAGAACACAGAGGGTCCAGCTGCTAATGTGTGGACGCAAGGCTCAAACGCTGAACATCCTGCACGCTAACCATTTAAGGCAGTGCCCCCCTTGTATTTGGCTGGAGGCCGTCGAATGCACACAGAGAGACCCATCACAGGAGCATTAAACAGGCGAGTGTAACACATGGGGGTTATTTAGGAAAGGCAAATCCACTTTGCACTACAAGTGCAAAGTGCACTTAAAATTGCACTGAAAGTGCACTTGGAAGTACAGTCGCTGTTAATCTGAGGGGTAGATCTGAAATGAGGGAAACTCTGCTGATTTTATCATCCAATTATGTGCAATCTAAAATGCTGTCTTTTATTTTCCTTGCATGTCCCCCTTGGATCTACAGCGACTGCACTTCCAAGTGCAGTTTCAGTGCAATTTCAAGCGCACTTTGCACTTGTAGTTTGCACTTGTAGTGCAAAGTGGATTTGCCTTTCGTAAATAACCCCCAAGGATAAATTAGAATTTGGAATTAGTCACCAATTTTCAAGTAGATGTAACACTAACTGAATGAAAATAAATTTGCTAAAGCATTGTCTACTACGGAATTTTTGGGCAACTGTTGGCGCTATATAAAACCTGTATAATAATAATAATAATTATAATAATAATAATAATAATAATTAAGAATTAACAGATGATACAACAGTGTAAAATTGGACAACAGAAGGACATTTCAATGAGAGAAGATTGGCTGAGATGTACTACAGAAAAAGAGTGCAAGCAGGTTTTTTACTACACGAAGAGACCTCAAATGACACAGCAGAGTAAAATTGGCCTGCAGCAGGACAATTTAATTAGTAAGGCTAGGCCTAAATTTACTAGAAATAAAATGCACAGGCTGGGGCTTTACTATAAGAAGATATTGCAGATGATTCAGCAGTGTACACAAAATAAAACAAATAACAAAAAGCCCTCAATAATATGAACTAAAGGGAAGGAAAGTGGTTGACTGCCAAAACAGCTAGCAGTTTCCTATGTGACTCTAATCTTTACTTTTGCAATTTGTCAGCTTTCCCTTCACTTTTCTTGTAACATTTAATCAATTAAGGTTTTTCTTCTGCTGTGTGATGCTCTGAGATTAATCAGGTCATTTATGTTCATGTTACAATGTATAACTGTTGCACTAGGTTTACCTGCTTGGCTGGTGGTTCCTGAGTAGGAGGGGTTAACGCTCCTGGATAGGTTTTCCCGCTCTTTTCAGGAAGGTTACTGACCCCTGCAGGGCATACCATATAAATAGGGGCTCATTAGAGTCCCAGGGGGGAGATTAGGGGAAAGACTGTCAAGATGTAGCTGTTATGCTGTCAGCTTCCAGTGGGGTCTGTAACCTATAAGCTTTTATGGAATTTTGCTACCTCAACTGGACTCTGTTGTAGATTATTGCTACCTATTGTGGAATTTCTGCCTATTATGGGCTCTTGCCTTGAGAGGAACTCAGACTTTTTATGGATTTAGCCATCTGCCTAAGGTGTGATCACCTCATGGGGACACTATTCAAAGGAATTGATTACTTTTTACCTGCAACTACCTCAATAAAAGTTTTTTATTTATTCATCTAGACTGCCTGGTCTGAAATCTCCAAAGGGTGCATGTAAGGCCTATCAAAAGAACAGGGCTCACAAACAGGGGACTGAAGATGTTAGATAAGACACAGTACATGGGTCTAATGAGCAGAATGCTGAACAGAGGAGGCTATATTGCCATTGCTAATGACTACCATATTTGTGTCACTTGCTAAAGCAGCAAAACAGCCAGGAAAATAGTCGACATGGCAGAGGTGATGCTTGGCCCCTTCAAGGGTGACCCCACATGCTGGGACCGACTTGCAGCACAGAGTACTTAGGGACCTAGCCTGGGAGTCAATAGTGATGTAGTGAGGCCTTGGGAGGAGAACAAACATGAAACTATGGAGAAGTGTGTTGCCTCTCTCCAATAGTAGCATATGGAACACTGTCACTGGGAGTGAGGTGACAGGACTGCTGGGTTGGTGGAGACCGGTACAGGCTCTGCAGTACTGGCTCAGGAATACTGAACACCTGGAGGGAGAGGTGTTCTCTAACAGACGTTGTGTCTATAGTGCAATAGTGTCAACAGTGTAAGAAGTATGGCCACAGATTAGAAAGTGTGCAGGTATTCTGCTTGCTTTTAAGTCTGGAATATGATCCTTGATGCTAATTTTAATATAGTCTAGGCCAGGGGTAGCAACCTCGGCCCTCCAGCTGTGGTGAAACTACAAATCCCATGAGACATTGCAAGACCCTGACAATCACAGGCATGGCTCTCGGAGGCAGAGGCACGATGGGATTTGTAGTTTCAAAACTAGGCATTAACAAGTGCAATTCCACAGTGGACCCACTTAGATACCTTGAAGCGGAATATGTAAAACTTACCTAAAAATGAAGCATTCTAGTGATGCGCTGTCACCACTGGAGGCTACTTCCATCTTCACCTGTCTTTCTTCCGGGTCTGCGAACTCCAGCTGTGTAACTGGCCAGAGCCACAATGCCGTCACTCCCACATATTTGTGGGGGAGCCGCCGTTTACGGCACAGGATTCTGAAGGAACAGCCTGGGTGCTGTTCCTTCAGAGTGCATGTGCCGATGACGTCATCACTGCTTATATAGGGTAAATATCTCCTAAACTCTTAATGAAAGGTGTAGATTTAAAAAATTGGTAACAATTTTTTAAATTGACATTACTAAATGTTAGAGTTAAAATGACCACAAAAATGTATACAATTCTGTGCTTAGTGCATTAAGATATCAGCAGTGAAGCCACTTGCATAATATCTTGATATATGATATAAAACAAATGTGATTTCCCAAATATGCTGCACCACCAGTTTAAATATACATTGTGAATAATGTGAATAAATTAATTTAATACATAAAAACTAGGGATGGGCTTTATGTTCGGGTCGAACATGAGTTCGACTCGAACATTGGCTGTTCGCCCATTCACCGAATAGCATATAACAATTTGGGGTGTTCGTGGCAAATTCGAACACCCTTTAAAAATCTATGGGAGAAATCAAAAGTGCTAATTTTAAAAGTTAATATGCAAGTTATTGTCATAAAAAGTGTTTGGGGACCTGGGTCCTGCCCCAGGGGACATGTATCAATGCAAAAAAAAGTTTTAAAAACAGACGTTTTTTCGGGAGCAGTGATTTTAATAATGCTTAAAGTGAAATAATAAAAGTGTAATATTCCTTTAAATTTCATACCTGGGGGGTGTCTATAGTATGCCTGTAAAGTGGCGCACGTTTCCCGTGTTTAGAACAGTCTGACAGCAAAATGACATTTCAAAGGAAAAAAAGTCATTTAAAACTACTCATGGCTATAATGAATTGACAGTTCCTGCAATACACATAAAAGTTCATTGATAAAAACGGCATGGGATTTCCCCAGAGGGGAATCCCGAACCAAAATTAAAAAAAAAAATGGTGTGGGGGTCCCTCTCAAAATCCATACCAGACCCTTCAGTACTTTTTTTTTCATTTTGGTTCGGGGGTTCTCCTGTGGGGGAATCCCATGCCATTTTTATCAATGAAATTTTATGTGTATTGCTGGACCGACTATTCATTATAGCCGCGAGTACTTTTAAATGACTTTTAAATGACTCGGCAGTGATTTGTGGCACTGGTGTCGCTATTGTAATCAGGGCACTGATGATCAGTTCCCTAACTACATGTGTAGATGTTTCGCTGATCGGCTCTCCTCGCCACACACTCTGTCAGTGTGAGACTAGAAGAGCCGATTACCGGCATCTCCGTGTTTACATGTGACCGGCTGTGATTGGACACAGCCGATCACATGGTTAAAGAGCCGCGGACACGGCTCTTTACAGAGATCGGGGTCGCGGCGTGTCCTAGCAACATGGCGGCACTGTCTGCAGTACATTATGGCATTGGCAGCATGGGTGGCACTGTCTGCAGCACATTATGGCATTGGTGGCATGGGTGACACTGACTGCAGGCAGCACATGCATTATGGGATGTAATGCATGTGCTGCCTGCAAAGACAGTGCCACCCATGCCGCCAATGCCATAATGTATAGATGTTGCTGTAGTAGTAGATCTTGAATCATCAGCCCCCCCCCCACAAACAAGCACACACCTGTGTTAGCTGGGCCCCAGAAGTCACTTGCTCTCTGATCTGCTGCTGCCTGGACTGGAGTGTCAGTCAGTGTCACAAGCAATTTCAGTCAGTCTGTCATATCCTTCCTTCTTTTCTTCTGCTGCCGCCGTTCGCCTCACTGCTTCTTCTCTCAGGCAGTGGAGAACAGAGCAGAGCGCCAAGAGCGGAGGGAAAAGAATCACTCCGCGGCACCAGGGAGGGCAATATGCAGGACGCTGGCTGGGACTTGAGCCAGCATGAGAAGGAAGAATATCCCTCCCTGCCACCCACAAGAACACTGGTATGGAGTTACCGAAAATTTAAAAAAAACTGGGGGTTGTTCGGTCATGGCTGGAGGAATTTCTTTTATTTTTTATTTTCTGCATGCATTCATTCTCTGTTCAGGTTGCCTGAGCCCCCCTGCTGGCTGGGCCCGGTACAACAGGGCCAGTTGTACTGGCCTATCAGCAGCCCTTTATACTGTATATGGAGGGCTTGATTCCCCTGAGGCTGCCCTGCAGTGGCTGAAGCAGCTGGGAGGGGGAAAAGGGATGCCAGCCGGCAGCACTGCAGGAAGGAGGCACAGTGGGGTCAGTGAGGGGGGGACCAAGTAGAGGGGGGTCAGAACAGCAGGGTAATCTATTTGGACAGGTAAATCTTCTTTTGGCTCCCAGGCAGTACCTCAAGCCAGCGAAAGGGGAGAAAAGAACAATCCAGCAGGTGCCAGGGAACCACAGGGGATTGGTGTTGCAGGGGTGCATCAGTGCGGGGGGGCACATATGAGTGAAGAGGGGCATTCTAAAGGACTTTTACATGTGTGCATTGTATGTTAGAGCACAGTGGTTAGGGCCTGTGTACGCTACACACATTACATACATGAATAATAGGCCACTGTTCTATCTTTTGTTTCCTTTTTCTGCAACACCACTTAGCAGGTATATTTCATTAACTTGTACCCTTGGCTATTGCATGAGAAATTTAACACATCTGGGTTAAATTTGACCAGTGGCGGACATATACTTTGTGAAATACCATTGCTTTCCAATGTGATAAAGCCCATTTAATAAATCTAATGCAGATACAATTGTCTTTATCAACCAGATTCCAGCTGATATACACTCACCGGCCACTTTATTAGGTACACCTGTCCAATTGCTTGGTAACACAAATTGCTAATCAGCCAATCACATGGCAGCAACTCAGTGTATTTAGGCATCTAAGCGTGGTGAAAACAACTTGCTGAAGTTCAGGCCAAGCATCAAAATGGGGAAGAAAGGGGATTTAAGTGACTTTGAAAGTGGCATGGTTGTTGGTGCCAGACAGCTGGTGAGTATTTCAAAAACTGCTGATCTGCTGGGATTTTCACACACAATCAACTCAAAGAATGGTCCAAAAAAAAAGAAAATACTCAGTGAGTGGCATTTGTATGGACGCAAAAATGCCTTGCTGATATCAGAGGTCAGAGGAGAATGGGTAGACTGGTTTGAGATGATAGAAATACAACAGTAACTCAAATAACCACTTATTACAACCAAGGTATGCAGAATACCATCTCTGAATGAACAACAGTTTGAATCTTGAATCAGATGTGCTACAGCAGCAGAAGACCACATCGGGTGCCACTCCTGTCAGCTAAGAACAGGAAACTGAGGCTACAATTCGCAAAGACTCACCAAAATTGGACAATTGAAGTCTGAAAAAACGTTGCCTGGTCTGTTGAGTCTCAAATTCAGCTGCGACATTCAGGTGGTAGGATCAGAATTTGGCTCGGCACACTTTGGACCCCTTAGTGCCAGATGAGCATCGTTTAAATGCCACGGCCTACCTGAGTATTTTTGCTGACCATGTCCATCCCTTTATGACTACAGTGCAGTGGCGGCTGGTGCTTGTAATTTTTTTTTGGGGGGGGGTGCAAGCAAACTGAAAAAAAAAAAAAATCAATTGCAGCCACCGTGCCATCAAACGCAGCTACTGTACCCACCAATTGCCGCCACTGTGCCCATCAAACACAGCCACTGTGCCCATCAAGCACAGCCAATTTGCCCATCAAGCGCAGCCACTGTGCCCATCAAACGCAGCCACTGTGCCCATGGAAAGCAGCCACTGTGCCCATCAAATGCAGCCACTGTGCCATCAAATGCTGCCACTGTGCCATCAAATGCTGCCACTGTGCCCATCAAACGCAGCCTCTATGCCCATCAAATGCTGCCACTGTGCCCATCAAACGCTGCCACTGTGCCCATCAAACGCTGCCACTGTGCCCATCAAACGCTGCCACTGTGCCCATCAAATGCTGCCACTGTGCCATCAAATGCAGCCACCGTGCCATCAAATGCAGCCACCGTGCCATCAAATGTAGCCACTGTGCCATCAAATGTAGCCACTGTGCCCATCAAGAGCAGCCACTTTGCTATCAAACGCAGCCACTGTGCCCATCAATTGCTGCCAGTGTTCCCATCAATTGCCGCTACTGTGCCCCATCAAATGCTGTCGGTGTGCCCATCAATTGCCGCTACTGTGCCCCATCAATTGTTGCCAATGTTCCCATCAATTGCCGCTACTCTGCCCCATCAAATGCTGCCAATGTGCATTGCCCGGCACTTACCTGTCTCGCAGCAGGTCAGCGACGGTATCCTGCATGCTCCTCGATGTCTTCTTACATCCTCTCTGTCAGGTGTCCAATCACAGCGCCTGCCGTTTCAGCCAATCAGGTGACAGGTAACAGACCCAAGCACCTGATTGGCTGAGACGCGGTTCAGTGTTAGCAAAGCGAATTCCTTCGCTTTGCTAACACACAGCTGAGTGAACAGCGAACGCACAGCATTGCGCCTGCTGTTTACCTTTTTTGGGCACCTATTAGAGCCTATGGCTCTAATCAGGTGCTTCCAAAAAACACCTCTGCCGCTGTAATTCAGTGGGTGTCAGCGGCGACCATAGATAGATTCATGCAATGCATAAATCTATCTATGGTGATAGAGCGGTGCCAGGAGAGAGGAGGCGGTGCTCCTGCACCCTTTATGGATGCACCACCACTGCTCCAGTGTACCCATCTTTTGATGGCTACTTCCAGCAGGATAATGCACCATGTCACAAAGCTCAACTCATCTCAAATTGGTTTCCTGAACATGACAATGAGTTCACTGTACTCCAATGGCCTCCACAGTCACCAGATTTCAGTCCAATAGAACACCTTTGGGATGTAGTAGAATGGGAGATTTGCATCATGGATGTGCAGCTGACAAATCTGCAGCAACTGCGTGATGCTATCATATCAATGTGGACCAAATTCTCTGAGGAATGTTACCAACACCTTCCAATCTATGCCGCAAAGAATTAAGGCAGTTCTGAAGGCAAAAGGGGGTTCAACCCAGTACTAGCAAGGTGTACCTAATAAAGTGGCTGGTGAATGTTTATATATATATATATATATATATATATATACACAGTATCTCACAAAGGTGAGTACACCCCTCACATTTTTGTAAATATTTTATTATATCTTTTTATGTGACAACACTGAAGAAATGACACTTTGCTACAATGTAAAGTAGTGAGTGTACAGCTTGTATAACAGTGTAAATTTGCTGTCCCCTCAAAATAACTCAACACACAGCCATTAATGTCTAAACCGCTGGCAACAAAAGTGAGTACACCCCTAAGTGAAAATGTCCAAATTGGGCCCAATTAGCCATTTTCCCTCCCCGGTGTCATGTGACTCGTTAGTATTACAAGGTCTCCGGTGTGAATGGGGAGCAGGTGTGTTAAATTTGGTGTTATTGCTCTCACTCTCTCATACTGGTCACTGGAAGTTCAACATGGCACCTCATGGCAAAGAACTCTCTGAGGATCTGAAAAAAAGAATTGTTGCTCTACATAAAGATGGCCTAGGCTATAAGAAGATTGCCAAGACCCTGAAACTGAGCTGCAGCACGGTGGCCAAGACCATACAGCGGTTTAATAGGAAAGGTTCCACTCAGAACAGGCCTCGCCATGTTTGACCAAAGAGGTTGAGTGCACGCTCTCAGAGTCATATCCAGAGGTTGTTTTTGGAAAATAGACAAATGAGTGCTGCCAGCATTGCTGCAGAGGTTGAAGGGGTGGGGGGGTCAGCATGTCAGTGCTCAGACCATACGCCGCACACTGCATCAAATCGGTCTGCATGGCTGTCATCCCAGAAGGAAGCCTCTTCTAAAGATGATGCACAAGAAAGCCCACAAACAGTTTGCTGAAGACAAGCAGACTAAGGACATGGATTACTGGAACCATGTCCTGTGGTCTGATGAGACCAAGATAAACATATTTGGTTCAGATGGTGTCAAGCATGTGTGGCGGCAACCAGGTGAGGAGTACAAAGACTAGTGTGTCTTGCCTACAGTCAAGCATGGTGGTGGGAGTGTCATGGTCTGGGGCTGCATGAGTGCTGCCGGCACTGGGGAAATACAGTTCATTGAGGGAACCACGAATGCCAACATGTACTGTGACATACTGAAGCAGAGCATGATCCCCTCCCTTCGGAGACTGAGCCACAGGGCTGTATTCTAACATGATAACAACCCCAAACACACCTCCAAAACAACCACTGCCTTGCTAAAGAAGCTGAGGGTAAAGGTGATGGACTGGCCAAGCATATCTCCAGACCTAAACCTTATTGAGCATCTGTGGGGCATGCTCAAATGGAAGGTGGAGGAGCGCAGGGTCTCTAACATCCACCAGCTCCGTGATGTCGTCATGGAGGAGTGGAAGAGGGGACAGCAAATTTACACTGTTATACAAGCTGTACACTCACTACTTTACATTGCAGCATAGTGTCATTTCTTCAATGTTGTCACATAAAAAGATAGAATAAAATATTTACAAAAATGTGAGGTGTGTACTCACTTTTGTTAGATACTGCATATACAGTATATATATATATATATATATATATATATATATATATATATATATATATATATATATTTATATATACTGTATACAGTGTCTTGAAAAAGTATTCATACCCCTTGAAATTTTCCACATTTTGTCATGTTACAACCAAATATGTAAATTTATTTTATTGGGATTTTATGTGATAAACCAACACAAAGTGGCACATAGTTGTGAAGTGGAAGGAAAGTGACAAATGGTTTTAAATTTTTTTTACAAATAAATATCTGAAAAGTGTGGCATGCATTTGTATTCAGCCCCCCTGAGTCAATACTTTGTAGAACCACCTTTTGCTGCAATTGCAGCTGCAAGTCTTTTTGGGTATGTCTCTACCAGCTTTGCACATCTAGAGAGTGAACTTTTTGCCCATTCTTCTTTGCAGAATAGCTCAAGCTCTGTCAGATTGGATGGAGAGTGTCTGTGAACAGCAATTTTCAAGTCTTGCCTCAGATTCTCAGTTGTATGTAGGTCTGGACTTTTACTGGGCCATTCAAACACATGAATGTGCTTTGATCTAAACCAGGGGTCTCCAAACTTTCTAGAAAAAAGGGCCAGTTTACTGTCCTTCAGACTTCGGAGGGGGGGGGGGGGGCGGACTGTGGCCATTGGGAGTAGAAAAAGTCCCGACATCAGTGGGGGAAAAAAAAGAAATATCATTTGTTTCAGTGGAAGTAATTGTGCCTGATCATTGGTGTCAGTGGGGCTAATTGTGCCCTATTCTTGGTGTCACTGGGAAAAATTGTGCCCCATCATTGGTGTCATTGGGCCCAATTGTTTGTGTCACTGGGAGAAATTGTGCCCCATCGTTGGTGTCTCATTGAGAGGAATTATGGCCCCGAGGGCTGGGTAAAAGCAAGCAAAGGGCCACATCTGGCCCCCGGGCCATAGTTTGGAGACCACTGATCTAAACCATTCCATTGTAGCTCTGGCTGTATCTTTAGGGTTGTTGGCCTGCTGGAAGGTGAACCTCCACCCCAGTCTCAAGTCTTTTGCAGACTCTAAAAGGTTTTCTTTTAAGATTGCCCTGTATTTGGCTCCATCCATCTTCCCATAAACTCTGACCAGCTTCCCTGTCCCTGCTGAAGAAAAGCATTCCCACAACATAATTCTGCCACCACCATGTTTCACGGTGGGGATATAGTACATTGAAGCATCAACCTTGCATCTGCTTGACTTACAAATCCATCCAGTCACATTCCTTTATACTGGCACAGCTAATTACAATAACGCAGCCAATGTGGCGATAAATTTCCAATTTATAACCACTGGACACTATACAGCAATATACCTTTTAGCAACGCTTACCTCTGTCAAGGGTGATGCATATACATTATATGCAATGACGGAGTAAATCTAGCTAAGGGGATGGCTGTGCAAAAGATGCAAGCATGTTCAGGGTGATGTGCAGTGTTAGTTTTCCACCACACACAGCGTTTTGCTTTTAGGCCAAAAAGTTAAATTTTGGCCCCATCTGACCAGAGCACCTTCTTTCACATGTTTGCTGTGTCCCCCCCTCCCCCCCCCCCCCCGCATGGCTTCTCACAAACTGCAAATGGGACTTCTAATGGCTTTCTTTCAACAAAGGCTTTATTCTTGCCACTCTTCCATTAAGACCAGATTTATGGAGTGCGTGACTAATAGTTGTCCTGTGGACAGATTCTCCCACCTGAGCTGTCGATCTCTGCAGCTCCTCCAGAGTTAACATGGGCCTCTTGGTTGCTTCTCTGATTAATGCTCTTCTAGCCTGGCCTGTCAGTTTAGGTAGGTTTGCAGTTGTGCCATACTCTTTCCATTTTCTGATGATGGATTGAACAGTGCTCTGTGAGATGTTCAAAGCTTGGGATATTTTTTTTATAACCTAACCCTGCTTTAAACTTCTCCACAACTTTATCCCTGACCTGTCTTCTCCACAACTTTATCCCTGACCTGTCCTTGGCCTTCATGATGCTGTTTGTTCACTAAGGTTCTCTAACAAACCTATGAGGGCTTCACAGAACAGCTGTATTTATACTGAGATTAAATTACACACAGGTGGACTCTATTTACTAATTAGATGGCTTCTGAAGGCAATTGGTTCCACTAGATTTTAGTTAGGGGTATCAGAGTAAAGGGGGCTGAATTCAAATGCACGCCACACTTTTCACATATTTATTTGTAAACAATTTTAAAAACAATTTATCATTTTCCTTCGACTTCACAATTATGTGCCACTTTGTGTTGGTCTATCACAATAAAATACATTCACGTTTTTGCTTGTAACATGACAAAATTTGGAACATTTCAAGGGGTATTAACATTTTTTTCAAGGCACTGTATGTATGTATATATATTTATATATATATATATATATATATATATATATATATATATATATATATATATATATATATATATATATATATATATACTGACAAGCCTTCTAAGGCCTACTGTTGTCTACTTTAAATTATAAATAAATGCAAAAGTAATAATAACAAACAAGGGACACTTGATATAAAAAAGGACCCAAGTGGAGGAGCTAACATTTGTGTTTTTGTGTGTGGACCCTCCTCCTCTTTAAAATGTCATATATATATTTTCAAATAAATGCTAAATGCAATTTTGTTTTGATAAAAAAAAAAAAAAAAAAAAAAAAAACATTCAAAGTAGAGTTTTTAGCTGCATAACAATAGTTGAGAAAAATAGTTACCGTTTTGATGTTTTATATATGTAGTTTGTGGGGGTATTACTGATATTCACTATCCCTCTCTAGCCAGTACTCACTTTTTTATTTATGAAGAAATCAAATGCAGTGCACTACATAAGCTCCCATGTTGACTGTGTAAGGCACTGAGCTTTTTAACCTTCCACTGAGATGGAAAGGAAATTTCATGTTTTCTGTTTAAACAGTTTGTGTTATATAAGTATGTATTACATGCACATAAAAAAGAACAATTCATAAAAAAATGTGTTATGCTATTTTCAGTTGGTCAGTTTAAGTACATCTTTGATTGATTTCATGGACAAATCCGAGATTTGTCAATTCACTTAGCAACTGCTATGCACATATATATATATATATATATATATATATGTATATATATATAATTATTGATATAAGCGTGTCATTGGTTTAACAGGAAATAAAACTTTGGCTTGAAGCAACTTAAAGTAGAACTCTAGTCAAATATTTTTTTCTTTTTTCTCAAGTTTTAGAGTTGATGAGGTTTATTTTATTGCTGTCTGTAATTCATCTGGGTAAATTACCAACCAGTTCTTGTACTGTGGCATCATGGCAGGGAAAATATCACCAGCAGATATAAACACCCTGCACACACAGGGTTCTAACCCTTGATATTCTGCCATAAAAAAATTCTACTGTTTTTACCGGTGGTTCACCCCCCCTGTCTGACAAATTACATCTGAAACTAAAAATTGACTGTGTGTGGACAGTATCAGCCATAGAGTTGTTACTGCTGCCAACGTTTTTATATTAATATATTAGGATGCTTAGGCCTGTAAAGTCCAGCCACATCTTCAGCTCAACTGACATGCAATAAGTAATTTAGTTCTTAAGAAATAAATAATATGTTATTGAATATGGCTGAGAATGCAGCAGTGCTTTTACTGCGTGTTTTATCATTTTAAAACAGTTTAAAACCAATAAAAAGTTGGCCAGCTCAATCCCTCGTTCTCATGGGTACTCCCTTGAACTTACTGTTGTATTAGATGTTCTTGAAGTGCCGGCACAACCTGTTTTTTTCTGCTTTTATAAAGCCATAAGGTACCACAGCTTCCATGGAATCGGGAAATCAAAAGCGTCAACTTCAAAGAAAATTGCTGAGTTAGTTGTTAGATGTAACCATTGATTTTTTTCTACAGTAGCACAAAAAAGTGAGGCATACAATTGTGGAATTCCAAGTACTCTCTGGATTTCTGAGTAATTTGCTTTTTGCCCAGAGTCCAGGGAGTATACGGCAGAATTGCATGTGATACTGTTACAAGTCATATTGGGGGTCATTTACTATAGCGTCGAAAAATGATCTTGTAGTCCCAGAAAATAGTGCCCAATTAAGGCCAATTAAGACTTCAACGCTCAGAAACTGGGCGCTAATATAAATGGAAAGCAGTGCTATTGCCGGAAAACATGCCTGTCAGATCACATATGTGGGAATAGTGGAAGTTCATTGGTGCTCGAACCTACAAAATCCAAAGTTCTCATTGAAGGCTTATATGCAAGTTCTTTGCCATAAAAAAGTGTATGGGGACCTGGGTCCTGCCCCAGGGGACATGTATCAATTGGAAAAAATGTTTTAAAAACGGCCGTTTTTTCAGGAGCAGTGATTTTAATAATGCTTAAATGAAACAATAAAAATGAAAAATTCCTTTAAATATTGTGCCTGGGGGGTGTCTATAGTATGCCTGTAAAGTAGCACACCTTTCCTGTGTTTATTACAGTACCGCAGCAAAATGTCATTTCTAAAGGAAAAAATGTAATTCAAAATTGCTCGCGGCTGTAATGAATTGCTGTTTCCCAGCAATATAGAGTAAAAATCTAAGAAAAAAACAGCGTAGGTTTCCCCCACCAGTCCATACCAGGTCCTTCAAGTTGGGTATGGATATTAAGGGGAACTCCGCGCCAAAAAAGTTTTTAAAAAATGGCGTAGGGGTTCCCCCCAAAATCCATATCAGACCCTTATCCCAGCAAGCAGCCTGGCAGGTAAGAAAAGGGAGGGGACGAGTGAGCGCCCCCCCCCCGAACCATACCAGGCCACATGCCCTCAACATGGGGAGGGTGCTTTGGGATCTGTGAGCAGGGGGCTTATCGGTATCTGGAAGCCCCCTTTAACAAGGGGACCCCCAGATCCCGGCCCCCCCTACATTAATGGGTATCGGGTACATTGTACCCCTACACATTCACCAAAAAAGCAGTGAAATGTGACAAAAGACAATAGCTGGTTTTTGACAGTTTCTTTATTAAAAATGTCTTCTTCTTACCCCCTCTTCTTCCTCCATCTTCCTCCGGTCTTCCTTCAGTTTTCTCCTTCTTCTTCCCCCGCTTCTTCCTCCATCTTCCTCTGGTCTTCCTTTGGTTTTCTCCTTCTTCTTCCTCCGCTTCTTCCTCCGGTCTTCCCCATCTTCCCCTGGCTTCTTCTTCCCCGCATTGTCCACTGGTCTTTCTCCTCCGCCGCTCCCGCCACCGACTTGCTGAACATGAAAATAATGTTTTCAGCCAAAATACACAATACCCATTCACATAGGGGGCGTGGGATCTGGGGGCCCCCTTGTTAAAGGGGGCTTCCAGATTCCAATAAGCCCCCGCCCGCAGACCCCCACAACCACTGGGCAAGGGTTGTGGGGATGAGGCCCTTGTCCCCATCAACATGGGGATAAGGTGCTTTGTGGCCTAGTATGGTTCATGAGGGGTGGGGGCGCTTCGAGTCTGGTATGGATATTATATTAAGAGTTCCCCTTGATATCCATACCAGACTTGAAGGACCTGGTATGGACTGGTGGGGGGAACCTACACCGTTTTTTTTTCTTTGACTTTTACTCTATATTGCCGGAAACCGGCAATTCATTACAGCCGCGAGCAATTTTAAATTACGTTCTTTCATTTAAAAATGTCATTTTGCTGTGATACTGTAATAAACAGGTGAAAGGTGCGCTACTTTACAGGCATACTATAGACACCACTCAGGCACAATATTTAAAGGAATTTAAATTTTTATTATTTCATTTTAAGCATTATTAAAAATCACTGCTCCTGAAAAAACGGCCGTTTTAAAAACATTTTTTCCATTTGATACATGTCCCCTGGAGCAGGTCCCCATACACTTTTTATGACAACTTGCATATAAGCCTTCAGTGAAACTGAAAGTGGATTTTGCAGGTTCGAGCCCTATTGACTTCCATTATTCCCGCATATATGATCTGACAGGCATGTTTGCCGGCAATAGTGCTGCTTTCCATTTGCATTAGCAGTTTCTGAGAGTTAAAGTCCTAATTGGTAGGGATGGGCGGAACGAACCCCTGTTCGGTTCGCACCAGAACTTTCGCACACCTTGAGAGTTCGGACCCGAATAACGAACCCCATTAAAGTCAATTGGACCTGAATGTCAAAAATCAAAAGTGCCCATTTTGAGAGCTCATATGCAAGTAATTGGACATTCAATGGTTATAGAGTCCTGCCCTGGAAGACATGTATCAATAAAAACAAGTTTGTGAAAAACTTCATTTTAAAATGAGCAGTGATTTTTTTCGATTTTTAAAGTGAAAGCATAAAAATGAAAAATTCCTTCCAATGTAGAGCCTGGGGGGTCCCTTAGTCTACCTGTAAAGTGGCAGATTTGTACCATGTCTAGAATCTGCTGCAGCAATAATTGCATTTTTAAAGACAAAAAAAATGTAATTTTTCCTGCAAGCTGCCTTTATTTTGCGCAGCAACAGCTGGGGAGCCAGTGTGTATGATGAGGCCACAAAGTAGTGCACTGGGAACAAGATTAGAGATTTTTTGGATACATAGAGGTACTCTTTATGAAAGCAAGAATTGGCCTTCCTGTAAAAAATTGCAATGATATGCACCTGTCAAACAGGTGCACAAAAATTACTCTTTGGGTGTTGGGGGCGCCTTCCCTCCATAACCCTATAGAGGTACTCTTTATGAAAGCAAGAATTGGCCTTCCTGTAAATAATTGCAATGATATGCACCTGTCAAAGAGTGCTGAAAAATAGTTTTTTGGGTGTTAATTGTGCCCATGAAACCTATACCAAAAACATTCTTCCAGATGAAATGATTGAACACCCTCAAAGCTAGGCAGCCTCGAAGTCCTGCAGATATTCCACATCCCAAAAAGACTTGATCAGTGATATAGACATCAGGGGCTTCATAGCTGGTAATCCAGGACTGATTCATTTTTATAAAAGTCAAACAGTCCGAGGAGTCTGTGGACAGACGCGTTCTATGATCAGTAACAAAACCTATTGCAGCACTGAATGCCCGTTCTGAAAGCACGCTGGATGCAGGCAGCCCAACAACTCAATAGCATACTGGGCAAGTTCTGGCCAGTGGTCTATTCTCATGACCCAGTAAGTCAGTGGATCGTCAGCTGGAAAGCTCTCCACCTCTGTTTTGGTCCCCGAGGTAATTGTCCACCATGTGATGCAGACGCTGACAGCCCTGGGCGTCGAGGACTAAAAAAATTCCGAAATGCCTCACTAAGGCAAACGCCTTCTCCAACACTCCTCTCTTGACCAACAGAAGACTCAAAACTACGTTTTCCACCACACTGTAACCTACTGGAGTCAGGAAAAACATTCAATAAAATCCTCTTTAACATGTCCTCAAGAGATTTTATCTTCTGCACTCTCTGTGGGGACGGGACGAGTTCTGAGACCTTCCCCTTATAACAGTGGTCAAGGAGGGTTGCCAACCAGTAATCATCCTTCTTCTTTATGCCACGTATTCTTGGGTACTTTTGCAGGCTTTGAAGCATGAGGTTGCCCATGCGCCTCAAATTTGCCGAGGCTTGAGAAGCAGACTCATCGGGGTCACTCAGGATGACAGCATCTGGAACTTCCTTCTCCCAGCCACGTATTACTCCCAAGGGTCCTGGGGTTAGAAAGCCATCGCTTACAGATTGACGCATGTCTTCCTCTTCTTCGAAGCCTATGAAAGTGCTAGAATCCTCCTCCTCATCCTCCTCCCCTCTCTCCTCCTGTGTGTTCTGTGATATAGGAATGATGGTGTAAAATAAAGTGGGCCTTGAGAGAAAAGGAAGTCCTCCTCTTCCTCCTGCTGCTCTGCCTCCAGTGCCTTGTTGATAATGCCATGCAGAGTCTGCTCCAGCAGGAACACAACAGGGATTGTGTCACTGATGTATGCGCTGTCACTGCTCACCATTATTGTGGCCTCAAATGGTGACAATACAGTGTATGCATCCTTAATGATCAGCCATTGGCGTGGGGAAAAAAAGACAAGGCAGCCTGAGCCTGACGTCGTGCCGTAGTGGCACAGATACTCGTTGATGAGTTCCCTGGTGGGCATGTCACAAATCAGGCGGTTTATGGGCAGGTGGAATTCCCGCTGAATTTCAGCCAACCGAGCACTGGCTGTGTATGACCACCTGAAATGGCTACAGACTCTTCTGGCCTGTTTTAGTACATCTTGCAACCCTGGGTACTTACCCAGGTACATACTTAGGAAATGCTGCACCACCAAATTGAGGACATGTGCCAGGCATGGCACATGTGTCAACTTTCCCTATCTAAGGGCGGACAGGAGGTTTGAGCCAATATCAGACACCACCATTCCTGGCTTCAGCTGGCGTGGCGTGAACCACCTCTGGGCCTGTCCCTGCAGAGCTGTAAGAATTTCTGCTCCGGTGTGGTTCCTGTCCCCTAAATACACCAGCTGAAGCACTGCATGGCACCTTTTAGCCTGGCTCTGGGAATAGCCCTTTGAACGCTTAGGGGGTACCTGATGTTCAAAGGACAATTCTGCAGAGGAGGGCATGGAGGTGGCGGAGGAGGAGGAGGAGGGGGTAGAGCTCACAGATCTGGCATCATCAACACCAGCTGTATGGAGACATGGGGGCACAACAAGCTGCAGCACTGAGCCCTGTCCTGCATCCTTTCTAGTTGCAAGCAGCATTACCCAGTGTGCTGTAAATGAAATATATCGTCCCTGCCCATGCTTGCTGGACCACGAGTCAGCAGTAAGGTGGATTTTAAGGCTGACTGCCTTGCCCAACGATGCCAGAACATTCCCTTCTATGTGATGGTAGAGAGATGGAACGGCCTTACGTGACAACTAGTAGTGACTGGGAACCTGCCATTGTGGTACAGCACATTGTGCAAATTCACGGAAGGGGGCAAAATCCACCAGGCTGAAAGGCAGAAGTTGGAGAGCCAACAGCTTTGACAAGCTGGCATTCAGACGCTGGGTATGTGGATAGCAGGGACTGTATTTTTTTTTTCAGCTGCAGCAGATGGGGCAGAGAAATTTGCCGGCTAGTCTACAGCTGGTGGTGTGCTGCTGGCAGATGTGCTGCTAGGACCTGGGACACCCTGTGCTATACCATCATCCCTGTCAGTGGAGGCTGCGGAAAGGTAATGACTCGGTATAGCAGGGGCAGACTGAAGTGGGTAAGGAGGAGGGACAGATTTGTACCCCTTTTGTGTGGCTTTTAGGTGCTCTTGCCAACGGGCTGAGTGGTTGGACGTTAAATGCCTTGTTAGGCATGTGGTACCCAAATGGTTGGTGTTTTTGCCACGTTTAATGTGCCCAAGACACAGTTTACAGATAGTAACAGTGTGATCTGCTGCAGATGTGCTGAGCTTTAGGGAGTGGGCCGGGAGATAACAGCTGCAGAATGTGATGGAATAGGGTGACTGCTCTCTACTCTTTCTTGATGTCGGCCTCCTTGGGGTTGTGCTGCCTCACCTTCAGTTTCCTCCTCTGCTCTATCTGGCACCCAAGTCAGTGACCTCATCATCATCTCCATCTCCCCCATCTTCATCATTACTACTGGAGACAACTTGGCAATACACTGTGGCTTGGAGAACATGAATGCCAATTTGTCTATCAGTGTTCCTCCCTCACTCTAGGATCATGTCCATGTCATCCTCAACCTCAGAACCAACATCTGAATCCAGTAATGGCTGGGCATCATCAAGGAGCAAGTGGCTGACGCTGTGGTCAAATAACTCAGCTGACTCCTCAATGGCTGCTGTTGGGGCTATGGCAGGAATAGATGTGGACAAGGAGGCAGGTTTATCCACTTTGGCAACTGCAGGGGACAGCACACTTGTCTTTACTTGCATGATAGAGGATGAGGAGGATGAGGAAAGTTTAGTAAGCCAGTCCACCACCTTTTCTGTGTGCTATGGCTGGATAGTACGGGCAAACTCACTAAACAGAAGAAATGATGCCCTGCCAGAGGACTGACCACCACGTCCACCTTTGCTTGTGGACACATTTGTTGCTGGCCCCCTTACAGTGCCAAGGGAACCTCTGCCTCTCCTTTTTTTCCTCTCAGACATTATTGGGAGGGAGGGGGCGGTGCTTATAAGCAAATATAAAGAAGAAGTTCAAATCTGTACGTAGATGCAATTTAATCAGTGTAAAGAGGTGTTTGGTGCACTTTAATTTGAGTACTCACACTACACAGACACACTCCACGGATACACTATAATATACTGTAATATAATGCACCAAACATACAGTGACGCACAGAATTATATGGTGTTATACTGGCAGTAAAGTGGGTAGGTATGTGCATTCCGTTTCGTTCCGAATCGAAATTCGGACAAATTTTTCATTATTCGGAAATTCGGATGCATCCGAATTTCCGAATTAAAAAAGTAAAGAATTTAAACGAATCCGAAAAAAAAATGAACTAATTCGAAAACATATTCAAATCGAATTCGAAAACATATTAATTCGAATCGAATTCGAAGACAAATTCGAATCGAATTAGAAAAAAATAGAAAACGTTTTTCTAAAAAAAACAATAAGATAGAATATAAAATAATAAAGCAATAGAATATATAATTTTTTTATTATTCTCTTCTATTGTTTTTTTTTATGCTTTTCTTTTCTATTATTTTATATTCTATAATAGTCTTTTCAATTCAAATTCATTCTATACGAAATTCGAATTTTGGAACATGGCTTCTGAAGTTTGAATTTCGTATAGAATGAATTCGAATTTGAATAGAAAAGATTAGAACAGAAAATTATAGAGAAGAATAGACTAGAAAAACAATAGAACAGAATAGAAGAAAATATAATATATATCTTATATTTTCTTCTATTCTGTTCTATTGTTTTTCTAGTCTATTCTTTTCTATTATTTTCTATTCGATACTAATCTTTTATATTCAAATTTGATTTCGGTCTATATGAAATTCGAATTTTGGAATATGTTTTATATATATATATATAAAAATTATATATATATATATATATATATATATATATATATATATAATTTTTTTCTATTCTGTTTCATTGTTTTTCTATGCTATTCTTTTCTATTCTATTCTAAACTTCTCTATTCGAATTTGAATTCATTCTATACGAAATTCGAATTTCAGAAGATGGCTTCTGAAAGTGGAATTTCATATAGAATGAATTTGAATAGAAAAGATTAGAATAGAAAATAATAGACTAGACAAACAATAGAACAGAACAGAATAAAATATAATATATATATTTTATTCTATTCTGTTCTATTGTTTTTCTAGTCTTTTCTCTTCTACTCTATTCTAATCTTTTCTATTTGAATTCATTCTGTACCAAATTCCAATTTCGGAAGATGGTTATATATATATATATATATATATATATAACCATTTTCAGAAATTCAAATTTCATATAGAATGATTTCGCATTCAAATAGAAAAGATTAGAATAAAATAGAAAATAATAGAAAAGAATAGAAAAACAATAGACCAGCATAGAAAAAAATTAAATAAAAAAAAAAAAAAAAAAAAATATATATATATATATATATTATTTTTTTATTTAATTTTTTTCTATGCTGCATAGAAAAAAATGAAATTAAAAAAAAAAAAAAAAAAAAATATATATATATATATATATATATATATATATATATATATATATATATATATAATTTTTTTTATTTAATTTTTTTCTATGCTGGTCTATTGTTTTTCTATTCTTTTCTATTATTTTCTATTTTATTCTAATCTTTTCTATTTGAATGCGAAATCATTCTATACGAAATTTGAATTTCTGAAAATGGTTATATATATATATATATATATATATATATATATATATATATATATATATATATATATATATATATATATATATATAAAACCATCTTCCGAAATTGGAATTTGGTACAGAATGAATTCAAATAGAAAAGATTAGAATAGAACAGAAAATAATATAAAAGAATAGAAAACAATAGAAAAACAATAGAACAGAATAGAAAAAAAATATAAAATATTCTATTCTAATCTTTTCTATTCAAATTCATTCTGTCCCAAATTCCAATTTCGGAAGATGGTTTTATTTATTTATATATATATATATATATATATGTATATATATATATATAGAGAGAGAGAGAGAGAGAGAGAGAGAGAGAGAGAGAGAGAGAGAGAGAGAGAGAGAGAGAGAATATTTCTTTCTGTTCTACTGTTCTATTGTTTTTCTATTCTATTCTTTTCCATTAGAATTTGATTTCATTCTATTTCTATATAACCATTTTCCGAAATTCGAATTTTGTATAGAAAGAATTTGAATTCAAATAGAAAAGATCAGAATATAATAGAGAATAATAGAAAAACAATAGAACAGAATAGAAAAAATAATATATATATATATATATATATATATATATATATATATATATATATATATATATATATATATATATAACCATCTTCCGAAATTCGAATTTCGTATAAAATGAATTTGAATAGAAAAGATTAAAATAGAGTAGAAAGAATAGACCAGAAAAACAATAGAACAGAATAGAATAAGATATAATATATATATTATATTTTATTCTGTTCTGTTCTATTATTTTTCTAGTCTATTCTTTTCTATTATTTTCTATTCAAATTCGAATTCATTCTATACGAAATTCTAATTTTAGAAGCCATCTTCCGAAATTCGAATTTCGCATAGAATTAATTCAAATTTAAATAGAAAAGTTTAGAATAGAAAAGAATAGCATAGAAAAACAATGGCGCAGAATAGAAAAAATATATTATATATATATATATATATATATATATATATATATATATATATATATATATATATATATAGCCATCTTCCAAAATTGGAATTTGGTACTGAATGAATTTGAATTCGAATAGAAAAGATTAGAATACAATATATTATATTTTTTTCTATTCTGTTCTATTGTTTTTCTATGCTATTCTTTTATACTTTCTATTCTATCCTAATCTTTTCTATTGAAATTCGATTTCATTCTATACGAATTTCAAATTTCGCAAAATGGTTATATATAGTTTACTTTTTCAAATTCAGTAAATGTTTTTTTTCGAATGTGGTAGAATTTTTTCGAATTTGATAGTTTTTTTCGAATGTGGTAGAATTTTTTCGAATTTGATAGTTTTTTTCGAATGTGGTAGAATTTTTTCGAATTTGACAGTTTTTTTCGAATGTGGTATGCCCCGTACACACGGTCGGACTTTGTTCGGACATTCCGACAACAAAATCCTAGGATTTTTTCGACGGATGTTGGCTCAAACTTGTTTTGCCTACACACGGTCGCACAAAGTTGTCGGAATTTCCGATCGCCAACAACGCGGTGACGTACACCACGTACGATGAGACTAGAAAAGGCCGGTTCAGAACCAAGCGTGGCACCCTTTGTGCTCCTTTTGCTAATCTCGTGTTAGTAAAAGTTTGGTGAGAGACGATTCGCGCTTTTTCAGACTCGTGGCTTTCAGATCGTTTTCTGCCGTTCAGTTTGTGCTTGTGGGTTTGTATCTGCTCTTCAGTGCGTGCAGTCATTTCGTATCAGAGTTTTCTGTGTGATCTTGCCTGCTCGTTGCTGTTTTTCAGGTCGCTCTTCACAGGCCTTGCTGTTCTTCAGTGCGTTCTGTTACTTCGTTCTGAGCAGCCGACCGTTTTCTAGCCATGTTTCGTATGCGTACTCCTCGTACAGTTCGTGCTGTGCGGGGGCTTGGTGTTGGGGTCCTGACCTTGACACAAGTCCAGTCCATGAACAGGGTGGGGGGGAGTTCATGGACCAAGAATTGGTTGCTTCAGCGTGACCAGTTCTGTCATATGCCTTTGCTCCGTGAGAATAATCCTGATGATTTCAGGAACTTTTTCAGGATGACGGACCCCGTATTTCACCGTCTGTTGGCTTTGCTGACCCCCTATATCAGCAGGCAGGATACCTGCATGAGGCAAGCCATCACTCTGGAGCAGAGGTTGGTCGCTACCCTGCGGTATTTGGCCACAGGGAGAAGTCTGCAGGACCTCAAGTTCTCGACAGGCATCTCCCCCAGGCTCTTCTTTGTGGACATTTACTGCTTGTGTTTGTTTTAGCTGACCCTGACAGAAATGTGTGGAGTGCAGAAAATGTCGTGATTGTGTAACCTTATACAAAGCACTGTTGGCTGTTATTTACTAAATGCAAAGACACTTTTCACTACAAGTGCACTTGCAACTGCACTGAAACAGCACTTGTAGTGCAAAGTGGATTTCCCCTTAGGAAATAACCCCCATTTTCTCCTAAAACAACAATTACATCACCCCAAAAGTGTTGTAGTGTTGAGACAATAATCCACACATTCTTGATGAGCAATCTTTTTAATACCTGCACAATCACATGTGCATTTACCAAAGGTTTTTCTGACAAACCAACATGTTTGTTGTATAACAATTTTTGTGGTGGCATTATCCAAAATCAAAATGTGCATTTTATAGAAAACAGGCCTGTGTAAAACCAACAAGAAAGACACAAATCTTGATCTTACAAAGTTCACATTTGGTAGAACTGGAAGGCAATATCAGACATGAGTATTTAGGAACTGTGTTTGATATTGCGTTCAGATGGGGGGAAATCACCCCAGGAAAAGCCAAATTTGGAAGATGCACACAAATTTCCCAATGTCAACATGTGCTAGTTGCCATCAGGGGGGATCAAGGGACGTGTTTTGGGGGAGAAAGCCCTTCCTCACCGCTACTTTATAATTGAGGAAGGGGTTGCACCCCCAAAACGCGTCCATTGATCTCCCGTGATGGCAGATAGCGCATGTTGGCACACTGTGTGCATCCACCAAATATGGCTTTGGGAAAAATCACAAAAACATTTCGCACATTGTAGCAGACAAAAGAAGAAAGTGATTTGGAGGGGCTTTAAACTCGCCCCAAAACATCAATGATGTTTTTATATTTTGGAATAATATCATTGATGTTTTGCTTGATGTTTTCCAATTGTAAATTACACCCCACGATCTCCCCGATCAGGATCTGGGCACTTTCGGATGTGAAAGGATCTGGATCCACAACCTCATGATCACCTAAAAAGAGAGGAACCCAAAATAAATTAGTTTTAAAAAAAAATCCGCAATCCATCTCTTATCTGAGCCTGTGGTCGCAGACACTCACCTGTTGTGGTGACTACTTCCACCACGTCTTCTTCCTGCTGCTCATCTTGTGTTGGGGGGATTTCCCCTTCTTCCAGAGGGGGGGGGGGGCTCTGGTCTCCTCGGATGAGGGGTGTCCTCCGAGTCTTTTCTCCCCTATGTAAAACAAAAATGGTATAATTAGCACACAGATATTTGAGGTCAGAACTATAAAGATGAAACATTGCTTGGAAGTGGGGTACAATTGTCTATTTTAGCCGAGTTCCAAGATGCAGCTTTTTTAGTGCCCTTTGTCAAGCTGCAATACTTTACCTGTTTGGTAAAAGCTTCACAGATGTAGCCCCCCCTATAGTATACAGTGGGGCACCTGTGTGACCCCCCTAATAAAAAAATGGTGTTCTTGTGTCCCACACTAGTGCTCCAGTGTCCAGATGTGAAAACAGCTGCTGAGTGTCCTCTCCTTACACACAATCTAGTTTGCATTTCATTCTAGTAACAAAGCCATCTACACAACACAATTCTTTGAAGACAAGTATAGGGCGTCAAAATGGTGGCCAAATGCATATGGCCTAAACAATGGTATTTTATCGTCCGAAATAACAATGTGTGATCCGAACGAATAATGTGCCCATGAACATGAAAGTTGCCATTTTAAACTGTACAACAGTTCCTAAAAGCACATGGAGCAGCACGAACGTAATAAACACAAAAAGAATAGGAACACAGCACAACTACTTACTTTTTTGCAGCACTCTCCGGATCTTTCTGTACTGCTCATGTTCTCGTAATTTCAGGTCCGACCACCGCTTCCTGAGCTGATCTTTCAAGCCCAGCTGGAGTCAGGTATAGCATTCTTCTACAGATTTCTGGTCAATAAATAAATGATGTTTATTAGATGTTATTATTGATCACTAATTGCTGATTAAAAAAAGTGCTTTACATATCAATAGACAGTAGTGGGCACCCAAAATTGGGACAAGAATGAAAACTGCTGGGCTCAGAAGGATAGTCTGTTATATTTGTTAACATTCAATTTGCAGCAGTCAGGAGGTGAAAATTGTGTGTGATTGATGAATAAAAAACTAAAACTATGTCCCTTTTTCATACACAGGAAGACCTCAGCCAGGAGGAGGCTGTGGAATGTGGCAGCCAGGAGGAGGCGGGGATTATTAGTGTCAGCCAGGAGGAGGCGGGGATTAGTGGCAGCCAGGAGGAGGCGGGGCTAAGTGTCAGCCAAGAGAAGCCAGGGACAAGTCGCAGCCTGACTGAGTCTCAGGTCCCTCCCCTCCGCCTGCCATATAAACGAGCCAGGAAGGCCACTCCGAGTTCCGTGCAGGATTCAGCGTACAGGCTGATCCAGGAGGCTTCAGCGTCCCTCCGAGCCTTCCCCAGTCCTGAAGAGGCCTTTGCCTGCATGGCTGCCACAAAATTGCAGGGCATGCAGGAGGGTCAACGCAAGATCTCTGAGGACCTGATTTATAAAGTCCTTCGTAAGGGGTTGAGTGGGGAACTGACACACAAGACGGATGTCATTGAGAGGGACGATCCTCCTCCTCCTGCTGCTGCCACAACTCCACCACCACAGCCAAAGCCTGTAAGGAAGCGTGGAAAGAAGACCAAAGAGTGATGGCCCTGGGTTCAGTCTAGTCTGACAGAAGATGCAGTCTCTCGTATGACCACAGCCTGGGGACACAGATGTCATCTGCTGCTGTTCATGATCTCTGGGACTTCTGGACCAGACTGCCCTCCCTTAGATAAGGACTCCTCAGGCCACCAATTTTGCTTTTAAATAATTGATGTGTGCCCTGGGGGTCCAAGGCTTCGCCCACTTCTGCAGTTTCTCCAGCGTTGCCTCCCTCTTTGTTTATAGTTGTGAGCCCTTAATAAAATTTTTTTAGGGAAATTCTACTCTCCTATGTGTGTTTTCATCCAAAAAGGACAGTTTGTTGGTCAGGATTCAGGTACATTTCTAAAGTACAATGTGAAATTAACAAGGGACAACAACACCAAACAATCTCCTACAGATTAAATAGAACAACATATTAGTGGTGTTGTGGGAACTTGTCACCAAAAACACACACAAACATTTTCGGGAGTACAAATCAAAATCACCAAAAAAAAAATAAAAAATAAAAAAGAGAAACACAAAAAAAGAATCTACATTAAAGTCCAAAAATAAAAAAAAATGTTGTTGTCAGATGTGAGAAATCTAAATATATTGAGGGAATCCCGATAAATAGTAACGAAATAAGTTTGTGAGAAGTGTGTGTGAATATGAGCATCAAAACTACTTAATTCTTGTCACATTATAAAGAAGAAGAGAGTGCGCTGTATTAAACCATTTTGAACATTGCAGCGTGACGAAAGTGCTGTATCCATTCCGAACGCTACGTTTACCAGAACGAGCTGTCCCGTGTCGGAATTTCTTCTGAGCATGCGTGGCACTTTGTGCGTCGGAACAGGCCACACACGGTCGGAATTGACGCGATCGGATTTTGTTGTCGGAAAATTTTATCTCCTGCTGTCCAACTTTGTGTGTCGGAAAATCCGATGGAAAATGTCCAATGGAACCCACACACGGTCGGAATTTCCGACAACACGCTCCGATCAGACAATGTCCATCGGAAAATCCGACCGTGTGTACGGGGCAGTAGAATTTTTTCGAATTTGATAGTTTTTTTCGAATGTGGTAGAATTTTTTCGAATTTGATAGTTTTTTTTCGAATACGGTCGAATTTTTTCGAATTCGAATACAAAACAAAACAAATTCTGAAAATGAATGTAATGAATGCAACGAATTTAACTAAATGAATTTAGTTAAATAACGAATCGAAACGAAATGAAACTAAACAAATTTTTTCATCCTGCACATGTCTAAAAGCGGGCAAAACGATATGTCGTTAAACTGGCAGTAACGCATGCAAAACTATATGGCGTTAAGCTGGCAGTAATGCACACAAAACTAAATGGCATTAAACTGGCAGTAACGCACAAAATTATATGGCGTTAAACTGGCAGTAATGCACACAGAACTATATGGTGATAAAACTGGCAGTAACGCACAAAACTATATGGCATTAAACTGGCAGTAATGCACAAAACTATATGGCATTAAACTGGCAGTAACGCACACAGAACTATATGGCGTTAAACTGGCAGTAGCGCACACAGAACTATATGGGGTAACGCATGCAAAATGATATGGCGTTAAACGGGCAGTAACTCACGCAAAACTCTATGGCGTTAAACTGGCAGCCACGCACGCAAAATGATATGGCGTTACACTGGCAGTAACACACGCAAAACGATATGGCGTTAAATTGGCAGTGACACACGCAAAACTATATGGGGTTAAACTAGCAGTAACGCACACAGAAGTAAATGTCATTAAACTGCCAGTAATGCACACAGAAGTAAATGGCGTTAAACTGGCAGTAATGCAATCAAATAGACGGTGTTCAACTGTCATTACACTGATGCTATCTGAACTGTCCCTACTCTAGCTATACACTAATGTCAAGATTACTGACAAGGTCTCACTACACTACAGTGAAGCTATCTGAGCTGTCCCTACTCTAGTTGCACACTATGCAAAGCTGAATGATGGTCCTCTTCACTACACTCACACTATCCCTAGACTGACACTAAACTAATGCCCCATACACACGAGCGGAATGTCTGACAGAAAAAGTCAGACGGGAGCTTTTCATCGTATATTCCGATCGTCTGTATACCTCATTGGACTTTTTACGTCGAAAATTCTGACAGACCTAGAAAGAGAACATGTTCTAAATATTTCCGACTGAACCAATTCCTATCAGGAAATGCGCTCATCTGTATGCTGTTCCGACATACCAAAAACTATTAAATAAAGTGTAAATACCACGCTAAGATAAAAGTAAAATCAGCAAAAAAGCAGCAACAATAAACCATCTAATACCTAATGGTGCTAATAAATGTCAAAGTAAGAAAAGTTGCGCTACATTAAATATTTCTTCTGTAAGAAATAGTGTGAACCAGTATCATATAGAAAACCAGGACACACCCGAATCAAGAGTGCATCCTGAGCATCCTAAACTCCTTCAGGTGATGTATACATAAATGAATTGTGAAATAAACAAAATAGCGAGAGCTGAAAAAAATCATGTGCACATCAATCAATAAATGAAAAAACAATGTCCATAAGACCATTAGTGTCCATATACAAATAAAATAAAATGAGCAGCGTTTTCTTTAGATGTGATAGAAAAAATATGTGAGTTATAATCCACAGCAGGTATCAAGGTCCAGATATTCAGCCTTAAAATGTCCACAAATGAAAGACAGCTCGATGTAAAATCTGTATGTGATAACCCTTACCGAGACCGGTGGACCCCCTAAAGAGCGGGGTCATACGAGCAGACAGATATAGCCCTCTGTGGGGACACTTGAATCCTCTGGTATCTCAAGTCCTTTGGTTGCCTTGCGCGGTCTGCGAGGATTTCGCCAGATAGCAGTAAATGCTTAGCAGCTGGATGTCCCCAATCTGAAAAGAGAAGCACACTCGGGCTCCCAGCCACGAGTGAGCAGACAGAAAGGGACTCCAGACGTGTAGTAAGTGATAATTCAAAATTTTAATGTTAACTAGATAAGCAAAAGCTCATAAGACAACATGTACAGAGGTAATGTACAGGGATATTGCACACAAAAATTGTATAAAGGTGCATGAATAGATAAATAGATAAAAAGCCAGCTAGCTAAAACAAACAATAAAAAGCACCCGTGTACCGGGTCACATGTGGCGTGATTGTGTCAGCACAACGCACAGCCCTACATGTTTCGCAATACCTTGCGTCTTCCTGGGGCACGGGCGACGTGCTGACACATCACTCAAATAGCATCCACTTGGTACCAAGCCTCACTTTCACTCCAAGTTCGTATTGGCTGTGACGGAGACCAAGCCTCGTTATCACTCAGGAACCAGGCCTCGCTATCACTCCTAAAGCCTATTGACTAAAACAGAGATCAAGCCTCATTATCGCATGGACGACATATTGGAGCCCAGAGATCACATGGACCACAAACATGGTACCAAGCCTCAATCTAGGGCTTCAACCTAAAAGGGCGAAACCTCAATATGAAATTCATAAGGAACACATAATCGTGTCTCTGTATAAAACAGAGTCAAATCGCATTTGATAGTAAACTGCCAAACCTTAAATAAACACGCATATAGTGCCAAAACAAAAAATAAGAAGGGGGAATATTTTAAACAAAGGGTTGTTTACAGAAAAGATCCATGACATCAAATCCTCATATATAAACGCACAATCCTCATATATAAATGCATTAATTTCTATATCTGTATTCAAACCATAAGGTTCGAGACATCCCATTTTGTATATCCAGCTCATTTCGAGCTTTGAAATGGCACGCCTCTTTGGCCCCCCCCTCCAAGGGAGTTTGAGCCTATCCAACCTTATCATGGAGGTACCCCTAGGGTTTTGTTGGTGAACCTCCAGTGTCTAGAGAGAGGGTGGCCCTCAAAGCCTCTTTTAATATTCCCAATGCGCTCGTTCAACCTGACCTGCAGGGGGCGTACAGTATGGCCAACATACTGAAGCCCACAAGGGCAGGTCAGGAGATAGACCACACAGGGAGTGGAGCAGGTAATAAAGGATTTGATAGGGAAAATCTGATTTTTAGCACTAGGCGCAAACTGTACAGTTCTCCTAGCCTTGGTAGCATTGATGGAACAAACAGCACACCTATTGCATCTGTAAAACCCGACCAGGTTCTGAAAGAACATTTATTTTGTAAATGGGTGGATCACAGATGCTGGGGGCTACCATTTGTTTGATTGGGGGAACCCCTCTGAAAACCACTTTTGGCTTATCAGGAAGTACTGAGCTCAACACATGGTCATTTTTGATTATATGCCAGTGCTTATATATAAGTTTTTTTATAGAAAAATGCTGCTGGGAATAACTTGTGATAAAAGGACAAGAAAAGTTGTTAGAATCACTATCTGAAACCGCAGGTTTATCTGCCAGTAAAAGATCACGGTCCAACGTTCGAACTTCAGCCATTTTGTCATTAAGTGCAGTGATATCATCATAACCCTTATCTTCAAGTCTATCTCTCAGTATTTTACTCTGAGAGTCAAAGTCGTCAATTTTGGTACAATTTCTTCTTACTTATACGAATAAATTGACTTTTAGGGACTGAATCTAGCCAAGAGCTGTGGTGACAGCTGTCTCGAGATATAAACGAGTTACGATCTGTCGCTTTAAAAAACGTGGAGGTAACCAGACTATCACCTTCACTACAAATAGTTAGGTCTAAAAAATTGATAGTATGTTGGCTTGCTTCATTTTTGAATTCTATACCTCTTCCATTGTTGTTAAGATGAGTCATAATGTCTGTAAGGATTCTAGAGTACCGTCCCATAGGAGGAGGACATCATCTATATACCTGGCCCATAGGACCAGCTCAGGTCTCCTATCGGCATAAATGACGTCCTCCTCCCATTTACCCATAAAGAGGTTGGCCAGGCTGTGGGCGAATTTCGCCTCCATGGCCACACCTCTGGTCTGAAGATAGTAATTGTTACTTTGCCAAAAAAGTTGTGAGTGGTGGCAAATTCTAAGAGAATCATAATGAACGCTCTTTGTCTTCTAGACAGGGTAGAATCCTGTTTGAGAAAATACTCCACTGAAAATAATCCCCAATTATGGGGAATTATAGTTTACAGGGACATCACATCCGCTGTCACTAGCCAGAAACCTTCCCTGTACCTACAATTCTTAAGGAGATTAATGACATGTCTGATGTCCTTAACAAAAGCAGGCAGGGATCTCACTAGGGGTTGTAAATACCCATCAATATATTTACCTGCTCGTGAGGTGAGGGAATCAATCCCGCTAATAATAGGTCGGCTGGGGGGATGGGCCGAGTCCTTATGAATCTTCGGAAGGTAGTAAAATATAGGGAGGCGAGAAGAAACAGGTAAAAGAAAGGATTTTTCTTTCTTATTAATTATACCAGACTCAAAACCTTTATTAACAATACATTCTAGTTCCTTTTTAAATTTGGAACGTGAATCTGAAGGGAGCAGTGAATACGTCTTTCTGTCACCAACAATCTTATTCAGCTCGGCAAGATAGTCTGATTTGTCGAGGATCACAATCCCTCCTCCCTTGTCAGCGGGTCTAATTACCAAATCCTTTTGGCTGCAAAGTTGATCTAATCCTAGTTGTAAATGCTTAGTCATTTTAGCCTGTTTGACCTTAAGGAGATCTAAATCTCTGAGGAGTACATCCCTAAACACCTTCATTGATGAGGACAGACCACATGGGGGATTGAACAGGGAAGCGTTGGCGAGGCCAGAATGTCTAATCCCAGTGGAGTGAGTCCCTCTAGGATTTATGGGTTTTGATAACATGTATCTTTTGATATTAAGACTTCGTGTGAATTTATGGATATCCATATATGTTTCAAATTTGTTGAGGGCTCGAGGAGGCGCAAATTTGAGACCCTTGTCTAAGATAGAGGTTTCTGCATCAGTGAGAGTGACTTTACTTAAATTAAAAATTCCTTGTCCTTTCATTCCCTTTTCCTTTTTGCTTTTTGATCTCCGCCCCCCTCTGACTCCTCTCTGTGTTCTATAGGTTTTTGTGTTTTTTGTTCTACTCTGGGAAAACCCCAGTGCTGTGACTGGTATTGGTCTTCTCACTGAGGGTGTCGTGAGGGGTGGTGAGGGGCCCAACTCATATTCCCTTCTCTGTGGATAAGATGGTTGGTACCAAGGGGATCTGTCCCTTCTTCTATCCCTAGTCGGGATGCGATATTCCATAGGTTGTTCAACCTGTATGTTTAATGATCATTCTCATAGTTTCCCTCTTTTCAGATTGGGGACATCCAGCTGCTAAGCATTTACGGCTATCTGGCGAAATCCTCGCGGACTGCTCAAGGCAACCAAAAGACTCGAGATACCAGAGGATTCAAGTGTCCCCGCAGAGGGCTATATCTGTCTGCTCGTATGACCCCGCTCTTTAGGGGGTCCACCGGTCCTGATAAGGGTTATCACATACAGATTTTACATCGAGCTGTCTTTCATTTGTGGACATTTTAAGGCTGAATATCTGGACCTTGAAAACGCTGCTAATTTTATTTTATTTGTATATGGACACTAATGGTCTTATGGACATTGTTTTTTCATTTATTGATTGAGGTGCACATGATTTTTTTCAGCTGTCGCTATTTTGTTTATTTAACAATTCATTTATGTATACATTACCTGAAGGAGTTTAGGATGCTCAGGATGCACTCTTGATTCGGGTGTGTCCTGGTTTTCTGTATGGTATTGGTTCACACTATTTCTTACATAAGAAATATTTATTGAGGCGCAACTTTTCTTACTTTGTACCAAAAACTATGCATGCTCTGAAGCAAGTATGAGACAGAAGCTATTGGCTACTGGCTATTGAACTTCCTTTTTCTAGTCCCGTTGGACGTGTTGTACGTCACCGCATTCTTGACGGTCGGACTTTGGTGTGATCGTGTGTACGCAAGACAGTTTCAGCGGAATTCCGTCGGAAATCGGTCGGAAAAACCTTCAGAGTTTATTCCGATGGGAAAACTGGTCGTGTGTACAGGGCATTACATTCTACACTGACAATTGAAGCAAAATAGCACAGTATAGCACACTAATTAACTGATAGCACTGAACAGAGCCCAATTCTATCTCTCTCCACGCTGAAATCACACTGAAAATGGCTGCCATTGAAAGAATACTTTTATGCTGTGGGGCAGGAATGAGCCATGATTGGATAAAGTCATCATGACAGTGTCATGACTCTGACAGTGCTCTGTGCCCTGATTGGCTGAAGCTTTCACTGATTCAGCCAATTAGGGCTTGCAATGCACTGTTCAGTGCCGCAATGCATTGTTGCACTGTGGTCGGTTCGGGGGGGGGGGGCGAACAAATGGTCGAACAATCCTTTTGTTCGGCTGTTCACCGAACAAAGAAAGTTTGGCCCAAACTTATGCTCGGGCTGAACCGTTGGCCAGTCCCTACTAATTGGCCTTAATTGGGTGCTATTTTCTGGGATTGCAGGATCGTTTTTCTGTGCTATAGTAAATGACCCCCAGTGTGTTTTATATATACCTGCTTGCAATTGACATTAATAGTAACATTTCTATGGGCTGTGTGTTGCAGTTAGGTTTTAGTATCTTTAGTCATGTTTATAAAAACAGGGGAAATAGTTTCCTTGTTTGCCACTACATTATATTTGAATGGCTAGCTGAAGTAAAAAGTAAATCATTGGTGGAAACCATGTTGAGGGAAGTTTATCCCTATTAACTATATTTTATTGTACCTGGTGTAGGTTGGCTTAGATTATTATTAAAACAGAAGAGATTTTACTGGTTATTTTCACTTTGCTCAGAATGTGGTGAAATTGATGGACGTATTGATTAAAGCGGCTTTCAAAATAGGTGAATTTCAGAAACAGTATTTTCTTTGAGTTTTAATAGCTCAGTTTTACTACAAAGTCACTGTTGACCATTAAGCAATTTCACAAACATCTAAATACAATGTAAAACTACATAGTATTTTGATGCAACAAATAAAAAGACACTGTCACCTTACCTATTCAGGGCAAAGTGACAGTGACTTTGCAAAGGGCCCCCCTCTCAACCCACTGATACCTTGTCAGTTCTTCCCTGCCACTCCTTCCTCCATCACAGCTGGTGCTAAAATCGCCAGTGTCAGATCCTAGTGGCGGTGGGGACATCACTCTATCTGTCATGTGACACTGTTGGGCCTAGCAATTGGCTGCTACATGTGATCTTTTCACCAGCTATAATGGAGGAAGGTGATGTGGGGGATTGCTAGCAAGTTAGGTATCAGTGGGTTGGAGTGGCACTTTGCAAAGACACTGCCACTTTTCCCTGGATGGGCAAAGTAAACGTGTCTCTTTAAGTGTGCACAAATGCACAATTCTATAATTGCATGCAAATAATATGTAGCTCATCCCAATAGGCTCTTTGTTTCATCAATTTGCAAGCATTTTTGCTCTAGTGTAGCTTAGGAGTAAAAGTCAGTGAAAAAAGAAACAGATTGGTTGGTTGAAGGATATTTCACTTAGGGATCTACCAGTATTTATTAATATTTTATACGATTCATACAACTTTCAACCTAGATTCATACATTTTGTTAACTGAATCCTATGAAAAAATGTAAAAATATTGGTGGAAAGTTGTGTGAATTTTGGGTGAAAATATTGAGGCTGGGTTCACACTGGTGAAAGCAGCGGCTTACAGCAGGGGTCCGGTGCATCCCCATTCAACGTTTCAGGTCCAATTTCAGCCCAAATTTTTGGCTAAATTCAGACCTGAAACAGACCAAAAGATGCACAGGACTCCTGTGCAATTCGCACTGGAGCCGCTGCAGAGATGTGTGAACCGGCTCCATAGAGAGCTGGTCACAATCTCCTGCTATGGGAAATGGATGCAGAGAAACCCGCATCCAAATCGCAATAGTGTGAACCCAGCCTAAAAGATGACCCCTTAGTGACTCTTACTACTTTGCCTTCACTTTCTGAGAGAAACATAGATCTCCCCTTTTGAAAATACTAGCTGTGGCTTTCGTGCTGATTCTCTTGCTGTAGTACTGTCTCAGGCCTAGAGAGAATATACAGGTAGAAACTCTGTCTTCTCTGATCTTGCTCTGGTTGCTTGACTTAGAATAATAGCTCCGAACCTAACATTTTTTCAAGAGGATCAGTAATTTTGATGGGTGGGGGGAACTTCTGCAGGTATGCTGAAGCAGCTCTCACAAAGTTCTGTGTCGTGGTTGTATATAGGGATGAGGTTTGATTTCACTGTAAGGTAGGTTTTGTGGCAAATCCAGGGGGGTTTCAGATTTGTGGTTCTGGTGCAAAAAAAAAAAAAAATTACAGAACCTACACATACCCGTGTAATACATTAGTGTGCATGAAAGCACCACACATTCCCACCCCCTTCCTGCATGCAGACATAGCAGGGAGCAGACAAATTATGCAGGATAAAGAAATAATTGGTCGGCACCATCTAGAGGTAGGGCATGTTTATCTTCTCTTACAGAGCTACTGTGCTGCACAGCCATAATTTGCACAATTATTTGAGGAGGTGACAAAACCTTTTACTTCTTTCTCCTCCCAGGCACAGAGCAGCTAGTTTTACTGCAAGTGCTGCTAATATGCCCTTTTACCTCCTCCTCATCCGCTAAATACTTCATAGCTACAAGGAGTTATTAGTTGATCACATGATCGCTGATTTGCTGCAGGAGGATGATCTGGGTCATGTGCAATCATTCGTATTTATATATTGAGAATGAGGACTAGCGATGAGCAAATGTGCTTGGGTTTGATTCACAGGAACCAAAATTTGGGAAAATTAGAACTTTAATTTGAATCCTATTGAAGCCAATATGAGCAAATCTTCAAAATCAATTCCAGCTAAAGAAAAGCGGGTCTTCCCATTTTGGGCGAAGTTCCACTTATGTACAGGGCCACACTGTATTGTCCACAAAGTTTAATACAATTTTAACACAGAGTGCACAAAACCACAACCCCACATTTCCAAAGAGGAGGCAGTTGTTATGCTGAAATAAAACGTACAGTGTTGTATTTAACATACAATAGCCAGACATATAGCACAGCTACTAAAGAGTATGTAAGCAGCTTGATTGGGCAGCAATATAAAAGGGAGAGATTAGTCATTTTTTATCCTGAAAAAAATAGAGTATTATTCCAGAGACAGCAGCCAAAATACTGTATCATCTTCACATTATGGCTCCACATTATGTAAGCATTGCTACTTGTCAGCAATGTATGACAAGGTTGTTTTTTATTATGAAATAAAAATTACAGTGCATTATATAAAAGACAAGAGGCAGAAATGTTCCACAGACACACTGCACATCATGTACTTAGTTTTACAAAGCTGCAATAGAAGAGGGAAAGACAAGGCAGTTTTTATAGGGAAATAAAAATTGCAGTGCAAAGGAAAGAACCAGAAATCTTGAATCTTGCACGGACACACAACACATAATGGTGGTACTTACTAGGCTGCAATGGAAGGTGGTGAGAATGTGCTTGTGCACCGGCAGTAATGTGGAGTCTGGCTGTATACAATATGGCAGGTAGCTTGAAGGCGTTGCAGGTGTTTTCAAACATCTGTAAAGTTCACCTGGCTTCTCTGCACTTCGGCCGAAAAGTCTGGATAGAACAAAACTCTAGCACCATTGTGTTGAATATTTCTACTCTTGCGAGCTATACATAGAATAATCTCTCTGTCATGGTAGTTGAGTAAGCGGGCCAACACAGGCCTAGGTGGGCCTGTGCTGGCCTGAGAAGTGAGGTGTAACGGCATCTTTACCAAATATATCAAGGAACCAGCGTTCGATAAAAACTGTGTTTTCTCTGTTTTCTAATGATGCAGATATTATTTCTTCTCATATGGTTATCCAGGTCCTCGGCCCTTGAGCTGTTCACACCTGCAAATTGCTTATTGGTCTGTGAGCCACGCATAAGGGTTGGTAGTTTATCTTCCAAGTCGCTAATGCGACTTTCTGTGGCTGTCGTGTGTTCTCTGTTTTTCTGAAGGTCATGCCTAATCAACGCAACATCCTCCGACAGAGACCTCAGGTGCGATTTAAGTTTATCCACCGAAGCAGAGCATTTATTAACAGCTTTGAGGATCTTCCTTAGTGTAGGCTGTTCCCGCTCATTAGGATTTTCTACCTGCTCCCACCTGCTCTGTATCTTTCTGGTCAGCTATCATGGCTGCTGCACCCGTGGGCTGCTCTCCCTCCTCCCCCCTAACATCTTCCATAATGTCAGTAAGTGTTTCAGGCAGGGGCAGCTTCTGAGCATAGTAAAGCATGTCCCTAGGGGCATCTCTACCTGGTGTTTTGACTGCTTTGTTTTTGGAGGTTCCAGCCTCCTTCTCCTTGTGTTGGAACGCTCCTTGTGGCGTTCCAACACAGGCAGAACGGTGGCACCATGTTGGGGATCTGGGGCCGCTCCATCCTCCTTCTTAGATCTGGTCATCTCTGCTGTGTAGCGGCATGGGCGATGGATCGTTTAGGTCAGCGGGCTGCAGGGAGTGTAGATGTCGCTCTTGGAGCAGCTGAGACAAGGCAGTGAGCTGGGGAAAGGATAAGTGTCCGGATCAATAACAGGAGCTCAGAGAAACAAGTCTTCTCACATGCCACACTAGCTCCGCCCCTCCCCTTCTAACAGCTTAACAACTTAATTTTGTACCAATCCTTATATACGTGCAATATATGTGTCCTTCTGTGTCTCTCATTTTGTTACACATACACTTTTTAGTATATTTGCATGTACTACTCCCTTAGGTGAAGCCCTAATTTCAAATTGATTTGATGTGTAGCCATTGCTTTTATTATTCCTTCTTGTATTTTCCTATATTAGAATAAATTGGGTAATAATTGAGCAGTATTGAAAAACCACAACATTTGAGGAAAATATATAATGCTAGGAAGAAGCACTTTCAAAATGAATGACTAAATATTGATCTTTATCTCATCAGTGACTACATTGTGAATGTCCCAAACTTTTGTCTTTTTTATTTTTGCAAAAAGGCCCCAAGCACATTTATCTCAGGGAGTTATTCATGTCTCCGGATAATGGGTGCCAGTAACTTTATGTAAGGTTTTTTTAGTTATATTGCTAGTGCACAGAGAACAATGAGGAGGGTGGAAAGGGCACATAATACCTGAGAATTTCAACTTATAACATAGTCTTTGGTCTTCTGCAGATCTTTCTTAACTTTCTGGGTCCTTCTCTCACAGGACTATACTGCCTGGATTCTTAAACTTGAAGTGTGGCTCCTTGACAACTGAGGTTTTAGTGGCATTTTAATCTTAGTATTCAAGGACAGCATAGAAAGGATACTTTTCACTCAGTGCATCACCCACCCCCTTCATTGTGGGGGACAACTGTGTTTTACTTCCACTAGGCCCAACTAGAACATCTATAACTACCAAGGGTTCCTTCCAGAGGGGGAGATCCAACACTCCAATTCTTGAGGCCCATAGGACCGAGGACAAGTCAGATGCTAAACTTGCATGCTCACTGGGCAAAAGCTTAGGAGGAAAAAAACATATGCCAAAAATAAATTATTAACTCCATCCTTAGAGAACATCAGCAAGCACATACAGACAAGCAAACTAAACTCTATGCTTCTTGCGAAATCATAAAAATACAAAAAATAACATTTTGTAAAAATATCCTTCCCAACAATATGAAAATATTATGATGTTTGTTAGAAAGAATAGTTCATTGCACACAAAACTTTTTTCTTCCATTTTAGGTGGGAGGGAGTAGGGTTTAATTCCCTCTTTGTAGCATGTATTGGGAGATACCCTTACATTTCGATTATGGGAAATGCTTTGCTTGGTATTTGAGCCAAGCTTCTGTTGGCACGTACAGAATTGTGTTATTCATCTTTGTGGAGAATCCGCTAGAAGACAAATGATATAGTACGTACAGTCAGGTCCATAAATATTGTGACATCAACACAATTCTAATCTTGGCTCTATACACACCACAATGGATTTGAAATGAAACAAACAAGATGTGCTTTAACTGCAGACTTTCAGCTTTAATTTGAGGGTATTTACACCCAAATCAGGTGAACAGTGTAGGAATTACAACAGTTTGTATATGTGCCTTCCATTTTTTAAGGGACCAAAAGTAATGGGACAGATGAACAATCATCCATCAAACTTTCACTTTTTAATACTTGGTTGCAAATCCTTTGCAGTCAATTACAGCCTGAAGTCTGGAATGCATAAACATCACCAGATGCTGGGTTTCATCCCTGGTGATGCTCTGCCAGGCCTCTACTGCAACTGTCTTCAGTTCCTGCTTGTTCTTGGGGCATTTTCCCTTCAGTTTTGTCTTCAGCAAGTGAAATGCATGCTCAATCGGATTTAGGTCAGGTGATTGACTTGGCCATTGCATAACATTCCACTTCTTTCCCTTAAAAAACTCTTTGGTTGCTTTCGCAGTATGCTTTGGTTCATTGTCCATCTGCACTGTGAAGTGCTGTCCAATGAGTTCTGAAGCATTTTGCTGAATATGAGCAGATAATATTGCCTGAAACACTTCACAATTCATCCTGCTGCTTTTGTCAGCAGTCACATCATCAAAAAATACAAGAGAACCAGCTCCATTGGCAGCCATACATGCCCACGCCATGACATTACCACCGCCATGCTTCACTGATGAGGTGGTATGCTTTGAATCATGAGCAGTTCCTTTCCTTCTCCATACTCTTCTCTTCCCATCACTCTGGTACAAGTTGATCTTGGTCTCATCTGTCCATAGGATGTTATTCCAGAACTCTGAAGGCTTTTTTAGATGTTGTTCTGGCCTTCTTCACCAATGGTTTACATCTTGTGGTGAACCCTCTGTATTCACTCTGGTGAATGCTTCTCTTGATTGTTGACTTTGACACACATACACCTACCTCCTGGAGAGTGTTCTTGATCTGGCCAACTGCTGTGAATGGTGTTTTCTTCACCAGGGAAAGAATTCTTCGGTCATCCACCACAGTTGTTTTCCGTGGTCTTCCGGGTCTTTTGGTGTTGCTGAGCTCACCGGTGTGTTCTTTCTTTTTAAGCATGTTCCAAACAGTTGATTTGTCCACACCTAATGTTTTTGCTATCTCTCTGATGAGTTTGTTTTGTTTTTTCAGCCTAATGATGGCTTGCTTCACTGACAGTGACAGCTCTTTGGATCTCATATTAATAGTTGTCAGCAACAGATTCCAAATGCAAATAGCACAATTGAAATGAACTCTGGACCTTTTATCTGCTCCTTGTAAATGGGATAATGAGGGAATAACACACACCTGGCCATGGAACAGCTGAGCAGCCAATTGTCCCATTACTTTTGGTCCCTTAAAAAGTGGGAGGCACATATACAAACTGTTGTAATTCCTACACCGTTCACCTGATTTGGATGTAAATACCCTCAAATTAAAGCTGAAAATCTGCAGTTAAAGCACATCTTGTTCGTTTCATTTCAAATCCATTGTGGTGGTGTATAGAGCCAAAACTATTAGAATTGTGTCTATGTCCCAATATTTATGGACCTGACTGTATATGCCCTGTACCATATAGTGTATTCTCTATAGGAATATAATACTACACACACTCACCATGTGACACTGAAAGCTTGGTGTAAGGATCAGGTTTCTATTAAGACAAGATGACGACTTTTGTAGCACTTCTGAGCTGTCAATAACACTTTATGTGCACTTTATATGCATTCGCTGGTAGTTCTTTTCTTTCATATTCTAATGAAATCAATATTAACTCAAGTTAGGCAAGTATATGTATGGACTTTGGTGTCCTTTTAATGAAGTGTGTGGAATAATCAGGAGAGGCACATCTAGCTACACCTGCAGATGTGTGTAGCTCAGCTAAAGTGATAAATAGGGTGTGTCTGCTTGTGCCAGGGCAGAGAAAGAGGCCTGCAGTACAGGAAAAGCAATAAAGGATGGCACAAAAGCAATAAAGGATGGCACAAAAGAGAGCAACCAGTGAAACAAATGTAGGAAAACAGGACCCAGGGGGGGACAGGAGAAGATGTAGCAGCAAACTAAAGGCAAACTTAGGAACTATGCAGTGAGAAGGGCTCAGCTCTTGGCAAGTGCTCGATGGCTGGCCACAATACAGATGGGAAAACAGACAGTGAACCTATGGTAGGTTTTTGGAAGCTGACAAGACCCAGCAGAGATTGAATTTTGCCCAGCTTCCAACCAAGCTGGAAGAAAATTGTGTGTTGGTTTCCAAGAGAGACAGGACTGTAAAATATAGGTACACACATGTATTAAAATAAAGCAGAAGTAGGGTGCTACTACCCAATATGATCAGAAAATTATTTAGAGCTACCTGGGTGTGGAAGGCACTCTCCAGTTTTAGTAAATCAACCCCTATGTGTCAGTGGAACCCATAGTTCTAATGCAATATTAAATGCAGAAAAAACACTTAACATTTCTGCGGCATATGCCTTTTGTCCAGAAGGAAAATAGCCCACGTGCAGACTCTTCCTATGCACATAGATACTCTGGCAGCTGTCCCTGGATGCAACATGCACAAGGTAATATGTGAAACTTGGAAAAAATATAAGAAAAAAAAAAGGTAAGTGTCAAATTTAGATCAGTTAAAAACGTTATTAAGATAAATAGAACAGCCTTAACAGAAGCGTATCATGAAATCAGTGGGCCCATGTGCAAGATAAAAAGTAAGCCCTAGGCATTATTTTATAAAAAAAACAAAAAAAAAAAAAAAACACTCAGAAATGTGGGCGTGGCTTAAATAGCACTAAATATTGGGCGTGACTTAAAGGGGGGTGTGGTACATACTTAGATGACTACCATAGTGCAGAATGTGGTAGTGTTAAATAAGGAATGTACAGTGTGGAGTGTACAGAGGTGGGTAGTATGTGCAGGAGAGAAGTGCGGATTGTATGGAGGTGGGTAGTATGTGCAGGAGAGGATTGCGGAATGTATGGTGGTGGGTAGTATGTGCAGGAGAGGACATTGGATGGTGTCAGTAGGGCAGTAAAAATTGTCCAATGTGGGGCAGTGGATGGTGTCAGTAGGGCAGTAAACATTGTCAGTAGAGCAGTGGATGGTGTGAGTATTTTCTTATTTGTATGCATTTATTTTTTTACAATTAATTTTTATTTTTCATGTTATTTCACAATGCTTTTTGAGGTGGAGGGGGTTTGGGCAGTATTGGTAGGATTGGGGGGGGATGATGTCAGTAGTTTTTTTATTTTATATTTTTTTTTTACAATTTAATTTTTTCTCATTTTTTTTTACAATTTTATTTTCATATATTTATTGCACTTTTTTTTATCAGCCCCGTTGGGGAGCTTTGGTGAGATATTAGGAGTCTAAACAGACCCCTGACATTTCTCCTTTGAGTAGGAGAACGGGGACGGAGGACAAAGATTCCCCAGTCCCTTTCTAAGCAGCCTCAGCATTGAAAATGAATGAAGAGGAGACAGAGGCTCCTGTTCATTCATAAACTAAAGCAGAGTAAACACAGGTCAGCACAGCTCTGAAGAAGGGGGTGAGCCCCTGAAACACGTCATTGCGATTAATGTGAGGTTTTAGAAGCACTTGCTCTTTCTACCTCATGCTATCCTTCCATTTACATGCTGTACATCTGTTTACTTTAGTAATTAAGCATTTTATTGGTTTCCTTTCATTTTAATAAATATCTTTTTACTCGGGTAATGCACCAGAGATTTGTGCCTTCCTTTTTTGTGTTTGTAGTTCCACACTCAATACCCCTATCCGAGTAGGGCTGCATCCACCGGGAATGGGACCTAGCATACATGTGTTACTGGTTTGGTCCTCCCTCTGTTGAGGACCACTGAGCACTGGACGTGTTAAGCTAATTTTTATTGTTGTACTCTGCTCAGTTATCAAAGGACACAGGAGCGATCGGTAGTGATCGCTCACTGTGTCCAGTTCAGAAAAGGGGCATATTTACCAGCCCCTTCCTCCACTCTCCATTCTGATAGATCCACCACAGCAGCTGGCGGGAGAGGAGGGAAGCCGGCTGTGGGGGGATGAGGGGGAACTGAGGAGGAGTACACAGGGGATCGGAGGAGGAGGACACCGGGAACAGTTGGGGATGATCAGTGCGGCGGCTAGTGTGTTGTCAGGCAGGAAAAAGATGAAACACTCCTGCTCATGGAACAGAACTCCATACCAGAGCTCACAGCCGAAAGTCAGTGTGGATGGCTGTGAATTTACACGCTTCTTGTGACAGATTGCAAGTTGTTGCCAAAGCACAATGGAGAGGTTTAGAATTTTGAGTATAATGGATGGAGAGCCGCTATTAGGGCAATAAAGCCATAGCTCCAGGATGTGGCTTAGTCATCCATCAGTTAGGATGAGAGTCAGCCCACATGAGAAGAACAGAGCCAACGCTGTGAAAGAGGGACATTTTCAAGTGATTCTGAAATAAATAGCAGGTCTCGGGCTATCAATTTATTCTAACAGTACAAATGGCAACCGCCCCTATCTATAAGTAGCCTTTGTAGCAAGGAGCACCAGCCAGACTGTTACAAACCTAATTGACCTTGTCTAGCAATTCACATTAAAACAAGGGGTTTATTTTGCACACAGTTGCAAATATATGCGTAAGCTGCAGAGGCCACGTCACGGCACCCCAGTGTACTGCAGCCCTAACTATATGCATTTTGAGAGTCTCCAAAGTTGGAACACATTTATAATAATTGATAAAGTAAGGGCAGATATGCCTGGAGGTAGCCCACTCCTCCTTAAAGGTATAGGGACACACTGAAAACCCAGCAAAAGAACAATAGCAGCAAAGCTTCTGCAGCTTATGAAAATACTTGCAAACTAAACCCCTTGTCTTAATGTGAATTGTTAGACAGGGTCAATTTGGTTTGTTGCAGGCTGGCTGGTAAGTGAGCTGGGAATTTTTGTCAATTTATTCTGTCTGACCTTTAGGTCAACAACAAGAAATTGTAGCAACTATTTAACTGGATAAGAATTTTTCATTGTCAGAAAATTCTATATCTGAAATTTAATTTGTATAGTTAATTTATATATGAAGATGTCAAGATCAAAAAAGCTTTATGATAATATTTGCTATGGTAGAATAACAAGGGACCCAAACCATCATGTAAAGGGGTTATGTGATTTTGCATGGAAGCCCTGGGGACGTTGGGTAAGATGTTCCAGTGTAGATCTTGACATTTAAAACCTCAATAATAAGTCACTAGAGTGTGCTATAATATGCTGGCTTACATTGAGTACAGAAAAATTATTGTTATATGTATTGGATATTGTTACTTAGGCTGAACAGCCATGATTATTGATTAATTTTCTCTGATGTTTAGACGTTTGCTTATGATAGGATTATAAATCCAGTGTGCATAGGGTACCCATTGATTTTGTGTTAGTGCAAAACAGGTTCAAGATGGCAAAAACATGCATACCTTGAAAATAATGAAAGCTGCACAAACTCATGAAAGCTGCACAAAATTAACTCTTCACAGCAATGTCCTTGTGACTTAATCAAGGTAAGATGTGGCTGCATAGGAAAGACTTTATAACAACAGAGAGTCTAGCTGAGAATCACTATTTCAGTAAAATATTTCGGAGCCATTACTTATGCTTATCCTCATAAATAGCATCCCTCTCAGTGAGGTCCAAGAAAACTCTGGAACTGCTCATGAAGGATAAAGGGCCACCTCACTGGAAACAGAATACTCTGTTAGTCAGGGAGAGGCTCCCCACAGTATCTCGGTCTTTTGGAGAAACTGCATGCTCTTAGGCTCCTGCCCAGCTGCTCACACACCAGCTCTAATGCCCCGTACACACGGTCGGATTTCCCGGCGGAAAATGGTCGATGGGAGCTCTTTGTTGGAAATTCTGACTGTGTGTAGGCTCCATCGGACATTTTGCATTGGAATTTCCGTCACACAAAATTTGAGAGCTGGTTCTCAAATTTTCCGACAACAAAATCCGTTGTCGGAAATTTCGATTGTGTGTACACAATTCCGACGCACAAAGTTCCACGCATGCACGGAATCAAGCAGAAGAGCAGCACTGGCTATTTAACTTAATTTTTCTCGGCTCGTCGTACGTGTTGTTCGTCACCGCGTTCTTGACGTTCGGAATTTCCGTCCAACTTTGTGTGACCGTGTGTATGCAAGACAAGTTTGAGCCAACATCCGTCGAAAAAAAAACATGGATTTTGCTGTCGGAATGTGCGATCGTGTGTACGCGGCATTAGAGTGGAGGGCTTATCACTTGGCTACAGATCACGTGCCGAGCTACCTCTGCCTCATCAGATGTGGCTTCTCTGAACTGCTGATGGAGGGAAGTAAAGAAACTTATCTCCCTGGGCTTGTCTAGCAACCCAGGAAGTTATGAGAAAAGAAGTTAAAGGGGACTGCACCTGTATTTGTGCATGTTGAGTAAATTGGTACTCTATTACACTATAAAAATGTTTGAAATAATTCTTGCAGACAGACTATTCTGACATATTTTTCCTGCCATTCCCATGTGAAACTCTAGAATGTGCACGTATCTAAAAATACTTTTTTAGAGTATAAATTGCTTTTTGTGGCATCTACATTATATAGCTCAGTGAACATGTTTGTTTCCCTTGTTACACTGCTACCAAACCACTCAAAGCAAAGAACAATTTATTTTGCTTAAAGTTATTCAGTGTAATAGAGTTTCACGCTAGCTGCATCTTGTATACAGAGGTGCATATAACCTGACGCATAACACTGACAACATGAAGACTAAAGGGAGTTAGGGGATGCAGTGTTGGCATGACAGAAAATAACACCTTGTTAAGATGTTGGAGTTTGATACGCCTGTTTTAAAATACAAAATAGGAAAGAAACCAAGCATTAAATAAAGTAGGCAATAATTACAATAATAATAACAACAATTACAAAATATGATAGTAGAAAAATGTCCACCTATCCAAACAACTTCTAAAATGTAGAGGTAATATACAATAATGGTACCCTATTATATTGATTTTATATTGCTTTTAAACAAAATGTTATGCATAGAAAATAATACACATATACTGTATATATATATATATATATATATATATATATATATACATATATATATACACACACACACACACACTTTTTTTTTCTCCAAGAATAGATGCAGGTACTTCCTATTCTGAGTCACTCCTTGCCTCCACCCCCTACTGACCGCCGAGCACTCTCCCTTGGTTACACCCCCTACCTGCTTCCAAGTATCTTCATTTTTAGAGAATACAGAACCATGTATTATTTTGCTAAGTCATTTGTATAGAATGTATTATAAAAGTAAAATAGATTCCCTGCAGCCAGAAAGAATAGACCCCCCCCCCAAAACAATAGACCCCCTCTGAAAAAATACATCCTTCACCAGTAACCATAGATCTCTCAGAAGCCATCACCAGGAGACCCTTCCCTCACCAGCAGATCCCGCGCAGCAATGGTTGACCCCTTACCAGCTATATTCCCCACCAGCGACAATAGCTTTCCCACCAGCAACAATAGACCCCCTGAAACAGTAGATCCCCAGGGACAATAGATCCCTAGCAGCAATAGATCCCCTGGTAGCCAGCATTACTGCTGAAAAATTTCCCCCTATATTCTGCCTGATAGTCAGTTTTATGCGTGAAGGATTTCTGCCAGTCACCAAATAGGAATCCCCCACCCTGCACATCCAGGCACACAGAATTTTTGCAGTCCAAGGTCACCCCCCAGACTAGGGAATTACCCTCAAGGGCCCACTGACAGCCCCCTAGCACTCCATCTCCAACTTCCACCCAAACTCCCCTCCCCAGCTGTACTGACCCTGAGTATTCTGTTTGGGTTTGGCCAGGGCCCCCATGAATACTCCTGGCAGCTCTCCCTAACCACCCTCCCATTCTTCTGAAAGTTTCCAGCAAGTTCCAGAAGTAGGGGGAGGTACCAGAGATGCTGCCTGCTGAGTCATACCAGCCCTCCCTGGATCACTCACCCGACCCAGATTAAAACACAGGCTTGGCTTCCAGCCAGGCCAAAACATTTTTACATACAATAATCTCTCTCTCTCTCTCTCTCTCTCCAGCTGGCAACAAAAGTGAGTACACCCTTAAGTCAAAAGGTCCAATTAGCCATTTTCCCTCCCCGGTGTCATGTGACTCGTTAGTGTTAAAAGGTCTCAGGTGTGAATGGGGAGCAGGTGTGTTAAATTTGGTGTTATTGCTCTCACTCTCTCATACTGGTCACTGGAAGTTCAACATGGCACCTCATGGCAAAGAACTCTCTGAGGATCTGAAAAAAAAGAATTGTTGCTCTAATTAAAGATAGCCTAGGCTATAAGAAGATTGCCAAAGACCCTAAAACTGAGCTGCAGCATGGTGGCCAGACATTACAACAGTTTAACCTGGACAGTTTCCACTTAGAACAGGCCTCACCATGGTCGAACAAAGAAGTTGAGTGCATGTGCTCAGCGTCATATGCAGAGGTTGTCTCTAGGAAATATATGTATAAGTGCTGCCAGCATTGCTGCAGAGGTTGAAGGGGTGGGGGGGTCAGCCTGTCAGTGCACAGACCATACACCGCAAACACTGCATTAAATTGGTCTGCATGGCTGTCATTTCAGAAGGAAGACTCTTCTAAAGATGATGCACAGGAAAGCCTGCAAACAGTTTGTTGAAGCCAATCAGACTAAGGGCATGGATTACTGGAACCATGTCCTGTATTCTGATGAGACCAAGATAAACGTATTTGGTACAAATAGTGTCAAGCGTGTGTGGCAGCAACCAGGTGAGGAGTACCAAGACAAGTGTGTCTTGCTATAGTCAAGCATGGTGGTGATAAACACGTGCCTGCAGGCCCTGTGACCCACATCCAGTGACGTCACAGCCGACGGGGAGATGACTGCCAGCTTGACTCAGAGCCTTGGAAACCCCTGCAGCTAGCGAGACAGCATCAGCACCCCACACCGCCAGCTATCTGGATCAGGACTACACAGCGAGCCTCCCCTTGTGACTAGCCATTTTAACCCTTACCCTGTGAGTTAATTCTTATTTAAATTTTTTATCTCAATAAAGTCATCATTAATCTTTTTAATACACTGCACTCAGATGAGCGCCGATGTTCTCCACATTAAGAATGGTGGTGGGAGTGTCATGGTCTGGGGCTGCATGAATTCTGCTGGCACTAGGGAGCTACAGTTCATTAAGGGAACCATGAATGCAAACATTAGGGATGAGCCGAACACCCCCTGGTTCGGTTCGCAACAGAACATGTGAACAGGCAAAAGATTTGTTCGAACGCGCAAACACCGTTAAAGTCTATGGGACACAAACGTGAAAAATCAAAAGTGCTAATTTGAAAGGCTTATATGCAAGTTATTGCCATAAAAATGTTTGGGGACCCGGATCCTGCCCCAGGGGACATGTATTAATGCAAAAAAAGTTTTCAAAACTGCCGTTTTTTCAGGAGCAGTGATTTTAATGCTTAAAGTGAAACAATAAAAATGAAATATTCCTTTAAATATCGTGCCTGGGGGTGTCCTTAGTATGCCTATAAAATAGCGCATCTTTCCCATGTTTATAACAGTGCCACAGCAAAATGACATTTCTAAAGGAAAAAATGTCATTTAAAACTGCTCGTGGCTGTAATGTATTGTCAGATCTCCGCAATATAGATAAAAAATACAAAAAAAAAAATGGACTGGATGTCACCCCCAAAATCTATACCAGGCCCCATACCCCGCACCCAATTTTTAAAAAAATGGCGTGGAGGTCCCCCCAGGCTCCCAGACACTATATACTTTGAACAGCAGTATATATACTATACGGCCTGCCCTATATACTCTGCAGAAAATTGGTCCTTGTATGTTGGTGGTACCAGAACACTGTTACTCTTGTTGGGTGCAAGAACGTGCCCTGCTGTGAAATATTATATCAATAATTGTAATTGCATGCCCCTGTTAAACAGGAGCAGAAAAACTGGGCCTTTTGTGATGGTGCCACAACACTATAAGCCCTCACAGTTACTCTTGTTGGCAGCAGCAACGGGCCCTGCTGTGAAATATTATATCAAAAATTGTAATTACATGCCCCTGTTAAACAGGGGCAGAAAAATTGGGCCTTTGGTGGTGGTGACACAACACTGTAAACCCTCACAGGAACACTTGTTGGGTGCAGGAACGGGCCTACGTTGAATTATATCAAAAATTGTAATTACATGCCCCTGTTAAACAGGGGCAGAAAAATTGGGCCTTGAGTGGTGGTGGTGGAGCATCATCAAGATTGAGGAGGAATAGGATAATCAGCATAAGCAGTCTTCACGGGATCCCACATCCATAGCAAATTCAATTAGTTACATCAGCATCAGGTGCTTGATAGTTGCTGATCCAAGACTGATTTATTTTTATGAATGTGAGCCTATCAACGGAGTCTGTGGACAGGCATGCTCTTTGATCCGTAACAAACCCTCCAACAGCACTGAATGTGTGTTCAGAAAGCACTCTGGATGTAGGACAGGGCAGTAGCTCAATTGCATATTGAGCAAGTTCTGGCCAGTGGTCCATCCTCAAGACCCAGTAACCCAGTGGATACTCTGTTGGAAAGGTTTCCAAGTTTGCTCTTGCCCCTAGATATTCCTGCACCATGTAATGCAGACACTGGCGATGGTTGCTTGAACCAATCAGACCTTGGCGCTGAGGATTGAAACATTGTTTAAAGGCATCAGTCAGCTGGCCACCTTCTCCACCGCTCTTCCTCTGACTGAACAAAGCCTCAGCAACATGTTGTCCAACACCAAGAGATTGTAACCTCCCAGGGTCTGGAAAGGTGTTGCATAAACCTTTCTTCAAGGCCTCCTGAAGATGTTTCATCCTCTGCTCCCTCTGCGAAGGCAGGATGAGTTCTGCAACCTTACCCTTGTAACGTGGATCAAGAAGGGTTGCCAGCCAGTAATGATCCCTCTCCTTGATACCACGAATCCTAGGGTCCTTTCGCAGGCTTTGCAGAATCAGGGAGGCCATGCAGCGTAAGTTTGCAAAGGCATTCAATTCTGGGTCACTGAGGATGACGTTGTCAGGAACTACCTCCACCCAGCCACGTACAACTCCATGGGTTTCTGGGGACTGAAAAACATTTCTTAAAGACTGCTGCTTTGTGTTATCCTCTACATCCATGCTGACACAATCCTCCTCCTCTTCTTCCTGTGTGTTTGGCGGGCCCGCAGGAATGCTATCTGTATAAAGGGGGCCTTGAGAGGTAAGGAAGTTCTCCTCTTCCTCTTCCTCTGCTCTGTTCATGATTCCACAAAGCGTGTGCTCCAACAGGAAGACTAGAGGGACAGTGTCACTGATGCATGCATTGTCACTGCTCACCACCCTTGTGGCCTCCTCAAATGGTGACAGGAGAGTGCATGCATCCTTGATCAGTAGCCACTGGAGGGGCGAAAAGAAGCCAAGCTCCCCTGACCCTGTCCTGGTGCCATACTCGCACAGGTACTCATTGGTGGCCCTCTACTGTGTGTGCAGCCGCTGCAGCATTGCCAACATTGAATTCCAACTGGTGGGCATGTCACAAATGAGGTGGTTGGTGGGCAGGTTGCATTCCCTTTGAATGTCAGTTAGCTGAGCACTGGCATTGTATGACCGGCGGAAATGACCACAGACTTTTCTGGCCTGCCTCAGAAGATCTTGTAAGCCTGGGTACTTGCTCAAGAACCACTGCACCATCAAATTTAGGATGTGTGCCAAGCATGGAACATGGGTCAAGTATCCCTATCGGAGGGTGGAGAGAACGTTGGTGCCATTGTCGCACACACCCATTCCTGGCTGAAGCTGGTGTGGTGTCAACCACCTCTGAGCCTGCCCCTGCAGAGCTGACAGAATCTCTGCCCCAGTGTGGCTCCTGTCCCCTAGGCAGACCAACTCAAGCACCGCATGGCATCTTTTAGCCTGACTGCTTGCCTAGCCCCTTGAATGCTTACGGAGCACTGCAGGTTCAGAGGAAGAATCTGCAGAAGAGGCCATAGAGGAAGAAGAAGTGGAGGGGGTAGAGGAGAGAGCTGTGGCAGAATCACCACTAGCATTTTGGAGGTGTGGTGGCAGAACAAGCTCCAACAACACTGAACTCTGTCCCGCATCCTTCCCAGCTGCCAGCAGAGTTACCCAGTGTGCCGTAAAGGAAAGGTAATGTCCCTGCCCATGCCTGCTGAAGCATGAGTCAGCGGTAATATGAACCTTACTGCTGACTGCCCTGTCCAACGAGGCCAAAACATTGCCTTCCACATGCCGGTAGAGAGCCGGAATGGCCTTCCATGAAAAGAAATGACGTTTTGGAACCTGCCACTGAGGTACAGCACATTCCACAGATTCACGAAAGGGGGCAGAGTCTACTAGCTGAAAAGGCAGCAGTTGCAGTGCTAGCAATTTGGCCTAGTTAGCATTTAGACGCTGAGCATGTGGATGGCTGAGACCGAATTTCTTTTTATGGTTCAGCAACTGGGGTAGGGAAATTTGCCTGCTAAAACCAGATGGTGGTGTACTGGTAGCAGATTGGCTGCAAGTACTTGGGACACCTATTGCTATACCTTAATTCCTCTGAGTGCAGGTTTTTGAGAAGACTGGAGGTTTAGTAGGTTTGGAGATCCCATATGAGGAACGAGGAGAAGTCCACCTTTTTCTTTGATGTGGGTCTTTCAAGTGCTGTTGCCAACAAATTGCATGTCCTCATATGTCTGCTCAAGCATGTAGTGCCAAAGTGGCTGCTGTTCTGGCCACGCTTGATCTGCTTCAGACATAGGTTGCAAACAGCAATGGTGCGATCTATGTGTCAAAAAAAGGCCCACACCAAGGAACTTTTAAAAGTCAGCGGGGAGTCAGCAATACCTGCACCTGCGGAGCTCTGCAGTGTGATGCAATAGGGTGGCTGCCCTAAAGCTGCCCCCTAGAGGACATTCTGCCTAATTGAAGTTGTACCTCCTCCCCCTCTCTTCTCTCAGGCACCCAAGTACAGTCAGTGACTTCATCATCCTCTCCCTCCTCGTCACTGGAGAAAACTTGACAGTATGCTGCAGCTGGGGAAACATGACTGGCATGACTGACAGTTTCTTGTGCTTCTTGGGCACCCCCACTCTCTAGGCTCACATTACTCCCTTCCTCAACCTGGGAACCAACATCAGAGCCTTCAAATTGCTGCGCATCCTCCAGCAGCATGTACCCGACACTGTGGTCGAATAATTCTGGGGACTCCCCCATGCATGATGGTGGGGCTATGGAAGGAGTGACTGTGGACAAGGAACCAGTGGAATAGGCTGCTTTGGCAGCTGCGTTGGAAGGCAAACCACTCTGAGCCTGGGTGACAGAGGATGATGAGGACGGCTTTCGGCTTTGTTTTCCACTCCACCAACTCTTCTGCATGTTCTGGCTTAATAACACGGGCAGCAGCAGAAAAAAAGGACAAGCGTGCCCCACGGCCACTTGCAAAGGATGCACCATGTCCACGACCACTACTGTTGACTGTAGATACAGAGGCTGCTTGCAAACTTTTAGTGGCCTGTGAGCATCTGTCTCTCCTTGGTGGCCTTCCGGACATGATGTATTTTTTTGTTTTGCAACATCACACTATACTGTATTACACCGCCTGAAGTGTATTAGAAACTGTACACACTGTATTAGATACCGTGTACACTGCCTGCACTGTATTAGAAACAGTACACCATATATATATATATATATATAGAGATATATATATAGAGATATATATATAGAGATATAGATATCTATATATATATATAAGACTGTATATGTGTATATATACAGTGTGTATATATATATATATATATATATATATATCAAATACACTGCCACTAACTGAATAACCTGCCTACTTAATCTAACTCAAGCTATCTCCATGCCAACAACACTACACACGGCAGCCTTGTATAGTGTGGGGCGTGGACTTAGCCCCCCTGAGCCATGATTGGCCAAAAGCACCCTGGCCAATTATGGTTCTCTTAGCAGAGCACGCTGTGATTGGCCAAAGCATGCAGGTCAGGTGCATGCTTTGGCCAATCATCATACAGCAATGCACTGCGATCTCCCAGTGCATTATGGGGGCGTTCTACGGCGCTCAAATTTTCCACGAACGCCCCATAATGTTTGCTGTTCAGCGAACGGGCGAACACCGATGTTCAAGTCCAACTTATGTTTGACTCGAACATCGAGCTCATCCCTAGCCAACATGCACTGTGACATACTGAAGCAGAGCATGATCCCCTCCCTTTGGAGACAAGGCTGCACTAAGTGTAGACCCCCTCCCTCCTTACAGACCCCCTCTTCACTAAGTACAGACCCCCATCCCTCAGTCCAGATCCCCCCCTCCACTAAGTACAAACCCCCGCTCCTTACAGACCCCCTCTCTACTAAGTCCAGACCCCCTCCCTCCGACATGATAATGACCCCAAACACACCTCCAAGACAACCACTGCCTTGTTAAAGAAGCTGAGGGTAAAGGTGATGGACTGGCCAAGCATGTCTTCAGACCTAAACCCTATTGAGCATCTGTGGAGGAGCGCAAGGTCTCTAACATCCACCAGCTCAGACATGCAACTGACATTATCATAATCATGATCCTGACAAGGGTTGGGGCAGGAGACAGTAGCATAAACCAAAGGCAGGCAAGAGGCAGAACAGGCTAGCTAAAAAAAAGTCATACCGTTCCATGTATGGCTTTAAGGCATTCCCAAAATCTGTAATTTAAAGGATTGCTGTATTTTCAATGTCAGCCTCGAAGCTTCTCTCCCAGCTTCATAAAATGTTTTTGCTTTGGTATGGTACATGAACCTACATGGCAGTGCACAGTTTCTCATGTCTTTTTATCTACCATAGCTTGCCTATTAGCTCTAACAATGCCTAGAAGTTTTAAACAAGACTCAAGCCCCATTGATTTCAAGGGGAATCAGCTGCTAAATTCAGGTATGCCTACATTCAAACAAAATTTTCCAGACCCTCCAAAAATCAAACCTGGCCAGATTTGCCATTTTTTACTGTGGATTATGCTCACCTATCTCAAAACTTACAGAGTAAGTAAATAATCAAATACAATCAAAGTAAATAATCAAATACATCTGCAGCAGTGGCGTCACTAGGGTTGGTTTCACCTAGTGTGGTAAAACATAGTGTCACCCCCCTCCACCAAGTATAGTCCCCACCAGGGCCGTCTTTAATATAGATTGGACCCTGGGCAAAAATTTTCTTGGCCCCCCCCCATGCAGTTTCACTCTCCACCTGCTTTGAGGCATACAATAAATAGCAGCTAGAACCAGGTTACTGAATCAGATCAGGCAGCGATTGCGATTGGTTGCCAGAGGTTACAGTGTAAATCGTTACCGCTCACTGATTAGTTGCTAGAGGTTACAGGACATGATTTATGCTTGTTTGGTTGCTAGAGATTACTGTACATCAATACTGCTCACTGATTGGTTGCTAGAGGTTATTGCACATCATTACAGCTTACTGATTGGTTGCTAGAGGTTACAGCACATCATCTCCTCACTGCCTGCATACCATGGACCGAGGAAGTGAGGGGACCCATTAATAGACAGAAAACTCCTAGGGATCCTAGGACTCCTGGGATCAGTGCTGGGGGGAGGGGTGAGTGTGTTCAATTTCCAGCATGCCCCTTTATCTCCCCAGTGGGCAGCATTCAGTATAGGTGATGATGGATATGACTTCAGGGGGGCATGATATACATATGAATGCTGCCTCTATTTACATATCAATTCTGGTATTGACATGTAAAGACAGGGTCTGCAGGTGAGTCATCTGTACACAACAATAGGGCACAGCTGGGCAGCATTAGTAACAGAACTTTACACTGAGATATCAGGACACAGCACTGGACTAAAACCTCAAGGGACAAGGGAATTTTAAATGGGATAGTTGGCAAGTATGGCAAGTATGGGGCAGCTGCTTTGGGCCCCACAATGATGACAGGGCCCAGGGCAGCTGCCCCTTTTGCCCTGCCTTAAAGACGGCCTTGGTCCCCACTCAGTACAGACCCGCCTCCCTCAGTCCAGACACCCCCTCTCCACTAAATACAGACCCCTGTCCCTCAGTCCAGATCCCCCCTCCACTAAGTGTAGACCCCCTCCCTCCTTACAGACCCCCTCTCCACTAAGTACAGACCCCCATCCCTCAGTCCAGATCCCCCCTCCACTAAGTACAAACCCCCGCTCCTTACAGACCCCCTCTCTACTAAGTCCAGACCCCCTCCCTCCTTACAGACCCCCTCTTTTTTGAGTGGAGCATGGTGCATTTATTTAGCTCGCTTTTATTTTGCCTTTGCAACACGTTTGTGGTGAAACAAAACGCATGGCAAACATGCACCTGATACCCATGCTTGGGGTGCCATTAACATTTAATGGTAATGCGAGCACCATGTGCATTTGCAGCACATTTCCTAAACATGTTCTTGTGTAAACACACCAGTTTCACTTTCATGCCCCACTCACACCTAGCATAGTGGAACCATATATTTTTTGGCTTGTTTTTTCCGCAACATGCATAGTGCAGCCCATTCATTTCAATGGACTGCCCTACATCCAGCAAAGTAGTCCATGGGACATTTTGGCACGTTGCACTTTGCACATTTTTTACTGTGTGTTTAGCTGCATTTGATGCATTTTTTCACGTGCGGCTTCTCTGGGGTGATTTTTGCGCGTAGGGGAGCCTATTCAAGTGAATGGGCTGCCTTATGCGTGATGATTGAAAATTCTCCAAAAACACCCAAAAAAGATGCATGTGGGAATGTGAGTTGCCACTATGTGGAGATGTGAACAGGGCCTGATAACTGAGTGTCTCCATCTACTCCTTCCTATGTACTTATATAAAGATGGCCGTACACTATGCAATCTGATTGTACAATCTCTATACAATTTCCTTTAGAATTATCAGAACTATGGAATAGGAAGACCCACTTATCTATCCATTCAATTTGTATCAAATCAGACAGGCCCTTGCATTACATAGCTGATGTTTATTCTTAAGGACATCGTTCAGTAAGATTGTACAGAAAGTGGGTGCAAGATGGAATAGTAATGGTGTGGTCCAGAGTGGTGAACACACCCTATTACTCCCTTTTCTGTGATGCAACAAGGAAGTGAATGTTGGGAGATGATCTATAGATAGCTGAACAACCCCTGGTTCCCTGGAAAATCAAAAGTGCCCATTTTGAAGGCTTATATGCATGTAATTGGCCATAAAAGGGGTATGGGGGTCCGGGTACTGCCCTGGAGGACATGTATCAATGAACACAAAGTTTGTAAAAAACATAATTTTTAAATGAGCAGTGATTCCTTTAAATGTAGTGCCGGGGGGGGGGGGGGGGGTCCCCCTTAGTCTACCTGTAAAGTGGCACATCTGTACTTGTATAGAACCTGCTGCAGAAATAATTACATTTATAAAGCCAAAAAAAATTACATTTCCCCTGCAAGCTTTCTTTATTTTATAAACAACGGCTTGGGGAGCCAGAGAACCAGTCTGTATGATGAGGCCACAATTTAGTGCACTTGGAACAAGATTAGAGATTTTTTTAATAAATTCTGTTTTCCAGGCTTTGGATAAGGTAACAGGTGTGTAAAAATTGGTCTTTGGGTTTCGGTGATGCCTTCACACTGTAACACTATAGAGGTACTCTTCATGAAAGCAAAAATTGGCCTTGCTGTCAAAAATGTAAATGACATGCACCTGTCAAACGGGTGCAGAAAAATTGGTCCTTGGGAGTTAATTGTGCCCATGAAACCTACAGCAAAAAATTCTACCAGATGAAATCAACACCCACAAAGCTAGGCAGCCTAAACAGTCTTTCAGAGATTACATATTCAGATAACACTTAATCCCCGACATCGGCATCAGGGCTTGATAGCTGCTGCTAATTGCTTATCCAGGACTGACTTATTCTGATAAATGTCAGCCAGTCCACGTAGTCTGTGGAAAGATGCGCTCTTTTATCTTTTATCACAAAACCTCCGGCAGCACTAAATGCCCATTCAGAAAGCACGCTGGATGCAGGGCAGCCCAGCAGCTCAGTTACATACTGGGCAAGTTCTGACCAGTGGTCTACTGGCAAAGGTGCTGCAAGGACCTGTGACACCCTTCGCTATACTATCATTCCTGTCAGTGGAGGCTGCAGAGAGGTCATGATGTAAAGCGGGGGTTGACTAGAAAGGAGTGGGGAGGAGCAGGGTTGCATCCCTTTTGTGTGGATTTCAGGTGCTCTTGCCAACAGGCTGAGTGGTGGGAGGGTAAATGCCTTGTAAAGCATGTGGTACCTAAATGGCTGGTGTTTTTGCCATGCAACAGTGCGATCGGCTGCACATGTGCTAAAAAATGACCAGATAGCTGAGCTGTAGGAAGTGGGCCAGGGGATAACTCCACAATCTGGTGGAATAGGGTGGCTGCTCTTTACTTTTCCATGATGGCTGCCTCGTTGGGGTTGTGCCTCACCCTCACTTTCCTCCTCTGCTCTATCCGGCACCCAAGTCATCATCATCCCCTCCATCCTCATCATCACTGGAGCCAGCTTGGCAAAACACTGTAGCTGGGTGAACTGCCAATTTTTTGTTTATCGGTGTTCTCCCCTCTCTGTAGGCTCATGTTCCTACCTTCCTCAACCTCAGAACTAGGATCTGAATCAAGTAATGGCTGTGTATCATCAAGGAGCAAGTGTCTGACGCTGTGTTCAAATAACTCAGCTGACTCCTCCATGCCTGATGCTGGGGCTATGGCAGGAGTAGCTATGGACAAGGAGGCAGAATAAGCCACTTTAGCAGTTGTGGTGGACTGCGCACTAGTCTCTCCTTGGGTTATGGAGGATGAGGAGGATGAGAATGGTTTAGTAAGCCAGTCCACTGGGGGGCGTGGTTACCGCATGGCGCTGGTCGGACGTGTTCGAGCAGAGCTCAGTCCCAGCACAGGCCTGATCACCTCTGGCAATGCCTGCCAAAGCCGCCAGATCCCACACTAACCTGGGCAAACGATCAGGGAAAGGCACAGCAAACTCGATCACCTCTTCGGGCTCAATAAAGTGGTTCCTAGCCGAGGAGAAACAGAGTCCCAGCGCGCGGCCTTCACAGGCCAGAGCCTCGAGGTCCTCTTGATCCCGCTCTGAGCATGCAGCGTCTCCTCGTGAGAGTTCTCCTGCCTCATCATACGGATCAGAGCTCATGGAAGACCCCGGCTCCCCTGCTGGCTCAGAGATGTCATCGCTGGTAAGTGAGATGAAAAGGGAAATGGCAGGGATGTTCCGCAGTCTTGAAAAATCTATAAATAAAGAAATCACAGCGGTATGCTCAGACATGTCACATCTTCTAGAGAGAGTAGAAGAAACTGAGAAAAGACAGGACTCTCAAGCAGCAGCCATTAAAGAGCTGTAGATTACTGTTAAGAGGCTTGCACTTGCCCACCGCTCTTCTCTATACAAACTAGAAGATTTAGACAACAGAAATTACAGGAACAAATTGCGTATCCACGGGTTGCCAGAAGCAACTAAAGATGGTGACCTTAAATCCCACGATTCGCGGAATCTTAAACACTATTCTAGGGAAAACTATCACTGACACCTTACGTTTTGACCGAGTCCACAGAGCCCTGTGTCCATGTAATTTACCTACAGATTTGCCTAGGGATGTAGTCTGTCCTCTGCACTACTTTGAGGATAAAAATGCCAGCCATCATGATCAAGCTACGTGGCACCCCAAATATTGACTTTGATGGCGTATTCCCTGACCTCACCAAAGAGACACTAGAGCGCCGTAGAGCGCTCAAGCCGCTCCTAGATCAACTGAGAGGGGATGGAGCCACATACAGATGGGGTTTCCCCGCCTGCCTCATTGCTACCAAAGATGGTCGCTCCTCCACCTTGAGATTCCCGGAGGATCTCCCTGCATTCTCCCACGAGATTGGAATTCCTGGATGGCATGATTTGATACCGGATTTCTCTACCCACGCTCGATCCCATGTGGAGAGACACTCCTCTTAAGAAGAAGCGTACCACCACTTCTGGATCCTCTCAGAAAAATGAATGAGATATTCCCACTTCCATAACCCATTTACTCCACTAGTTGTGCATTCAGTACTGGCAGTCACTTTAGTGTTTGCTCTGTTTTTATGTACACGCCATCACAATTCTACCAAAGGCTGAATGTAGTTACCTTGTTCTTTTTGGATACCAAATATCCACTGTTGTTCTAATTTTACACTGTTAACACACTCTATTTTCCCTTTTTTATGTAATTCTCTGTATTACTCAATGTCAGAGGTTTATACATTCTTTTATACTGTTTACCTATATGGCCAGGCCTGGACGGGACCCAAGGCTCCCAAACCATGTGTGGTTTTTGTTCCGGTCGTATAACCTACGCCCCCCTCCTTCTCCTTTTGGGGCTCGTGAGTGTGAGTGAACCCCACGACTTGCTAGCTGACCCCCTTATCAGGGTCACATGGGTCGCTCGCTCTCACCAATCCCTACGGGAACACCGCGGTATGCCGCGTGATTCTAAAATGTTTCCCACTAGATTTCTAGCAATGCTAAATGTGTTGTATTTAGATGTTTACCCTTCTCCTACTACACTTCTCTCTTTCTCCTCTCCCCCTCTGCTTTCTCCTGACTTTCACTGGTATAGATGGCACCACGGGCTGGGGGTACACATCCTACACTCACAATGACTACTCTGAATATCTTCTCATACAATGTTCGGGGCCTGAACCACGCTTCCAAACGACACCAAGTGCTAAGAAAATTGAAACAAGTTTCTTGCTCCATTGCCTTTCTTCAAGAAACGCACTTTACACATACTACTCCGGTTAGGCTCTTCTCACCTCAATTTCCAAAATGGTATTACAGCCTTTCGGATACGAACAAAGCCAAAGGAGTGGCCATTGGGTTTGGTGGAAATGTGTCCTTTCAGCTTGAGGAAATGTTGGCGGATACCCATGGTAGGTTTTTGTTTCTGAGGAGCTCCATAGGCAGCACTCAATGCACATTAGCTAATATTTACTGCCCGAACCATAATCAACCCTCTTTCGTGTCTCAAGTTCTGACTAAATTAGCTGCATTTGCGAAGGGAATCACTATATTGGCAGGTGACATCAATATGCCACTTGACCCCATTATGGTCACTTCCCAAGGTCGAGCCAACATATCATTCAAACGTTTATCCTTTATTAGGAAAAGACTACACAATCTCCAGTTAATTGATGCGTGGCGAACACTGCACCCTAAAGACAAAGACTATTCCCTATACTCCAAAACACACCACTCTTATTCCAGAATAGACAACATCTTCATAGACCACTTTCACCTTCCACTTTTGAGATCGGCCTCAATAGGTACAGCTTCCCTATCCGACCATGCCTCGGTTTCTATTCGTCTTGCTATCCCCTTGCTGCCCAAACGCACCACCAATTGGAAGCTCAACGACTCTCTCCTCTCCAATCCCATTGATGCTACCTTTCTAGCCACTGCCATGAAACAGTATTTCTTAGAAAATGTGTCAACAGATACGGCCCCCTCCTTACTCTGGGAGGCTCATAAGGCCATGATGAGGGGTAAACTAATCGAGTTGCGTGCTAGTAGACGGAGAGAGCAGGGTCAACAGCTTAATGAATTATTATTACAAGTAGCGGATCTATAGAAACAATGCAAATTGTCCCTGCATAAATCCCACTTAGAAGCCCTGTTGCAGAAGAGAGAGGAATTGAAAGCTCTTCTCGACTCTCCTCTAAAAGGAAATTTCAAATTTTCTCCCAAAAATTCTATGAATGGGGTGACAAACCCGGCAGACAACTTGCTCATTCCATTCGAGCGAAGAAATACGCCTCCTTCATCTCCAAAGTCAAATCCTCCTCGGGAGAAATGGCACATTCTTCCCCCCAAATTGCCAAAGCGTTTAAAGAATTTTACACTGATCTATATAGCGTCAAAGGGACCCTAGATAACCGTAAGTGCATTTTATCTTACCTGAAACAGGCAAACTTACCTAGACTCTCTTGCAAAACTCTCAAACAGTTGGAGTCTGACTTCACAATAGAAGAGTTTTAAACAGCGCTGAAATGCACTCCATCAGGTAAAGCCCCTGCCCCAGATGGATACACCGCATTGTATTACAAGACATTTAGCAACATTCTCTTGCCCCGATTGCCCCGAGTAACGTCCTATGCCAATTCCATCTCCAAAACCTCAGGATACGCAGCTATCGCCCCATATCCCTCTTAAATATTGACACCAAACTTATTACCAAAATAATGGCCACTAGATTACTACCTCTTTTACCCAAATGGATTTCTGCAGACCAAACAGGTTTCATCCCATTCAGAGAGGCCAGGGATAATTCTCTACGCATCCTCTTATTGATTCATCACGTCCGGAGGTGCTCCCAGTCCACCCTCCTCTTATCCACGGATGCTGAAAAAGCTTTTGATAGGGTGGACTGGGAATACCCTAAGATGACTCTCAAATACTTTGGTCAAGGTCCCAAAATGTTTTACCGTATTTCTTCCCTGTATTTTTTCCCAACGACACAAATCAGAATTAATGGGACATTAAGCGACCCTCTAACACTACATAATGGAACTAGACAAGGATGCCCCCTATCTCTCCGGTTGTTCGCCATCTCCCTTGAACCTTTTTTAGCAAATATTAGACACAACAATAGCATCCAAGGAATCAAATTGGGTCCCAGAGTACACAAATACGCAGCATATGCAGACGACATTCTGTTCTTTATCCAACAACCGCAAATTTCCCTACCAAACCTGATGTCCGCTTTTCAAACTTTCCAAACTTTGTCTGATTTCAAAATAAATTTATCAAAATCGGAAATACTAAATATTAACATACCCAATTCGGCCAGTGCAAGATTAAAACCTCAATTTCCCTTTCAATGGAAAACAGACACGTTAAAATACCTAGGTGTTCATCTTACCCCTCATCTCCATTCCCTCTTCAGGTGCAACTATATTCCCTTGCTCAACAGTATTAAATCAGACTTGAGACAATGGTCCTCTCTACTACACTCCTGGTTAGGTAAAATAAACCTTATTAAAATGAACATATTACCTCGAGTTCTCTTCCTATTTCAAATGGTGCCTCTTGGTGTGCCTGGTGGGTTCTTCTCAATATTGCAGACCATGATATCCCACTTTGTTTGGAAGGGCAGGCACCCTAGAAGAGACCCTTTTCCACTCTAAAAATACGGGGGGTGTGGCTCTCCCAAACTTTAAGGCATATTATCATGTCATTGCGTTATCCAGAATCGCCGACTGGAAATATGCTATTGATACCAAATTGTGGGTACAACTGGAACATGAGCTTAGTGGCTCTGATCTGTTTACCATGACATGGATCCCCTGCTCTTCAAGAACATTCTCGCCTAACATGTCACCTTTAACTACTTCTTCACTTGCTATTTGGGACTCTTTGCACAAAAAATTATCTTGGGACTACAACTCTCCCATAATGCCATTACTGAATCACAACTTTTTTCTCCCTGGTAATATGGACACTGGCTTTAAATTATGGGCGTCTAAAGGCCCTCTTCTACTTTATCATCTCATTCATTCGGGTAGCCTAGCGGATATCCTTGACTCCAAGCAGATCACTTTCTTGGACGGATGGAGATACAAACAGATACAGCAATTTGTCTGCTCTCTACCACGTCCAATACGGAATACACAAGAGTTAACACCGATTGAATACATGTTCTTTCATAAAGATCCTCCCCTCCATTGTATTTCACAGTTCTATAAAGCTATCGTCCAGCTTTATAACCCTTCATACCCGGTTTTCCTTGCCAAATGGGAGTCCGACCTGAACTCTTACCTTTCAGATAAACAGAGAGATAAAATATTACAGCTTGCTCATGTTTCCTCTATTTCTTCCAAGACAGCCAAAATGAATTACAAGCTGTTGTCAAGATGGCACTATACCCCAGCTAAGCTGCACAGCATGTTCCCCTTCAGTTCCCCGCTGTGTTGGAGGAATTGCGGGAACACAGCTTCCCACGCACATATCTGGTGGTTGTGCCCAGTAATTCAACCCTTCTGGACAAATATCATTCAACTTGTGAATCAGATAATGAATTCTCTTTTACCCATGGACCCGTGGACTATACTCCTATATAATATGGTGGAAACAGTTGGTTCTTACAAGCATTCCCTTACTCCACACCTGTTGAATGCCGCCAAGGCCCTCATCCCTGCCATCTGGGGTCAAACCTCCCCCTCTACACTGAGAAATTGGATACAGGCACTAGAAAATATTTGCCTTATGGAAGAACTTACTCTTATAGCCAGAGACAACCTGATGCGCCACACTGCAACATGGGCCCAGTGGAACAAATTTAAAAGTTCCACTGGGTACAAGGATATTATACATGTGCCCCCTGAAAACTCATAACCAACTCCTCGTGCATACCTATCCAGCCTTTAGATATGTAGACTTAGCCTATTGACATGCAACTCTGCTTGAATTGTAATGCCATGTGAAGTCCATCGACTACCAGCCTTCTACCTTCCTATTCTCCTATTTCCCTTTCTTTTTCTGATCTCACCCTTTTCCCTCTATCTACTCCTCCCTAATTCCTCTTATCCCTTATCCCTCTTCTTCTTATATTTCTCTCCCTATTTCCCCCAAATCCTCAATTGTTCGCTTCATTTATCATGTGAAATTGCACTTGCTACCCTCACACCCTCCCAGACCCAGGTCAATAGTCAGAGTTATATGTTCTTTAAGATCAGATTTTTCGGTCCCGTGTGTCTCCGGATTAGGATTACTTCATACATGCATGCATATGTTTTTTCACGTTGCAATGTCTTTGTTGTACATTTTGTATGCCTTTTTCTTTGCCCACTAAGCAATTATTAAACAAAAAAAAAAAGTAAGCCAGTCCACCAAATGTATTAACAAAATGTAATAAAGATGGGGAAATGCGTACATGGATGCACTTTAATCAATGGAAAGTGGCGTTTGGTGCACTTTAACTTGAGCACTCACTATACAGACACATTCCACTGACACATTACAATACACTGCAGTAAAGCTGCACTGACGCACTGCAATATACTGCGATAAATGTGCACTAACACACTGAAATATAGTGCACTGAAATATACTGCTTTAAATGTGCAATAATGTGAGTTAAACGTGCACTAACGCACTGCAATATATTATGGTAAACCTGCAATAATGCACTAAAATATACTGCGTTAAACATGCAGTAATGGACTGAAATGTACGGCATTAACCACTTGAGGACCAGAAGATTTCCCCCCTTAATGACCAGGCCATTTCTTGTGATATGGCCCTGCGTCTCGCTTAAACTGACAATTGCGCGGTTGTGCGACGCTGTACCCGAACAAAATCGTCGTCCTTTTTTTCCCACAAATAGAGCTTTCATTTGGTGGTATTTTATCACCTCTGCAGTTTTTATCTTTTGCGCTATAAACAAAAAAAGACTGACAATTTTGAAAAAAAAAACTATATTTTTTTCTTTTTGCTATATTAAATATCCCAAACAAAAAAATAAAATCAGTTTAGGCCAATATGTATTCTTCTACATATTTTTGGTAAAAAAAAGATCCCAATAAGCGTATATTTTTTTTGGTTTCCACAAAAGTTATAGCGTTTACAGAATAGGGAATAGATTTATGGCATTTTTATTATTTATTAATTTTTTACTCATAATGGCGGTGATCAGCAATTTTTTTTTAAGTTGGACTGCGACATCGCAGAGGACAGATCGGACAGTTTTGACACTTTTTTGGGACCATTGACATTTATACAGCGATCAGTGCTATAAAAATGCACTGATTGCTGTATAAATGTCACTGGCAGGGAAGGGGTTAACACTAAGGGTGATCAAGGGGTTAAATGTGTTCCCTGGGAGGTGTTTCTAACTGTGGGAGCAAGGTACTGACTGGAGGAGGAGAGAGATCGCTGTTCCTAATCGCTAGGAACAGACTATCACTCTCTACTCCCCTGACAGAACAGGGATCTGTTTGTTTACATTGACAGATTCCCATTCTGTTTCTCTATGGAGTGATTGCGGGTGGCCAGTGGACATCGCGGCCGCCAGCCACGCTCATCAGCTCCCCCCGCCGTGCAGTGGGAGCGCGCATGCCTGCTATAGCTGTTTAAAGGGCTGACATACAGCTTTTACGGGAACGAGCCGACCTGCCGCAGTATAATGACGGCGGCTGGTCGGCAAGTGGTTAAACATGCAGTAATGCACTTCAAAACACTGCAGTAAAAGTGAGGTAACGCACTAAAATATACTGCAGGAAACTTGCCCTGACAAAATAAAATGACATTAAGTATAAATGAACGGTCGCGCTACTCTCACACTGTACTATCACTAGATTCACACTAATGTGACACTAAACAAAAAATGAACAGTCCTACTACAATCACAATGCACTATCACTAGATTCACACTAAACTGACACTCTACACTCACAATAGAATTACAATAGTACACTATAGCACACTAACTGGCTAGTAGCACTGAACAGAGCCCTGTTCTATCTCTCTCCACATCGATATCACACTGCAAATGGCCACAACAGGAAGAATATTTTTATAGTGTGGGGTGGGAATAAGAGCAATGAGCCCTGATTGGATAGAGTCATCATCAGTGTCCAGTCATGGCTCTGACGGTGCTATGTGCCCCGATTGGACAAAGCTTTAATTTCTTCAGCCAATCAGGGCTTCCAATGCACTGTGTAGTGGTGCAGTGCATTGTGGTTGATCGGCACACCGATAATTAGGATGTTCGACAAACGGGCGAACAGCCAATGTTCGGGCCGAATCATTCACCCAACTCTAATGATCTACAGGAAGTGATAGAATCTAAAAACCATGTTAAAAATCCAAATAGCCAGAGAAGATTTGAAAACCTTCTTTAGATAAGATAAGCAAAAGAAAGCACATTGGGGTAGCTGGGCCAGAAATGGCAATAGAAAACTTTTCTATTTATTATGAAATGTTAAATTCTAACCAAAAAGGGGAAATTAACCTTTAATATATTCCTGGTGCATCAAAACAAAAGGTGTTCCAAGTTTGTTTTCTTAAAAAATCCATAAACTAAGTAGAGAAGTAAGTCCCCAGCATGCTGCAGAGAAAGACTCTTGAGTTCCATGTGGAAGCAGTGGGCTCTCTGCAAAGGTCTGACGCAAAGCCTGTTTAATTAAACCTATAATTTGCAATCAGCAAATCTAATGTTCCTGGCATAACGGAGAGCTCTAAAAGATGTTAGACCTCTGTAGGGAGACCAGTACTTCTACACAGAGAGCAAGAGTCCTTCTCTGCAGCATGCTGGCTGGGAACAGGCTTTTTTTAACTCACTTTGTGGCTGCTTTTTAAGGAAAAGGTACTATGTGATTTTGAACAAGAAAACAAGAAAAAAAAAACTTTTTTATTCATGTTCTGTATTTTATTAATGTAATTTGCATATCTCATTGAGCTGAATAGAACTGTCACTGGTGTGTTAGCTTTGTGAATTAGTGAATTAAGCCTCTTTTGTTTGATACACCTGGATTGTATTGCTATTTTAAACTGAAAGTTCCATTGGGCTTTAGAGCTGAAGTGTGGGTAAAATATTTATTGGGGCATTAACTAGATGCAAATAAGGGATCTTTAATGATGTGCGCCCCATTGGTAGCTGCTGGTTTCTTGAAAACTGTTCCTTACATGCAGCCTCTGATGGTGATGTCACTTCTGAAGTTCTAATGGTGAAACTGACAGTCAGGCACATTGATCAGGGCCGGTGCTACCACTAGGCAAACTAGGCAGCCGCCTAGGGCGCACTGATGCCTAGGGCGCCTGGCCACTGGTGTTCCTACTCTCTTCTCTCTGCTGAAAGCAACCAAGTCTCAGCATCAACCGGCAGCCGTCGCTCTGTTCGCACATAGTGTCAGAGGCGCAGCGATGGTGGAGGACTGTGTCCATGTCCCAACTCCCAAATGAATGGAAGCAATCAAACATTCATTGATGGGCGCTGGTAGGCTGCATTTGATGGGCACTGCTGAGGCTGCATTTGATGGGCACTGCTGAGGCTGCATTTGATGGGCACTGCTGAGGCTGCATTTGCATTAAAAAGGTGGGGTATACATGGGCAGGGCAAAGGGGGTGGAGTCAGAGGTGGAGCCGGGGGGGCGGCAAAATGAGGTTTCGCCTGGGGTGTCAAAAATCGTTGCACCAGACCTGACATTGATCACAGCGGGTTGCTCACTGTGCGGCTCCTCCATTCAGAAAGCACCTTGCATTCATTTCAATGGAAAGATTGTGATATTCATATACCCCTTAGCCAATCACACAATGCCTTGTATTCTTTGAAAAAAATACAAGACATTTTCTGAATGAAGGAGGTGCACATTAAAGGATCACTAAAGCAATTTTTAAAAAAATAACAAACATGTTATACTTACCTCCACTATGCAGCTCGTTTTGCACAGAGTGGCCCTGAACCTGGTCTTCTGGGGTTCCTTGGCGGCTGTCTCGGCTCCCCCCCGCAAGGACTCAACACCTTCATGCAAGCTCCCTCGCATGGTGTTGAGTGCTTGCGGGCGCACTCCCGTGATACAGCCAGCGGCCATAGCCGCTCACTGTATTACTCGGCCTCGTCCCCCGGCACGCCGCGTCATTGGATGTGATTGACTCTGTATTCACTGTAACCAATCAATAACCAGGCTGAGCAGCGAAGAGGATGTCGGGGGCGAGCGTGGGTCTTTCGAGGGGTCAGGTAAGTAAAATGGGGGGGCTGGTATTGTCGGATGTTTTTTCACCTTAATGCATAGAACGCATTAAGGTGAAAAAACTTTTACCTTTACAACCCCTTTAAGAAACCAGCTGCGATTGTTGTGCTCCAGTCCTGACTGTTGAACATTTTTCAAGAAAGAAGCAGCAGCCACCAGTGGGGCACACATCATTACCTCCTCTTGATGACGTCTTGATGATGGGCACACTGGTCACGTACATCGTTACTTCCACCGAGTGGAACGCACGTTGGCTCTGGGGAATTGCAGAGCAGCGGAAAATCCAGCATTACAACCAGTTGGCAGATCTTTCCTCATGTTGGGACATGGCACAAAACTATTGTGGTTTAGTAATCCATACTGTGCCCCAAATGAATCCTGCAGGAATGTCCCTGAGAGGCCCTGGCTGAGTATATAGCCAAAAGAGCTGATGACCTTTTTCTAACAAAGGTCCACTCTTATTGGTAAGCAGCAGTGGCGGCTAGTACTCAAATTTTTTTTTGGGGGGGGCGCAAACAACCTGAAAAAAAAAACATCAATTGCAGCCTCACTGTACCATCAAACGCAGCCACTGTGCCCATCAATTGCCGCCACTGTGCCCATCAAATGCAACCACTGTGCCATCAAACGTAGCCACTGTGCCATCAAATGCCGCCACTGTGCCCATCAAATGCTGCCACTGTGCCCATCAAACGCAGCCACTGTGCCCATCAAATGCTGTCACTGTGCTCATCAAATGCAGCCACTGTGCCCATCAAACGCTGCCAATGTGCCATCAAATGCTCCCACTGTGCCATCAAATGCTCCCACTGTAAGCAGGTAATTTTACCACACAAAGGTGCAATGTCTTTTGCGGACCTTTATACACATTGTGATGGATGGTGACTGTTTGTTTTCACACTTGGGTCACATATGAGGAGGACTTTATCTCAACAACTAATCTTTGCAGTATTCCTTTGGAATTTTATGTTTGGACTGATTTTAATACATGTTTTATGACCTCTACTATGTTTTCATACAAAAAATTGTTAACTGTTAGCACGACTCTGTTAATATACTGTATGATTATACATGTGCTTTTATCACGCAGTAGAGTTGCAGCTCGCATTTACATGGGTTTTATTTCATTTCATTTTTGTTTTCTGTATTCTACTTTTTAAAGTTTATAAGTGCAGTTTTTTTCCTCTTTTAAAACACAACATTAACTGTATCTTGTTGGCAACTAGCTAATTCCCCAATAAAGTTTTTGCCCGCACTTTGCCTTTGAGATTTTTTCAATGTCTGCAAATGACCTTGAAGGGTTTGTTTTTTTCCCCTCCATGAATTGGAGTCTTATTTGTAGCTATATTTTGGACCTTTTTTCTAGCATTGCTAAAAGTTTACATCAACCATAACTGATTTCCATGAAACATGCTAGATCTGCTACATTTTGTTAACCGTTTTAACATTTTTTAGTATAAATGAATAGAAATAGCAGTTTAATTTTAGTATGTCATAATTAGCCCCTGAGTCTCAGTTTAGGTTTCTCATCTAGAATGCATAAAGCATGTATTACGGCCGTTATTCATCTTGTACAGTATGCAAAATGTGAGAAGAATTTAACATTTGAGAAAATTTTACACACAGACTTTGAAAAAAAAATCAATAAGCCAATTTTAGTTTCTCTCTATCAAAGTTGTTTCATACTTGTCCATTTTACAACAGGGCTGCAATACTTTAATGGGATTGAGAGAGTTCTTTGAAATGTATGCCAATGATTCCTGTCATTTCATGGCAGCCCGGCCATGGTTCACTGAGCCCCCTCTTTCTCTCTTGTCAGCTTAGCTGAAGACAAGCATTTAGTTGCAAACTTTAAGCAGGTTGTGCAAAACAGAAATGATGTGACTGATTCCCCTCCCACACAATAATGTCACTCTGGGTCAATGTGAGAAGGTCAGGGTGCTCCTTGTAAAACTACATTACCACTTGCCCGTTCGAACAAGTTAACTGCTGAATGTGTTCCCAGCAGACCCAGACAATGCAATCTCCTTAACTGCTGCTTGTGTGTTTCATTCATCGAGTGGGGGAGGATGCTTTTACTCTACTACGTTCATGCATTTACTACTATATTTTTTCCCAACCGTTGTTGCAGGTTACAGTTATTGTATACTGGGTTGAAGTATATAAACAATGAATCAACCTTCAAAACAGCATAAGATTATTTCATCTTTTTTTTTTTTTTTTTTTTTGTTCTTGGATTAATTTTCCCCTGCTGCTATTGGTGAGACTCGAGAGTGATGCCCATCTTTGATGTTGACAGGATTTCAGCAAAGCCATTGCCCTGATTTTTTTTCTGCCTTGTAGCACACAAAACTAAAATTGTATGTCAGGCCGAGATGTCGGAGGGCTGACAAGATGCCCCAGTGACATTTCAGCTGGAAAGAGCAAGTGTCTTGCAACCAAGTGGTCAAATATCAAATAATAGGTCAAGCAGGAAGCAGTTCAGTTTTAACCGCACTGAGAGGCTACTGGTAACTTATTTGACAACCTTTAGGCCGCTCTGTGCCTTGACAAAGTGATGTTCTGTTGGGTATCGCTCGACAGACTGTTCTTTAGCACCTTCAGAAGATGAGACATTTGACATTGATTAAACCTTTTAACCCTTAAAGGTTAAAATGCCACTACAGGTTTCAGAAAACAAAATGAAATATTATTTCTATTCCTAGTGAAACACAAGAGCACTGAACAAATCCAGGTACCGTGATCTTTGTCCCTTTCATTATTGTTTAACGGCATGCTCATTTTAATTTGTACACTTAATAAAAGCTATCCTGATTCTGTCATTTATCTTACAAAATGACGAATATTTTGTCACAAAAAAATAAATAAAAATACTATAAATTCAAAAGTAATATAGAGGCACTCACGGGTCATGAGTGACTATACTGTTTTTTGGATTTGCATGGATCTCTTTGTGGGTGAGCACCTGGATACTTATTTCAAATATAGAGTGCTGTGGCTACCCTTGGAATTTTATATATATATATATATATATATATACATATATATATATATACATATATATATATATACATATATATATATATATATATATATATATATATATATATATATATATATATATATATACAGTATGTACTACATTTCCTTTTTTTCTGTAGATTAAATACCAGTTATCAGGATAATAAAACTTAAAAATATGTCTGTAATTACCAAAACATGCTCCGTAAATATATATACTGTAAATGAACATATAAAGGATTAATTTTTAAAACATTTTTGAAGGTACCATATTTTCCAGCGTATAAGACAACCTTTTACACTTAAAAAAAATGCCCAAAAATCGGGGGTCGTCTTATACGCCGGGTATAGAATGCTGCCCGATGGATGTCAGCCCCTTGGATGCCCGCTGGATGTCCAGTAATACTGTATGTGGCTTCAGCCATTGAGCCAATCCTGGCGAGCAATGTATTCTATTAATGAATACAGAGCCTGCTCGGATTGGAGTAACAACCACTGCCAATCCGAGCAGGCTACATACAGTATATTCATATGAGTGCACTCAGAACTAGTATAGAGCTGCTATCATTCTGAACGCATTTAGAGTTATTATATATTGCTTTTAACTAATGATTTAGAAGTGTGCTGTTTTTTTTTCTCCTTTCCAATTTTCTACTTGGGTATAGTTCTTTTACCCTGTTTAGCAGCCTGTGTCTAAATTTTCCTGATCTGTAGTTTAATTCTGTTGAAATTGCCAATTATGGTAATCTGCATTAATAAATTATGCAAGTTATCCCTGACCTGGTGTGTGTGTTTTTTTCTACTGGCAATATCTCACAGCTAGAGATGAGCCGAACACCCACTCGGTTCAGGCAAAAACAGGCAAAAAATTTGTTCGAACATGCGAACACCGTTAAAGTCTATGGGACACGAACATGAATAATCAAAAGTGCTAATTTTAAAGGCTTATATGCAAGTTATTGTCATAAAAAGTGTTTGGGGACCCGGGTCCTGCGCCATGGGACATGGATCAATGCAAAAAAAAGTTTTATAAACGGACGTTTTTTTGGGGGCAGTGATTTTAATAATGCTTAAAGTGAAACAATAAAAGTGTAATATTCTTTTAAATTTCGTACCTGGGGGGGTGTCTATAGTATGCCTGTAAAGGGGCGCATGTTTCCCATGTTTAGAACAGTCTGACAGCAAAATTACATTTCAAAGGAAAAAAAGTAATTTAAAACTACTCGCGGCTATTAATGAATTGTCGGTCCGACAATACACATAAAAGTTCATTGATAAATACTGCATGGGATTTCCCCACAGGGGAACTCCGACCCAGAATAAAAAAAAATGCATGGGGGTCCCCCTAAATTCCATACCAGGCCCTTCAGGTCTGGTATGGAATATTAAGGGGAACCCCACGCCAAAATAAAAAAAAAATGACGTGGGGGTCCCCCTAAATTCCATACCAGGCTCTTCAGGTCTGGTATGGATATTAAGGGGAACCCTGCATCAAAATAAAAAAAAATGGCGTGGGGGTCCCCCTCAAAATCCATACCAGACCCTTCAGGTCTGGTATGGATTTTGAGGGGAACCCCGCGCCAAAATTAAAAAAAAAGGGTGGGGGTCCCCTCAAAAATCCATACCAGACCCTTATCCGAGCACACAACCTGGCAGGCCGCAGGAAAAGAGGGGGGACGAGAGAGCGCCCCCCCCTCCTGAACCGTACCAGGCCACATGCCCTCAACATTGGGAAGGTGCTTTAAGCATTATTAAAATCACTGCTCCCGAAAAAACGTCCGTTTTTAAAAATTCTTTTTGCATTGATACATGTCCCCTAGGGCAGGACCCAGGTCCCCAAACACTTTTTATGACAATACCATGCATATAAGCCTTTAAAATTAGCACTTTTGATTTCTCCTAAAGACTTTTAAAGGGTGTTCCGCGGCTTTCGAATATGCCGCAAACACCCCAAATTATTCGCTCTTCGGTGAACTGGCGAACAGCCGATGTTCGAGCCGAACATGATTTAGACTCAAACTCGAAGCTCATCCCTACTCACAGCTAGGTGAAGGGTATTTTACATTTGTGGTGTTACTTGTGCTTGCAGAAGGTGTATCAGAGGAGCTGAGATTGTTCTTGGAGTGGAGGCATGGAATAGAAACCCCAAATTATCAAACAGCTCCTTCGGTAGCACTACATTGTCCTCATCTGTTGTTGTCTTTTCTGCTGTTTGATTTGAATTGTTTGTGTGGTATGTGTTTGTCTTGTGTTGTATATCGGTTGTTTGGTGTGTGTCTTCATTGGTTTAATGTGTATTTGTTCCCATTTTTTATGGCCCTGGGGCTGTGTTGAGGATTTTAGCGCCTATGTTGTTATTGCAGCTTTGGGACTGGTGACAGTGGGATCATATGGGAATCCCTGGTTTAAGATGTTTTTTTACTTCCTGGTGAGTTCCCGTGCACGTGCTGACCACAGTGACATCACTGCGTGTGTTTGGAGCATAATGTCACCAAGTCTCCTCGCAGGCGTACTGTTCATCCGAGTCCATCTTGGAGGCAGACGGCATCTTGCCTTGTGTATGATGGCCCCTTGGGTTGCTGGTTCTGGTGCACATTGCTTTACACAGGAGGGGTGGGACCTATGGTCTTTCTGGGACTATTTAGGGTGGCTGTGGGGAGGATGATCCTCTATGTTTCTTTGGAGGGCAGCAGCTTAAACTATTGCACTTTTCTTTTTTGATCACCGGCATCTACAATGGGCCACGCACAAGTAAGTATTTACTATTTTTACTATGTTTTTTCTAGGAACATAGTTTTTTGTATTCTCCTTCATTTTGGGGGGGTCTCTCTACGTTACAGTTGTATTGGTAGTTTCACCCTTATTGGAAACCCATCAAGGTTTCCTTTAATATTTTTTTTCCTGGCTTGTTAGTTCTCATTTGAGTATTTATGGGGTATTTTTTTTATAATTAACCATTTTCTTGGGACTTTTTGTGTATATCTACTTTATTAAAGGGATTGACTTTTTCTTTGGTCCCATCATGGACACATGTCTTGTTATGCAATAGTATATAGGTTACTGAAGCGCTGCTATGTGTAGATAAAACGTGTTTAAAAACAACCAGAACAGCTGCACCATTTAAAAAGTGATCTTGCACTACAATGACTTAATAATTGAAGAATGGTGCCCTTATTCCAAAGTAACATAGTACATACACGTGACATATCAACCTTGATATAAATGAAAATTAATAAATAAAGTGAAGTAAAACAAAGTCCCATAAAGAAAATAGTCCTTTTAAGGGCTTGATAATTTTAAAGCTTCTTAAAGTGCTTCTCCAAAAAACTTTTTAGTGATAAGTGCCACTACCTCCACCACCAGGTGAGTTGCCAGTTCACCTCAAGGAGCGATGTTCTGGCTTATATATACAAAAGAATACGGTTGGGACTTTAAATGAGGCATGAACAGTAGGGCTAAGAAATTAGTCATTTGGAAAATGTATATAAATGTATTATCCATACAATACTTAATGCCATATAAACATACATGAATTTACAAATGACGTGTTGTCAATCATGCTTAGAGAAAAAAATCCTAACATCATAGCACAATACATTATGTGGTGTGGGACAGTTTCCTCAAAAATTCTAACGTCGCTTGAAAGAGAAGATGGTACAATGACATAAAAATAATTGAGAAACTTAAAAATAACCACATGGTAACAAGATGCATCCTGGTATGCCCGACATGTTTTTCGTGGATCAACCACTTCCTCAGGGGCAGGTGCATTCATATCTATAAGAAAGTATAAAGGTAAAGCCAGTGTGGTCTAACGGATAACCGTAGATTGGGAAAAATTATACTTATAATATATGGAAGAAGGGAAGCATTCTTTATATACTCACATTTCAACGCAGTCTAAAACTTGTGAAGCTGGAACCTGAGAGCTGTCTGAGAGGTCTCTCCCGGGAGCTGTGGGAGGGTTAACCATAGAGAAAACGAGCGCATAAGGGTAATTCCCAGATCAAGGGAAAAACAAAATATCCAAAACTCAGATCTGTGTGGACTCCATTTCCATGGAATTCAAAAAGTAAAATAACTATGAGTAAATACTATGATAATCAGGGGGTTGGGGGGTAGTACATGAATAGGAGCCAACACCATAATAAAAATAAAAATAAAGATACAAATAAAAATAAAAGTAAAAAATAATAAAAAATAAGTGAAAAATAAAAATGAAAAAATAGTGAGAGGAGTATGGTAGGCGTATGAAACAAGGGACCATAAAATAATTACATGAAACAGCTCCCGGGAGAGACAGTACTGACGTTCCAGACTCACAGGCTTTATACTGCGCTGAAATGTGAGTACATTAAGAATGGATGCTTCCCTATCATTTTTCGAAATCTACTGTTATCCATTAGACCACACTGGCTTCACCTTTATGCCCCGTACACACGGTCGGATTTTCCTACGGAAAATGTGTGATAGGACCCTGTTGTCGGAAATTCCGACCGTGTGTAGGCTCCATCACATATTTTCCATCGGATTTTCCGACACACAAAGTTTGAGAGCAGGATATAAAATTTTCTGACAACAAAATCCGTTGTCGGAAATCCCGATCGTGTGTACACAAATCCGACGGACAAAGTGCCACGCATGCATGAATAAATATAGAGATGAAAGCTATTGGCCACTGCCCCATTTATAGTCCCGACGTACGTGTTTTACGTCACCGCGTTTAGAACGATCGGATTTTCCGACAACTTTGTGTGACCGTGTGTATGCAAGACAAGTTTGAGCCAACATCTGTAGGAAAAAATCCTAGGATTTTGTTGTCGGAATGTCCGAACAAAGTCCGACCGTGTGTACAGGGCATTATACTTTCTTATAGCTAGGGATGCACCCGCCCCCGAGGAAGTGGTTGATCCACGAAACATGTCGGGCATACCAGGATGCATCTTGTTTCCATATGGATGGTTTTAAGTTTCTCAATTATTTTTATGTCATTGTACCATTTTCTATTTCAAGCGATGTTAGAATTTTGGAGGACACTGTTGCACACCACATAATGTATGGTGCTATGATGTTAGGAATTTTTTCTCTAAGCATGATTGACAACACCTCATTTGTAAATTATTGAATGTTTATATAGCATTATGTAATGTATGGATAAAAAATGTATATATATTTTCCAAATGACTAATTTCTTAGCCCTACTGTTTATGCCTCAAGTCCCAACCGTTTTCTTTTATATATATATATATATATATATATATATATATATATATATATTGCAACAGGGATGGAGACGCATATTGTCCGAACATTATATTAGTATTACAGTTTGATTATCATAGAGTCTGTGATTATTGATTGATTGCTCATATGTTTAAGTATTTGTGTATATTAGTTCATATTTCCTTTGCATCATACATCTTGCACCTACGTGATGTGCTTTGCTAGTCACCAGTGATCTGTGCCTGTTTGGTTGGTTTGTATGTTTATTGCCCAGGAGCTGTGATGCACTTGATGCGTGGGATCGGGTGGGCATGTCCCTTAGCGCATTGGCCCACGCCCCCACGTTGTGCGTTGGACGCCCCTTCCGGGTGTCCTGACGCCGACCTATTTACTTTACTATCTCGGTGGACATTTGGGGAGGTTAGCCTCCGTGGGCGGTAGTTGCCATTTGGGTGGTCACGCCTTTCCTTCCTTGTCATGCTGGTGTGATGCTGGGAGGGACCTGTCAGGTTTTTGAGCATATATAACACCCCCCTCTGATGCTAGCCATTTCATTTTGGCAGCATTTCTCACACACATTATGTGTTTGGATTAGATCATATGTTCACTGCAGCACCAGAGGGTAACGTTTTGCAAGCTGTTTCCTTTTTAAGTTCCCAGCACTTCCTTCATACGCTCTTGCCACTTTTTATTGTTGGCTTAATGCCACATTTCATGTAATTATTTTATTTTATTCCCTTCCTTCACATGCCTACCATGCCCCTCTCACATTTTTTTATTTTTCACTTATTTTTTTGTTCATTTTTACTTTTATTTTTATCTTTATTTTTATTTTTACTATGGTGTTGACTATTTCTTGTTCTCTCCCCTTTATCATAGTTTTTACTCATATTTATTTTTCTTTTTGAATTCCATAGAAATGGAGTCCACACAGATCTCAGTTTTGGATATTTTGTTTTTCCCTTGGTCTGGGAATTACCCTTGTGCACTCGTTAACCCTCCCACAGCTCCCGGGACAGACCTCTCAGACAGCTCTCAGGGTCCAGCTTTATGGGTTTTAGACTGTGCTGAAATGTGAGTACATGAAGAATGGATGGTTTCCTTCTTCCATATATTATGAATATTGTTTTTCCCAATCTACGGTTATCCATTAGACCACACTGACTTTACCTTTAAACTTTCCTATAGATATGGATGCATCCGCCCCTAAGGAAGTTGTTGATCCATGAAACATGTCGGGCATACCAGGATGCATCTTGTTTCCATATGGATGTTTTTACGTTTCTCAATTATTTTTATGTCATTGTACCATCTTCTCTTTCAATTGACGTTAGAATTTTGGAGGACACTGTCCCATACCACATAATGTATTGTGCTATGATAGGATTTTTTTCTCTAAGCATGACTGACAACACGTCATTTGTAAATTCATGCACAGTGGGGACGGAAAGTATTCAGACCCCCTTAAATTTTTCACTCTTTGTTATATTGCAGCCATTTGCTAAAATCATTTATGTTCATTTTTTTCCTCATTAATGTACACACAGCACCCCATATTGACAGAATAACACAGAATTGCTGAAATTTTTCCAGCCCTTCAGGTCTGGTATGGATATTAAGGGGAACCCTGTGCCAAAATTTAAAAAAAAAATAGCGTGGGTGTCATACCAGGCCCCTATCTGAGCATGCAACCTGTCAGGCTGCAGGAAAAGGACGGGGAATGAAATAGCCCTCCCTCCTGAACTGTACCAGGCCACATGCCCTCAACATGGGTAGGGTGCTTTGGAGTCCCTCCTAAAACACCTTGTCCCCATGTTGATGGGGACAAGGCCCTTTTCCACACATCCCTTGCCCGGTGGTTGTGGGGGTCTGCGGGTGAGGGCTTATCGAAATCTGGAATCCCCCTTAACAAGGGGACCCCCAGATCTCGCCCCCCCTATGTGAATGGGTATCGGGTACATTGTACCTCTACACATTGACCAAAAAAATGTCAAAAAAGTAAAAATGACAGGAGACAGTTTTGGACAATTCCTTTATTAAAAAAAGAAAAAAAAAATTCCTGCGATGTCCATCTATCTTTGATCACAGCGACGACGACTCGAGAAAAAAATTGAAAAACTCTAACTGCACTATACTAATAAGAGTACGCTTACCTAGTTAGCGTTTGTATGGTAAGGGGTGGACATTATTGCACTTTAATGTTGTGTATACACTCAATATATCATATACTTTTAATGATCTATAACCTTGAAAAAATTTGGTCGGGTACAAGGTGGGGTGGGTTTGCATCCAATTATTAATTTGAGATAGCCCTATTTACATATATTCTAACATATATTCACTTTCTAGATTTTTGTATATACACTATATGTTTTTTATATATCTTCTAGCTATAGACTAATAATTTTCACTATTATATTTTTCACTATTCACTTTTTACACTGCTACGTGGAACTACATTCACTTTCAATTTGGTGTAAGGAGTGTAGTCCAACACTTCACACCACTTCCTAAAAATCACTTGTAGGGTAGTGCCAATTACCCCATTTTTTATATCTAATTGTCCCAAACTGTCTCCTATCATTTTTATTTTTTTGACAATTTTATGATGAATGTGTAGGGGTACAATGTACCCGATACCCATTCACATGGGGGGGTGGGATCTGGGGGTCCCCTTGTTAAAGGGGGCTTCCAGATTCCGATAAGCCCCCCGCCCGCAGACCCCCACAACCACCCGGCAAGGGTTGTGGGGATGAGGCCCTTGTCCCCATCAACATGGGGGACAAGGTGCTTTGGGAGGACCCCAAAGCACCCTCCGTGTGTTGAGGGCATGTGGCCTGGTACGGTTCAGAAGGGGGGGCTCTCTCCTCCCCCCTTTTTCCTGTGGCCTGCCAGGTTGTGTGCTCAGATAAGGGTCTGGTATGGATTTTGGGGGGACCCCCATGCCATTTTTCTTTTTAATTTTGGTGCGGGGTTCCCCTTAAAATCCGTACCAGACCTGAAGAGCCTGGTATGGATTTTGGGGGGGGGGGGGCCTCACGCCATTTTTTTTTTAATGATTTTTATGTATATTGCTGGGATCCGACAATACATTACAGTCGCAAGCAGTTTTAGATGAAATTTTTTCCTTTAAAAATGTAATTTTGCTGCTCTCATTCATAACACTATGTAAGGCCGCTATGTAAGCACCTTACATAGTGTGGGGCATGGACTCAGCCCCCTGAGCCATGATTGGCCAAAGGCACCCTGCCTTTGCCCAATCATGGCTCACAGCAGAGCGCGCTGTGATTGGCCAAGGCATGCAAGTCAGGTGGATGTTTTGGCCAATCAGCAGCCATCAATGCATTGCAATCTTTCAGTGCATTGATGGTCTTACAGTTCATTATGGGGCATTTCGCGGGCGCTCGAATTTCCCGCGAATGCCCCATAATGTTCTAAATTCGGTGAACAGGCGAACACCCGATGTTCGAGTTGAACTTACGTTTGACTTGAACATCGGGCTCATCCCTAATGGAGACATATATTGTCCGCGCGTGTCATTTAACCACTTCAGCCCTGGACCATTTGGCAAAAGACCAGAGCGTTTTTTGCGATTCAGCAATGCGTCAGTTTAACTGACAATTGCACAGTCGTGCGACGTGGCTCCCAAAATTGACGTCCTTTTTTTTCCACAAATAGAGCTTTCTTTTGGTGGTATTTGATCACCTTTGTGGTTTTTATTTTATGTGCTATAAACAAAAAAATAGCGACAATTTTGAAAAAAAATGCATTATTTTTTACTTTTTGCTATAATAAATATCCCCCCAAAAATATTATATTATTATAAAAAAACATTTTTTTTCCTCAGTTTAGGCCGATACATGTTCTTCTACATATTTTTGGTAAAAAAAATTGCAATAAGCGTTTATTGATTGGTTTGCACAAAAGTTATAGCGACTGCAAAATAGGGGATAGTTTTATGGCATTTTTATTAATCATTTTTTTTTCTGGTAATGGTGACGATGAGTGATTTTTATCGTGACTGCGACATTATGGCGGACAGATCGGACACTTTTGGCGCTATTTTGGGACCATTCACATTTATACAAGCGATCAGTGCGTTAAAAATGCACTGATTACTGTGTAAATATGACTGCCAGTGAAGGGGTTAACCACTAGGGGGCGCTGTAAGGGTCAAGTGTGTCCTAGGGAGTGATTCTAACCGTGTGGGGGAGGGGCTATGTGTGACATGACACTGATCACCGCTCCCGATTACAGGGAGCGGTGATCAGTGTCAGTGTCACTAGGCAGAACGGGCAAATGCTTGTTTACATCAGCATTCCCCAGTTCTTCCTCTCTGTGAGACGATCGTGGGTATCCCCGTGGGACCTGCGATCACACTCACGGAGCTCGCACCCGCAAACCGCTTCTTAAAGGGCAGCATACAGGTACGTTAATATGCCTGTACATGCCCCTCTGCCGACGTATATCGGCGTGAGACGGTCGGCAAGCGGGTAAAGTCCCAACATTTTCCCCTCTCCCCTTTCCAGATGTTCTGGCTCCCTCCCTAGTAGTCATTTTCCAGTAGCAACCGGAGCCAAACCTACATTACGTAGATCCGTTGCCTGGTCACATAGGTACAGGAAGGAAGGTGTTAACAAGTGCAAGTGCATGTATCAAGTATGCACCAGGTGCATGGTGGGACGTCATTCTGTAACTGGAAGTGAGGTAATAGAGGAACGCTGGACTGGTAGAGAGGGCACAGGCTCAGCAGCATCCCTCCTAATGCAACAAATTACAGTGAGTAGTGACATGGGACAGTACTTTTTCAGATGAATGCTGCACTTTTACTGCACACAGTGTGAAGACTCACTTCTAAGTCGGGGAACTGCCTTAATGTACAACTTTTCATATGACCGCAATCCACTCTTGGTCCTGGATACCCCAGTGTGCAGGGCCAGTTGGCTTCGCCCCACAAACAGATTTGATTCTGGAATCTTGGTATAATGGACACCATAGACAACATTTTAAACAAGATAATCAACAAAGCTCTGAACACCAGAAGATTTTCAGTAATGTAGTAATGAAGGTGTTAAGCCTAACTCCAGACATTTAAAAAAATGCACCTTTGCATTGCCATCTCCACTCCTGCACTGCAAAGGTTAAATGCTTGTCATGTCTATGGGTGCATGGTGCAGGCTTTGTCACTTATACCCAGCTAAGGTGCCAGCCTCTGCCTAAAAGCTCCAGTTTGTGGGTGGAGCTTCTGTGTCACCAAATACAAGGACATTAACCATGTATTGTACACTAAAGAGACTTGAGTCACAGCTTAAAGCGGTGTTCCACCCTAAAGTGGAACTTCCGCTTTAAGGCCTCCCCCCCGGCTCCTGCTTGTGAAACTGAGCTTTTGGGGAGGAGGGGGCTGCAGGTATCCAATTTTGACAGGCCTTAGGTGATCAGAAGCAGAAATTCTCCTTCGCAAAGTCTTCTGGGACACATGACAGGTCCTAGAAGACTTTGGGTCCAGTCACAGAGCGCAGCACTGCTTGCGCATGCGCAGTGGGCACCCAGCTGTGAAGCCGCAAGCTGTCACAGCCGGGTGCCCATAGTAGAGATGCCGGTGTCACTGAGGGAGAACACAGGGAGAACACAGCACGGGTAAGTGCACCACTGGATTGTGGGACAGGCTTTGGGGGCTTTCTGGAGGGACCTTGCTGCAGCCAAAAGTAAGGGAAGAATAATAGAGCATCTAAAAAAAATGGGGACATATAATAAATATAAAGTAGGTGTTGTCCCAACTTGGCTACAAAAGTGTAAGTACACTTTAACTACTTGCTTACTGGGCACTTAAACCCCCCTCCTGTCCAGACCAATTTTCAGCTTTCAGCGCTGACGCACTTTGAATGACAATTGCGCGGTCATACAACACTGTACCCAAATGAAATTCATCATTTCAAAAATATCATTTTTTTCCCACAAATAGAGCTTTCTTTTGGTGGTATTTGATCACCTCTGCGGTTTTTATTTTTTGTGAAAAAAATGTAAAAAGACCGAATTTAAAAAATGTTTATTTTTTTTTATATTTTGTTATAAAATTTTAAAACAGGTAATTTTTCTCCTTCATTGATGTACGCTGATGAGGCGGCACTGATGGGTACCGATAGGTGACAGTGATGGGCGGCAATAATGGGCACTGATCGGTTACACTGATAGGCAGCACTGCTAGGTGGCACTGATTGGCACCACTGGTGGGCATTGATAGGTGGCACTTGTGGCCATTCATGGGTGGCACTTGTGGGCATTGATAGGTGGCACTCATGGACATTGATAGGTGGCACTGGTGGGCACTGTGGGCACTGTCAGGTGGCAATGGCAGGTGGCACAGATGAGGCATAATTGCCTCTTCCTTTTTGGGACTGATGTCCCTTGCAGATGAGCCGGTGAACCGAGCTCTTGTTTTGATCATGTGATCAACTGTCATTGGCTGACAGCTGATCACATGGTAAGGGGCCGGGACCGGCCCCTTACTCGGATCGGTGATCACCTAAGTCTCAATGACTCGATGATGACAGCGCACCCTGTAGGGCGCGCCCTGCAGGGCGTGTGCACAGTGGAGGAATTCAGGTCAGCGCTGTGGCCGTCATTTGGCTATAGCGCAGATGTCAAGAGGTTATACTGTGGTCACAAGTTTAGCGATTGTGGGCACAAATGCAGGACTGGAGTTCTCATTGGAGTACATATTTAAAGCTCAATCCAGGAAAATTAAAAGTCACCCTTTCAGTAGAACCCCCCCTGCACTGCAAAGATTAAATGCTCATTATGTCTAGAGGTGTAAGGAACAGGAGTTCTAATGCAGCCATAACATCTACAAATTGGTAAGCTGCAAAATAATAAATTTGCTTTTGGGTTCAAGTTATTTCCCTCTAATGTTACAATGTTTTCACATCACCTCCCTCTAATGCTGAGGAAGAGACGAGAAAATATAGCATATAGATAATATGAAATGTGCTTAATGCAAAAGATGACAAAGATTAACAAGGTATTAGTGATGAGCCGAATTGCCCTGGGTTTGGTTTGAATAGGGTTCGGCAAACTTCAAAGAAGTTTGGATGCTGGATGCTGAATCTGAACTCCATTAAAATCAATGGGAGCAGAACCTTTATTTTAAAAGAAAAAATGGCACACAGATACCGAAGGTCCCCCAAAATACAGATCCCTAAGGGTCTGTTATGTATTGTAGGGGGCCTTTGGAGGAGTCTTTTTTTTTTTTTTTTATAAAGCCTTGTGACCATATTTAAAATGATGTAACCCTCTCCATTTCCTGCCTATTTGCTTATGTAGTCTGGGATTTCCAGCCATGTAAGTGAGTGGGCCTGGTAATATAACTGGTTGGTAAAGACGTGGCAGGTGCAAGTTCCTGCTGCTTCCTTAGCAACCATTGCCAGCTGGAAGCTGTCATGTTCACTCATGCAGAATGCCCTAAACAGCCAGTTTACGGTATTTGTCACCACTTATGTTCGGACCGAACTCTGAGCTCATCCTTAGCAAGTATGAACCAAACATACCTCATTGTGGTTCGAGGCAGGTTTACAGAACATGAGTAAGGTTTGGGTGCCAAATCCATATCCCATTGCAGTCAGCAAGAGCCAAATGTAAAAAAAAACAGTAATAGCCATTTTTTAGGTTAATAGGCAAAGAGTTGTAAAAAAAAATTGCATTTTTCTTGAGGGTACTTCCCCAAGGAACACGTACCAAAGGAAAAAAAAAAGTTTTACAAATTATGTTTGGTAGGGAGTAGCTACTTGTTTTTTAGTGCTTTAAGGCAACTTTCAAAACATGAAATTACTTTGAATTACATACCTGGGGAGGCCCCTATCCTAGATGAGGGTCTAATTTAGATGTTATTGGGGCAACCCCACAAAAAAACAGCATGGGGTTTACCTTAAAAAAAAAAAAAAAACAAGTTCTTATCCTGCCAGGGTTGCGTGGAAGGGGCCCTTGTCCTGATATATTTCAGGGGGGAGAATACACACTCATTAACACCCTTCTATTTCTGGTCTACAAGGCTGCATTCTGGGATAAGGGCCTGGTATGAACACACACACACCAGTGCACAAAGCAAGGTCCATAAAGACGTGGATGAGCAAGTCTGGGATGGAGGAACTTGACTGGACTGCACATAGTCCTGACCTCAACCTGATAGAACACCTTTGGGATGAATTAGAGTGGAGACTGCGAGCCAGGCCTTCTCCCCCACATCAGTGCCTGACCTCACAAATGACACACTCCTAAACCTTATGGACAGCCTTCCCAGAAGAGTTGAAGCTGGTATAGCTGCAAAGGGTGAGCCAACTCATTATTGAACCCTGCAGACTAATGCCCCGTACACACGGTCGGACTTTGTTCGGACATTCCGACAACAAAATCCTAGGATTTTTTCCGACGGATGTTGGCTCAAACTTGTTTTGCCTACACATGGTCGCACAAAGTTGTCGGAATTTCCGATCGCCAACAACGCGGTGACGTACACCACGTACGACGAGACTAGAAAAGGCCGGTTCAGAACCAAGCGCGGCACCCTTTGAGCTCCTTTTGCTAATCTCGTGTTAGTAAAAGTTCAGTGAGAGACGATTCGCGCTTTTTCAGACTCGTGGCTTTCAAATCGTTTTCTGACGTTCAGTTTGTGCTTGTGGGTTTGTATCTGCTCTTCAGTGCGTGCAGTCAGTTCGTATCGGAGTTTTCTGTGTGATCTTGCCTGCTCGTTGCTGTTTTTCAGGTCGCTCTTCACAGGCCTTGCTGTTCTTCAGTGCGTTCTGTTACTTCGTTCTGAGCAGCCGACCGTTTTCTAGCCATGTTTCGTATGCGTACTCCTCGTAGAGTTCGTGCTGTGCGGGGGCTTGGTGTTGGGGTCCTGACCTTGACACAAGTCCAGTCCATGAACAGGGTGGGGAGGAGTTCATGGACCAAGAATTGGTTGCTTCAGCGTGACCAGTTCTCTCATATGCCTTTGCTCCGTGAGATCCGTGAGAATAATCCTGATGATTTCAGGAACTTTCTCAGGATGACGGACCCCGTATTTCACCATTTGTTGGCTTCGCTGACCCCCTATATCAGAAGGCAGGATACCTGCATGAGGCAAGCCATCACTCCGGAGCAGAGGTTGGTCGCTACCTTGCGGTATTTGGCCACAGGGAGAAGTCTGCAGGACTTGAAGTTCTTGACAGGCATCTCCCCCCAGGCTCTGGGTATCATAATCCCAGAGACCTGTTCTGCCATCATCCAGGTCCTGCAGAAGGAGTATATGAAGGTAAGATTTTTATCCTTTTATATCACATTTTATTGTATTGAATGTTTGATAATATATTGTATTTCTTTCCTCATTCCCTAATTACCATGATTGTAATATGCTGTGAATGTCCCCTTTGTCCTCATGCATGCTGGATTTTTATGTAATTATTATTTTAGGTCCTTCATACATATTTGCCCTTCAATAACCTCCCCAGCATGGTGTCTCCTGCCCTATATTCACCTCATGTAATCACTTAACAATGTATTTTATCAGCTCCATAGTAGTGCTTTACCCCAAACACCCCCTAAAATGTTTGGAAATGTTATTTTTGATTTAAATTCGGGCAGAGTGCCAGAGGCTTTTTTTGTGGTGTCCCCAAATTTTTGGTAACCCTCCCTCCCCCAACTGCTAAGTCAGCTGATCACAATTCTCTATCCTCAATCATCTATCTGCTGACTTTGCCAAACCCATACACACTATACCCATCTCTTTACTGGTCAGATTTATGGATGAATTCCCCAAAGCATGTAGTGCAAGGGCCTGCCTGTATACTTTCCAATGGTACTGTTTAAAGTTTTTGTATCCTATTATTATCTTGATAGGTAATAGCAGAATGTTCAAATGTCCTCAAATGTGTACAATGTGTATTTATATCTTTGTATTATGACACTTCTTACCTGTCCAGTGGTCTGCCAATAGTGTAACTAAGGAGGGGCTGTTCCAAGTAATACCCTGTATTTAGGCATTCATCTCTCAATGAAGTGAAGAGGGTTACCTGTCCAAGAGTCCCCCCCCCCTATAATGTTAGAAATGGCCCATGAGAGGGGGGGAGGGGGAATATGATAGGTGTACCTTATACTTTGGCCTTGTTAAATTCCCCTTAGTAAATGCTATCTGGAGGTTGCCCCATAATGTTTGTGTCTAATCTGCTTGCCATGTTTCTGTGAAAAAATAGTAAGGTTTATTTTTTTTTCCTCAACAGTTTCCTTCAACGCCACAGGAATGGCAGACTGTGGCCTCCCACTTTGCCCAGCGGTGGGACTTTCCTAACTGCGGAGGGGCAATTGATGGGAAACACGTCCACATCGTCCCACCACCCAACTCGGGGTCGTACTATTATAATTACAAGGGATTTAATAGTATAGTGATGTTGGCGGTGGTGTCGGCTAATTACGAGTTCTTGTATGTGGACGTGGGGAAGAATGGCCGATGGTGGAGTGATCGCCCAGACGGAGTTCTACAGGCGTCTCCAGAATGGCAGCTTGGACTTGCCACCTCCAGAGGACAATGTTGAAGGTCTCCCATTTGTGTTCGTTGCTGATGAAGCATTTGCGCTGGGGGACCACCTGATGCGGCCATTCCCGATGAGGACCCTCACCCCGGAACAGAGGGTTTTTAATTACCGGCTGGCCAGAGCCCGAAGAGTGGTGGAGAACAAATTTGGAATCCTGGCCAGCCGGTTCCGATTATTTATGACACCCATCCATATGGCGGAGTATAAACTGAACCATATAATACTTGCCTGCTGTGTTCTCCATAATTTTTTAAGAAAACATTCAGCCAACTATGCTGGCTCAGTTGGGCCTGAGGCCGGAAACCCTAATCCATCAACACTGACGGCGCTTGAAAGTGGCCGTCCTGGCTTGCCCTCCCTGAATGCCCGTGATGTCCGGTTACGCTACCTGGAGTTCTTTGCGGGTAGGGGGGCTATCAATATGCCAGACAATCTGTGACACCTTTTTCAAATAAAAAACAACCAAAAGAAATTCTTGGTGGACATTTACTGCTTGTGTTTGTTTTAGCTGACCCTGACAGAAATGTGTTGAGTGCAGAAAATGTCGTGATTGGGTAACCTTATAAAAAACAGTGTTGGCTGGTACTTCCTAAATGCAAAAACACATTTCACTACAAGTGCACTTGCAACTGCACTGAACCTGCACTTGTAGTGCAAAGAGGATTTGCCCTTAGGAAATAACCCCCATTTTTGCATAAAACAACAATTACATCACCCCAAAAGTGTTGTAGTGTTGAGACAATAATCCACACATTCTTGAGTAAGGCACTTTTTTATACCTGCACAATCACATGTGCATTTCCCAAAGGTTTTTAAAACAAACCAACATGTTTGTTGTATAACAATGTTTGCAGTAGCATTATGAAAAATCAAAATATCCATTTCAGATAAAACAGGCCTGTGTAAAACCAACAAGAAAGCCAAAAAACTTGAACTTACAAAGTTCACATTAGGTAAAACCTGAAGGCTATATCAGACATCAGTATTTAGGAACTGGGTTTGATATAGCGTTCAGATGGGGGGAAATCACCCCTGGAAAAGCCAAATTTGGAAGATGCACACCAATTTACGAATGTCAACATGTGCTATCTGCCATCAGGGGGGATCAAGGGACGTGTTTGGGGGGAGCAAGCCCTTCCTCAACGCTACTTTATAATTGAGGAAGGGGTTGCACCCCCAAAACGCGTCCATTGATCTCCCGTGATGGCAGATAGCACATGTTGGCACACTGTGTGCATCCTCCAAATTTGGCTTTTCTAAACATTTAAAAAAGTTTGGTACGATAAAACAGGTGATTTTGTGGGGTTTAAATTCGCCCCAAAACATCAATGATGTTATTATTTTTTTTAATAACATCACTGATTTGTTGCTGGATGTTTTGCAATTGGAGATTACACCCCATAATCTCCCCGATCAGTATCTGGGCACTTTCAGATGTAAAGCGTTCTGGATCACGATCACCTAAAAAGAGATAAAGAACAAAAAAAAAGTCTCAAAAATCTGCCACCATCCATCTCTTTTACCTGAGCCTGTGGTCGCAGACACTCACCTGTTGTGGTGCCAATCTCCACCACGTCTTCTTCTTCCTCCTGCTCAGCTTCTTGGGTTGGGGGTATTTCCCCTTCTTCCAGAGGGGGGGGGTCTCTGGTCTCCTGGGATGAGGGGTGTCCTCCGAGTCTTTTATCCCCTATGTAAAACAAAAATGGTATACTTAGCACACAGATATTTGATGGCAGAACTATAGAAATAGGAAACATTGCTTGGAAGTGGGGTACAATTGTCTATTTTAGCAGAGTTCCAAGATATATATTTTTTATTGCCCTTTGTCAAGCTGCAATACTTTACCTGTTTGGTACAAGCTTCACAGATGTAGCCCCCCCTATAGTATACACTGGAGCACCTGTGTGGCCCCCCCTAATAAAAATGGTGTTCTTGTGTCCCACACTAGTGCTCCAGTGTCCAGATGTGAAAACAGCTGCTCAGTGTCCTCTCCTTACACACAATCTAGTTTGCATTTCATTCTAGTAACAAACCCATCTACACAAACAAATATTTGGCATCCAAGTAGGCCCCCAAAAATGTGTGAAAATGCATATGGCCTAAACAATGGTGTTCTAGAGGCCGAAAGAAAAATGTTTGATACGAACGAATAATGTGCCCATGAACATTAAAGTTGACCTTTTGAAACGTTACAACTAATAAAAGCATATGGAGCAGAACGAACGTAATAAAGACCGAAAGAATAGGAACACAGCACAACTACTTACTTTTTTGCAGCACTCTCCGGATCTTTCGGTACTGCTCTGGCTCTCTCAACTTCAGGTCCGACCACCGCTTCCTGAGCTGATCATTAGACCTTCGTACCCCGAAATTCCGCTCTAGACTCCTGACCACTTTCGCCATGATCTTGGCCTTTCGGATGTTCGGGTTGGGGTAAGGCCCATATTTTCCGTCATAGTCGGACTTCCTCATGATGTCGACCATCTCCAACATCTCCCCAAACGACATATTTGTGGCCTTAAAACGTCTCCTTCTGGATCGGGACGTGCCTGGATCCGCCCTTTCCTCCTCCTCCTCGTTGCTACAATTAGCCCGCACCTGCTGTATGTCCGCCATCATGCTCTTCCCCCACTGCGCCGAACGAAAAGGGGCGGGGAATACACTAGAAAGAACGTCAGGGGCGGGCGGAGTTACACGCATGCGCAGTGTATATAAAGCGTAACACGCGTGCGTATTACGTTTGATCTGTGAGCGGAGGAAGGAGCATTGGACGCGGCGATCGTAAGAACGAAGGTAAGAGACAAACTTGGGCCTATACTGCTTCTATAGATTGAGGCCTATATTGTAACAAGATTAGGAGAGTTTGGTGTGACATTAGGCTTTGTCTTGTGTTGTGTCTTGCAGTGAACATGGATATGGTCCTGAAAGATAAGGACTTCATTTCAGTCTTCATAGAGATGCTAAGGGAGCTGCCCTGTCTGTGGGAGATTAAACACCCCCATTACAAGAACCAAGCAAAGAGGAAGGCAGCACTGGAGCAATTGTGTGAAATTGTGAAGCAGGTGATCCCCACGGCAGACATCACTTATTTAAAGATTTTCATTGGTGGCTTGAGGAGCACATATCTGAGGGAGCACAATAAAGTCCTGGATTCACAGAGATCCGGAGCAGCAGGTGACATCTATGTCCCCAGGATGTTGTACTACGACAGGCTGCACTTTCTGGCAGGCCAGACTGAACCCAGGCCATCCCTCTCCAGTCTTCCTTCCACGCTTCCTTCCCCCCCGGCTGAGGCTTCTGACGCCCAACCTGGGCCTTCCAGGCCACATGTAGAGGAGCCCAGATTGAGCCAGGTATAGCATTCCTCTAAATATTTCTGCTTGTCCAATCAATGATGTGAACTAGATGTTAGTTGGGAGTACTAATTAAGGATTGTGATTGATGATGCAAAACATTACAACTATGTCCCTTTTTCATACACAGGGAAGTCTCAGCCAGGAGGTGGCCGGGCCGAGCCGGCTGGCTGATCTGCAGGTCCCTCCACCCCCCCTGGAAAGAGAAAGTGGCAGTAGGAGGAGTGGCCTAGAGGAGGCGGCTATCAGATTTTTTTGTAGGGCTACAGAGGTCCTGGGAGCACCACACACCAGGCAGGAGAACATTGCTGCATTCATAGCATATAAAATGCAGAGGATGGAGGAGGGCCAAAAAGCCATGTGTGAGGCCCTCATATCTGAGGCTCTGGCGAAAGGTGTGAGGGGCCAAATTACACCTCACACACAGCTTTGGGATGGTCCTCCTCCTCCTCCTGCAGGTCCTACTCCTCCTCCAGGTCCTACTCCTCCTCCTGCCACATCTCCAACTGCACAGCCACAGCCCGGAAGGAAGTGTGAAAGGAAGACCAGAGAGTGATTGCCCTGGATCCAGTCTGGTCGGCCAAAAGATGCAGCCTCTTGTGGTACCACAGCCTGCGGACACAGATGTCATCTGCTGCTATCCGAGTCTCTGTGAATCCCGGACCAGACTGCCCTCCCTTACATATGGACTCCTCAGACCACCAATTTTGATGTTTAAGAATTGATGTCTGCCGTGGGGGTCCCAGGCTTCACTAATTTCTGCTGTTGATCCAGTGTTGCCTTCCTCTTTGTTTGGTTCTGATCCCTTAATAAAGGATTTTTGTTTTGAATTATACTCTCCTATGTGTTTTACTTCAAAAATGACAGTTGGTTTGTGAGGATTCAGGTACATTTCAAATATACAATGTGAAATGAACAAGGGTCACCAACAACAAACAATCTCCTTGAGATTAAATAATAAAAGATATCAATGGTGTTGGGGTAACTTGACACACAAAACACACACAAAAATATTCTGGAGTAAAAATAAAAATAACATTGAACAAAGATCAGCCTTGGAAAAAATCCAAACATTAAAGAAAAAAAAAGGCTTAAAATCAAAAAAAAAAAAAAAAACATAAAAAATATAAAACTGTCAGATGTGACAACTAATAACAATATATTCAGGGAATCCCACTAAAAAAACACAAATAAAACTTTGTGAGAAGTGTGTGTGAATATGAGCATCAAAACTACTTAGTTCTTGTCACATTATAAAGAAGAAGAGAGTGCGCTGTATTAAACCATTTTTTACATTGCAGCGTGACGAAAGTGCTGTATCCATTGCGAACGCTAAGTTTACCAGAACGAGTTGTCCCGTGTCGGAATTTCTTCTGAGCATGCGTGGCACTTTGTGCGTCGGAACAGGCCACACACAGTCGGAATTGACGCGATCGGATTTTGTTGTCGGAAAATTTTATCTCCTGCTGTCCAACTTTGTGTGTCGGAAAATCCGATGGAAAATGTCCGATGGCGCCCACACACGGTCGGAATTTCCGACAACACGCTCCGATCGGACATTGTCCATCGGAAAATCCGACCGTGTGTACGGGCATAAGACCGGGATGCCATTAAAGTTCATGTATGTGTAAAGGCAGGGGTCCGAATACTTTTGGTAATAAAGGGGTTTATTTACTAAAGGCAAATCCACTTTGCACTACAAGTGCAGTTGGAAGTGCAGTCACTGTAGATCTGAGAGGAAGATCTGAAATGAGGGGAAGCTCTGCTGATTTTATCATCCAATCATGTCCCCGTCAAATCTACAGCGAATGCCCTTCCAAGTGCACTTGTATTGCAAAGTGGATTTGCCTTTAGTAAATAAACCCCATAGTGTATAATTAGAACATGAGCATGCTTGAATGGTAAAGCCCTTTAGTCCAGTGACAATTCTTCATGTTTTGAACATACTGTATGTAAAAACCCACATTTTAGGTTAAAAGACCCCCCCCCCCCATAATATGTATTTCCTGAAAGCAGAATTTCTGTAAAAGAAAATGAATTCAGTTCCAATTTTTATATGCTATAGTTTGTTTTACTGCATGTCAAGCCTTAAAACTGCATGTGTGGTAAGGCGACAAACTACAGTACCCTAACTTGTCTATATGAGACACTTTAAGGCTGGGTTCACAGTTATGTGAATTGGATGCGGGTTTCTACGCATCTAATTCGCATGACAGGAGAGTGTGCCAGGCTCTCAATGGGTCCGCATTTGGAAAGGGTCCTGTGTGTCTTTGGCTCCGAATCAGGTGCAAATTCATGCAAAAATTCGGACCTGATTCGCACCTGAATCGGTGAACAGGGACACACTGGAAACCCTGCTGTGAGCCGAGGCTGCAGCAACTGTGAACCCCGCCTTAGCTATCCGTGACCTTTAATAACTGCTTCCCGACTGGCTCCTGTATATATAGGACGGGCAGAATAGCTCTGCTGCGCAAATCGCCGTATATATACTGCGCTGCTTTAAGAGCCATAGCAGGCTCATGCACGCCCGCTGCATGGCGGAGGACCCCATGCGCGTGGCTGGTGGGCGCGATCCCCGCTGGCCACCTGCGATTGCGGTCATGAGAGCAGGAACGGGGATTTGTGTGTGTAAACACACAAATCCCTGTCTTGTCACGGGAGGAGAAACAGATCGTGTGTTCCTACTAAGTAGGAACAACGATCTGTCTTCTCTCCCAGTCAGTCCAATCCCCTCACAGTTAGAACACACCTAGGGAACACGCACTTAACCCCTAGATCTCCCCCTAGTGTTTACCCCTTCCCTGCCAGTGACATTTATATAGTAATCGGTGGCTATTTTTAGCTCTGATCGCTGTATAAATGTCAATGGTCCCAAAAAAGTGTCAAAAGTTGATTTGTCCGCCGCAATATCTCAGTCCAGATAAAAATCACTGATTGCCGCCATTACTAGTAAAAAAAATAAATAAATGGCTAAAATCCATCCCTTATTTTGTAGATGTTATAACTTTTGCACAAGCCATTCAATATAGGCTTATTGCGATTTTTTTACCAAAAATATGTAGAAGAATACATATCGGTCTAAACTGAGGAAAAAATGTAAACCTTTTTTTTTTCATTTGGGATATTTATTATAGCAAAAAGTAAAAGATATTGGGGTTGATTTAATAAAGGCAAATCCACTTTGCACTATAAGTGCACTTGGAAGTGCAGTTGCTGTAGATCTGAGGGGAAGATCGAAATTAGGAGAAGCTCTGCTGATTTCTATCATCCAATCATGTGCAAGCAAAAATGCTGTTTTTTATTTTCCTTTCATGTCCCCTCAGATCTACAGTGACTGCACTTCCAAGTGCACTTGTAGTGCAAAGTGGATTTTCCTTTAGTAAATAAACCCCATTGTGTTTTTTTCAAAATTGTTGCTCTTCTTTTGTTTATAGCGCAAAAAATTAGAACCGCAGAGGTGATCAAATACCGCCAAAAGTAAGCTCTATTTGTGGGAAAAAAATTACATAAATTTTGTTTGGGTACAGCGTTGCACAACCGTGCAATTGTCAGTTAAAACTTTGCAGTGCAATATCGGAAAAAATGGCCTGGTCAGGAAAGGGGTAAATTCTTCTGGGGCTGAAGTGGTTAAAAAATGTACAATTTAGCCTTGAAAAAGGACTAAAAATTCAAGATGCTGCTCCTAAAGCCTTCAGTAGTGTTTGTCACTATGTTTGGGGTTTGGTTTGTCAAACAAGCAGCAAACGAAACTTTGCCCACTTTACTCATCACTACTGTAAGGCTTTATGAAAATATGGAAAATATTCCATTAAAAGCACTTAACACCCAATGATTCTGAACTCAACCCAATGATTCTGAAAAGAACTCACCTAATTCAAGCAAGCTTGTGCACCAGCATTGGTAACATTACCTACACATGAGGCAAATTCAAGTAGTTCTTACTACCGACCCTTTAAGAATCTATCGCGTTGGCAGCAATAAATTCCTAAATATTTACCGCCAGTTCTCCAGTTAGAAAACTGGCGGTAATTAAGACCAACTATGATGTGGCATACAGAGGTATGCCAGTGCTCAGAACGGCATCACTATGCTGGGAAGATGTTATGTGTGTATGTGACTGCTTCCCACACAAGGCTGCAACCCCTGCCTCAATTAACTACTGGCCGACTGCAGGCGATTCTCCAGCCAAAAGCTAAATGTAAGCAAAAGGGCCAGGGATACAGCTGATGCCATTATTTAAATATGGCCAAAAAGCATATTTGGGAAATTACTTGTAACTGAGTAGGTGTAGCCTGGTAGGGAACTGAGACTAGTTCCTCATTAGGACTGCTTCAATTTTGAGTGGCAGTGCACAGTAATGGGATTGGGCTGAATAGTCTATGGAGTGTCTCTCATATCTCTATGAAATAAAGGCTTATCATTCTTTAGTCCAAAATAAGAGCTGGTAGGGTTCTTTAACATAATACAGGAAGTGTGAAGTGGACATAGGGAAGCTCTGGATTTCCATCAAGATCAATATTTTTTGTTTTGTTTTTGCACACAGATATATGGTAACAATATGCTTCTAACGGTATAAACAACAGACCATACAGAAACAGGACTCTGATGTTTGTGGTGTGCAAAGACTATTTCCTCTGCCCGTCTCTTCACCTGTATCAAAGCTTAATTCTCAAGCTTGGCCTTCAAGAACCACTGTCAAAAACCTTGTGTGGGCCAGAGGACATGGCTACCTATAATTTCACAGGAATTCACTGGACTACAGTGTTTCGGAGTGCTATCCTGTAGTCAGATTATAGGTGTGCACAGTGGACTGAAAACACTGGCACAAAAATCAGACACTATGGTTAGCGTTGTTTCTATACAGAAGTGGAAAAGTATTTGTACTGACAATTTTTCTGAAAAGGATGTCCAATTGCAGTGAGCATAGTGAGAGAAAGCATTTAAACTTGACTTTTTTAGAGGGGGACAGTTTTATAAACGATGCCTTCAAATACGAACAGCTAAATGCCACTGTGTATAAGAACAAGCTGTATGTTTAAAAATGCCAGATGAAAATGCACTGTATATTGTAAATGTTTCCAACTAACAAATAAAATACATCCTAAAAGCTACTTTTTGCAGTATTTATCAGATGCATTTTGGAATAGATGGATTCATTACATAATCCTATACAGTTCATTTACTGCCATCAGATCACGCATCTCCTATTTTGCAACGTGGTGATCATGTCTATAGAATCTGCATTCTTTCCCTGGTTGTTTCCATGTCCTTTCTTCTGCTAAACAAGTCAGATAGGAAAACATACAAACCCAGAAGGCTTCACTGTTGACTGAAAGTGCATAAATCCGCATAAGATGTCCATCCTGTTGTTTACTGCAGTTCATATTTAAGTCAGCTGAAGAGGACATGTGTTGAAATGGCTGTCCGTGCACATTTTAGTCCTTGTTATTTCTTGGCATTGCTGTCACTAGAGAGCCAAGATAGAACTCATTCAACCAGAGCTGTATCAGCCCTAATAGTCAGCTTAGGTCAATTGTCCCACTTGAGATTTGAAGAGCAGGAACAAAGAGTTCATTACACACTTTTACAAAACATTGTTTTCTTGACATAGCATTGCTCACATGATAATTACCTCCTCCTTCAATGCCATCTCTGCATCCTACCTTCTGCTGCTGCTAGTGTTTGTCATTTTGTTTATGAAGAATATTTTAAAAGAAAACTAATTATTTCAAACCAGACTGTTATTGTAAAAAAAAAAAAGAAAAATGAAAAATGAATTAAGCAATCTCTGAACCAACGCAAGGGCTCTTTATGTCTACCGCAGAAAATTCTTGGTCTTTCATTCTCATCCATTTATCCATGCCAGATATGTGCCCACAATTTTCAGCATTATTAGACTTTGGGGAGTTCATTTAATTTGGTTGTAATTACAGAGGATTTTTTAAGTCATAAATATAGACAATGTTTAATAAATCCCAGGTGCTTAACATCTGAAAACTCTTTCATGGTGGTAATACAGATTAATATAGAAGTGTCACTTTACACCGAATTCCATTTTAACACTGCCTTCATAAAAAATGTGTACATTTAACCAAATCAAAATTCAGATGAGAGAGTAAGGTTAAATCATAAGTCTTGTTTTTTCACTATTACATATTTAAAAAAATTAATTTCTGTAGTTGCTAACATAGAAACCAAATTTATGGGTAAAAATTGGTAAACTAAAGACATTTATTTTCATTACTATACTCTCTGTCTTTTTATACTGAGTTCTAAAGCCTGATACGCACTTTTTGTTTTTTTGGTTTGAACGGAAAAAAGCTGTAAGCTCTCTGCTCTCTGCCATTTGCTGAGTGTGCTGATCGGGAGTCGGTCGGCTGCTGGTTTTCCAGCATGACTGTCCAACATACACACGGGCTGAATGTCGGGCATTTTTTTGAACTGGCAAATGTCTCCCAACATTCGACCCGTGTGTAAACTATCCAGCTTTACTGTACATACACTTACAAACACACAGCATCAATTTTACAAATATCTGTAAAAAAAAAAAAAAAAAAAAAAAAAAGGTTTTGCTCCCACATGATTAAAAAGGTTAATCTTCATTTCATTCACTAAGGAAAGTAAAACATCACTTTGCTTAGTGAACAGATTATACTCCTTTAGTAACCCAACCTCAATGGGCCCAATGTGTCAAAGGTACTCCACGTTACTATTGATGGACAACTAAATTATATCTTCACAGCATTTGCTATGCACCTGCAATGCATAGCAACATGCATTTGCAAGCTATAGTGTACTGAATTTATACAAATGTGCTTTGATATGGAGTATATTCTTCAGGGTCCCTCAGCTCTATTAAACCCCGCCAACATACTCTTCAGGAGGGGGGATCAGAAAAGTTAGACTTCAACTAAGGCCCCAGCCAGCAGCACAAGTGTCACATTACATTTATAGTAACCAATATCCTTTTTTTTTTTACTAAATGTAGGCTTTAACCACTTGCCGACTGGCTCACGCCGATATACGTCGGCAGAATGACTCTCCTGTTGCTCTTTTTTTTGTTTATAGCGCAAAAAATAAAAACCGCAGATGTGATCACATATCATCAAACAAAAGCTCTATTTGTGGGAAAAAAGGACGTCAATTTTGTTTGGGTACAGCGTTGCACAACCGCGCAATTGTCAGTTAAAGCGACGCACTGCCGTATCGCAAAAAATGTTCTGGTCATTAAGGGGGAAAATTCTTCCAGGGCTGAAGTGGTTAAAGTGTTACTAAACCCACAACAGTAAAATCAGTCTGTATATGCAGTAAAGCATGCTTGTTATACTCACTGTGGAACCTAAGGGGTTAATCCTCTGCATTGTGTAAAAAGGCAGTTTGAGCCTGTCTTTTTTGTTGCTCCACTTCTTCCACAGTCCCCAAACCATCTCCTCATAAAACAGAGCCTTGGGAACAAGCTGCACATGCTCAGTTTGGTGTGTATTGCTAGAGAGATTTTTTACTTGAAAGAGTGCATGTGATCAGCACAGAGCCAATCAGCACTGTCCAGATAGAGGGTCAGGGGTCCTGCAGTCTCATAGCACAGTCAGAGTAGAATGAAAACTCCTCCTACAAGCGTTAAAGTGGATGTAAACCCCATTCATGAAATCTGACCTATGCACATACTGTATATCTGTAGTGTTTACTGATCTCTCTCCAAAGCCCTAAGTCCATAGTCTTTCTGCTGCTCCGTTCCTCTGTTATCAGCATGATAACATCTGACAAGTTCTCCAACACAGGAGATAAAAGCAGCTGGAAATTTGTGTCGGGGAGGTAACTTAGAGACAGATAAGTAGAGAGCTTGTCTATTCACAGCGCAGCTGTGCAAGTTTCTATGTTTATCCGCCTATGTGGGGGGGGGGTGACTTACCTCCAATTAGCTCTCACACAGTGTATGCCCAGACTCCCCTCCCACTGCTGAAACAGGAAGAACAATTTCTAACACGATGTGCACATTCGAAATAATATCGAAAGTTGAAGACAGCAGATATACATGTAGGGAGATTTGTTTCATCTCCAAGTTTCATCTGAGGCTGTTCACTTCACTGGGTATATATGAGGGTTTACATCCACTTTAACCAGATACTGATAGAAGTCACAAGACTGCTCTATCTGCTGATAAGAAAAGGTATTTAGCAGTTTATATTTACTAAAACTATTGCATTTCCATGTTCTGTGTACTGTAGGAGACCATATATAGTGAATCCAAGGTCCTGGGTTTAGTAACACTTTAAGGCTACTTTCACACTGAGGCACTTTACAGGTGCTATAGCACTAAAAATAGCTCCTGCAAAGCGCCTCTCCTCTCACTCCAGTGTGAAAGCCCGAGTGCTTGCACACTTGAGTGGTGCACTGGCAGAATGCTCAAAGAAGTCCTGCAAGCAGCATCTTTGAAGTGCTGTAGGAGCGGTGCAAACACCGCTCCTAAAGCGCCCCTGCCCATTGAAATCAATGGGCAGCGCCGCCGAAGTGCCTGCAAAGCACCGATGCAGCGGCACTTTACCCGCGCTTTTAACCCTTTTTCAGACATTAGTGGGGGTTAAAAGGGCCCCGCTAGCGGCCAAAAAGTGCTGCAAAAATGCTGGTAAATTGCCGCTAAGAATAGTGGCGCTTTACCGCCGACGCCCGCACTGCCCCAGTGTGAAAGTGCCCTTAGTCACAGAGTGTTTGTTCAGTTTCTTGAAATGCTGGTTTCATTCCATAGAACTTTTAGTAGTTTATTCTAACATATTATACATTTTGTTCCTGAAGAAATCTTGCAGCCAAGTAGGGGGAAAAGCTCTGACACATCTGTGTGGTGTCAAAGTTTGCTAGGCCCCCCTCCCATTACTATTGGTTTGACAGGAAGTGGCAGGCAAGCTTAGAAACTATAAGGAAGCACCAGAGCTTTGCCTATTGGAACAGCCCAACATTCAGCCATATCTGTAGGGTTTATAAAACTACTGCAGGTATGTGCAGTTTTTTTGTTTTTACTCTAGTAAAGGACTCAAATGAAAATAACTGTCACTTTTCTGAAAATAAGGAAACTTATCTTGGTGTATTACATCTGATGTGTAAATTGAGCCTAGAGTCTCTTTAAATACAATCTACAATATGAGAACTTATTGTCATGTAATTTAATTTGTCCAATAACATGGTGGGATCTACAGAATCTGTGAACATCACCGAAAGCAGAAAAATCAATATGCACAAAATTCACACACCGTGCTAAACCATTACATATCCATCATCTATCCACCTTAGTGATTCATATCAGTCATTACATATAGCATTAATAAGTACTGAAATCCCTCCACAATAATAAAACCTTTTGTTCAGTAGTAATATCATACTAGAGATTGATTGCAATTAATTAGAGCTAGGCAAAGAATGAGAAAGAAGACAGACAAGAGGGAGCACAAGTTATTATTCAATTTACAGTGGTGTGCTTTCCTATTTTGGAGTATTTCTTATAATAAAACTAGGGAAGCATGGGCTCAGGAACTGAACAGCAGAATGTTATAAGTGTCAATGGACATGATAAAATAAATGAAAAAATAAGTTAAAATGAATGGTCCAAATTAAAACAGGTCACACTGGAACAAGGAGTCTCCTCAACAGCCTTACCAATGTCCAGAGAATCATAGATTAAAAAAATAGCTTCAAAGTCAGATTATAACTGTTTGCTATATGTCCAGTTGTCAACAAGAGATTCTTCCTGGACTTGTAAGTGTAAAAGCAGATGAACAAATTAAAAAATACATCTTGCCTTCTTAGAAAAAGGAGGTATTTTCAGCTAATTTATACTAATCTAAAAGGTGCCATTATACTTAAGACCAATTATAATAAAAACATATACAACAACTCAAAGCATTTAAACTTATTAGTGCTGAAGTGCCTACTCAGCAGATTGTCAAAGGAATTTCATTGGCCGAGAACAGATGTGTTGCTGGCAGGTATCTTCATCAGCTTTTCAGCATACCTGAAATGGCAATTTTGTGCAAAACATGTACTGTATATTCACACAAAAAAAAGTCAAAAGGAAATTTGGGCAATTAAAAGCAATCTTATTTTGCCTATGCATTCCTTTAAAAGCCTATGGTATAATATTTCAGTTCACCTTATGTAGCTGTTAGAAATCTTCATACCATGTTGCCACATAACAGCTTAAAGGTGAAATTAAGCTTGCGGAAAGAGTGTTCGACTGAGCAGCAGAGGACAACACTTATGTAAGGGTGTTTCAGTGTTTCATATGAGATGACCATCTCGTGGCAGCATTTAGACCCACTCACTTTGTAGCATCTAGGTAACTGGAAAAAATTAAACCCTCTTTAAATAGGAGCTTGGGTTGTCGTGTTGATTTTCTTTAAAGTGTTACTAAACCCAGGACCCTGCATTCACTATATCTGGTCTCCCACAGTACACAGTACATGGAAAATGCAATTATTTTAGTAAATATAAGTTGCTAAATACCTTTTCTCATCAGCAGTATATAGCAGTCTTGTGACTTCTCTCAGTGAATGGTTAAAGCTCGTAGGAGGAGTTTTCATTCTACTCTGACTGTCCTATGAGGCTGCAGGACCTCTGACCCTCTGTTTGTACAGTGCTGATTGGCCCTGTGCTAATCACATGCACCCTCACAAGAAAATAATAAAACTCTATAGCAATACACACGAAACTGAGCATGAGCAGAGTGCTCCTAAGGCTCTGTTCTACCAGCAGATGGATTGGGGACTGTGGAAGATTTTACTGTTGTGGGTTTTTATAACACTCCAATGCCTCCATGTAGAAGGGCCTTGAGCTTGCAAGTGGGGCTCCCTTCTAAGAACACCTTGACCCCAGGTATTACTACTTAATTATGGAAAGTAGTAAAGGCGTCCTTTATTGTGTTGAAAATGCTTTAATAAAGGCTCCTACAGTTTCTCTGGCTAGAAGTTGCTGGGTGGGTCCCAGCATCCAGTATCCATTAGTTTACAGCTACCACTTGAGCAATGCAGCTACAAATCAAGATGTTCTTTTGTTACTCTGTTTCACATTAGCATATGACTAATCCAATTGATGTGCACTAGGCAAAAAGCCCCCAGCACTGGGGCCTCCTAAAAAGCAGACAGCCTGCTCACTGGGAGAACTTCCCTTGAGTTAAGGACACTTCTAGAACAAGCCCCAGCTGTTTTTTTTTAAAGCTGGCCCAAACCACAGGTGACACATTTACCAGGGGTTGACAAATGTGCAAGACAAGGAAGAACTTCCTGTATTGCACCCCGTCACAGAATTCTAGAGCACATTCAACAGTCTCAGGCAGATCATATGACACAGAAAGTCCCTGTGTGCCATATTCTAGAAGAGACCATGAAAAACATCAAAACACTTTAAAAAAAGCAGGGCTGTTATGGAACACATTCATACACTTACATGAGTTTGAGGAAGAAAAAATATTCAGGATTGCTGTTGCCAGTACTAGATATTAGGGATGGGCGAACGGTTCGGCCCGAGCATAAGTTCGGGCCGAACTTTTGTTGTGCTATGTGCCCTGATTGGCTGAAGCAGTGCAAGCTTCAGCCAATCAGGGCACATAGCACTGTCAGAGTCATGATTGGACACTGTCATTATGACTTTATCCAATCATGGCTCAATCCCGCCCCACAGTATAAAAGTATTCTTTCAATGGCAGCCATTTTCAGTGTGATTTCTGCATGGAGAGAGATAGAACAGGGCTCTGTTCAGTGCTATTAGTTAGCGTGCTATACTGTGCTATTTTGCTTCAATTGTCAGTGTAGAATATTAGTTTAGTATCAGTCTAGGGATAGTGTGAGTGTAGTGAGGAGGACCATCATTCAGCTTTGCATAGTGTGTAGCTAGAGTAGGGACAGCTCAGATAGTTTCACTGTAGCGTAGTGAGACCGTGTCATTCATATATACATTAATGTAGAATAGGGACAGCTCATATAGTTTCAGTGTAGTGTAGTGAGACTGTGTCAGTAATCCTTACATTAGTGTATAGCTAGAGTAGGGACAGTTCAGATAGCGTCAGTGTAGTGATGGTTAAACACCATCTATTTGATTGCATTACTGCCAGTTTAACGCCATTTACTTCTGTGTGCGCTATTGCCAGTTTAACGCCATTTACTTCTCTATGCCTTACTGCCAGTTTAATGCCATATCATTTTGTGTGCGTTAGTGCCAGTTTAACGCCATATAGCTTTGTGTGCTACTACCAGTTTAATGCCATTTACTTCTGTGTGTGTTACTGCCAGTTTAATGCCATATTGTTTTGTGTGCATTACTGCCAGTTTAACGCCTTATAGTTCTGTGTGCGTTTCTGCCAGTTTAATGCCCTATAGTTCTGTGTGCGTTATTGCCAGTTTAATGCCATATAGTTTTGTGCGTCATCGTCAGTTTAACGCCATTTAATTCTGTGTGCGTTACTGCCAGTTTAACGGCATTTACTTCTGTGTGCGTTACTGCCAGTTTAATGCCATAAAGTTTTATGTGCGTTACTGCCAGTTTAACGCCATATAGTTTTGTGCATTACTGCCAGTTTAACGCCATTTACTTCTGTGTGTGTTACTGCCAGTTTAACGCCATATCGTTTTGTGTGCGTAACTGCCAGTATAAAGCCATATAGTTCTGTGTGCGTTACTGCCAGTTTAACACCATATAGTTTTGTGTGCGTTACTGCCAGTTTAATGCCATATAGTTCTGTGTGTCACTGTACATTTGGTGCATTATATTGCAATATATTATAGTGTATCCCTGGAGTGTGTCTGTGTAGTGTGAGTACTCAAATTAAAGTGCACCAAACACCACTTTACACTGATTAAAGTGCATCTACGTACAGATTTCAACTTCTTCTTTACATTTGCTTATAAGCACCGACCCCTCCCTCCCAATAATGTCTGGGAGGACAACAAGGAGAAGCAGACGTTCCTTTGGCACTGTAAGGGGGCCAGCAAGAAATGTGTCCACAGGCAAAGGTGGAGGTGGTGGTCAATCCTCAGGCTCTGTGTAGAGAGTTTGCCCGTTCTATCCAGCCACAGCATGCAGATGAGGTGGTGGACTGGCTTACTAAACCTTCCTCATCCTCCTCATCCTCTGTCACGCAAGCAGAGACAAGTGTTCAGTCCCCTGCAGTTGCCAGAGTGGATAAACCTGCCTCCTTGTCCACATCTATTCCTGCCATAGCCCCAACAGCAGCCGTTGAGGAGTCAGCTGAGTTATTTGACCACAACGTCAGCCACTTGTTCCTTGATGATACCCAACCATTACTGGATTCAGATGTGTTGGTTCTGAGGTTGAGGATGACAGGAACATGAGCCCAGAGAGAGGGAGGAACACTGGTAGACAAATTGGCATTCATGTTCCCCAAGCCGCAGCGTATTGCCAAGCTGTCTCCAGTGGTAATGATGAAGATGGAGGAGATGGAGATGATGATGATGATGAGGTCACTGATGTGACTTGGGTGCCAGATAGAGCAGAGGAGGAAACTGCAGGTGAGGCGGCACAAAACCAAGGAGGCCGACATCAAGAAAGAATAGAGATCAGCCACCCTATTCCATCACATTCTGCAGCTGTTATCTCCCGGCTAAGGATGAGCCGAACACCCCCCTGTTCGGTTCGCACCAGAACATGCGAACAGGCAAAAAATTAGTTTGAACACGTGAACACCATTAAAGTCTATGGGACTCGAACATGACTAATCAAAAGTGCTAATTTTAAAAGCTTAAATGCAAGTTATTGTCATAAAAAGTGTTTGGGGACCCGGGTCCTGCCCCATGGGACATGGATCAATGCAAAAAAAAGTTTTATAAACGGCCGTTTTTTTGGGGGCAGTGATTTTAATAATGCTTAAAGTGAAACAATAAAAGTGTAATATTCTTTTAAATTTCGTACCTGGGGGGTGTCTATAGTATGCCTGTAAAGGGGCGCATGTTTCCCATGTTTAGAACAGTCTGACAGCAAAATTACATTTCAAAGGAAAAAAAGTCATTTAAAAATACTCGCGGCTATTAATGAATTGTCAGTCCGACAATACACATAAAAGTTCATTGAAAAAAACGGCAGGGGTTTTCCCCACAGGGGAACCCCGAATCAAATTTAAAAAAAAATGGCATGGGGTCCCCCTAAATTCCATACCAGGCCCTTCAGGTCTGGTATGGATATTAAGAGGAACCCCGCACCAAAATTAAAAAAAAAAAAAAAAAGGCCTGAAGGGTCTGGTATGGATTTTAGGGGAAACCCAGCGCCAAGATTTAAAAAAAAATGGCATTGGATCCCCCCAAAAATCCATACCAGACCCTTATCCGAGCATGCAACCTGGCAGGCCGCAGGAAAAGAGGGGGGACGAGAGAGCGCCCCCCCTCCTGAACCATACCAGGCCACATGCCCTCAACATTGGGAGGGTGCTTTGGGGTCCCCCCCAAAGCACCTTGTCCCCATGTTGATGGGGACAAGGGCCTCATCCCCACAACCCTTGCCCGGTGATTGTGGTGGTCGCAGGCGGGGGGCTTATCGGAATCTGGAAGCACCCTTTAACAAGGGGACCCCCAGATCCCCCCCTCCTGTGTGAAATGGTAAGGGGGGTACAAAAGTACCCCTACCATTTCACAAAAAAAGTGTCAAAAATGTTAAAAATGACAAGAGACAGTTTTTGACCATTCCTTTATTTAAATGCTTCTTCTTTCCATCTTCTTTCTTCTATCTTCTTTTTTCTATCTTCCTTCGGATTCTTCCTCCATCTTCTTCTTCCTCTGGTTCTTCCTCCAATCCTCTGCTTCTTGCTCCGTTGTTCTCATCTGGCATCTTCCTCCGCTGCGTCTTCTTCCCTTCTTCGTTCTCGGCCATTTAAATAGCATTTAAATAAAGGAATTGTCAAAAACTGTCTCTTGTCATTTTTAACATTTTTGACACTTTTTTTGTGAAATGGTAGGTACCCCCTTACCATTTTCACACGGGGGGGCGGGATTTGGGGGTCCCCTTGTTAAAGGGGGCTTCCAGTTTCCGATAAGCCCCCCGCCCGCAGACCCCCACAACCACTGTCCCTATTAACATGGGGACAAGGTGCTTTGGGGGGGCACCCTCCCAATGTTGAGGGCATGTGGCCTGGTACGGTAAAGTGCGAGCGCCCCCCCTCTTTTCCTGTAGCCTGCCAGGTTGCATGCTCGGATAAGGGTCTGGTATGGATTTTTAAAAATTTTGGCACTGGGTTCCCCTTAAAATCCATACCAGACTTGATGGGTCTGGTATGGACTTTGAGGGGGACCCCACACCTTTTTTTTTTTAATTTGGCAGGGGGTTCCCCTTAATATCCATACCAGACCTGAAGGGCCTGGTATGGAATTTAGGGGGACCCCCACGCCATTTTTAAAAAAAATTTTGGTTCGGGGTTCCCCGAAAAAACTGCCGTTTTTAAAACTTTTTTTTTTGCATTGATCCATGTCCCCTGGGGCAGGACCCAGGTCCTCAAACACTTTTTATGACAATACCATGCATATAAGCCTTTAAAATTAGCACTTTTGATTTCTCCCATAGACTTTTAAAGGGTGTTCCGCGGCTTTTGAATTTGCTGCGAACACCCCAAATTGTTCGCTGACCGGCGAACTTGCGAACAGCCGATGTTCGAGTCGAACATGAGTTTGACTCAAACTCGAAGCTCATCCCTACTCCCGGCCCACTCCCCAAAGCTCAGCTGTCTGGGCCTTTTTCAGCACATCTGCAGCAGATCGCACTGTTGCTATCTGCAAACTGTGTCTCAGGCACATCAAACGTAGCAAAAACACCAACCATTTGGGTGCCACATGTTTAACAAGGCATTTAACGTCCAACCACTCAGCCCATTGGCAAGAGCACCTAAAAGCCACACAAAAGGGGCACAGATCTGTTCCTCCTCCTCCTACTTACCCACTTCAGTCTGCCCCTGCGATACTTAGTCATTACCTCTAAGCAGCCTCCACTGACAGGGATGATGGTATAGCACAGGGTGTCCCAGGTCTAGCAGCACATCTGCCAGCAGCACAAAACCAGCTGTAGACTGTAGCCGAAAAATTTCTCTGCCCCATCTGCTTCAGCGGAAAAAAAATACAGTTCTGCCACCCACATGCCCCAGCGTCTGAATGCAAGCTTGTCAAAGCTGTTGGCGCTCTAACTTCTGCGTATCAGCCTGGTGGATTTTGCCCCCTTCCGTGAATTTGCACAATGTGCTGTACCACAATGGTAGGTTCCCAGTCGCTACTACTTTTCATGTAAGGCCGTTTCATATTTCCATCATCTTGTGAAAGGGAAAGTTCTGGCATCGATAAGCAAGGCAGTCAACCGTAAAATCCACCTTACTGTTGACACGTGGTCCAGCAAGCATGGGCAGGAACGATATATTTAGTTCACAGAACACTGGGTAACACTGCTTGCAACTTGAAAGGATGCAGGACAGGGCTCGGTGCTGCAGCTTGTTGTGCCCCCACGTCTCCATACAGCTGGTGGTGATGATGCCAGACCTGTGAGCTCTTCCCCCTCCTCCTCCGCCACCTCCATGCCCTCCTCTGCAGAATTGCCCTATGAACATCAGGTACCCCCTAAGCGTTCAAAGGGATATTCCCAGAGTCAGGCTAAAAGGTGCCATGCAGTGCTTCAGCGCAGTTCTGCAGGGACAGGCCCAGAGGTGGTTCACAACACTCCAGCTGGAGCCAGGAATGGTGGTGTCTGATAATGGCTCAAACCTCCTGTCCGCCCTTAGACAGGGAAAGTTGACACATGTACTATGCCTGGCACATGTCCTCAATTTGGTGGTGCAGTGTTTCCTAAGTACGTACCCAGGGTTGCAAGATGTACTAAAGCAGGCCAAAAGAGTCTGTAGGCAGTCATACACAGCCAGTGCTCGGTTGGCTGAAATTCAGCGGGAATTCCATCTGCCTGTAAACCGCCTGATTTGTGACATGCCCACCAGGTGGAACTCAACTTTGGGAATGCTGCAGCAGCTATACATGCAGCAGAGGACCATCAACGAGTACCTGTGCCAGTACGGCATGACGGCAGGCTCAGGCCTCCTCGTCTTTTTTTCCCCACGCCAATGGCTGATCATTAAGGATGCATGCACTGTATTGTCACCATTTGAGGAGGCCACAAGGATAGTGAACCATAACAGTACATGCATCAGTGACACAATCCCTGTTGTGTTCCTGCTGGAGCAGACTCTGCATGGCATTATGGACAGGGCACTGGAGGCAGAGCAGCAGGAGGAAGAGGAGAACTTCCTTTCCTCTCAAGGCCCACTTTATCCAGACACCATCATTCCTATGTCACAGAACACACAGGAGGAGAGAGGGGAGGAGGATGAGGATTCTGGCACTTTCATAGGCTTCACAGAAGAGGAAGACATACATCAATCTGAAAGCGATGGCTCTCCAACCCCAGGACCCTTGGGAGTAGTACGTGGCTGTGAGGAGGCAGTTCCAGATGCTGTCATCCTGAGTGACCCCAAAGTGTCTGCTTCCCAAGCCTCGGCAAATTTGAGGCGCATGGGAAAACTCATGCTTCAAAGCCTGCAAAAGGACCTAAGAATATGTGACATAAAGGGGAAGGATGATTACTGGTTGGCAACCCTCCTTGACCACTGTTATAAGGGGAAGGGCTCAGAACTCATCCCGTCCCCACAGAGAGTGCAGAAGATAAAATCTCTTGAGGACACGTTAAAGAGAATTTTATTGAACGTTTTTCCTGACTCCAGTAGGTTACAGTGTCGTGGAAAACGTAGTTTTGAGTCTTCTGTTGGTTAAGAGAGGAGCGTTCGCCTAAGTGAGGCATTTTGGAATTTTTTTTTTAGTCCTCGCCACCCAGGGCTGTCAGCTTCCACATCCCATCAGCAGCGTCTGCATCACATGGTGAACGATTACCTCAGGGCCAAAACAGAGATGGAGAGCTTTCCAACTGACAATCCACTGACTTACTGGGTCATGAGAATAGACCACTGGCCAGAACTTGCCCAGTATGCTATTGAGTTGTTGGGCTGCCTGCATCCAGCGTGCTTTCAGAATAGGCATTCAGTGCTGCAGAAGGTTTTGTTACTGATCATAGAACACGTCTGTCCACAGAATCCGTGGACCGTTTGACTTTTATAAAAATGAATCAGTCCTGAATTACCAGCTATGAAGCCCCTGATGCTGATGTCACTATTTAAGTCTTTTTGTATTGTGGTATCTCTGCAGAACTTTGAGGTTGCCTAGCTTTGAGGGTGTTCAATCATTTCATCCGGAAGAATGTTATAGGTTTCATGGGCACATTTTTTCAGCACCTGTTTGAAAGGTGCATATCATTGCAGTTTTTTTACAGCAAGGCCAATTCTTGCTTTCATCAAGATTACCTCTATAGGGTTACAGTGGGAAGGCGCCACTGACACCCAAAGACCAATTTTTATGCACCCGGTATTTCTATCCAAAGTCAAAGTGACACCAGAATGTATCCAAAAAATCTCTAATCTTGTTCCTAGTGCACTACATTGTGGCCTCATCATACACACTGGCTCCCCAGCTGTTGCTGAGCAAAATAAAAGCAGCTTGCAGGGAAAATGTAATTTTTTTTTGTCTTTATAAATGCAATTATTGCTGCAGCAGATTCTAGACATGGTACAGATCTGCCACTTTACAGACTAAGGTAGACTAAGGGGACCCCCCCCCAGGCACTATATTGTAAGGAATTTTTCATTTTTATGCTTTCACTTTAAAAATAAAAAAATCACTGCTCATTTAAAAATGACATTTTTCACAAACTTTTTTTTTATTGATACATGTCCCCCAGGGCAGGACCCGGATCCCTATTACCATTGTATGCCCAATTACTTGCATATAAGCCTTCAAAATGGCATTTTTGATTTTTGACATTCCGGTCCCATTGACTTTAACGGGGTTCGTTATTTGGGTCCGAACTTTCGTGGTGTTCGAAAGTTCTGGTGCGAACCAAACAGGGGTCCGTTCGGTCCATCCCTACTAGATATTCAGTCAGAAGGCAGGACTGTGGCAAAGAGTTGCAGACATTTATAATGTATTTATACAGTATTTATATTTTTATATATATATATATACTATATATAATATATAGATATATATATATATCAGCATTTAAGTATACAGTATGTGAACTTTTATTGTTGCTCAGGGCTTTGCTTTCTAATCAATAATTTCCTGTGAACAAAATACATAAATAAGTATATATAGTATTAGACCCATGTGCTATGGTAGATATGTACAATACTGTATCACAAAGTTTCCCATTTTCTCTGTCTATGACAACTGCCCCTGACATCTGTATAGTTTAATTTTTTTCAGTCTAAAAGCTGCATTTTAACTTTCAGGGACTGTGTCTATAAGCTTGCAGTATTTCAAGTCACAGCTAAAATGTTTGCCCTGACCCTTTTTAAGACACAATCATTTAGATGCTATAGGATTTTTTGTGCGGTCTATCACACAACCTTTGAAATCTCTGACATTGGACATTTGGGAAAAAAAATCTTTGAAGTGACTTAAATCTCCAAATAAATACCTTAAGCTCGCATTTCTCAGGACAGACAGTAAATTGATCATTTTAAGATTTAAACAAGGATTATGTCAGAAAAAGTGCAAAGGAGAGGATTTATGCGTCTCCAGCTAGCCCCAAATGCTCCTCCACCCTTTGCAACCACCAAACCAAAACTGAGAGGACAGAAAGTTTTACTTGTGCTGGAGCCAGCCCCAATGTATGAAATGTTCCAGAACAGCAATTACAGGGAAATATTCAGAGACTGACTATGAAGTGTAATTGTGTAAGTAGGAACAGACTAAATTATGTTATGTCCATGCTGTCTGAACACTATGACTGACACAGTATAAAGGGTTATCATAGAACCATTGGACAGGACAAACAAAGTCCTTGGCTTAGTTATAAAAATATTTATTTAACAAAATGTTATACTCCCATCTGATGAATAACTTGCTCAGATTTAAAGTACTATACCACCACCATAAAGTTGCCCATACATGGCCATTATTTCAGAGAGAGGTTTTATCTTAGACCATCTTGGCTGAAAAGTGTCCTATGTCATTTTTGGTACTTTATTTGTTTCCCGAGCAGTTTGGACAGTCAGCACCAGCATGAGGCCACTATTTGTATAGTATAGTATTGTATTGTATAGTAATGGATTACTCACAGGTAATGAAAAGAAGTCTTGGGGAGCCCTCTAAGGGAGGGATGAACATCGATAACTGTGACTATAATGAAAGAAAACATCTCTCAGAGCTTGGATCATCATCATTTTAACACACTTAACCACTGAAAGAATGAAAGAAGATAATTGCCATGGGTCACACATAATTACATACTTAAAAGTAATATATTGTGTATTTGAGTAATTGTTTTATTTATTTTGTTGAGGACTAAAAAATAAATTTATAAAATATGTCATTATTGGTATTTATGTTTATGATTCTCGGACGGTGAGTGGAGCACTAGACTGTTTGTTTGTTTATCAGGCCACTCATAATTACTTTTTTCATCCCCCTGTCTCGTTGCCTCCATACAAGACTTAGAAACAATCAAAAAGCAGACAACTACTGCAGCGCTCTCTCTTTACTCAAAATTCTGTTTCACCAGTGTCATGCCTACGTGTGGCGATAAATCTTTATTTGTAAAACAAAGAAGTAAAATAATAGAAAAACTTAATTTGAAGTGAACACTTGCCCAAATCATGTGCACAAATATTTACATATTCTGAATAAGCAATAAAAGGACTTTAAAACAAGCCCTCATTTATTTATGTGTCTATAGGCATTGTGAAAAAAAAAGAAGGTCAGGGATGGCTTGTTTTATAGTTTGTTTGTTTTTTACTGCTTATTAAGAATATGTAAGTTGTTTTATGTCTTTATTCTGCACACAGGTGCACTTTAAGTACATTACAATTAAAAAAAGACATAAAAATGTAATTAAATATCAGCCAAAACTACATAAAAGTTTCCCTTTAACTAGATTACAATAGATATCTTCCATCAAATTCAGTGTTTCACAGCTGCAGAATTTCAGACCCAGAGGAATGTAATACAAATTCCCAGGGCAAATCTGAACTATTTTTGTCTTAGTCCCCTTTTACACATGCGGATCCGTTTTCCGGTGGATGGCAGGTCCGTCTCACTGTGCAGAGACAGACTTGTCAGATCTCCGCTTTCCTCTATGGAGAGATTGGATGAAAATGGACTGTCTGTCCTTTCTCATCCGATCCGCCAGACGGATGAAAAATAGGACCACCATCCAGCTGGATTTAGCGGAGCGGAGCGGATGTCAGAGGACATGTCACCGCTGACATCTGTCGCTCCATGGAGATCCATGGAGCATCCGTTCAGGTCAGTCTGAAAAAACTGACATGCTGACCTGAACGATCCGCATGTGTAAAAGGGGCCTAGCTCAGATAAAAGAATTCTGTCATGTCCCCACAAGGACAATTAATAATTAGAACACAAATCAATCTGATTTGACAAATGCTTCAAATATTAATCAGTACTTGGATGTCCTGCACAGAGGGCCTGTGTATCATGGGGTTTAGTCAATAGTGTTTTATTTACAATTTATGGAACTATAGCATAAAATTCTTCAAATATAGCATGTCACCAATAAAAAGCCTATGTAATTGGGGGGGGGGGGGGTATTGTTGATGATATGGTGTCAGGATGATTGAAGCGCATTACATTATTTCTATGATTTGTAATATTCCCATTATTACATTGTAATTACATTGAATCAGTGGGAGCTTGTTTTCCGCTAGATGCAGCCTTGTCACTGTAACCTGCCACCAGATGCAGCTTATGACTTACCACTCTAGCCTGCCACCAGATGCAGCTTATCACTTACCACTCAAGACTGGCACCAGATGCAGCTGGTCACTTGCCACTGTAGCCTGCCACCAGACGCAGCTTGTCACCTACCACTGTAGCTTTCCACAAGATGCAGCTTATCACTTACCACTCTAGCCTGCCACCAGATGCAGCATATCACTTACCACTCTAGATTGCCACCAGATGCAGCTTGTCATGTACCACTCTAGCCTGCCACCAGATGCAGCTTATCACTTACCACTCTAGATTGCCACCAGATGCAGCTTATCACTTACCACTCAAGACTGGCACCAGATGCAGCTTGTCACTTGCCACTGTAGCCTGCCACCAGATGCAGCTTGTCACCTACCACTGTAGCTTGCCACAAGATGCAGCTTATCACTTACCACTCTAGCCTACCATCAGATGCAGTTTTGTCAGAATTTTCTCTATGTAGAAACCTCTCTGTCTGTAAATATCTATGTAGCCTCTCCCCAGTGCTACCGCCTCAGCCCTCAGATCAGAAGGCTTCTGGCATTAGATTTTAAAGGAGCGGGAAACCTACAATTGCATTGTAGACAATAGGGTTCTCCGTCTCCACCCATGTGAATCGAATGCGCCTCTGGTCAAGCAGGAGCTAACAGGAGTCGGTGATGTACCACTGTAATAAACAACAAACCTCTCTGCTCCCTGCCAAGCGCTGCTGTAATATAAAAACAACAAGCCTCTCTGCTCCCTGCCAAGCCTGCTGTAATATAAAAACAACAAGCCTCTCTGCTCCCTGTCAAGCCCGCTGTAATATAAAAACAACAAGCCTCTTTGCTCCCGCTGTGCAGCTTGGTGTCTAACAGGCCATTGGTACAGGTCCATGGCTTGAAGGGTTGGGGACCCCTGGGGACAAATCCATCAGTTTTCTGAATAAAAAATATTCTCAAAAATTTTTTTAAGGAAATCCTCCGTTTTTTAATTTTTTTTAATTTAAATTGGATTACTGCCATTACTACTATACTGTACTACTATGGCTTAGTTGGACAACATAATTTTCTAGAATTACATTGAATCTGCCATTGAAAGACTCATATTTTAAAATCCGTCCGTACATTCTGCTGGATATTTATACTTCTACATAATTTGTGTCATCAGCAAAAATAGTAGCATATTCTGTTTTATCCTCCAGATCATTATTAAAGACTGAAAAGAACAGGGCCCAACACCAATCCCTGTGATAAATAATTGCTAACTTTAGCCTGTTTTGAGCTAGTTTCTTTTACATCTTCTCCCTTTTGTACTTTAACCAGTTTATTTTACTTACGTACAGACATTTTTTTACTAGTATAGAAAACTATCTTTTTTATGGTACTTACAAAAATCACTAAATCACTAAAAATAAAATTAAAAATATTTGTTTTTATTGCAAACAAACCTTAAAAAATACATCACGAAATACTACATGTTATATAAATATTCCAAAAATACCATGTTATTCGCATTCTTTAACCCCTTTCCACTGCCTCCCAGCAGCCGTTTAAATGGGTCTTAACATCAGTAGGCGGAAAGGGCTGCCTGAACATGTAATCATTGTGTTTTACCATCACAGTGGTCACAAAATCGGGAAGCTATCCTGCCATTTCCCAATTACTGGTCACTGTGCTGGGAACACACAGTGATTGCCCTCTCAGCACAGAAGACCTGGTTACCATTGATGCATATACAGTATATGGCACATGGGAGTTAAAAAAGATATACCTGTGCTCAAATCCCAACAGCTTCTACATGTGTATAATCTATTAGGGGCTAAAGGGGTGTGACCACATGTTAACACTAACAATCCCGGATCAACCCTCTGCACACTGCTACAGTGCCTTAAAAAAGTATTCATACCCCATTTTGTCATATTACAACCAAAACGTAAATGTATCTTATTGGGATTTTATGTGATAGACCAACTCAAAGTGGCACATAATTGTGAAGGAAAATGCTAAATATTTTTCAACATTTTTTACAAATAAATATGTGAAAAATGTAGCGTGCATTTGTATTCAGCTGCATATCTAGATTGTGACATTTTTGCCCATTCTTCTTTGCAAATTAGCTCAAGCTTTGTCAGATTGGATGGAGAGCATCTGAACAGAAATGTTCAAGTCTTGCCACAGATTCTCAATTGGATTTAGGTATTTAGGTCTGGACTTTGACTGGGCTATTCTAACACATGAATATGCTTTGATTTAAATCATTCCATTGTAGTTCTGGCTGTATGTTTAGGGTTATTGTCCTGCTGGAAGGTGAAACTCCACTCCAGTCTCAAGTCTTTTGCAGACTCTAACAGGTGAATAACAGCGGACTTCTCGTCGGACTGAACTCTGAAGGACTTATCAACGGAGTTCCGACGAAACGGACTTGCATACATACGATCCCACCAAAGTCCGATTGTTTCAAACGTGATGACGTACGACCAGACTAGAGAAGAAAGTTCAATAGCTAGTAGCCAATAGCTGCCCTTGCGTCGTTTTCGGTCCGTCGGACTAGCATACAGACAAACGTTTTTTCCATCCATCCATCTTCCCATCAACTCTGACCAGCTTTGCTGTCCCTGCAGAAGAAAAGCATCCCCACAACATGATGCTGCCACTACCATGTTTCACGGTGGAGATGGTGTGTTCAGTTTTCTGCCACACATAGCGTTTTTGTTTTAGGCCCAAAAATTTAATTTTGGTCTCATCTGACCAGAGCATCTTCTTCCACATTTTTGCTGTGTCCCCCACATGGCTTCTCGCAAACTGTAAACAGGACTTCTTATGGCTTTCTTTCAACAATGGCTTTCTTCTTGCCACTCTTCCATAAAGGCCAGATTTATGAAGTGCAAGACTAATAGTTGTCCTGTGGAGAGATTCTCCCACCTGAGCTGTGGATCTCAGTAGCTCCTCCAGAGTTACCGTGGGCCTCTTGTCTGCTTCTCTGATTAATGCTCTCCTTGATGGACTGTCAGTTTAGATTGACAGCCATGTCTTGGTAAATTGTTTGTTCACTAAGGTCCTCTAACAAACCTCTGAGGGCTTCACAGAACAGCTGTATTTTTACTGAGATTAAATTACACACAGGTGGACTCTATTTACTAATTAGGTGATTTCTGAAGGCAATTCATTCCACTAGATTTTAGTTAGGGCTATCAGAGTAAAGGGGGCTGAATACTAATGCACGCCACACTTTTCAGATATTAATTTGTAAAAAAGAATAGAAAACCATTTATTATTTTCCTTCCACTTCACAATTATGTGCCACTTTGTGTTGGTCTATCATATAAAATCCCAATAAAATAAATTTAGGTTTTTAGTTGTAATATGACAAAATGTGGAAAATGTCAAGAGGTATGAATACTTTTTGAAGGCAATGTATATACCTTTTCATCCAGAATTTTGCTGTTAACATGTGGTCACACCCCTTTAGCGCCTAAATATACATGTAGAAAGCTATTGGGATTTGAGCACAGGTACTGTATATCTTACTTCAATTGCATTGCAGGTCAGTGGCCAGACCTTAACCTTATAGCTCTCCTACAACTTGTGCCTATCTGCCCCATATTGGCACTCTATCCACTGGAGCATTTGCAGTTTGCAGAGAAGAGTAGTTACTGGCCATAGACTTTGACACAGTTGGCCAGCTTAAACATGTATTGCCAAAAAAATATGAGAACTAAGAATCCATTTTTTGGGGGTAAATTTTGTTAGAAAGGATATTTAGCATGAAATACAACAACTTCCAATTCCCTGACAGTATGGCTATGCTGTGCCCTCCTTTTATAGTGAGGAGGCTGGCTTGATATAAAACTACCTTCCAAGGTCCCTCTAAGCATGCTGGCAATAGTTTAAAAGCCTTACAGTACATTGTGGTTTAAAAAAAAATGACCCTGGGCAAAATTGCATACACACTGAGCAAAATTATAAACCTATTTATCATGAGCTGAACTTAAAGTGGAGTTCCACCCCCCAAAAAAAAAAAAAAATTAGTAATGTGCTTAAAAAAAAATAAAAAATAAACATTTGGAGAAAATTTTTTTTTTTTTACTCACCTCTAAATGGCTGTTGCTAGGGGGTCCCTCGTAGTCTGCTTCCTTCGGTGCCTAGGCTGGTGACATCACTTCTCTCGGCGCAGGAAGGGAGATCGCCTCTCTACCCTCCCTCTTGTCAATCATCTGGGACATGTGACTGGTCCCAGATGATTACGGGGCCAGTGACGGCGCGCGGTGAATCCACAGCCGGGCGCCCACAGTTAAAATGCCGGTGCCACTGAGCGGAGGGGCGAGCTTCGATTCCCCACATCGCTGGACCCTGGGACAGGTAAGTGTCCAATTAAAAGTCACGCAGCTGCAGTATTTGTAGCTGCTGACTTTTATTTATTTTTTTTTTTTTTAAATGGGAACCCCACTTTAAAGATCTACAACTTTTTCTGTGTACACAAAAGGCATATTTCTTTCAAATATTGTTCACAAATCTGTCTAAATCTGTGGTAGTGAGCACTTCTCCTTTGCCAAGATAATCCATCCACCTCACAGGTATGTATCAAGATGCTGATTAGACAACATGGTTATTGCACAGGTGTGCCTTAGGCTGGCCACAATAAAAGGCCACTCTAAATGTGCAGTTTTACTGTATTGGGGGGTCGAGGGGGTCCGAAAACCAGTCAGTATCTGGTGTGACCACCATTTGCCTCACGCAGTGTAGCACATCTCCTTCGCATAGAGTTGATCAGGTTGTTGATTGTGGCCTGTGGAATGTTGGTCCATTCCTCTTCAATAGCTGTGCAAAGTTGCTGGATATTGGCAGGAACTGGAACACGCTGTCATTTGTGCCGATTCAGAGCATCCCAAACATGCTCAATGGGTGACATGTCCAGTGAGTATGCTGGCCATGCAAGAACTGGGATGTTTTCAGCTTCCAGGAATTGTGTACAGATCCTTGCAACATGGGCTGTGCATTACCATACTGCAACATGAGGTGATGGTCGTGGATGAATGGCACAACAATGGGCCTCAGGATCTCATCACAGTATCTCTGTGCATTCAAAATTCCATCAATAAAATGCACCTGTGTTCATTGTCTATAGCATATGCCTGCCCATACCATAACCCCACCATGGGCCACTCGATCCACAACGTTGACATTAGCAAACCGCTCACCCACACAATGCCATACGCCATCTGCCATCTGCCCTGTACAGTGAAAATCCATGAAGAGAACACCTCTCTGACTGACATGTCTGACTGACATTTTCCCTGGAGTTTTTTCCAGGTTCATGGGCTCCGGCGCTGTGATTGGCCAAAGCCGTGATTACGTCACTGCCACGCTTGCGCACGGGAGCTGCTGGTCATTGCACAGGGCCCTGAAGAAACGGCACAGGCGGTCGGTGTTGGGGTATATAGTAAATATCTCCTACACGGTGAAAGTTTATGATATATTTACAGTACCTCTAGGTAAGCCTTATTATAAATACGATTAAAAAGGAAGACTTTACTTCCTTTTTAAGTCATGTTATTGCTAATGAGCTTGATACAGCTGGATTTGAGTGGACGTGTTACCATTGTTACCATTACAGTTTTATATACTGTATTATGGTTGGAAAAAAAAAGTACTGTAACTTTTTATAGTACAAGGCCAACCCAATAATAAAACCATCAGAAGCAAACCTGATTCATTTAGGGAAAACAACATGTGATAATTCTACTTAATGGTCCTAAAGGCCTCATTTATACTTTTTACTTTAAGACAAGAGATTAAGTGGAGGCTCTTGTAATGTGTTAGTACATCTGGATAATCTACCAATTAATTACTTATTCCAGGAAAGTAAGTGGTTCTCTTTGGTGGTTATTTTAGATATTTATTCATTTTTCCGTAAACTGTAAGTGACTGTAAATGTGCTATAGAATATAAATGTGCCCTTTGCATAACAAATAATTAGCTCTGAATGATATCAAAGGTAGACTAGTATGATTAAAACAAGGTCATCATATTAATCTGCTTAGACAGAATAGGGAGACAGTACAAGACTGTGCTAGAGACTTTTACTAGAGAAAAACGTGTTTTTTTTAAAAAGTAAGTGCTAATTGAAAATAAAATGGCTATTGTTCTTTGTAGTGGTTCTGAAGAAAAAAGCAAAACTTTACATAAATCTTAACATACCTCAGTTGACTTCAGCTGGAGCACTGAAGTTTGTGTGGACTTAACCTTAGGTTGGATTTGCTGTGATGTGTTGATTGTTATACCAGGTGATGTCATAGGTGCACATAGTAAAGAGTATGATGCTATGACAGCATGACTCCTTTGCAAAAACAAATGTTTAAGTCAGGCAACAACCATGTACTCATTCATTAATCTGTAGTGGACATCTTATGTCAATATTTGTTAAAGGGGTTGTAAAGTCAGCAGGTTTTTTTTATCTTAAAGCGTACTATGCATTAAAAAACCTTCTGTGTGTAGCAGCCTCCCCAGCGCCCCCTAATACTTACCTGAGCCCCATCTCTGTCCAGCGATGTCCATGAGTGTCCAAGACTCTTCCTCCTGATTGGCCACTGGCTGCCACTGTTGTCAATCAAAGTCAGTCAGCCAATCAGGAGAGAGATGGAGTGGGGCCGAGTCGCAGCTTTGTGTCTGAATGGATACAGGGAGCTGTGACTCGCCTCAGGTGCCACCATAGCAAGCTGCTTGCTGTGGGGGCACTCGACAGGAGGGAGGGGCCAGGAGCACAGAAGAGGGACCTGAGAAGAGGAGGATCCCAGCTGCTCTGTGCAAATCCACTGCACAGAGCAGGTAAGTATAACATGTTTGTTATTTTTATTGAAAAATAAAAATGAGACTTTACAATTAGGGATGAGTGAATGGTTCAGCCCGAGCATGAGTTCGGGCCGAACTCTGGCTGTTCGCCCATTCAACGAGCACCTGAATTATCAGGGAGTTTGACAATTTGTTCGGCCTGCCGAATGACCACAATGCACTGAGTCATTGCATAGTGAATTGGAATCCCTGACTGGCTGAAGCAATGAAAGCTTTGTCCAATCAGGGCACAGAACACTGTCAGAGCCATGATTGGACACTGTCATGATGACTCTATCCAATCATGTCCCATTGCTTTTAGCCCTGCCCCACACTATAAAAGTATTCTTTCAATAACGGCCATTTGTAGTGTGATATCGGTATGGAGAGAGATAGAACAGGGCTCTGTTCAGTGCTATTGGGCAGTTAGTGTGCTATAATGTGCTATTCTGATTCTATTGTCAGTGTAGAATATCAGTTTAGTGTGAATCTAGTAATAGTTCAGTGTGTGTGATTGTAGTGGCCACCATTCATCTTTACATTAATATCAGTTCAGTCAGTGTGAGTGTAATGAGTGACCATTCATTTTTACTTTAGCGTCACACTAGTTTTAATCTAGTGATAGTTCAGGCAGTGTGAGTGTAGTGACCGTTTAACACAGTATATTTCAGTGCGTTACTGCAAGTCTAACGCCACATATTTCAATGTGTTACGTGGCATTTAATGCTGTATATTTCTGTGCGTTAGTGCGCGTTTATGCAGTATATTTCAGCGTGTTACTGCAAGTTTAACCCTGTATATTTCAGTGCATTACGTGCCATTTAACACAGTATATTTCAGTGCTTTACTGCAAGTTTAACACCATATATTTCAGTGTGTTACGTGCCATTTAATGCAGTATATTTCTGTGCTTTAGTGAACGTTTAACGCAGTATATTTCAGTGCGTTACTGCAAGTTTAACACCGTATATTTCATTGAGTTACTGCAAGTTTAACACCATATATTTCAGTGCAGTACGTGCCATTTAACGCAGTATATTTCTGTGCGTTAGTGCACATTTAACGCAGTATATTTCAGTGCATTACTGCAAGTTTAACAACGTATATTTCAGTGCATTACCTTCCATTTAACACCGTATATTTCAGTGTGTTACTGCAAGTTTAACGCTGTATATTTCAGTGCGTTACTGCATGTTTAGCGCAGTATATTTCTGTGTGTTACTGCATGTTTGATGCAGTATATTGCAGTGCATCAGTGCAGTTTTTCTGCAGTATTATAGTATTAGTGGAGTGTGTCTGTGTAGTGATTACTCAAGTTAAAGTGCACCAAACACTTCTTTCCATTCTTTCCATTGATTAAAGTGCATCCACATACACATTTCCACATCTTTATTACATTTTGTTAATAAGCAACCCCCATCATGTCTAGGAGGACAACAAGGCGAGGCAGATGTATCGATGGCACTATGAGGGGGCCAGCAGTGTATGTGTCCACAGGCAAAGTTGGACGTGGTCACTCCTCAGGCAGGGCATCATTTCCTCTGTTTAGTTATGTTGCCTGTGCTATCCAGCCACAGCATGCAGAGGAGGTGGTGGACTGGCTTACTAAACCATGCTCATCCTCCTCATCCTCTGTCACCCAAGACGAGACTAGTGTGCAGCCCACTGCAGCTGCCAGAGTGGCTAAACCTGCCTCCTTGTCCACAGCTATTCCTGCCATAGCTCCAGCATCAAGCATGGAGGTGTCAGCTGAGTTATTTGAACACAGCGTCAGCCACTTGCTCCTTGACGATGCACAGCCATTACTTGATTCAGATATTGGTTCTGAGGTTGACGGAGGCAGGAACATGAGCCTACAGAGAGGGGAGAACACTGGTACACAAATTGGCAGTCATGTCCCCCAGCCACAGCGTATTGCCAAGCTGTCTCCAGTGGTAATGATGATGGAGGGATGATGAGGATGAGGTCACTGACGAGACATGGGTGCCGGATAGAGCAGAGGAGGACAGTGAGGGTAAGGCTCAACCCCAATGAGGCAGCCATCATTGAAGAGTAGAGAGCAGCCACCCTATTCCATTGCATTGGGAAGCTGTTATCTCCCTGCCCACTTCCCACAGCTCAGCTGTCTGGGCCTTTTTTAGCACATGTGCAGCTGATCACTCTGTTGCAATTTGCAAACTTTATTTCAAGTACATCAAGCGTGGCAAAAACACCAGCCATTTGAGTACCACATGCTTGACAAGGTATTTAACCTCCCACCACTCAGCCCATTGACAAGAGCACCTGAAAGCCACACAAAAGGGGTGCAATTCTGTTCCTCCTCCTTACTCACCTCAGTCCCCGCTATACCTCATGACCTCTCAGCAGCCTCCACTGACAGGGATGATGGTATAGCGCAGGGTGTCCCAGGTCCTTGCAGCACATCTGACAGTAGCACACCACCAGCTGTAGACTATAGCCGGCAAATTTCTCTGCCCCATCTGCTGCAGCCAAAAAAAAATACAGTGCCACCCACATGCCCAGCGTCTAAATACAAGCTTGTCAAAGCTGCTGGCTCTACAACTTCTGCCCTTCCATCTGGTGTATTCTGCCCCCTTCCGTGAATTTGCAGAATGTGCTGTACCACGATGGCAGGTTCCCAGTTGCTATTTCTTTTCACGTAAGGCCATTCCAGCTGTGTACATCACGTGGAAGGCAATGATGTGGCATTGTTGGGCAAGGCAGTCAGCTGTAAAGTCCACATTACTGCTGACACGTAGTCCAGCAAGCATTGTCAGGGATGATATATTTTGTTCACAGCACACTGGGTAACTTTGCTTGCAACTCAGAAGGATGTAGGACAGGGCTCAGTGCTACAGCTTGTTGTGCCGCCACAATACAGATAGTGGTGATGAAGTGAGATTTGTCAGCTCTACCCCCCTCCTACTCCTCCTCCTCCTTCATGCCCTCCTCTGCTGAATTGTCCTATGAACCTCAAGTACCCCCTAAGCCATCAAGGGGCTATTCAATGAGTCAGGCTAAAAGGCGCCATGCAGTGCTTCAGCTGGTGTGTCCAGGGGACAGGAACAACACTAGAGCAGATAATCTTGCAGCTCTGCAGGGGCAGGCCCAGAGGTGGTTCACACCACACCATCTGGAGCCAGGAATGGTGGTGTGCGATAATGGCACAAACCACTTGTCCGCACTTAGACAGGGAAAAAGCAAAGACCATGCCTGGCACATGTCCTTAATATGGTGATGCAGAGTTTCCTAAACAGGGTTGGAAGATGTGCTAAAGCAGGCCAGAAGAGTCTGTAGCCATTTCAGGCAGTCATACTCAGCCAGTGCTCGGTTTGCTGAAATTCAGCGGGAATTCCACCTGCCCGTAAACCACCTGATTTGTGACATGCCCACCAGGTGAAACTCGACTTTAGCAATGCTGCAATGGCTGCACATGCAGCAGGGGGTCGTCAATGAGTACCTGTGTGAGTATGGCAAAATGACAGGCTCAGGCCCACGCCAATGGCTGCTCATAAAGGATGCATGTACTGTACTGTCACCATTTGAGGAGGCCACAAGGATGGTGAGCCATGACAATGCATGCATCAATGACACAGTCCCTGCTGGAGCAGACTCTGCATGGCATTATGGACAGGGCACTCGAGGCAGAGCAGTGGGAGGAAGAGGAGGACCTCCTTTACTCTCAAGGCCCACTTTATGCAGACACCATTGTTCCTACACCACAGAACACACAAGAGGAGAGGGAGGAGGAGGAGGATTCTGGCAGTTTTGGAGGCATTAAAGCAGAGGATGACATACATCAAACAGTAAGAGATGGTTTTCCATCCCCAGAACCCCGGGGAGTAGTACATGGCTGGGAGGAGGCAGTTCCAGATACTATAATCCTCAGTGACCCAGAGGAGTCTGCTTCTCATGCCTCTGCAAATTTGCGGTGCATGGGCTCCCTCATGTTTCAAAATCGCATAACTCTTTTCCTGACTCCTGACTGATAGGTTACAGTGTTATGGAAAAAATAGTTTTGAGGCATCTGTTGGTCAAGAGAGGAGCGGTGGAGAAGGCGGCTGCCAAAGTGATGCATTTTACAATTTTCCTAGTCCTCACCACCCAGGGCTGTCAGCTTTCACATCTCATCGGCAGCGTCTGCATCACTTGGTGGATGATTATCCAGGGGTGAAAACAGAGATGGAGAGCTTTCCAGTCGACAGTCTACTGACTTAATGGGTAATAAAAATAGACCACTGGCCAGAACTTGCCCAGTATGCATCTGAGCTGCTGGGCAGCCCTGCATCCAGCGTGCTTTGTGAATGGGCATTCAGTGATGCTGGAGGTTTTGTTACTGATAATAGAATGCGTCTGTCCACAGACTTCGTGGACCATCTGACATTTATCAAAATGAATCAGTCCTGAATTACCAGCAGCTATAAAGCCTCTGAAGGCTCTGATGCCGATGTCACTGATTAAGTGTTTTTGACATGTGGAATTTTTGCAGGACTACTAGGCAGCCTTGTGGGTGTTGATTTCATCTGGAAGAATTTTTTTGGTGTAGGTTTCATGGGCACAATTAACACACAAAGACCAATTTTTCCGCACCTGTTTGACAAGTGCATATCATTTAACTTTTTGACAGCAAGAGCAATTCTTGCTTTCATCAAGAATACCTCTATAGGGTTACAGTGTGAAGGCGCCACCAAAACCCAAAGACCAGTTTTTCCACACCTGTTTGACAGGCACATATCATTGCAATTTTTGGCAGCTAGGCCAATTCTTGATTTCATCAAGAGTACCTCAATAGGGTTACGGTGTGAAGGCACCACAGACACCCAAAGACCAATTTTTCCGCACCTGTTTGACAGCTGCATCGTATTGCAATTTTTGACAGCAAGGTCAATTCTTGCTTTCATCAAGAGTACCTCTTTAGAGTTACGGTGTGAAGGCGCCACCGACACCCAAAGACCAATTTTACCACACCTGTTACTTCTATTCAAAGTCTCTGGAAGAGACACCAGAATTTTTTTCAAAAAATCTCTAATCTTGTTCCCAGTGCACTACATTGTGGCCTCATCATACAGACTGGCTCCGCAAGCCGTTGCTTACAAAACAAAGAAAGCTTGCAGGGAAAATGTCATTTTTTGGCTTTATAAATGCTATTATTGCTGCAGCAGCTTCTATACACAGTACAGATATGCCACCTTACAGGTAGACTAGGGGGACCCCTCGGGCACTATATTGAAAGGAATTTTTCATCTTTATGCTTTCACTTTAAGCATCCCAGAACAGCCGCTCTAGCACACCTGTGGGGGTGCGAAGCGCGGTGATCGCAGCCACGCCATGTTGCTAGGACACGGCACGACCCCGATCTCTGTAAACAGCCATGGCTCTTTAACTATGTGATCGGCTGTGTCCAATCACAGCTGGTCACATGTAAACACGGAAATGCCGGTAATCGGCTCTCATCGCCTCACACTAACAGAGTGTGTGGCGAGGAAAGCCAATCAGCGGCATCTCCTTGCAAGGGACATCCAGACATGTAATCAGGGCACTGATCATCAGTGCTCTAATTACAATACAGCACCACCAGTGCCATTAAATAGTGCCCACCAGTGCCATTAAATAGTGCCCACCAGTGCCAGCAATCAGTGCCCATAAGTGACACCAATCAGTGACCATTAGTGATGCAGTCAGAGCTGGCAATCAGTGCTGCCCATCAATGCCTATCATTGCTGCCCATCAATGCCCATCATCGCTACCCATCAATGCCCATCAGTGCCACCCATCAGTGTCGTCCATCAGTGCCCATCAGTGCTGCCTATCTGTGCTGCCTATCAGTGCCCACCAGTGCCGCCTATTAGTGCCCACCAGTGCCACCCATCAGTGCCACATATCAGTGACACCTATGAGTGCCCATAAGTGCGGCATATTAGTGCCACCTCATCAGTGCCCATAAGTCCCACCTCATCAGTGCCCATAAGTGCCGCCTCATCAGTGCCCATAAGTGTCACCTCATCAGTGCCCATCAGTGCAGCCTATCAGTGCCCATCAGTGCCGCCTCATCAGCGCACATCAGTGAAAGAGAAAAATTACTTATTTACAAAATTTACTGACAGAAACTAAGAAAAACTTTTTTTTTTCAAAATTTTCGGTCGTTTTTTTCTTTTTTAGTAAAAAATTAAAAAAAAAAAAACAGCAGTGATTAAATTCCACCAAAAGAAAGCTCTATTTGTGTGAAGAAAATGATTACAATTTTACATGGTTACAGTATAGCATGACCGTGCAATGGTCGTTTAAAATGTAACAGCGCTGAAACCTGAAAATCGGCCTGGGCAGGAAGGGGATGAAAGTGCCCTGTAGGCAAGTGGTTAAGAAGTAAGGTAAAGTACTAGCAGTAACTCATCTGTGTTATAATTAGTTGTTAACCTACAAATGTCTATATTAAAAGAAAAAAAAAAAGACCAAACATATAAAATATGATTGCCATATCAAAAATGATTTGAAATTGAAACTTCATTGCTTTGGATTAAATGTATTTTAGTTGTTTTTATAAGGTTAGCCAAAGAGGCATCACAGCAGACCTTGCCTGCTTTGAGGTTCTAGTTATCTGATTGAAACTTTGGGCTAAGCCGACTGATAATTGATTAGCCATTCTAACGAGTCATCCACAATTTCAGCCTGAGTTGTTGAGTTTTGTAAATGCAAAATAAAAAATAAATAAATAGAAATCGATTTTTTTTTAATCAAATCAAATTTTTGCAAAACAGTGCTGAATGCTATAAATATACATTGCAAATTGAATGCAGAAAACATATCTAAAATATCATCCTATTCACACTTTATGTTTGTGAATAAGATAAGACACATGTAAATAAACAAACCACAGTGATAAACGAATTATATTTTATACCGTAAGCTGGGTACACACAGGCCAAAAATTGGCCGAAAATGATCAGTTTGGCAGGAACCGGCTTACTTTTGGCCCATGAGTACAGCTGTCAGTTCTACAGAAAACCAGCATCCAATTAGCACTGGCAGCCAGCTTTGATTAGTGTGTTCTGGTGGCGCGAGCAGTCCCCCTGTTAAATTACAATGGTTCAACGGGAAATATCGCCACAGTACCAACAATTTTGTTAGTATGGCAATCGCTCCATTTTTTTTCATTCAGCCTGCTGGGTTGGGCAAAATAAAAATGTATAGTGTGTACCCAGCTTTACAGTGAATGTGTCAAAAGTGAAAAAAAAAATTTTAGTGTTAGAGTTTTAGTTATTAGTGTTAAATCAGATACAAACGAATAGCACAAACTACCACCCCGAATGAATAACTATAATCCATAAAAATTCAATCATACATAAAGTGATGGGTATATAAATAAGTCATATAAAAGTAAAAAATCTTAATGCACAAATCTTCCTCAAGTATGTTTCTGAAGTGTACTTCCCAAAAGATTTCGGAAGGGAATTATCGTTCGACAGCCTGTCATCCGAAATTCTTACTGTTAGTATGCTCTTTTTGACATCCGATTTCCATTTTTTGTATGACAAAAGCTGGATGAGCAGAAAATTTTTGACAAACGACAGCTTAACGTCCGATTTGTGGATGGTCAGTACAGAAATCGTCATACAAAAGTCGAAAGTACAAACACGCATGATCGGAATCAAGGAACGACCCGGAAGAGTTTGGTCTAAACTACCGTTCGTAATCTAGAATTAACATTCATGACGCGCCAATTGAAGAAATGTCGACATAGCGATATTCTTATCTTCTTTAATGGGATAATAATGAAGCTGCTTTGCTGGTGATAATGATGTAGTTATGCCAAACGTATTTTAAAAGGCATTTGTTTTGTAGTGATATGAATAATATTAATATTTTGGTTGTTGTTTAATTTTTTGGGGAAGTTACCACAACACCATTATCCCTGAGTTTTTAAGATCAAACATACAACTATGTTGGTGTCCCTTGTTAATTCTCCATTGTTGTTTTCAATGTAACTGCCTACTCCCAAACTGTCATTTGAAGAAAAACACATAGCCAAGTATTATTCTACACTATTTTTTTTATTGTGCAGAAAAAAAACAACAGAAATTAAATTAGAGATGCTATCTGCCATCCAAATATAAAAATAACATAACAAAAAAGTGCATTCAATGCAGAAAAAAAACAAAGAAAACATAACAAAACAAAGCATTACCAAAAAAATACACAAAATTATAGAAATTAGAAACGGGGTAGGGGTGATAATCCCCATATCAGAGTGGTTATTGGGGTTCATGTGGCCGGTATTGCCACTGACCGTCATGCTGCTGTGGTGGGTGGGGTGGCTGTGGTGGGTGGAGTGGCTGTGGAGGTGGGGCCACAAAATCAGAAATGTCGGTGCTTTCTGAAATTTCGCCCCTCACCCCCTTGTTCAGGAGCTGCAGGATGAGTTCCTCACCCCTTCTCCTTTGCTCACTGGCCACCTGCCTTAATTTATTGACCATCACACACCCAAATCCTTCATCCTCATCTGGGTCAGTACGGAGCGCAGTTGAGGCCTGGCTGAGAAATGAAGCTGTGCCCTCCGCCAAATTTCTGGTCTCCCTGGCTCTTTTTGCAGCAGGAGGTAGGGGAGGGACCTGCGACTCCGTCTGACTAGTGGAGCTGGCTCCTCCAGACTGACACTGTCCTGTATATGAAAATGGGACATAATTAGAATCTAATTTTGTGTTTGGTCAATAATAACACACAATTTTGATCTCCTCACTGTTGCAAATTGAATGTGGAGAAATAGAAAAGACTATCATTCTGACCCCAGCATTTTTCATTCTTGTTCAAATCATTTTGGTCACTACTATGTATTGATATGGAAACCACTTTGTTAAGGCTGAAATATTTTTCCAATAACGTATAGTTATCATCATTGTATTTTTGGATCCACCTCCGCCCTCAGCGGAGGTGGAAGGCAGGGTTGGCAGTGATGCCCTAGGTTCAGTCTGGTCTGTCATAAACCGCAGAATGTCATAGTACCAGAGCCTCGGTACATAGATGTCATCTGCTGCTGTTCCTGACCTCTCTGATTCCTGGATCTTGTTAAGCTCCCTTTTAAAGGTGCTACGGAGGTTAGCAATCTTTTGGCAGACATAGCTGGGGTCTGCCTTGGGGTAAACTGGTTTGCACAATTGGGACAGTGCTGCCAACCTTAGTCTTTGCTCTTAACCCTCCATAGACAGGGCAGCTGCTGGTACATATCAATAAAATGGGGCAGAAAGTCCGGTTTTGTGAACTTGTCATTCATGATATGATGCCTGCAAAAGACAGAACACAAGACAAACCATAATGTCTGGCTTAACCCATAACCTTGTGCCAATATAGGCCTCAATCTAAGCAGTATAGCCCATTATTCCTCCATATGGGCCCCGATCTAACCAGTATAGGCCACTAACCAGCTATGCCCCAATTTCCAATTGTACCTTCGTTTTCTGCCTCCTTTCACGCATTGCCGATCAATTGTCCTCTACTCACAGATCTTTCCTATGGCCGTTCTATCGAAGGTGCATTCTGGCTTAATATACACTGTGCATGCATCCAACTCCGCTCTCACGTGCGTGACCACCTCTTCTATCCTGCATGCGACACACATGGTGGAACTTTTGCGCGGGACATGGCGGATTCGCCAAGTTGTAGCCAGCCCCATGGTGGTGGAGCTCATAGGAGGGGAAAAGCCACAACAATGAGCAAGGGTGAGATGGTGGAGATGGTGTGCATCCTGGACAAGCACAATTATGATTGCAAGCTGCAGAATTATCAGTGGCCCAACAGCCAAAAAGACTGCACTTTGGATAAGGTAATAGTTGTTTTGAAGAAAGAGTTTTCGGTGGACTGATCAAAGGACCAAATCCGGAAATGATGGTCCAATCTTAAACACCAAGAACAAGACCAGCTGGAGCACATACATCATATCCTTAAAAAAAGTGAGCAATAGTTGTATCTAAACAATATGTATATGTGTAAATTAGCTGTCTGTATATGTTCTTGCTCAAAGTAGCTATAGAGAATTCTATAGAAACTTAAAAAATCTTTGTTTGTATGACTTTGGATTTCAAAGATGAAGGTAAATATATGTTTCTAGACATTAATTTCTATTTTGTACTTATTGTCTTTTTTATCTTTCAACAGGGAGACACAAAAAAATGATGCTCCAGCCAAGCCACTGCAAGGGACGAAGGGAGGCTCCCCTCATTCGGGCCCCAACAGGGGAGGCAACAAGGCCATCTTCCCCCCAAAAAGGTAAGTGCCAACTTCAAACACACTCATTTAGCCACAGACAGGGGTGTTTGTAGGTTGGCCAAAGGCCATGGGCTTAGGGCAGAACTTAAGGATTAAAGAACACTTTCTGGTTGCTGCCTGGCTCATCAGTGCCCATTAATGCAACCTTGCCAGTGTAGACATGGGTAGAGGAGAGGCCCCGGGGCTCCCAGTCACAGAGCCAGTGACGTCACCACGCGATCTTACTAGGAGGACGGGCTCCGTGTGTGTATGCCGGCCGGCACCTTTGAATTATGCATGCAATCTTCTACTTAAGTGTAAGTGCATTACCTTGCTTTTAATAAATACAGTTTAGACAGTATTACGCTATGGTCAGTCTGTTTTCTTCTGGGGTACCCGTTTGAGTACAGGACGAATACCATAGGTGGGGAGAGGAAGTGTTTTGTACAATCCAGCCCACCAGCACCAGTGTTGACATCTACAAGCTAAAGCCCTTGGCTGGGCTATAGCCATCGGTCCTTTATGCTTGCCATCTGGTAAGCTGATATTAGTTACGGTGGTTGGGCACTCATGTCTGTGTGTATACACTGTGGTGATGTCAAGATTACAAGTGTTTCATATGGACTCTTTTTATCATTAATGGTTTTGATTGGACTTACTGATTGAAATTTTTTAGCGCGGCTTCTTCAATCCCTACAGTCACAGAGCCATGCCTGCTATGATGGTCATCACATATCCCGTATCCCATAGGAGACAAGAGAGGTGGGGGGGCAACTGCAGGACTTTTTCAATGTTAGCACTTGTTTGCCCTCTGGAAAATGCCATCACCTTCCCTTTTTTTATGCATGTTTCCCAGCAAATCCTCCAGCATGGTGGAGTCAACTAGTGAGGACCAAATTTTTACACCAGACCTAGTGCAAGGTTGGTCAACTAATGTAGCAAAATGTATGCTAGAAACAGATGAGACTTGGAGAGGATTAATGAATGTTGTATTGTACCTTTTTAGAGGAAACTGAGTGTGGTGAGATCCCCCAAGATCTGTCTTTGGAGCCATGAGATCTGTCTCCTGGACCCAGCACAGACATTAGAATTGTTAACACCAAATCCCCTGACTAGGGAGGAGCTCGACGTTTGGGTCGAGCATAGGTTCGACTCAAACATCGGCTGTTCACCCATTCGCTGAACAATGAACATTATGGGGCATTCATGGAAAATTTGAGCACCGCGTAACACCCCATAATGCTCTGGGAGATCACAGTGCATTGCTGTAAGATGACTGGCCAAAGCATGCACCTGATCTGCATGCTTTGGCCAATCACAGCGCGCTCTGCTAAGAGAGCCATAATTGGCCACAGGCAGGGTGTTGTTGGTGTGGACAGAAAGATAGCTTGAGTTAGCCGTTTCTAATACCGTGCAGGCAGTGTACACAGTATCTAATACAGTGTGTACATTTTCTACTACACTTCTTGTGGTGTACACAGTACACAATACAGTGCAGCCGTAGTACAGTTTCTACTACTTTTCTGGTGGTGTACACAGTATCTAATACAGTGTGTACAGTTTCTACTACACTTCTGGTGGTGTACACAGTACACAATACAGTGCAGCTGTAGTACAGTTTCTAATAAAGTGCAGGCGGTATACATAGTATCTAACAGAGTGTGTACAGTTTCTACTACACTTCTGGTGGTGTACACAGTACACAATACAGTGCAGCCGTAGTACAGTTTCTACTATTTTTCTGGTGGTGTACACAGTATCTAATACAGTGTGTACAGTATCTACTACATTTCTGGTGGTGAACACAGTACACAATACAGCGCAGCCATAATACAGTTTCTAATAAAGTGCAGGTGGTGTACACAGTATCTAATACAGTGTGTACAGTTTCTACTACACTTCTGGTGGTGTACACAGTATACAATACAGTACAGCCGTAGTACAGTTTCTACTACTTTTCTGGAGGTGTACACAGTTTCTAATACAGTGTGTACAGTTTCTACTATACTTCTGGTGGTATACACAGTACACAATACAGTGCAGCTGTAGTACAGTTTCTAATAAAGTACAAGCGGTATGCACAGTATATACATACAGTGTGTACAGTTTCTACTACACTTCTGGTGGTGTATACAGTACACAATACAGTGCAGCCGTAGTACAGTTTCTACTACTTTTCTGGTGGTGTACATAGTATCTAATACTGTGTTTACAGTTTCTACCTCACTTCTGGTGGTGTACACAGTACACAATACAGTGAAGCCGTAGTACAGTTTCTACTACTTTTCTGGTGGTGTACATAGTATCTAATACAGTGTGTACAGTCCATGCCCCACACTATATAAGGCTGCTTACATGGCGGCTGTGTGTAGTGTTGTTGGCGTGGACAGAGAGATAGCTTGAGTTAACCGTTGTACAGTTTCTAATACAATGCAGTGTACACAGTATCTAATACAGTGTGTACACAGTATACAATACAGTGCAAACGTAGTACAGTTTCTATTACACTTCTGGTGGTGTACACAGTACACACTACAGTGCAGCTGTAGTAAAGTTTCTAATAAAGTTCAAGCGGTATACACAGTATCTAATACAGTGTGTACAGTTTCTACTACACTTCTGGTGGTGTACACAGTACACAATACAGTGTAGCCGTAGCACAGTTTCTACTACTTGTCTGGTGTACACAATATCTAATACAGTGTGTACAGTTTCTACTACACTTCGGGTGGTGTACACAGTATAAAATACAGTCCAGCCATTGTACAGTATCTAATACAGTGTAGTTTGGTGTTGCAAAACAAAAAATACATCATGTCCGGAAGGCCACCAAGGAGATGCAGATGCTCACAGGCCACTAAAAGAGTGCAAGCATCCTCTGTGTCTACAGTCAACAGTGGTGGTCATAGACATGGTGCATCCTCTGCAGGTGGCCGTGGGGCACGCTTGTCCTTTTTTTCTGCTGCTGGCCATGTTCACAACATGCAGAAGAATTGGTGGAGTGGATAACAAAGCCATGCTCATCCTCCTCATCTTCTGTCATCTAGGCTCAGAGTAGTTTGCCTTCCAACGCAGCTGCCAAATTGGCCTATTCCACCGGCTCCTTGTCCACAGTCACTCCTTCCATAGCCCCACCAACTTGCACGGAGGAGTCCCCAGAATTATTCGACCACAGTGTCGGGTACATGCTGCTGGAGGATACGCAGTGATTTGAAGGCTCCGATGTTGGTTCCCAGGTTGGGGAAGGTTGTAATGTGAGCCTAGAGAGGGGGGTGTCACAGAAATACAAGAAACTGGCAGTCATGTTCCCCCAGCTGCAGCATATTGCCAAGTTTGCTCCAGTGACGAGGATGGAGGGAATGATGAGGTCACTGACTGTACTTGGGTGCCTGAGAGAAGAGAGGAGGAGGAGGCACAACTCCGATAAAGCAGGATGTCCTCTAGGGGGCAGCTTAAGGGCAGCCACCCTATTGCATAACACTGCAGATCTCCGCAAGTGCAGGGTGCTGCTGACTCCCCAATGACATTTAAAAGTTTTTTGGTGTGGGCCTTTTTCGACACATGTGCAGCAGATCACACCATTGCTTTTTGCAACCTATGTCTGAAGCAGATCAAGCGTGGCCAGAACAGAAGCCGATTGGGCCTCACATGCTTGACCAGTTATATGACAACCTGCCATGCAGTCCGTTGGCAACAGCACTTGAAAGACCCACATCAAAGAAAAAGATGGACTTCTCTTTGCTCCTCATCTGGGATCTCCAACCCTACTATACCTCCAGTCCTCTCAAACACCTGAACTGAGAGGAATGAAGGTATAGCAATAGGTTTCCCAAGTACTTGCAGCCAATCTGCTAGCAGTACACCACCATCTGATTATAGCAGGAAAATTTCCCTACCCCAGTTGCTGAACCGTAAAAAGAAATTCGGTCCCAGCCATCCACATGCTCAGCGTCTAAATGCTAGCTTGACCAAATTGCTAGCATTGCAACTGCTGCCTTTTCAGCTGGTAGACTCCTTTCGTGAATTTGTGGTTTGTGCTGTACCTCAGTGGCAGGTTCCAAAACACCATTTCTTTTTACGGAAAGCCTTTTCATCTCTCTAACGGCATGTGGAAGGCAATGTTTTGGCCTTGTTGGACAGGGCGGTCAGCAGTAAGGTTCATTTTACCACTGACTCATGGTCCAGCAGGCATGGGCATGGACATTACCTTTCCTTCATGGCGCACTGGGTAACTCTGCTGGCAGCTGGGAAGGATGCAGGACAGGGTTCAGTGTTGTTGGAGCATGTTCTACTACCACGCCTCCAAAATGCTAGTGGTGATTCTGCCACAGCTCTCACCTCCACCCCCTCCTCGTCTTCTTTCTCTATGGCCTATTTTGCAGATTTGTCCCCTGAGCCAGCGGTGCTCCGTAAGCATTCAAGGGGCTACAAAAGCAGTCAGGCTAAAAGATGCCATGTGGTGCTTGAGTTGGTCTGCCTAGGGGACAGGAGCCACACTGGGGCATAGATTCTGTCAGCTCTGCAGGGGCAGGCTCAGAGGTTGTTGACACCATGCCAGCTTCAGCCAGGAATGGTTGTATGCGACAATGGCACCAACCTTCTCTCCGCCCTCTGACAGGGACACTTGACCCATGTTTGGCACACATCCTGAATTTGGTGGAATGCAACCTGCCCACCAACCGCCTCATTTGTGACATGCCCACCAGGTGGAACTCAACATTGGCAATGCTGCAGTGGCTGCACACACAGCAGAGGACCATCAATGAGTACCTGTGCGAGTATGGCACCAGGACAGGGCCAAGGGAGCTTGGCTTCTTTTCGCCACGCCAGTGGCTACTGATCAAGGATGCATGCACTATCCTGTCACCATTTGAGAAGGGCACAAGGATGGTGAGCTGTGACAATGCATGCATCAGTGACACTGTCCCTCTAGTTTTCCTGCTGGAGCACACGCTTCATGGAATCATGGACAGAGCACTTAAGGCAGAACAGCGGGAGAAAGAGGAGGACTTCCTGTCAGGGCTGAGCTCAGCCTTTCCTTCTCTGAGCTGGCCGCTCAGATGTCGGCTAATTGTCAGCTACTTTCTCTCCACAGTGACTCAGCTGTTGCGATCTGCTCGTTAGTCCTGGCTACTTAAAGCCGTCCAGCTCACTTCATCTCTGCCTTCGCTTTTGGTCACATCTCAGAGACTTTCTCCTGCGTTCCTGTTGAAGACTTGCTCGGCTGACGTCCCTTCTTGCTCCTGATCCTGCTTGCTGTACTACTACGATCATCTCTGGCTCTCTGACATTGGCATTGGCTGACTACCTGATCTGGTTACTGAACTTTGACTATGTATTGACTACCCTTACTCTGTTTACCTTTTTATTATTATTAAACAAGTGTGATTAACTGTACTTCTGTCTTGGTCTCTGACACTTCCTTACCTCTCAAGGCCTTTATACAGATAGCATTCCTGCGGGCCCGCCAAACACACAGGAAGAAGAGGAGGAGGATTGTGTCAGCATGGGTGCAGAGGATAACACTCAGCAGCAGTCTACAAGGGATGGTTTTTAGTCCCCAGAAACACAAGGAGTTGTACGTGGCTGGGAGGAGGTAGTTACGGATCATGTGATCCTTAGTGACCCAGAGGACTCAGAATCAAATGACTGCAAACTTATACTGCATGGCCTCCCTGATTCTGCAAAGCTTGCAAAAGGACCCTAGGATTCGTGGTATGAAGGAAAGGGATCATTACTGGCTGGCAATCCTTCTTGTTCTACGTTACAAGGGTAAGGTTGCAGAACTCATCCTGCCTTCGCAGAGGGAGCAGAGGATGAAACATCTTCAGGAGGCCTTGAAGAAAGGTTTGTGCAACAAATTTCCAGACCCTGGGAGGTTACAATTTCCTGGTGCTGGACAACGTGTTGCTGAGGCTTCGCTCAGTCAGAGGAAGAGCGGTGGAGAAGGTGGTTGGCCGACCGATGCCTTTAAACAATTTTTCAGTCCTCAGCACCAAGGTCTGACTGGTTCAAGCAACCATCGCCAGTGTCTGCATTACATGGTGCAGGAATATCTATCGGCAAGAGCAGACTTGGAGACCTTTCCAACAGAGCATCCACTGGGTTACTGGGTCTTGAAGATGGACCACTGGCCAGAACTTGCTCAATATGCAATTGAGCTACTGGCCTGTCCTGCATCCAGCGTGCTTTCTGAATGCACATTCAGTGCTGCTGGAGAGTGTGTAACGGATCAAAGAGTGTGCCTGTCCACAGACTCCATTGATAGGCTCACATTCATAAAAATGAATCAGTCTTGTATCAGCAGCTATCAAGCACCTGATGCTGATGTAACTGATTGAATTTGCTATGGATGTGGGATCCCTCGAAGATTGCCTATGCTGACTATCCTATTCCTCATCAATCTTGATGATGCTAGCTTCCAACAATATTTTTGGTTAAGGGCACCACCACCACCCAAGGCCCAATTTTTCTGCCCCTGTTTAACAGGGGCATGTAATTACAATTTGTGATCTAATATTTCACAGCAGGGCCCGTTCCTGCGCTAAGCAAGAGTATCTTTGAGGGGTTACAGTGTTGTGGCACCACCACCACCACCCAAGGCCCAATTTTTCTGCACCCACTTTAAAACTGGCCATTGTATAAAAAACGTCCTCACTTTGGGGGGGATATCTGAATGATGCCTGTAGCTACAGACATCAATCAGATATCATTCTTTTCAGCCGGCGATTCTGTGCACGATGAGAATGATCATAGCGGCAGTTCCGCCACTTGATCGTTCTTATAGGCGACGTCCCCCCCTCCTGCCGCCATCCGGTGCTTCTCCGGGGCTCTCCTGTGCCATCGGGTGCCCGGAGAAAGAATCAGCCGGCGCCAGAAGAGGACGATAGAGATAGCTGGTCACCAGTCGTCTCTATAACCATCTGAGGCCCGTAAATAAACAAGCCTTGATCGCGGCTGTCAGCATGAGATTGATGAATTTTTTTCCCAATCTCATGCTTTCCAGCCTGGAGGAGAGATGTGGGGTCTTATTGACCCCACATCTCTCCATAAAGAGGACCTGTCATATAGATTCCTATTGCAAGGGATGTTTACATTCCTTGTAATAGGAATAAAAGTGATTTAAAAAAATGTAAAAAAAAGTGTAAAAATAAAAAAAATTAAGCAAAATAAAAAAAAATTAAAACGCCCCTGTCCACGATAGCTCGCGCTCAGAAGCGAACGCACGCATAAGTCCGGCCCACATATGTAAACGCCGCTCAAACCACACATGTGAGGTATCACCACGTGCGTTAGAGCGTGTGCAACAATTCTAGCACTAGACCTACTCTGTAATGCTAAACTGGTAACCTGTAAAAAATGTAAAGCGTTGCCTATGTAGATTTTTAAGTTATGAAGTTTGGCGCCATTCCATGATTGTGCGCAATTTTAAAGCGTGACATGTTAGGTATCTATTTACTCCTCGTAACATCATCTTTCACATTATACAAAAAAACTGGGCTAACTTTACTGTTTTGTTATTTTGTAATTCATGAAACCATTTTTTTCCAAAAAAAAAAAGCGTTTGAAAAATGATTGCGCAAATACTGTGCGAGATAAAAAGTTTCAATGACCGCCATTTTATTCCCTAGGGTGTCTTCTAAAAAAACATATATAATGTTTGGGGGTTCTGAGTAATTTTCTAGCAAAAAAAATATGATTTTTACATGTAGAAGAGAAGTGCCAGAATAGGCCTGGTATTGAGGTGGTTAACAGGGGCACGTAATTACAATTTTTGATGTAATATTTCACAGCAGGGCTGTTTCTGCACCCAACAAGAGTAACTGTGAGTGCTTACAGTGTTCTGGTATCACCAACACCTAAGGCCCAATTTTCTGCAGAGTATATAGGGCAGGCCGTATAGTATATATACTGCTGTTCAGAGTATATAGTGCCTGGGGGCCCCCCACGCATTTTTTTAAAATTTGGGTGCGACGTTCCCCTTAATATCCATACCAGACCTGAACGCCTGGTGTGGATTTTGGGAGTGACATCCACGCCATTTTTTTTTGTATTTTTGGTATTTTTATTTATATTGCCAGGATCTGACAATACATTACAGCCGCGAGCAGTTTTAAATGACATTTTTTCCTTTAGAAATGTAATTTTGCTGTGGCGCTGTTATAAACATGGGAAAGATGCACTACTTTACAGGCATACTAAGGACAACCCTCAGGCACAATATTAAGCATTATTAAAATCACTGCTCCCGAAAAAATGGCTGTTTTTGAAACTTTTTTTTGCATTGATACATGTCCCCTGGGGCAGGACACGGGTCCCCAAACACTTTTTATGACAATAACTTGTATATAAGCCTTTAAAATGATCACTTTTGATGTTTCACGTTTGTGTCCCATAGACTTTAAGGGTGTTTGTGTATTCGAACAAATTTTTTGCCTGTTCGCATGTTCTGCTGCGAACTGAACCGGGGAGTGTTCGGCTCATCCCTCACCCTGATGTGAGTCACAGTGAGGGCCAAAGCGAACCAGAACAGGAAGAAAGTGTTCAGAAACCTGTTGTTTGCGCAAGTAAGTATTCTTCGAATATCGCTTTGAATGTATTGACATGTCGAGTGTTTAGATGTCCAAACCAAACACCCACTCCACACATTAGCAAAGTATGTAGTGCCTTAACATTAGCATGGAAAAGGAAGAGGTGGAAGGAGCTGTCAGTGTTAATAGGTACCAGAGTTTGGGAGACCTAGGCACCAGGACCAAGATTATAGAGTAGTTGCAGTGTGTACATTCCTAGTAGTGTAGGTGTCTGAAAGGCAAGCAGGTTGCAACCAACAATAGACTGACCATAACTCACTATGTAGGGCCCTCGCCACTTGACCATTGTTCCCTTAATACTTTTTACTCTTATTACTAGGTCATGATCTTCCACGTTGTACTATTGGCTGAACGAATGCTGATATGTTGCAGTGTTGCAAGGAACTGGAGCAAATCAAGAAGGCTGCTACTGCTTTACAGTGCAAAATCTGAGATTTTGTGGACATGCTAGCAAAATTCTAATTTCCGCTGGACTGGTCTGAAGCTTGGTGTTCCACTTGTTGGCTCATGTTTGCCATTACTCATTTCCAGCTTTTTTGGACTTTGAAATGTGAAAGTTTAGGAACATAACTCAGTGTTTCTCCACTCCACTCCTCTAGGTGCACCACCAGGTCCTGTTTTATAGATTTTCCTCAGTCTAAACGACTGTGCGATTTACTAAGGCAGTGAAACCGATAACATCACCTGTGCCAAATTCAAGAAATCCAGAAAACATGACCTGGGTTTGCATCTTGAGGAGGGGAGCTGAGAAACACTGCCCTAACTAATGTGAATGCCAATGTTTATCTGTTTTTTCTAATCTAAAACCCAAACTTTCAAGGTGCACACAAATTGGGGCTTACCATTATGATTTCCCCCATGATCCCATTCCTAAAATGTGAAATAACACACCAAAAAATGGGGATCACATAACCCCTAAAATAAACACCATAAAGTAGTGGTTAGGCAGTAAATCCCTGCTGATTAATAATTGGAGTCAGTCCTGGAAAAAAATGTGTCCAATCCAATGCCTTTAGACTTGCTTGTTGCTCCACTCAAATTCACAGTTTAAATGATGATTCACATGTAAAGAATGAGAGAACGCATCATTGCGCAATGCTACAACTAACAAGGGTCTGTATAATAAGTAGATTCCACTCACATTTAGGGATGAGCCGAACACCCCCCGGTTCGTTTCGCACCAGAACCTGCGAACGGACTGAAAGTTCGCACGAACGTTAGAACCCCATTGACGTCTATGGGACTCGAACGTTCGAAATCAAAAGTGCTCATTTTAAAAACTAATTTGCATGGTATTGTCCTAAAAAGGGTTTGGGGACCCAGGTCCTACCCCAGGGGACATGTATCAATGCAAAAAAAACTTTTAAAAACGGCCGTTTTTTCGGGAGCAGTGATTTTAATGATGCTTAAAGTAAAAAAAAAAAAAGTGAAATATTCCTTTAAATATCGTACCTGAGGGGTGTCTATAGTATGCCTGTAAAGTGACGTGTGTTTCCCGTGTTTAGAACAGTCCCTGCACCAAATGTCATTTTTAAAGGAAAAAATCTCATTTAAAACTGCTTGCGGGTTTAATGTAATGTCGGGTCCTGGCAATATGGATGAAAATCAGTGAGACAAACGGCATGGGTACCCCCCAGTCCATTACCAGGCCCTTTGGGTCTTGTATGGATATTAAGGGGAACCCCACACCCAAATTAAAATAAGGAAAGGTGTGGGCCACCAGGCCCTATATACTCTGAACAGCAATATACAGGCGGTGCAAACAAGACAGGGACTGTAGGTTTGTTGTTAAGTAGAATCTCTTTGTAATTTTGAACGAGTACATTTTTAACGTGTTTAGCTCCAGTCAAAAAATCTTTTTTAAGCTTTTTGGAAAACATAGGGAAGGGTTATCACCCCTGTGACATTTGTTTTGCTGTCTTTCCTCCTCTTCAGAAGATTTCACCTCACTTTTTGTCCCAATGGATTGGAAAGCATCAGTGGAAAGGAGAAATGTTTTTCCCATATTAACTCTTACAGGAGAGAATTTCCCTTCCTAGGGGTAGATTTCATCTCACTTCCTGTTGTCTCCTTCCGTTTGCAAGTAGGAGTCGTTTGTAAGTTAGTTGTTTGAAAGTAGGGTCCTGCCCTATATACTCAGCAGAAATTTGGGCCTTAGGTGTTGCTGTGGCCACAACACTGTAAGCCCTCACAGGGCCCTGCTGTGAAATATTAGATCAAGAATTGTAATTACATGCCCCTGTTGAACAGGAGCTGAACAATTAGGCCTTAGGCACTGGTGCTGGTGCCACAACACTGCAACCCCTCACAGACACTCTAGTTGGAACGCAGGAACGAGCCCTGCTGCAAAGTATTGCATCAAAAATTGTAATTACACGCCCCTGTTAAACAAGGGCTGAAAAATTGGGCCTTAGGCACTGGTGCTGGTGCCACAACACTGCAACCCCTCACAGACACTCTAGTTGGAACGCAAGAACGAGCCCTGCTGCAAAGTATTGCATCAAAAATTGTAATTACATGCCCCTGTTAAACAGGGGCAGAAAAAATGGGCCTTAGGCACTGGTGCTGGTGCCACAACACTGCAACCCCTCACAGACACTCTAGTTGGAACGCAGGAACGAGCCCTGCTGCAAAGTATTGCATCAAAAATTGTAATTACACGCCCCTGTTAAACAGGGGCAGAAAAAATGGGCCTTAGGCACTGGTGCTGGTGCCACAACACTGCAACCCCTCACAGACACTCTAGTTGGAATGCAGGAATGAGCCCTGCTGCAAAGTATTACATCAAAAATTGTAATTACACGCCCCTGTTAAACAGGGGCTGAAAAATTGTGCCTTAGGCACTGGTGGTGGCGCCCAGAACCAAAAATTTTCTTACAAGCTATCAGCGTGATGATTGAGGAGGAAGAGGATAATTACTCAGGGATAGTCACTCAGCATCAGCATAGGCAGTCTTTGAAGGGATCTGAGATTTCAAAAAAAATTATTCGGTTACATCAGCATCAGGTGCTTGGTAGCTGGTGGTGATCCAAGACTGATTCATTTTTATGAAGGTCATTCGATCGACCGAGTCAGTGGACAGACGCACCCTGTGATCGGTTACCACGCCTCCAGCAGCACTGAATGTGCGTTCCGAAAGAACGCTGGATGCAGGACAGGCCAGTAGCTCAATTGCATACTGTGCAAGCTCTGGCCAGTGATCCATCCTCAAGACCCAGTAACCCAGAGGATTTTCGGTGGGAAAGGTGTCCAAGTCTGATCTTGCCCCTAGGTATTCCTGCACCATGTAAAACAGACGCTGGCGATGGTTGCTGGAACCGATCATACCTTGGGGCTGCGGACCAAAAAATTGTCTGAACGCATCGGTCAGACGGCCACCTTCTCCACCGCTCCTTCTTTGACTGACCGAAGCCTCAGCAACACGTTGTCCAGAAACAGGAGTTTGTAACCTCCCAGTCTCTGGGAGCGCGTTGCACAGACCTTTCTGCAAGGCCTCCCGAAGATGTTTCATCCTCTGCTCCCTCTGCGATGGCAAGATAAGGTCCGCAACCTTACCCTTGTAACGTGGATCAAGGAGGGTTGCCAGCCAGTATTGGTCCTTCTCCTTGATACCACGAATACGAGGATCCTTACGCAGGCTTTGCAGGATCAGGGAGGCCATGCAGCGTAGGTTTGCTGAGGCATTCGGTCCGGAGTCCTCTGGGTCACTAAGGACGACATGGTCCGCAGCCACCTCCTCCCAGCCACGTACAAGTCCATGTGTTTCTTGGGACTGATCCCTTAAAGACTGCTGCTGATGCTGAGTGCCAGGCTCCACCTCCATACTGACACAATCTTCCTCCTCCTCCTCCTCCTCCTCGTCCTCTTCCTGTGTGATCAGCAGGCACGCAGGAACACTGTCTGGATAAAGGGGGCCTTGAGAGCTAAGGAAGTCCTCCTCTTCCTGCCTCTGTTCTGCCTCAAGTGCCCTGTCCATTATTCCACGCAGCGTGTGCTCCAACAGGTGGACAAGGGGGACAGTGTCACTGATGCATGCACTGTCACTGCTCACCATCCTCGTGGCCTCCTCAAATGGTGACAGGACAGTGCATGCATCCCTGATCATGGCCCACTGGCGTGGGGAAAAAAAACCAAGCTCCCCTGACCCTGTCCTGGTGCCATAGTCGCACAGGTACTCATTGATGGCCCTCTGCTGCGTGTGCAGCCGCTGCAGCATGGCCAACGTTGAGTTCCACCTGGTGGGCATGTCACAGATTAGGCGGTTCTTGGGCAGGTTAAACTCCTTTTGGAGGTCCGTCAGCCGAGCACTGGCATTATATGACCGGCGGAAATGCACACAGACTTTCCTGGCCTGCCTCAGGACATCCTGTAAGCCTGGGTACCTGCCCAAGAACCGCTGCACCACCAAGTTAAGGACGTGAGCCAAACAGGGCACATGGGTCATTTGTCCCTGTCGGAGGGCAGAGAGGAGGTTGGTGCCATTGTTGCAAACCACCATTCCTGCCTTAAGTTGGCGTGGCGTCAACCACCTCTGAACCTGCCCCTGCAGAGCTGACAGAACCTCTGCCCCAGTGTGGCTCCTGTCCCCCAAGCACACCAGCTCAAGCACCGCATGGCATCTTTTGGCCTGCGTACTTGCGTAGCCCCTTGAACGACTACGGACCACCGCTGGTTCCGAGGAAGAGGCCATGGAGGAAGAAGAAGAGGAGGGGGTGGAGGAGAGAGGTGTGTCACAATCATTAGCATTTTGGAGGTGTGGTGGCGGAACAACCTCCAACACTACTGCACCTTGTCCTGCATCCTTCCCAGCTGCCAGCAGAGTCACCCAATGCGCCGTGAAACTTAGGTAACGTCCCTGTCCATGCCTGCTGGACCATGAGTTAGCGGTAATATGCACCTTACCGCTGACCGCCCTGTCCAGCGAGGCATGGACATTGCCTTCCACATGCTGGTAGAGAGCCGGAATCGCCTTCCGTGAGAAAAAGTAGCGTTTGGGTACCTGCCACTGAGGAACCGCACATTCCACAAACTCACGGAAGGGGGCAGAGTCTACCAACTGAAAAGGCAGCAGTTGAAGTGCTAGCAATTTTGCCAAGCTAGCATTCAACCGCTGGGCATGTGGATGGCTGGGAGCAAACTTCTTTCGGCGGTGCAGCAGCTGAGGCAGGGAAATTTGCCTGGTACAATCTGACGTCGGTGTACCAAAATCAGATTGCCCACAAGTACTTGGCTGTGACACACCTAATTCTACACCTTCATTCCTCTCAGTGCAGGTCTCAGAGAGGACTGAAGGTCTAGTGGGGTTGGAAATCTCAGCTGATGAGGAGCAAGGAGAGGTCCTCTTTGTTCTTTGGTGTGGGTCTTTTAGATACGCTTGCCAACGAACTGCATGGCAGGTCAACATATGTCTGGTCAAGCATGTGGTACCCAAGCGGGAGATGTTTTGGCCACGCGAGATACGCTTGAGACATATGTTGCAAATAGCAGCGGTGCGATCTGATGCACTCGTTTAAAAAAGGCCCACACCAAAGAACTTTTTGAATAACGCGCAGAGACTGCAGCGCCCTGCACATGTGGAGCTTTGGGGTGTGATGCAGTGAATGTGCTGCCCTTAGGCTGGCCCCTGGAGGGCATCCTGCCTTGTTGGTGATGTGCCGCCTCCTCCTCCTCCTCCTCTCTCCTATCAGGCACCCACGTTGAGTCAGTGACCTCATCATCCCCTCCCTCCTCATCACTGGAGCAAACCTGGCAGTATGCTGCAGCAGGGGGAGCATGACTGCCAGATTGCTGTCCTTCTTGGGCACCCCCTCTGTCCATGCTCATGTTACTGCCTTCATCGAGCTCAGTATCATCATCAGAGCCTTCCAAACGCTGGGCATCCTCCTGGAGCATGTACCCAACACTGTGGTCAAACAGTTCGAGGGACTCCTCAGGAGGACATGGTGGGGCTAGGGAAGGAGTCACTGATGACATTGAGCCGAGGGAAGAGGCCGCTGCTTTGCCAGACAAAGTACCCTGGGCATGGGTGAGAGAGGATGAGGAGGATGAGGACGGCTTGGTCATCCACTCGACCAAGTCTTCCGCATGTTGCGGCTCAACATGGCCAGCTGCCGAAAAAAAGGCCAAGCGTGTCCCATGGCCACGTGCTGATGAGGATGCATCGTCTCCACGACCAGCACTAGACACAGAGCCTGCTTGCCCTCTCTTATTGGCTTGTGACTGTCTGCCTCTCCTTCTTGGCCTTCCAGACATACTAATGGCCTGTAGCTGCACTAAGCTGGGATATATATATATATATATATATATATATATATATATATATATATATATATATATGTACTGATACTGCATCTAGCAAAATCAACTGCCTGCCTGTAGTATGAGAACACCACCAACCTTCTACAGGTAGCTTTAGCTGAACACTGTGAGGTGGACGCACCCCACTAACTTGTAGGTTTAGCAGAAAACTGTGAGCAGGACGCACTGCACTAACTGTAAATAGTCTAGCTGCCTGACTGTGGTACTAATAGGATCAAAAGAACACCAGCAATTTTCTTCAGGTAGCTGTATTTACTGTAACAAGACAAGCCTGCCTGTCAGTAAGAAGATAACAGAAACGGATCTAGCTGAACACTGTGAGCAGGACGCACCCCACTAGCTTGTAGGTTTAGCTGAACACTGTGAGGTGGACGCACCCCACTAACGTGTAGGTTTAGCTGAACACTGTGAGCAGGACGCACCCCACTAACTTGTAGGTTTAGCAGAACACTGTGAGCAGGATGCACTGCACTAACTGTAAATAGTCTAGCTGCCTGACTGTGGTACTAATAGGATCAAAAGAACACAAGCAATTTTCTTCAGGTAGCTGTATTTACTGTAACAAGACAAGCCTGCCTGTCAGTAAGAAGATAACAGAAACGGATCTAGCTGAACACTGTGAGCAGGACGCACCCCACTAACTTGTAGGTTTAGCAGAACACTGTGAGCAGGATGCTCTGCACTAAATGTAAATAGTCTAGCTGCCTGACTGTGGTACTAATAGGATCAAAAGAACACCAGTAATTTTCTTCAGGTAGCTTTATATACTGTAACAAGACAAGCCTGCCTGTCAGTAAGAAGAGAACAGGAACGGATCTAGCTGAACACTGTGAGCAGGACGCACTGCACTAAATGTAAATAGTCTAGCTGCCTGACTGTGGTACTAATAGGATCAAAAGAACACCAGTAATTTTCTTCAAAATACTGTAACAAGACAAGCCTGCCTGTCAGTAAGAAGATAACAGGAACGGATCTAGCTGAACACTGTGAGCAGGACGCACTGCACTAAATGTAAATAGTCTAGCTGCCTGACTGTGGTACTAATAGGATCAAAAGAACACCAGTAATTTTCTTCAAAATACTGTAACAAGACAAGCCTGCCTGTCAGTAAGAAGATAACAGGAACGGATCTAGCTGAACACTGTGAGCAGGACGCACTGCACTAAATGTAAATAGTCTAGAAGATAACAGGAACGGATCTAGCTAAACTGAATACAGTGTATATATATATATATGCAACACCTGGGATGCATATATATAGACAATACACTTTAAGTGCAGCTAACTGACTGACTGTCCTGCCTAATCTAGCTAACTCAAATGAAATGACACTGTCTCTCTCTCTCTCTATTTCTCAGCACACCGGAACACACTGCACAGGGCCGCCGTGCAGGCAGCCTTATATAGTGTGGGGCGTGTACTAAATCCCCTGAGCCATAATTGGCCAAAGCCTCCTTGGCTTTGGCCAATTACGGCTCTCCGTTAAGGCGGCGCTGTGATTGGCCAAGCATGCGGGTCATAGTGCATGCTTGGCCAATCATCAGCAAGCAATGCACTGCGATGCCGCAGTGAATTATGGGCCGTAACGCGCCACACGAATTTGGCGCGAACGGCCCATATCGTTCGCAATTCGACGAACGATCGAACAGCCGATGTTCGAGTCGAACATGGGTTCGACTCGAACACGAAGCTCATCCCTACTCACATTTATATAGTAGTTAAAGCACTTGTGTTGTAACGGTCAGAAGTTTGACACCGATCACACAGCATCTGCTGTGCTGACAAAACACATTTGATGCCGTCACTGGCTCCTCCTCCCGATGCGTTGCATCACATGTCACGTGACTTTTTCAAGGGACCCTTGAAAAAAATGACATTTTCCCTGCAAGCTGCATTTATTTTGTTCAGCAACAGCTGGGGAGCCAGTGTGTATAAGGCCAAAATGTAGTGCACTGAGAACAAGATTAGAATTTTTTTGGATACATTCTGGTGTCACTTTGACTTTCTATAGAAGTAACGGGTGCATAAAAATTGGTCTTTGGGTGTCGGTGGTGCCTTCCCACCGTAACTCTATAGAGGTACTCTTGATGAAAGCAAGAATTGGCCTTGCTGTAAAAAATTGCAATGATATGCACCTGTCAAACAGGTGCAGAAAAATTACTCTTTGGGTGTCGGGGCGCCTTCCCACCGTAATCCTATAGAGGTGCTCTTGATGAAGGCAAAAAAATTGCAATGATATGCATATGGTTGGTATTTTTGCCACGTTTGATGTGCCTGACAAACAGTTTGCAGAAAGCAACAGTGCAATCTGCTGCAGATGTGCTGAAAAAGGCACAGACAGCTGAGCTTTGGGGAGTGGGCCGAAAGATAACAGCTGCAGAATATAATGGAATAGGGTGGCTGCTCTCTACTCTTTCTTGATGTCGGCCTCCTTGGGGTTGTGCCGCCTCACCTTCAGTTTTTTCCTCTGCTCTGTCTGGCACCCAAGTCGCATCAGTGACCTCACCATCATCATCTCCATCTCCTCCATCTTCATTATTACCTCTCAGGGCCAGATTAAGAGCATCATAGGCCTGGAGCTGAGGATTTTGGTGGGCCTTTTTATGGAAACAAAATGAAAATGCAAACAATTTTTCGCAAAAACAAATTAAATATACTTTAACCAGTAATACCAGCCGTACAGCCTTTGAGCAGCAGCAACACCACCAATACTACCTGCTATGCAGTCTTTCACCAGCAGCAACATAGGGAGACCACATTTCCAAATTGCCATTCAGGAACAACCCCCCCTTCCAAAAAAAGATCAGGGTGGGGGATGTAGTCTCGGGGTTGATGGGAAAATTGGATTTGTCAGGCAAATGGCTGTTGTTAGCACTTAAAATCATCCTGACACCATGCTTGATATGGTGTCGGGATGATCAAATTCCATTATTTCTATTACTACATTGTAATATATTATGAAATAGTTCAACTCACCATCATGCAGAATCAGTGGGAACCTGAGCTTGTTACTTACCACCAGATGCAGCTTGTTACTTGCCACCATTGCTTGCCACCAGATACAGCTTGTCACTTGCCACCCATAGCCTGCCACTAGATGTAGCGTATCACTTTCCACAGTTGCCTGCCACTAGATGCAGCATGTCACTTGCCACCAGCAGCCTGCCACCAGATACAGTGTGTCACTTGCCACCAGCAGCCTGCAACCAGATACAGTGTACCACTTGCAACCAGCAGCCTGCCACCAGATAGTGTGCCACTTGCTACCAGCAGCCTGCCACCAGATACAGTGTGCCACTTGCCACCAGCAGCCTGCCACCAGATACAGTGTGCCACTTGCCACCAGCAGCCTGCCACCAGATACAGTGTGCCACTTGCCACCAGCAGCCTGCCACCAGATACAGTGTGCCACTTGCCACCAGCAGCCTGCCACCAGATACAGTGTGCCACTTGCCACCAGCAGCCTGCCACCAGATACAGTGTTCCACTTGCCAACCACAACCTGTTACCAGATACAGTGTACCACTTGCCACCAGCAGCCTGTCACCAGATACAGTGTGCCACTTGCCACCAGCAGTCTGCCACCAGATACAGTGTGCCACTTGCCACCAGCAGCCTGCCACCAGGTACAGTGTGCCACTTGCCACCAGATGCTGTGTGCCACTTGCCACTGACAGCCTGCCACCAGATACAGTGTCCCACTTGCCACCAGCAGCCTGTCACCAGATACAGTGAGCCACTTGCCGCCAGCAGCCTGCCACGAGATACAGTGTGCCACTTGCCACCAGCAGCCTGCCTCCAGGTACAGTGTGCCACTTGCCACCAGTAGCCTGTCACCAGATACAGTGTGCCACTTGCCACCAACAGCCTGTCACCAGATACAGTGTGCCACTTGCCACCAGCAGCCTGCCACTCCCTCCAGGACTCTTCCCGGATGGGTAGAAGGGACAGGGCCTGCATAGTCAAACAAATCCCTGGAGCCCCGACCCCTCCTGAGCTGGGATGGTATGGCTGTGTGTAAAATGAATGCCAGCAGTAGACCAAGTTCTACAGAGGGGGGTGTGTACACGCCTTTGGACTCACACTGGTGTGCTGCAGTTTTGGCCACACTGCTAGTGTATGTGCAGTTTTAGCTGCAGTCCTATTGATCTATATCAGGTTGCAGGTTTTTGCTGCATTTTCTGACAGTGCGTCAAAGATGCAGCATGCAAGAATTTTGGTGGGCTTTCAGAAAAAACACACAACCTATAGAAATCAATAGGGCTGTGGGTAAAACGCAGGAAAACTGCGGATACACCAGCAATGGGCCAAAACACAGCAAACCAGTGTTAACACACCTAAAAGCACAAGGAACCAAGTTTAAACATATTGGCTGCAGTTATAACAGCCATTGCTGCAGGAAAAAGTAAAAAAAAGGAGAGGCAGAGAAGGAAGATAAGAGTCCAGTCACTGAGCTCACACTTGGATGGTTGGAAGCTTATCACTCAGATATTGTGTTCAGTTCACCTTGCATCTGCCGGTGTTCTGCCGAGAAAGTTCCTCTCGGCGGATAAGGACCCCCCTGTACTGCGCAGGCGCAGTGCTTGCACAGTACGAGTCGGCGGAAATAGCCGAAGCCGAATAGTTGTAAAACTGCTGTACGCGGCGCCTGTACGAGGGCCCCTCACGGGCTCGCTTCACTCGCCACGCTTCGGGCATGGCCTCGCTTCACTCGGCACTTTTTTATTGTACCTCTAGGTCCACTTGGATGGTGGGGCTTGAACCTGGACTCAGGGCCTGTACAGCTGACTGAAGGTTTTCAGCTTTGGCTATTTTCGGTGGCTCCTTAGTTGTTCGTACTGCGCAAGCGCTGCGCCTGCGCAGTACAGGGAGGTCCTTATCCTCTGGGGGAACTTTCTCGGCAAGACACCGGCTGCCCTGTTCACAATTTCCCTGCCCACACGGCTCCTTCACTGCATGGACTTCACACAGAGAGAGGAGAGAGAGGGGAGGGGGAAGGCAGAGCCATTTGTGTAGGGGGGAACTGTGCACTGTGACACTGTAATAACCACAGTGAGCCTACACAGGTACAGCCAGACATCCCTACATTTACACACAGCTTCTCCTGTCCCATAGATGTTAATGGACAGGAGAAATCGGGCTTATAGAGCTGGCTGGGCGGGCCAATTTTAAGGCAGAGGCCTGGAGCTGCAGCTCCATTAGCTCCTCTGTTAATCCGGCCCTGTTACCCCTGGAGACAACTTGGCAATACGCTGTGGCTTGGGGAACATTATTGCCAATTTGTCTACCAGTGTTTCTCCCTCTCTCTATTATCATATTCCTGTCATCCTCAACCTCAGAACCAACATCTGAATCCAGTAATGGATGGACATCATCAAGAAGCAGGTGGCTGATGCTGTGGTCAAATAACTCAGCTGAATCCTCAATGGGGCTATGGCAGGAATAGATGTGGACAAGGAGGCAGGTTTATCCACTTTGGCAACTGCAGGGGACTGCATACTTGTCTCTGCTTGCATGACAGAGTGAGGAAGGTTTAGTAAGCCAGTCCACCACCTCCTCTGCATGCTGTGGTTGGATAGCACAGGCAAACTCACTAAACAGAGGAAAGTATGCCCTGCATGAGGACTGACCACCACGTCCACCTTTGCCTGTAAACACATTTGTTGCTGGCCCCCTTACAGTGCCAAGGGAATGTCTCCCGCTCCTTGTTGTCCTCCTAAACATTATTGGGAGGGGGTGGTGCTTGTAAACAAATGTAAAGAAGAAGTTGAAATCTGTATGTAGATGCACTTTAATCAATGTAAAGAGGTGTTTGGTGCACTTTAATTTGAGTACTCACACTACACAGACACACTCCACATATATACTATAATATACTGCAATATAATGCGCCAAATGTACCGTGACGCACAGAACTATATGGCGTTAAACTGGCAGTGACGCACGCAAAACTATATGGCGTTAAACTGGCAGTAACGCACACAGAACTATATGACGTTTAACTGGCAGTAACGCACGCAAAACTTTATGGCGTTAAACTGGCGGTAACGCACACAGAAGTAAATGGCGTTCAACTGGCAGTAATGCACACAGAAGTAAATGGCGTTAAACTGGCAGTAACGCACAAAATGATATGGCGTTAAACTGGCAGTAACGCACACCGAAGTAAATGGCGTTAAACTGGCTGTAACGCAATCAAATAGACGGTGTTCAACTGTCACTACACTGACGCTATCTGAACTGTCCCTACTCTAGCTATACACTAATGTAAAGATTACTGACACGGTCTCGCTACACTACACTGAAACTATATGAGCTGTCCCTACTCTACACCAATGTATGTATGAATGACATGGTCTCATTACACTACAGTGAGCTGTCCCTACGCTAGCAGCACACTATGCAAAGATGAATGATGGTCCTCCTCACTACACTCAGACTATCCCTAGACTGAAACTAAACTAGTATTCTACACTGACAATTATATATAAATAGCACAGTATAGCACACTAACTAATAGCACTGAACAGAGCACTGTTCTATCTCTCTCCATGCTTAAATCACACTGAAAATGGCTGCCATTGACAAAATACATGTATACTGTGGGGAGGGAATGAGCCATGATTGGATAAAGTCATGATGACAGTGTCCAATCATGACTCTGACACTGCTCTGAGCCTTGATTGGCTGAAGCTTTCACTGCTTCAGCCAATCAGGGCTTGCAATGCACTGATCAGTGACATAATGCATTGTGGTCAGTTCGGTGGGGCAGAACAAGCGGTCGAACAACCCCTTTGTTCGGCTGTTCATCGAACGTCCTAACAGCGAAAGTTCGCCATGAATTTATGCTCTGGGCCGTTCGCCCATCCCTAGTTCTGAGGAATGTAGTAACTACACACATTTTAGGAATGGGATCATGGGGGAAATTTAATTGGTAAGCCACTACCTGTACATGGCTTCAAATTTGAGCTTTTAGGGGGGTGAGATCACCCCATCTGAGGAAGGCAACATCCACACAGTCTTGGGATACTAATGTCTCGGTTGCCCTTTACATGTAAACTTTACTCAGTTACTGAGTTTTGGATGTGTAGCTAATGGTTTTGAACTTGCCTGTTTACCCCCAAAAAAGGAGAAATGCTGCAAAATATACATGTTATACACAAAGATGTTGGTTTGTTTAAGTACCTTAAAAAGCAGAGAGGTAAACGAGAAATCCTGGACAGCCGAACTCAAAAGTAATCTTCGATCTTTATTTAACCACTTGACAACTGGGCACTTACAGTAAACCCCCTTCCTAACCAGACCAATTTTCAGCTTTCGGTGCTCTCACATTTTGAATGACAATTACTCAGTCATGCAACACTGTACCCATACTGTATGAAATTTTTGTCCTTTTTTTTACACAAATAGAGCTTCCTTTTGGTGGTATTTATTCACCGTTGGGTTTTTTATTTTTTGTGCTATAAAAGAAAAAATACTGAAAATTCGGTAAAAAAATGAAATTTTCTTTGTTTCTGTTATAAAATTTATCAAATTAGTAATTTTTCTTCGTAAATTTTGGCCACAATTTATACAGCTACATATCTTTGGTAAAAATAAGTACAAATTGGTGTATATTATTTGGTCTTTGTGAAAGTTATAGAGTCCAAAAGCTATGGTGCCAATATCTGAAAATTGATCACACCTGAATTACCGACGGCCTATCTATATTCTTGAGACCCTAACAGTGGCGGCCCGTCCATAGGGGGCGCCCGGCGCCGCCCCCCCCTTCTGTGTAGTCACAAAAAAAAAATAAAAAATAAAAAAAAAAAAATAAAAAAATAATTTTTTAAAACTGCCCCTTTAAGAAAAAAAAAAAAAAAAAAAAAAGTCCTTTAACATAGTGCACTGTGTTCGAGCGCCGGACACAGTGCACTATGGCAAGCGCCACGTCAATGCAATCACGAGATTGCAGACGCGGCGCTTCATTTGCGGCCGTTTATCCCGCCTTGGGGCGCTTTCTGTAGCGCTGAGTAGCTTCCGCCCGGCACTATTACTATGGCCGGGCGGTTTGATTGACATCTGAGGTTTGATGTCACTTCCTGTTGTCTCTGTCCCGGGCGCAATGGGAAAGAGATAACAGGAAGTATGAAGAGCGGATCTCTCCATTGCTTCTGGAAGGAGATACCGCCGGAGAGGAGAGGACAGGACGAGGAGAGGAGAGGAGAGGAGAGGAGAGGACGAGGAGAGGACAGGACAGGACAGGACAGGACAAGGAGGAGAGGAGAGGAGAGGAGAGAACACTGTCAGCATGGTAAGTGCCGCTGCTGTGCTGGGGGGATCTGTCTTAGCATTTTTTAAACCTGCTGGAGGTTTTTATGGTGTTCTTGCTGTGAGATGTATTTTGGCATGGGGTTTTCTCTGAGAGCTTTGAGCCAGCCCCTGCCTGTGTTACAAAAGATCCGGAGCAAACATAGAGAACTCTTCTGGTCTGATCTGCACACTGGCTCTCCCTCCCACACTAACTTTGGGATAACAAGATAAGAGAAGAGCAGTGCCAGTGATTACACTTCCCATCACACTGATCCAGCCTGTCCCTGACAAAACACTAGCCCTGCAGCTGCAAAACAGACGCCTCTGATCCTTCCCACGCGCTCCTCCAGCCAGCTACTATCTGTAATGTTAAGCACTGCACAGTGCCTCTCTGATCCTCCCCCATGCTCTCCCCCTCCTCTACTTAGGCTTGATAACAGAGGTCACTGCAATGGCTCCTTTTCAGCCTCACAGACTGCACACCTCCGTCCCTGCTTTCTCTGCATGCCTGGTTGCTGTGAATCTCCCTGAGCTCCCTCAAACACCACAGTAGAAGAGAGGGCACATTTAGGGTCGGTTCACATTGCTGCAATGTCAGAAATCACATGTGATTCGCACCGCACTGCTGTGCAAATCTCATGTGATGTCTGTGTGATGCAAATTCAGCCATACAGATAGTATGGCTGAAATCGCATTCAGACCAAACTCACACAGGACCCATTTTTTGATCCGCACCAGAATCGGATCACATAGGTGTTCACACCCATGTGATCCGATTCCTGTCCAAATTCACAGTTCACACTGCGATATGCAAACTTTACTGGAGGTGTCATTAACATTGTATTGACACCCCCAGCAGTTCGCAAAGGGCAGTGTAAACTGCCTGAGAGTTGTATGCGATGCAGGAACCCGTACTGGATTCGCAGGGTTCCCGCATCGCTGCAGTGTGAACGGAGCCTAAGAGTACCCATCTTGCTCAGCAGTAGCCTGGCCTGTCATCACCAATTCTGGCCCTGCTACCCGCACTACCTGCGATTTCTGCAGGGAAGCAAGCAGCAAGTACTTCTGGCTCCCTTGCGAGCCTGGCCAACCACAACTCATAAATGGCTGTCAGTAAAACACTTTGGGGAAAAAAAAAAGTCTCTTATTCTGAACTGTGAATGCGCAGTCTGAAGTCAGCCATTTAGAGAACTGCGTTTTGATGTGCACAGTGAGGCTGCAATTGATGGGGTTTTTTTTTCCAAATGTTTCAGTTTGTTTGCGCCCCCCCAAAAATTTTGAGCACCAGCCGCCACTGGACCCTAACATGCCAGAAAAGTACAAATACCCCCCAAATGACCCCTTTTTGGAAAGAAGACATTCCAAGGTATTTAGAAAGATGCATGGTGAGTTTTTTGAAGATTGTGAGTTTTTTGAAGGTGAAGTATTTTCAAAATTTCACAAAATTGTCATATTAGCAGGTTATTTCTCACACACCACATATGCATACCACAAATTACACCCCAAAACACATTCTGCTATTACTCCTGAGTATGGTGATACCACATGTGTGAGACTTTTACACAGCGTGGCCACATTTTGAGGCCCAACATGCAGGGGAGCACCGCCAGGTGTTCTGGAGCACCCAGGCCAATTCTTACATTTCTCTCCTACATGTAAAAATCATCATTTATTTGCTAGAAAATTACATAGAACCCCAAAACATTATATATTATATTATATTTTTAGCAAAGACCCTAGAGAATACAATGGCGGTTGTTGCAACTTTTTATCTCGCACGGTATTTGCGCAGCAATTTTTTGAACGCTTTTTTTTGGGGAAAAAAACAGTTTTCTGCTTTAAAAAATAACAAAACAGTAAAGTTGGCCCAATTTTTTTGCATAATGTGAAAGATGAAGTTATGCCGAGTAAATAGATACCTAACATATCACCCTTCAAAATTGCACGCGCTCGTGGAATGGCGCCAGACTTTGCTACTTAAATATCCCCATAGGCAAAGCTTTAAAATTTTTTACTGGTTACATGTTTTGAGTTACAGAGGAGGTCTAGGGCCACAATTATTGCTCTCGCTCTACTGATTGCAGCAATACCTCACATTTTTACCTCACACGTTTTCATATGTGGGCGGGACTTACGTGTGCATTCACTTCTGCATGTGAGCACACGGGGACAGGGGCACTTTAAAAAAAAAATTTTTCTTTTTATTGTTCATTTTACTTTATTTATTTTATTTATTTTTATTTTATTTTTTTTCCCCCAAAAAAAAATTTTTGATCACTTTTCTTCCTATTACAAGGGATGTAAACATCCCTTGTAATAGGAATATGGCATGACAGGTCCTCTTTACAGTGAGATATGGGGTCAATAAGACCCCACATCTCACCTCTAGGCTGGGAAGCCTGAAATGAAAAAAAAAAAAAACGATCCTGGCTTCGATCGTAGCGTTGAGTCGGTAGAAGCACCGGAGGGCGGCGGGAAGGGGGGGTGTCCCCTCTCGCCTCCCATAAGAACGATCAAGCAGTGGAACAGCCACTATGATCATTCTTATGGTGTGGGGAATCGCTGGCTGAAAACACTGATATCTGAATGGTGCCTGTAGCTGCAGGCATCATTCAGGTATCCCCGCACAAAGTCAAGGATGTCATTTGATGGCGGGCGGGAAGTGGTTAAAACACATTTTTTTTTAACACAAAGTTGTCCATTTATACAATATTTCTAACACATAGCATGTACATATCAAAAATGACACCCCAAATAAGATTCTCCTACTCCTCCTGAGTACAGCGATACCACATGTGTGAGACTTCCACAGCCTGGCCACATACAGAGGCCGAGTATGGCAGAGTATAGCCGAGTATGGCCAGGTATGCCCGGGTATGGCTGGATATGGCTGGGTATGGCTGCGCATGGCTGGGTATGGCTGAGTATGGCTGCGCATGGCCAGGTGTGGCTGGGTATGGCTGGGTAAGGCAGGGTATGGCTGGGTATGGCAGAGTGTGGCTTTGTATTGCAGAGTATGGCTGGGTATTGCAGAGTATGGCTGGGTATTGCAGAGTATGACTGGGTATGGCTGGGTATGGCTGGGTATGGCTGGGTATGGCTGGGTATTGTGGAGTAGTGCAGAGTATTGCAGGGTAGTGCAGGGTATTGCGGAGTATTGTGGAGTATTGCAGGGTATTGTCGAGTATTGCAGGGTATTGTGGAGTATTGTGGGGTATTGCGGAGTATTGCAGGGTAGTGCAGAGTATTGCAGGGTATTGCAGAGTATTGCGGGGTATTGCAGAGTATTGTGGGGTATTGCAGAGTATTGCTGGGTATTGCGGAGTATTTCAGGGTAGTGCAGAGTACTGTGGGGTATAGCAGAGTATTTTGGGGTATTGCGGAGTACTGCAGGGTAGTGCAGAGTAGGGATGAGCTTCGTGTTTGAGTCGAACCCATGTTCGACTCGAACATCGGCTGTTCGATCGTTCGCCGAATTGCGAACAATATGGGCCGTTCGCGCCAAATTCGTGTGGCGCGTCACGGCCCATAATTCACTGCGGCATCGCAGTGCATTGCTTGCTGATGATTGGCCAAGCATGCACTATGACCCGCATGCTTGGCCAATCACAGCGCCGCCTTAACAGAGAGCCATAATTGGCCAAAGCCAAGGAGGCTTTGGTCAATTATGGCTCAGGGGATTTAGTACACGCCCCACACTATATAAGGCCGCCTGCACGGCGGCCCTGTGCAGTGTGTTCCGGTGTGCTTAGAGAGAGAGAGAGACAGTGTCATTTCATTTGAGTTAGCTAGATTAGGCAGGACAGTCAGTCAGTTAGCTGCACTTAAAGTGTATTGTGTATATATATGCATCCCAGGTGTTGCATATATATATATATATATACACTGTATTCAGTTTAGCTAGATCCGTTCCTGTTATCTTCTAGACTATTTACATTTAGTGCAGTGCGTCCTGCTCACAGTGTTCAGCTAGATCCGTTCCTGTTATATTCCTACTGACAGGCAGGCTTGTCTTGTTACAGTATTTTGAAGAAAATTACTGGTGTTCTTTTGATCCTATTAGTACCACAGTCAGGCAGCTAGACTATTTACAGTTAGTGCAGTGCGTCCTGCCCACAGTGTTCTGCTAAACCTACAAGTAAGTGGGGTGCGTCCTGCTCACAGTGTTCAGCTAAACCTACAAGTTAGTGGGGTGCGTCCACCTCACAGTGTTCAGCTAAACCTACAAGCTAGTGGGGTGCGTCCTGCTCACAGTGTTCAGCTAGATCCGTTTCTGTTATCTTCTTACTGACAGGCAGGCTTGTCTTGTTACAGTAAATACAGCTACCTGAAGAAAATTGCTGGTGTTCTTTTGATCCTATTAGTACCACAGTCAGGCAGCTAGATTATTTACAGTTAGTATAGTGCGTCCTGCTCACAGTGTTCTGCTAAACCTACAAGTTAGTGGGGTGCGTCCTGCTCACAGTGTTCAGCTAAACCTACAAGTTAGTGGGGTGCGTCCACCTCACAGTGTTTAGCTAAACCTACAAGCTAGTGGGGTGCGTCCTGCTCACAGTGTTCAGCTAGATCCGTTTCTGTTATCTTCTTACTGACAGGCAGGCTTGTCTTGTTACAGTAAATACAGCTACCTGAAGAAAATTGCTGGTGTTCTTTTGATCCTATTAGTACCACAGTCAGGCAGCTAGACTATTTACAGTTAGTGCAGTGCGTCCTGCTCACAGTGTTCTGCTAAACCTACAAGTTAGTGGGGTGCGTCCTGCTCACAGTGTTCAGCTAAACCTACAAGTTAGTGGGGTGCGTCCACCTCACAGTGTTCAGCTAAACCTACAAGCTAGTGGGGTGCGTCCTGCTCACAGTGTTCAGCTAGATCCGTTCCTGTTATCTTCTTACTGACAGGCAGGCTTGTCTTGTTACAGTATTTTAAAGAAAATTGCTGGTGTTCTTTTGATCCTATTAGTACCACAGTCAGGCAGCTAGACTATTTACAGTTAGTGCAGTGCGTCCTGCTCACAGTGTTCTGCTAAACCTACAAGTTAGTGGGGTGCGTCCTGCTCACAGTGTTCAGCTAAACCTACAAGTTAGTGGGGTGCGTCCACCTCACAGTGTTCAGCTAAACCTACAAGCTAGTGGGGTGCGTCCTGCTCACAGTGTTCAGCTAGATCCGTTTCTGTTATCTTCTTACTGACAGGCAGGCTTGTCTTGTTACAGTAAATACAGCTACCTGAAGAAAATTGCTGGTGTTCTTTTGATCCTATTAGTACCACAGTCAGGCAGCTAGACTATTTACAGTTAGTGCAGTGCATCCTGCTCACAGTGTTCTGCTAAACCTACAAGTTAGTGGGGTGCGTCCTGCTCACAGTGTTCAGCTAAACCTACAAGTTAGTGGGGTGCATCCACCTCACAGTGTTCAGCTAAACCTACAAGCTAGTGGGGTGCGTCCTGCTCACAGTGTTCAGCTAGATCCGTTCCTGTTATCTTCTTACTGACAGGCAGGCTTGTCTTGTTACAGTATTTTAAAGAAAATTGCTGGTGTTCTTTTGATCCTATTAGTACCACAGTCAGGCAGCTAGACTATTTACAGTTAGTGCAGTGCGTCCTGCTCACAGTGTTCTGCTAAACCTACAAGTTAGTGGGGTGCGTCCTGCTCACAGTGTTCAGCTAAACCTACAAGTTAGTGGGGTGCGTCCACCTCACAGTGTTCAGCTAAACCTACAAGCTAGTGGGGTGCGTCCTGCTCACAGTGTTCAGCTAGATCCGTTCCTGTTATCTTCTTACTGACAGGCAGGCTTGTCTTGTTACAGTATTTTAAAGAAAATTACTGATGTTCTTTTGATCCTATTAGTACCACAGTCAGACAGCTAGACTATTTACAGTTAGTGCAGTGCGTCCTGCTCACAGTGTTCTGCTAAACCTAGAAGTTAGTGGGGTGCGTCCACCTCACAGTGTTCAGCTAAACCTACAAGCTAGTGGGGTGCGTCCTGCTCACAGTGTTCAGCTAGATCCGTTTCTGTTATCTTCTTACTGACAGGCAGGCTTGTCTTGTTACAGTAAATACAGCTACCTGAAGAAAATTGCTGGTGTTCTTTTGATCCTATTAGTACCACAGTCAGGCAGCTAGACTATTTACAGTTTGTGCAGTGCGTCCTGCTCACAGTGTTCAGCTAAAGCTACCTGTAGAAGGTTGGTGGTGTTCTCATACTACAGGCAGGCAGTTGATTTTGCTAGCTGCAGTATCAGTACATATATATATATATATATATATATATATATATATATATATATATCCCAGCTTAGTGCAGCTACAGGCCATTAGTATGTCTGGAAGGCCAAGAAGGAGAGGCAGACAGTCACAAGCCAATAAGAGAGGGCAAGCAGGCTCTGTGTCTAGTGCTGGTCGTGGAGACGGTGCATCCTCATCAGCACGTGGCCATGGGACACGCTTGGCCTTTTTTTCGGCAGCTGGCCATGTTGAGCCGCAACATGCGGAAGACTTGGTCGAGTGGATGACCAAGCCGTCCTCATCCTCCTCATCCTCTCTCACCCATGCCCAGGGTACTTTGTCTGGCAAAGCAGCGGCCTCTTCCCTCGGCTCAATGTCATCAGTGACTCCTTCCCTAGCCCCACCATGTCCTCCTGAGGAGTCCCTCGAACTGTTTGACCACAGTGTTGGGTACATGCTCCAGGAGGATGCCCAGCGTTTGGAAGGCTCTGATGATGATACTGAGCTCGATGAAGGCAGTAACACGAGCACGGACAGAGGGGGTGCCCAAGAAGGACAGCAATCTGGCAGTCATGCTCCCCCTGCTGCAGCATACTGCCAGGTTTGCTCCAGTGATGAGGAGGGAGGGGATGATGAGGTCACTGACTCAACGTGGGTGCCTGAGAGAGAGAGGAGGAGGAGGAGGAGGAGGCGGCACATCACCAACGAGGCAGGATGCCCTCCAGGGGCCAGCCTAAGGGCAGCACATTGACTGCATCACACCCCAAAGCTCCACATGTGCAGGGCGCTGCAGTCTCTGCGCGTTATTCAAAAAGTTCTTTGGTGTGGGCCTTTTTTGAGACGAGTGCATCAGATCGCACCGCTGCTATTTGCAACATATGTCTCAAGCGTATCTCGCGTGGCCAAAACATCTCCCGCTTGGGTACCACATGCTTGACCAGACATATGTTGACCTGCCATGCAGTTCGTTGGCAAGCGTATCTAAAAGACCCACACCAAAGAACAAAGAGGACCTCTCCTTGCTCCTCATCAGCTGAGATTTCCAACCCCACTAGACCTTCAGTCCTCTCTGAGACCTGCACTGAGAGGAATGAAGGTGTAGAATTAGGTGTGTCACAGCCACGTACTTGTGGGCAATCTGATTTTGGTACACCGACGTCAGATTGTACCAGGCAAATTTCCCTGCCCCAGCTGCTGCACCGCCGAAAGAAGTTTGCTCCCAGCCATCCACATGCCCAACGATTGAATGCTATCTTGGCAAAATTGCTAGCACTTCAACTGCTGCCTTTTCAGTTGGTAGACTCTTCCGTGAGTTTGTGGAATGTGCGGTTCCTCAGTGGCAGGTACCCAAACGCCACTTTTTCTCACGGAAGGCGATTCCGGCTCTCTACCAGCATGTGGAAGGCAATGTCCATGCCTCGCTGGACAGGGCGGTCAGCGGTAAGGTGCATATTACCGCTGACTCATGGTCCAGCAGGCATGGACAGGGACGTTACCTAAGTTTCACGGCGCATTGGGTGACTCTGCTGGCAGCTGGGAAGGATGCAGGACAAGGTGCAGTAGTGTTGGAGGTTGTTCCGCCACCACGCCTCCAAAATGCTAATGATTGTGACACACCTCTCTCCTCCACCCCCTCCTCTTCTTCTTCCTCCATGGCCTCTTCCTCGGAACCAGCGGTGCTCCGTAGTCGTTCAAGGGGCTACGCAAGTACGCAGGCCAAAAGATGCCATGCGGTGCTTGAGCTGGTGTGCTTGGGGGACAGGAGCCACACTGGGGCAGAGGTTCTGTCAGTTCTGCAGGGGCAGGTTCAGCGGTGGTTGACGCCACGCCAACTTAAGGCAGGAATGGTGGTTTGCGACAATGGCACCAACCTCCTCTCTGCCCTCCGACAGGGACAAATGACCCATGTGCCCTGTTTGGCTCACGTCCTTAACTTGGTGGTGCAGCGGTTCTTGGGCAGGTACCCGGGCTTACAGGATGTCCTGAGGCAGGCCAGGAAAGTCTGTGTGCATTTCCGCCGGTCATATAATGCCAGTGCTCGGCTGACGGACCTCCAAAAGGAGTTTAACCTGCCCAAGAACCGCCTAATCTGTGACATGCCCACCAGGTGGAACTCAACGTTGGCCATGCTGCAGCGGCTGCACACGCAGCAGAGGGCCATCAATGAGTACCTGTGCGACTATGGCACCAGGACAGGGTCAGGGGAGCTTGGTTTTTTTTCCCCATGCCAGTGGGCCATGATCAGGGATGCATGCACTGTCCTGCCACCATTTGAGGAGGCCACGAGGATGGTGAGCAGTGACAGTGCATGCATCAGTGACACTGTCCCCCTTGTCCACCTGTTGGAGCACACGCTGCGTGGAATAATGGACAGGGCACTTGAGGCAGAACAGAGGCAGGAAGAGGAGGACTTCCTTAGCTCTCAAGGCCCCCTTTATCCAGACAGTGTTCCTGCGTGCCCGCCGATCACACAGGAAGAGGACGAGGAGGAAGAGGAGGAGGAGGAGGAGGAGGAAGATTGTGTCAGTATGGAGGTGGAGCCTGGCACTCAGCATCAGCAGCAGTCTTTAAGGGATCAGTCCCAAGAAACACATGGACTTGTACGTGGCTGGGAGGAGGTGGCTGCGGACCATGTCGTCCTTAGTGACCCAGAGGACTCCGGACCGAATGCCTCAGCAAACCTACGCTGCATGGCCTCCCTGATCCTGCAAAGCCTGCGTAAGGATCCTCGTATTCGTGGTATCAAGGAGAAGGACCAATACTGGCTGGCAACCCTCCTTGATCCACGTTACAAGGGTAAGGTTGGGGACCTTATCTTGCCATCGCAGAGGGAGCAGAGGATGAAACATCTTCGGGAGGCCTTGCAGAAAGGTCTGTGCAACGCGTTCCCAGAGACTGGTAGGTTACAAACTCCTGTTTCTGGACAACGTGTTGCTGAGGCTTCGGTCAGTCAAAGAAGGAGCGGTGGAGAAGGTGGCCGTCTGACCGATGCGTTCAGACAATTTTTTGGTCCGCAGCCCCAAGGTATGATCGGTTCCAGCAACCATCGCCAGCGTCTGTTTTACATGGTGCAGGAATACCTAAGGGCAAGATCAGACTTGGACACCTTTCCCACCGAAAATCCTCTGGGTTACTGGGTCTTGAGGATGGATCACTGGCCAGAGCTTGCACAGTATGCAATTGAGCTACTGGCCTGTCCTGCATCCAGCGTTCTTTCGGAACGCACATTCAGTGCTGCTGGAGGCGTGGTAACCGATCACAGGGTGCGTCTGTCCACTGACTCGGTCGATCGACTGACCTTCATAAAAATGAATGAGTCTTGGATCACCACCAGCTACCAAGCACCTGATGCTGATGTAACCGAATAATTTTTTTTGAAATCTCAGATCCCTTCAAAGACTGCCTATGCTGATGCTGAGTGACTATCCCTGAGTAATTATCCTCTTCCTCCTCAATCATCACGCTGATAGCTTGTAAGAACATTTTTGGTTCTGGGTGCCACCACCAGTGCCTAAGGCACAATTTTTCAGCCCCTGTTTAACAGGGGCGTGTAATTACGATTTTTGATGTAATACTTTGCAGCAGGGCTCGTTCCTGCATTCCAACTAGAGTGTCTGTGAGGGGTTGCAGTGTTGTGGCACCAGCACCAGTGCCTAAGGCCCAATTTTTCAGCCCTTGTTTAACAGGGGCGTGTAATTACAATTTTTGATGCAATACTTTGCAGCAGGGCTCGTTCCTGCATTCCAACTAGAATGTCTGTGAGGGGTTGCAGTGTTGTGGCACCAGCACCAGTGCCTAAGGCCTAATTTTTCAGCTCCTGTTCAACAGGGGCATGTAATTACAATTCTTGATCTAATATTTCACAGCAGAGCCCTGTGAGGGCTTACAGTGTTGTGGCCACAGCAACACCTAAGGCCCAAATTTCTGCTGAGTATTTAGGGCAGGACCCTACTTTCAAACAACTAACTTACAAACGACTCCTACTTGCAAACGGAAGGAGACAACAGGAAGTGAGAATAAATCTACCCCTAGGAAGGGAAATTCTCTCCTGTAAGAGTTAATATGGGAAAAACATTTCTCCTTTCCAATCCATTGGGACAAAAAGTGAGGTGAAATCTTCTGAAGAGGAGGAAAGACAGCAAAACAAATGTCTCAGGGGTGATAACCCTTCCCTATGTTTTCCAAAAAGCTTAAAAAAGATTTTTTGGCTGGAGCTAAACACGTTAAAAATGTACCCGTTCAAAATTACAAAGAGATTCTACTTAACAACAAACCTACAGCCTGTATACAGCTGGAAAGAGTATATAGGGCCTGGTGGCCCCACACCTTTCCTTATTTTAATTTGGGTGCGGGGTTCCCCTTAATATCCATACAAGACCCAAAGGGCCTGGTAATGGACTGAGGGGTACCCATGCCGTTTGTCTCACTGATTTTCATCCATATTGCCAGGACCCGACATTACATTAAACCCGCAAGCAGTTTTAAATGAGATTTTTTCCTTTAAAAATGACATTTGGTGCAGGGACTGTTCTAAACACGGGAAACACGCGTCACTTTACAGGCATACTATAGACACCCCTCAGGTACGATATTTAAAGGAAAATTTCACTTTTTTTTTTTTTACTTTAAGCATCATTAAAATCACTGCTCCCGAAAAAACGGCCGTTTTTAAAAGTTTTTTTTGCATTGATACATGTCCCCTGGGGTAGGACCCGGGTCCCCAAACCCTTTTTAGGACAATACCATGCAAATTAGCCTTTAAAATGAGCACTTTTGATTTCGAACGTTCGAGTCCCATAGATGTCAATGGGGTTCTAACGTTCGTGCAAACTTTCGGTCCGTTCGCAGGTTCTGGTGCGAACCGAACCGGGGGGTGTTCGGCTCATCCCTAGTGCAGAGTATTGCAGAGTATTGCGGTGTATTGCAGAGTATTGCAGAGTATTGTGGGGTATTGCAGGGTAGTGCAGAGTATTGCAGGGTAGTGCAGAGTATTGCGGGGTATTGCAGAGTATTGCGGGGTAGTGCAGAGTATTGCAGGGTATTGCAGAGTATTGCAAGGTATTGCAGAGTATTGTGGGGTATTGCAGAGTATTGCGGGGTATTGCAGAGTATTGCGGGGTATAGCAGAGTATTGTGGGGTATTGCAGAGTATTGCAGGGTATTGTGGGGTATTGTGGGGTATTGCAGAGTATTGTGGGGTATTGCAGAGTAGTGCAGAGTATTGCAGGGTAGTGCTGGGTATTGCAGGGCATTAGAGTATGGAGGGATGGCTGAGCATGGATGGATGGATCCATGGATGTGACTGTATTTGTCACTGAGCAGCGCTGTGGGCACTACACATCCAGCCCACAGCGCTGCTACCATCTGATCCCTCCCCCGCTCCTTCCCCTCTGTACCAATTGGTACACAGAGGGGAGGAGAGGAACCGGCGTCATGAGATTAAGCCGGTTTGTTTACATGTGATCGCTCTGTCATTTGACGGAGCGATCACATGGTAAACGGCCGCGATAATGAAATTTGACCACAGAAGAGGGATAATGTGTATGGGTTTTTAACAGTCAGCAGATAGTGTATTTGGATCTGTTGACTAAGCATTTTTGGGGGGGAGGGAGGGTTCAAAATGAGTTTGGCCATAATAATAAGGCCTCATGCACTCTGCCCGATTTGGAGCACACAAATAACATTTGAACACATTTTAGGAGTTGTTTAGGGTAAGCCCCAAAATGTAGCTGACAAAAAACATTATTAAGTTATCAGGCTAGGTGTGTATGGGCCCTGGATAGCATGCTGGGGAGGTTATTGTAGGAAAATATGCATGTAGCCCAAAAAAAGGAGCTGGAAAACCTTACAGCATGTATGAGCACAAAGAGGACATTCACAGCAAATTACAACATTGATAATTATGTAATCAAAAAAATAAAATAAAAACATTAGCAAACAGAAATAAATAGAATGTGATCGTAGCCTCCCTGGCGGCTTTCCCGAGTGTGGCTCGGGGTTAAAATTCAGGACCATTAGCGGTAACCCCGAGCCACACTCGGGATTACATCGCAGGATCCTGGTGTGGCTTTACTTACCTTGTCCCCGGGATCCTGCGATGTCCCCCGCTATGTCTGCGGGCTCTGTCTCCTCCGAAACCTCTCCATGCCAGGCTCCGTTCCCTGCGAGCGGCGCGACGCACGGGGGCGGAGCCTGGCGGCAAATTCAAAAAAGTGTAAAATCATAACACACACAGTACTGTAATCTTACAGATTACAGTACTGTATGAAATTATTTCACATCCCTTTTGTCCCCAGTGCTTTGTCCTATGCCCTGCATGCAGTTTTATGTTATATATACTGTTCTTTCTGCCTGGAAACTGGAGATTGTCCATAGCAACCAAAAAGTGTCCCTTTACATCAAAAGTGGCTTTAGACCAGCTAGAAAACAGCAATAGTAAATTGGAACACTTGCAGAATTGAGCGATAGTGAATCGTGGGGAAATTTATTTTAGTATTAATTTTTTTTTTTTTTTAATTATTTATATTTATTCATTATATTATAATTTATGTTTTTGTGTTTCAAACTTTATCATACCCGGGATATCTACTAGACTTTTGTTTGGACAGATTTAAGTGTGTTATTGTTAAGAATTACAGACCTACAATATAAAACGCCAAATTTCCATGCAAAATAATTGTACCGCTTTCAGCGCCTAAAATCCGAAATAATCATACCGCCAGGGAGGTTAAATAAAATAAAAAATACCCTAATATAGTCCTTCTGCAGCACTTGAATGATGGCTGAGCAGGTCTCTGGAATAATGATTCCCAGAGCCTGGGGGGAGATCCCAGTAGTAAACTTCAGATCCTGAAGGCTTCTCCCTGTCGCCAAGTACCGCAAGGTAGCTATGAGCCTTTGTTCAGGAGTGATGGAAAGCCGCATACATGTGTCCTGCTTCTGCATATAGGGGGTCACCAATGCCAAGAGGTGGTAAAAGCAGGGACCCATCATCCGGAGATATGGCATATGGTATAATTGCTCACGATTGAACAACCAATTTTTGGTCCAAGAACTCCTCTTCCTCCTGTTCCTGGAAAGGACTTGGTTCAAAGAAACGACTTCTAGCCCAATAATAGCACATTCTCTCCTCTTATTTCGTAACATGGCTGGTTGATGAACAATCAGTCGGGAACGATCTGAGAATCGCAAATCAACGCTCACCAAACTTCTACTAACACGAAATTAGCAGAAGGGGCCCAAAGGGCGGCGCTCAAGAAATTAACTTCCTCTTTATATTCTCGTAGTACGTCACTAAGTTTGCATTTGTCGAACGACAATTTGCAGATAGTATGCGAGACAAAATCCTGCACATGCGCTTTTGACAAAAATAAGATGTGCGGTCGTATGAGGCTATACACCCAGCTAGCCTCAGGTTCACATACAGGAAACTCGAGCAAAAAGGAAGGTTTCCCCACATTGGGGTTTTTAGGCAGCACAAGAGAAAAAATGTAGTCAATATTATATGAAAAAATATACACTTTTATTGGATAAATAATATATATCATCAGAGTTAAAAACAATGAGCTCCAGTGGGTATTATTATTATTATTATTATTATTATTATTATACAATATTTATATAGCGCCAACAGTTTACGTAGCGCTTTACAACTTGAGGGTAGACAGTACAAATACAATACAATTTGATACAGTAGGAATCAGAGGGCCCTGCTCACTTAGAGCTTACAATCTAAGAGGGAAGGTTAAGAGATACAAGAGGTAATAGCTGTGGGTGATGTGCTGATTGAGAAGATAAATGTACAGTTGTTAGGTGGGGGCCAGATAGGCTTCTCTGAAGAGATGAGTTTTCAGGGATCGTCTGAAAGTGGATAAGGTAGGAGAAAATCGGACGGATTGGGGAAGAGCATTCCAGAGGATGGGGGAGGCTCTGGAGAAGTCCTGAAGGCGAGCATGGGATGAGGTGACAAGGGAGTTTGAGAGCAGGAGGTCTTGGGAGGAGCGAAGAGAACGATTAGGTTGGTATTTTGTGACTAGGTTAGAGATGTAGCTAGGGGCCAGGTTGTGGATGGCTTTATTATCTAAAAAATTGTTTTAGCTGAACATACAAAAGCAGACATTTGTTCATAGCAATATTATGTCATGAACATTAAAGCTGACGCGTTTCAACCCCTATGACTGGGGTCTTCTTCAGAGGATAGGTCTGCTGGGAAGAACATGAGAGTAGAGTTGGTATACATATACATATTCTATTCATAAAAATATATAACATGAGCTACATTAATTGTGCAGTACAACAGTACAGTATAGTTACCAAATAGGAGTATGTCCAACGAAAAACATAAATTCCCACTTTACGGAGGTCCCTTTAAAAGTTTAAAGTGCTTTGTCCTCTTCTCCAGAGGGTGATTCCAACCTCCTCTACCGCTGCCACAACCCAGACCAGGATGGTGAGAGACAACGTGGCTTACGAGAGGCCACACTTTAGAGCACCGCCCACCAGAGCAGACAACCAACCGGAGAGCACCAAATTACCTGTGATGGAGATTGGCAAGGGAAAAATAATAACTAAGAAACCCATATAAAGATAATTGGGTTTTATCTATGGGCTAGAGAAGCCTCTAATATATCAAAGACTTTATAGGTATGATATGTATGACCCAAACCAACTGGGGAGTTCTGAACCACAGGGAACAGATGTGGTAAGGGCAATAAACACTGTACCTGTACTGAAAAGAGAAAGAGGGGTAGTAGTGATAAAGTAGAAAGACAATAAAAAGAAGTGTGGTGGTGCATGAAAGAGGAGTGTGTGAGATGCGAATGAGTGCCAGTGCGTGGAAAAAGGGGAGGGGGGGAAAGGGGGTTGGAGAAGGGGAAAGGATAGGGGAAAGAAGGGGGGGGGGAAAGGGGGGAAAGGGGGGGGGGAGGTAAGGTTGGGAGAAAAAGGGGGGGGGGAGGGGGGGTGGAGGGAGAACAGACGGGATGGGAAGGGAGGGGAAAGACGGATGTGAGAAAATAAATAGTGATATAACAAACTAATGTATTAACATTACCTCAAAGGAGTGCTAAATGGCACATGTGGATGCATCAAGTTATCCCATATATCTAAACTGTTGCCTATTGGCCAACACAGGATTGGTCGTAGGCTATATAAGACTCAGGTGATGGTATCCAGAAGCTGAGTCAACCAGTCTAAAAGTAAACAGAGTATATAATTGTAAGGGGTATAGCCACATATGTTATGAGTGGTCAAAGAATGTATGTTATTATAAGTCATAGGGGTAGGTAACCCCTATTATTTGGGGCAACATGATGCTATACAACACATGGCTACAAAAGTGTACTTACTGTGTGATAGACGCAAGGAGCGGCAAAAGAGGTAACAGACAGCGGGGTGTGTTTGCAGTCCGCCAGGCAGGAGGAAATTGAAACCATATCACAAATGTAAGCTTTTATACCCATGGTTAAATGGGCGTGTATACCTTGCCTCTTATCTCTCCAGGTGTATGCAATCCGGTGATGGTCACCTGGTGGGCGGTAAGGCGGCCAACATGGCAGCCTGGTGTGGTCTCCCCGGCGTTCCGGAAAAGCTACGCTCCGAGTTCTCGTCATCCTCGCCGAAATCTCGCGATGTCTATGACGTCACGACGCTCGCGCGGGGCCCCGCGCGTGCGCGGTGACGAAAGGCATCCGAGGATGTTCCGGAATGCCGCCGGCAAGGAGAAAGAAATTCCCAGTGCAGCGCCCGGTGGCCGGCCGAGCGCTCAAAGGGAAAAACATGGGGGGGGGAGGAGCCGCCTAATAGCGGATAGGCTCGTCCCACCCCCCTCACCTTGCCGGGAAGGCACGTCATAAATCACCCCCGCCCCGGGGATGACAGCAGAGAGGGTGCCAGAGCTCCCCCAGTGGTGAAAAGGAGCAACTTCAAAGGGGAAAAAAAAAAAAAAAAATAGATACAGATTATACACAATCCATTTTTCACAGTTTAAAATTAACAACATTATTGTATATCTTGTGTATACAAAATCATGTATGGAGCTTCAGTAGAAAACAGGAGCAATTCAATCATATGTATAGATAATTTTATCCCATCACTTGAGAATAAAAAAGGAAAACAAAAACAAATCAATGAAATGTGATAGCAGATGTCATTGGATCAACATCAGGGAAAGGGGGGAGCAGTTAGAACTGCAGAGGGGGAACAGGACCTAGTCACCGATTTCAAACATTCTCTATTACTTTAGACTATATTATAGCCAAATACAGGGGGGGACATGACTGAAGGTGGCCCACTCCGTCGTATCTAGGTTAGTGTCAGTCTTTGCATGTAGGCTCTTCAGGAGTAGCCGACGTGCAAATAATTGTAGGTCAGTGATTACTTCGAATAAATCGAAGTTTTCTTGTGGGCAAAAGGTCAAACCGCGCGACAACACGTTGATTTCCGCTACAGATAGTGAATGGGAGGACAGATTGATCACACTGAAGGATTCGTTGGAATCCGCGTGACATATGCGTCCAGGTTCCCTACTCCCCTGTTTGTTTGGGATGGAGAGAATCCCTGCGCCTGGTTTAAAGGGGTCTGTGATCCAAATTTTTGATGTCCTAGTGATTCCGAATTGGCCTCTATGGTCCGTTTTTTACTTTCTTTTTCTGGGGAGCCCTTGTTGTTGCGGTTTCTCTTAAATTTACTGCGTTCCTTAGGTGTTTTTGGATTCTGATTGGTGTCAAGGTCTTTTTTGGGTTTCAAACTATTGCTATTCTGTTTCGGGTGTTGTTGTGCCGCATATTGTTTATTTTTTAAAGAGTTTATTTGGGACTTGCTATTCCATCTGTATGCTCGTCCTTCAGAGAAGGCCGCATGATCCCTCCAAAACTTCGACTCCTTTTTCTGCAGCACATTCCTATTATAGGTCGACAGGCCATTCCGAAGATTTGCCTGTAGATCCAAATAAAGGGGGTGCTGCATAAAGGGTCTCAAAGCGGTGTCATACAGGAAACTCAAGAAGTGGTGCATTCCTTTAGGTCACATCCAAACTTGATCCTAATCAAATTATCAAACAAAGATACTAAACAAGTTAAAAGAATCCCATAGTTAAACTTTCTCATTCAAAGGGAAAATTAAAAATATTAATAAACAGTATTTCATATTTAAAAGTGGTATTTTTATGCTGCCCATAGTAAGGAAAGTAAGAAATTATGTACAGAACCACTATACTCAAAATATGAACATGCTAAAAATATACACTTTTCGTTCAAGTTCAACATGCCAAGGGCTCACAAGTAGGCAAAAAAAGGCCACTTGTGGTGCCTGCAAGTATCTGCATTGATATTGAACAGCTTCATGCCCGCACTATAGCCAAAAGATGGATATAGCTCAGGCTTAGTTTGCCGGGAGGGCGTACATGGACATCCTACCATGATCGTGCTTCCTGCGCGCCCCCTGTGTTGTGCGGGCGGAACATTCTGTGATCGTTGGGTCCTTTGGAATCAGCTATTTACAGATCAGGGTACAGGGCCAATCACAGTGGCCCTTTACCACATGATCAGCTGTGCCCAATGACAGCTGATCACGGAAGTAAATACAAGCCGGTTATCATCTTATTCTTTCCTCATGCTCACAGTTTGAGGAGAGAAAAAGTGAGACGATATCTGACTTGTGTTAAATTGACATTGACACTAATAATCAAGGCACTGATTATAAGTGTCCTGATTATCAGTGCAGTCCCAACAGTGCTGCCAATCAGTGCCCACAAGTGCTGCCAATCAGTGCCCACCAGTCCTCCCAATCAGTGACAAGCAGTGCTCTCAATCAGTGTTCATCAGTGCTGCCATTCAGTGCCCATCAGTGCTGCCAATCAGTGCCCATCAGTGCCTCCTCATCAGTGTCACCTATCAGTGCTGCCTATTAGTGCCCATCAGTGCTGCCTACCAGTGCCCATTAGTGCTGCCCATCAGTGCCAACTATCAGTGCCGCCTATCAGTGCTGCCTATCAGTGCCACCTATAGTGTTATGAGTGCTGGTAGCTGCTCTGTTCTTTGAAATGTTCATTCCTCTGCCCCCAGGTACCCCTGCAACCATGCCAGGGTTATTATGAGTGGTTCCACCTATAACATGCACTCATTAAAAGTGCTAACCAGGTCTGCTCTTTAAACCCCCTTCATTTCCAGAAGTTGTGCTATCAGTTTGCAGAATGAAAAGCCTGTTCTCCAGTCATAGAGCACTTTTTATTACAGTAACTGATAGTATAGCTTCTGTCAATGAAGAGGGGGTAGAAAGCAGGGGGAAAATTGTTACTTTTGAGAAGTGCATCTGACAATAGATACAATAGGATATGAGAGAAAATCTCTGCACATTAAAGGAATTCTACTCTGACACAGTGGTCACCAGAACAGGTAGGACAGGGAAGATTTACCCCTACCCCTTGTTCTGGCAAAAACTGTAAAATGTTTTATCTCAGCCAGTAATCACCACTCACCAGGACAAATAGACAGATTTAACTTGACAGGGGTTGTGATCTTTTCTAGTGTATCCAAAACTAAAATAAACTTTTGACAATACATATATTTTAATTCATAAAAATCTTTTTGTCATGATAATGAACAGTTATGAAAGAAGAAGCACAGCATTTATTATCAAGAAAATGACTCAAATGGACAGACGTGTGTGACAAGCTTGTTTAGTATCATGAAGATTCCATTTCACTTAATACAATTTAAATATAGTTAATCTGTAAAATCTCTGTCTGATTACCTTTTCATTGTGTCCTTTTCCATTTTCTTTTTTAACAATTAGATAATGTGTGAATGATTTGCCAGTCTGGGAAATAAAATTATAACAATAAAAAGTTGATGAAATGAAAAACATTAAATTAAATATTATTCAACCAATGATTTAGAATTTCCCTCTGGGTTACTATCAGTAAAATCTGGTAAGAGAACAATAAAGGACACATAGCTCCAAGTTAATTAAACATTTGCACACTCCGTGTTTAATTATGTCTTGGTGAATCATTAAAGAACAAGCTTTTCCGTAGTTGTCAACTGCTCTGAAACTTTGGTACTTCACATTGACTGGTTCATGGTTCCAATCTAATCATTGAGCAGTTGCTGTGTACATGTACACTAGGACTTAGTTGTAGAAACTGAAGGTATCTATGTAGCCAGCATATCATTGAAGGGCATTTTTAAATTTATGGATATCCTTAGAATAAAGTGAGAAAAGAATATTACTTCTCTTCAGGGACAGGCTATGTTCATTCTTGATGAAGGATTATTTCATATGTTAATACAATAAGGTATCTTTAGTTGCTACATGTTGTGATTAACATTGCCATTGATTTTATGTTTTGTATTGCAAATAAAAAGTTGCACATAAATATATTGCTTAGGTAAGTAACAACAGTGCATAGTGGTTTAATTTCTTTGGGGATAACAATCAACAATCTTTCACTTTGATGCTATACATACAACAGGAAGAAGCCAAATTAGGTAAATTTTATGTTGAAAATCAATTGTTAACCACTAGGGATGAGCTTCAAGTTCGAGTCGAACCCATATTCGACTCGAAAATCGCATGTTCAACCATTCGTCGAATTGCGAACGATATGGGCCGTTCGCGCCAAATTCGAGTGGCGCTTCACAGCCCATAATTCACTGCGGCATTGCAGTGCATTGCTGGCTGATGATTGGCCAAGCATGCACTATGACCCGCATGCTTGGCCATTCACAGCGCCGTCTGTACAGAGAGTCGTAATTGGCCAAAGCCAGGGTGGCTTTGGCCAATTATGGCTCAGGGGGTTTAGTACACACGCCACACTATATAAGGCCACCTGCACGTCGGCCCTGTGTAGGGTGTTCTGGCGTTGAGAGAGAGAGAGAGACAGTGTGATTTGATTTAAGTTAGAGTAGGCAGGTGAGTCAGTTAGCTGCACTTACAGTGTATTGTGTATATATATGCATCCTAGGTGTTGTGTATATATATATATATATATATATATATATATATATATACACTGTATTCAGTTTATCTAGATCTGTTGATCCGTTCCTGTTATTCTCTTCCTACTGACAGGCAGGCAGGTGTTTTTACAGTATTTACAGCTACCTGAAGAAAATTGCTGGTGTTCTTCTGATCCTATTAGTCCTATTAGCTACAGTATTTACAGTTAGTGTAGTGCATCCTCTGCACAGTGTGCACCTAAAGCTACCTGAAGAAAATCGGTGGTGTTCTTCTGATCCTATTAGTAGTGCAGGCAGCTGCAGTATTTACAAGTTAGTGTAGTGTGTCCTCTGCACAGTGTGCACCTAAAGCTACCTGAAGAAAATTGGTGGTTAGGGATGAGCCGAACACCCCCCTGTTCGGTTCGCACCAGAACATGCGAACAGGAAAAAAGTTCGTTCGAACACGCGAACACCGTTAAAGTCTATGGGACACGAACATGAATAAACAAAAGTGCTAATTTTAAAGGCTTATATGCAAGTTATTGTCATAAAAAGTGTTTGGGGACCTGGGTCCTGCCCCAGGGGACATGGATCAATGCAAAAAAAAAGTTTTAAAAACGGCTGTTTTTTCAGGAGCAGTGATTTTAATAATGCTTAAAGTCAAACAATAAAAGTGTAATATCCCTTTAAATTTCGTACCTGGGGGGTGCCTATAGTATGCCTGTAAAGGGGCGCATGTTTCCTGTGTTTAGAACAGTCTGACAGCAAAATTACATTTTGAAGGAAAAAACTCATTTAAAACTACCCGCGGCTATTGCATTGCCGACAATACACATAGAAGTTCATTGATAAAAACGGCATGGGAATTCCCCAAAGGGGAACCCCGAACCAAAATTAAAAAAAAAAAATGACGTGGGAGTCCTCCTAAATTCCATACCAGGCCCTTCAGGTCTGGTATGGATATTAAGGGGAACCCCGGCCAAAATAAAAAAAAAAAATGACGTGGGGTTCCCCCTAAATTCCATACCAGACCCTTCAGGTCTGGTATGGATTTTAAGGGGAACCCCGTGCCAAAAAAAAAAAACGGCGTGGGGTCCCCCCAAAAATCCATACCAGACCCTTATCCGAGCACGCAACCTGGCAGGCCGCAGGAAAAGAGGGGGGGACGAGAGTGCAGCCCCCCCTCCCTCCTGAACCGTACCAGGCCACATGCCCTCAACATTGGGAGGGTGCTTTGGGGTAGCCCCCCAAAACACCTTGTCCCCATGTTGATGAGGACAAGGGCCTCATCCCCACAACCCTGGCCGGTGGTTGTGGGGGTCTGCGGGCGGGGGGCTTATCGGAATCTGGAAGCCCCCTTTAACAAGGTGACCCCCAGATCCCGGCCCCCCCCCCCCCTGTGTGAAATGGTAAGGGGGTACATAAGTACCCCTACCATTTCACGAAAAAAGTGTCAAAAATGTTAAAAATGACAAGAGACAGTTTTTGACAATTCCTTTATTTAAATGCTTCTTCTTTCTTCTATCTTCCTTCATCTTCTGGTTCTTCTGGTTCTTCTGGTTCTTCCTCCGGCGTTCTCGTCCAGCATCTCCTCCGCGGCGTCTTCTATCTTCTTCTCCTCGGGCCGCTCCGCACCCATGGCATGGGGGGGAGGCTCCCGCTCTTCTCTTCTTCTTTTCTTCTCTTCTTCTCTTCTTCATTTTCTTCTCCAGGCCGCTCCGCAATCCATGCTGGCATGGAGGGAGGCTCCCGCTGTGTGACGGCGCTCCTCGTCTGACAGTTCTTAAATAACGGGGGGGGCGGGGCCACCCAGTGACCCAGCCCCACTCTGACGCACGGTGACTTGACGGGACTTCCCTGTGACGTCACGGGGAATGCCACAGGGAAGTCCCGTCATGTCCCGTGCGTCAGAGGGGGGCGGGGTCACCGGGTGGCCCCGCCCCCCGTTATTTAAGAACTGTCAGACGAGGAGCGCCGTCACACAGCGGGAGCCTCCCTCCAGAAGAACCAGAAGATGAAGGAAGATAGAAGAAAGAAGAAGCATTTAAATAAAGGAATTGTCAAAAACTGTCTCTTGTCATTTTTAACATTTTTGACACTTTTTTCGTGAAATGGTAGGGGTATAAGTACCCCCTTACCATTTCACACAGGGGGGGGGGCCGGGATCTGGGGGTCACCTTGTTAAAGGGGGCTTCCAGATTCCGATAAGCCCCCCGCCCGCAGACCCCCACAACCACCGGCCAGGGTTGTGGGGATGAGGCCCTTGTCCTCATCAACATGGGGACAAGGTGTTTTGGGGGGCTACCCCAAAGCACCCTCCCAATGTTGAGGGCATGTGGCCTGGTACGGTTCAGGAGGGAGGGGGGGCCGCACTCTCGTCCCCCCCTCTTTTCCTGCGGCCTGCCAGGTTGCGTGCTCGGATAAGGGTCTGGTATGGATTTTTGGGGGGACCCCACGCCGTTTTTTTTTTTTTTTTTTTGGCGCGGGGTTCCCCTTAAAATCCATACCAGACCTGAAGGGTCTGGTATGGAATTTAGGGGGAACCCCACGTCATTTTTTTTTTTTAATTTTGGCCGGGGTTCCCCTTAATATCCATATCAGACCTGAAGGGCCTGGTATGGAATTTAGGGGGACTCCCACGTCATTTTTTTGTTTTAATTTTGGTTCGGGGTTCCCCTTTGGGGAATTCCCATGCCGTTTTTATCAATGAACTTCTATGTGTATTGTCGGCAATGCAATAGCCGCGGGTAGTTTTAAATGAGTTTTTTCCTTCAAAATGTCATTTTGCTGTCAGACTGTTCTAAACACAGGAAACATGCGCCCCTTTACAGGCATACTATAGACACCCCCCAGGTACGAAATTTAAAGGGATATTACACTTTTATTGATTGACTTTAAGCATTATTAAAATCACTGCTCCTGAAAAAACGGCCGTTTTTAAAACTTTTTTTTGCATTGATCCATGTCCCCTGGGGCAGGACCCAGGTCCCCAAACACTTTTTATGACAATAACTTGCATATTAGCCTTTAAAATTAGCACTTTTGATTTCTCCCATAGACTTTTAAAGGGTGTTCCGCGGCATTCGAATTTGCCGCGAACACCCCAAATTGTTCGCTGTTCGGCGAACTTGCGAACAGCCAATGTTCGAGTCGAACATGAGTTCGACTCGAACTCGAAGCTCATCCCTATTGGTGGTGTTCTTCTGATCCTATTAGTACCACAGGCAGCTGCAGTATTTACAAGTTAGTGTAGTGCATCCTCTGCACAGTGTGCACCTAAAGCTACCTGAAGAAAATTGGTGGTGTTCTTCTGATCCTTTTAGTACCGCAGGCAGCAGCAGTATTTACAAGTTAGTGTAGTGCGTCCTCTGCACAGTGTGCACCTAAAGCTACCTGAAGAAAATTGGTGGTGTACTTCTGATCCTATTAGTACCACAGGCAGCTGCAGTATTTACAAGTTAGTGTAGTGTGTCCTCTGCACAGTGTGCACCTAAAGCTACCTGAAGAAAATTGGTGGCGTACTTCTGATCTTATTAGTACCGCAGGCAGCTGCAGTATTTACAAGTTAGTGTAGTGCATCCTCTGCACAGTGTGCACCTAAAGCTACCTGAAGAAAATTGGTGGTTTTCTTCTGATCCCATTAATACCGCAGGCACCTGCAGTATTTACAAGTTAGTGTAGCGCGTCCTCTGCAGAGTGTGCACCCAAAGCTACCTAAAGAAAATTGCTGTTGTTCTTCTGATCCTATTAGTACTGCAGGCAGCTACAGTATTTACAAGTTAGTGTAGTGTGTCCTCTGTACAGTGTGCACCTAAAGCTACCTGAAGAAAATTGGTGGTGTTCTTCTGATTAAATTAGTACCCCAGGCAGCTGCAGTATTTACAAGTTAGTGTAGTGCGTCCTCTGCACAATGTGCACCTAAAGCTACCTGAAGACAATTGCTGTTGTTCTGATCCTATTAATACCCCAGACAGGCAGCTGCAGTACTTACAGTTAGTGTACTGTATCCTCTGCACAGTGTGCACCTAAAGCTACCTGAAGACAATTGCTATTGTTCCGATCATATTAATACCACAGGGAGGCAGCTACAGTATTTACAGTTAGTGTACTGTGTGCTCTGCACAGTGTGCAACTAAAGCTACCTGAAGACAATTGCTGTTGTTCTGATCTTATTAATACCACAGGCAGGCAGCTGCAGTATTTACAGTTAGTGTACTGCGTCCTCTGCACAGTGTGCACCTAAAGGTACCTGACGAAAATTAGTGGTGTTCTTCTGATCCTATTAGTACCACAGGCAGGCAGCTGCAGTATTTACAGTTAGTGTACTGGGTCCTCTGCACAGTGTGCACCTAAAGCTACCTGAAGATGATTGTTGTTGTTCTGATCCTATTAATACCACAGGCAGGCAGCTACAGTATTTACAGTTAGCGTACTGTGTCCTCTGCACAGTGTGCACCTAAAGCTATCAGAAGAAAATTGGTGGTGTTCTTCTGATCCTATTAGTACCACAGGCAGGCAGCTGCAGTATTTACAGTTAGTGTACTGCGTCCTCTGCACAGTGTGCACCTAAAGCTACCTGAAGAAAATTGGTGGTGTTCTTCTGATCCTATTAATACCGCAGGCAGCTGCAGTATTTACAAGCTAGTGTAGTGTGTCCTCTGCACAGTGTGCACCTAAAGCTACCTGAAGAAAATTGGTGGTGTTCTTCTGATCCTATTAGTACCGCAGGCAGCTGCAGTATTTACAAATTAGTGTAGTGCGTCCTCTGCACAGTGTGCACCTAAAGCTACCTGAAGACAATTGCTGTTGTTCTGATCCTATTAATACCACAGGCAGGCAGCTGCAGTATTTATAGTCAGTGTACTGCTTCCTCTGCACAGTGTGCACCTAAGGCTAACCTGAAGAAAATTGGTGGTGTGCTTCTGATCCTATTAGTACCGCAGTCAGCTGCAGTATCTACAAGTTAGTGTAGTGCGTCCTCTGCACAGTGTGCACCTAAAGCTACCTGAGGAAGATTTGTGGTGTTCTTCTGATCCTATTAGTACTGCAGACAGTTGCAGTATTTACAAGTTAGTGTAGTGTGTCCTCTGCACAGTGTGCACCTAAAGCTACCTGAAGAAAATTGATGGTGTTCTTCTGATCCTATTAGTACCACAGGCAGGCAGCTGCAGTATTTATAGTCAGTGTACTGCTTCCTCTGCACAGTGTGCACCTAAAGCTACCTGAAGAAAATTGGTGGTGTTCTTCTGATCCTATTAGTACCGCAGGCAGCTGCAGTATTTACAAGTTAGTGTAGTGCGTCCTCTGCACAGTGTGCACCTAAAGCTACCTGAAGACAACTGCTGTTGTTCTGATCCTATTAGTACCACAGGCAGGCAGCTATAGTATTTACAGTTAGTGTACTGTGTCCTCTGCACAGTGTGCACCTAAAGCTACATAAAGAAAATTGGTGGTGTTCTTCTGATCCTATTAGTACCGCAGGCAGCTGCAGTATTTACAAGTTAGTGTAGTGCGTCCTCTGCACAGTGTGCACCTAAAGCTACCTGAGGAAGATTTGTGGTGTTCTTCTGATCCTATTAGTACTGCAGACAGTTGCAGTATTCACAAGTTAGTGTAGTGTGTCCTCTGCACAGTGTGCACCTAAAGCTACCTGAAGAAAATTGATGGTGTTCTTCTGATCCTATTAGTACCACAGGCAGGCAGCTGCAGTATTTATAGTCAGTGTACTGCTTCCTCTGCACAGTGTGCACCTAAAGCTACCTGAAGAAAATTGGTGGTGTTCTTCTGATCCTATTAGTACCGCAGGCAGCTGCAGTATTTACAAGTTAGTGTAGTGCGTCCTCTGCACAGTGTGCACCTAAAGCTACCTGAAGACAACTGCTGTTGTTCTGATCCTATTAGTACCACAGGCAGGCAGCTATAGTATTTACAGTTAGTGTACTGTGTCCTCTGCACAGTGTGCACCTAAAGCTACCTAAAGAAAATTGGTGGTGTTCTTCTGATCCTATTAGTACCACAGGCAGGCAGCTGCAGTATTTAAAGTTAGTGTACTGCGTCCTCTGCACAGTGTGCACCTAAAGCTACCTGAAGACAATTGCTGTTGTTCTAATCCTATTAATACCACAGGCAGGCAGCTGCAGTATTTAAAGTTAGTGTACTGTGTCCTCTGCACAGTGTGCACCTAAAGCTACCTGAAGACAATTGCTGGTGTTTCTCCATACTAATAATACTACAGGCAGGCAGTTGATTCTGCTAGCTGCAGTATCAATATATATACATCCCAGCTTTGTGCAGCTACATCTCACTGCAGGCCATTAGTATGTCTGGAAGGCCAACAAGGAGAAGCAGACAGTCATAAGCCAATAAAAGAGGGCAAGCAGGCTCTGTGTCTAGAGGCAACAGTGCTGGTCATGGAAACGGTGCACGTGGCCGTGGGACATGCTTGTCCTATTTTTCGGCAGCTGGCCGTGTTGAGCCGCAACATGTGGAAGACTTGGTAGAGTGGATGACCAAGCCATTCTCATCCTCCTCATCCTCTCTCACCCAGGCTCAGGGTACTTTGTCTGGAAAAGCAGCTGTCAATGCGGCCTCTTCCCTCAGCTCAATGGCATCATTCACTCCTTCCCTAGCCCCACCATGTCCTCCTGAGGAGTCCCTCAAACTGTTTGACCACAGTGTTGGGTACATGCTCCAGGATGCCCAGCGTTTTGAAGGCTCCGATGATGGTACCCAGCTAGAGGAAAGCAGTAACGTGAGCCCAGAGAGAGGAGGTACCCAAGAAGGACAGCAATCTGGCAGTCATGTTCCCCCAGCTGCAGCATACTGCCAGCTTTGCTCCAGTGATGAGAAGGGAGGGGATGATGAGGTCATTGACTCCACGTGGGTGCCTGATAGGAGAGAGGAGGAGGAGGAGGCACATCTCCAATGAGGCAGGATGCCCTCCAGGGGCCAGGTTAAGGGCAGCACACCGACAGCATCACACCGCAGAGCTCCGCATGTGCAGCACACTGCTGTCTCTGCATGTTATTCCAAAAGTTCTTTGGTGTGGACCTTTTTTGAGACGAGTGCATCAGATCCCACCGCTGCTATTTGCAACATATGTCTCAAGCGTATCTTGCGTGGCCAAAACATCACCCGCTTGGGCACCACATTCTTGACCAGACATATGTCGACCTGCCATGTAGTTCATTGGGAAGCGTACCTAAAAGACCCACACCAAAGAACAAAGCGGTCCTCTCCTTGCTCCTCATCAGCTGGGATCTCCAACCCCACTATACCTTCAGTCCTCTCTGAAACCTGCACTGAGAGGAATGAAGGTGTAGAATTAGGTGTGTCACAGCCAAGTACTTGCGGGGAATCTGCTATCGGTACACCAACGTCAGATTGTACCAGGCAAATTTCCCTGCTCCAGCTGCTGCACCGCCGTCCCAGCCATCTGCATGTCCAGCGGTTGAATGCTAGCTTGGCTACATTGCCAGCACTTCAACTGTTGCCTTTTCAGTTGGTAGACTCTGCCCCCTTCCATGAGTTTGTGGAATGTGCGGTTCCTCAGTGGCAGGTACCAAAACGCCACTTTTTCTCATGGAAGGCGATTCAGGCTCTCTACCAGCATGGTAAGGTGCATATTACCACTGACTCATGGTCCAGCAGGCATGGACAGGGACGTTACTAGGGATGAGCTTCCTGCACGGCGGCCTTGTGTAGTGTGTTCCGGCATTGAGAGACAGAGACAGAGAGACAGTGTCGTTTGATTTAAGTTAGATAGATTAGACAGGACAGTCAGTCAGTTAGCTGCACTTACAGTGTATTGTGTATATATATGCATCCCAGGTGATGTATATATATATACCCACTGTATTCAGTTTAGCTAGATCCGTTCCTGTTATTATCTTCCTACTGACAGGCAGACTTGTGTTGTTACAGTATTTACAGCTACCTGAAGAAAATTGCTGGTGTTCATCCGATCCTATTAGTACCACAGTCAGGCAGCTAGACTATTTACAGTTAGTGTAGTGCGTCCTCCTCACAGTGTTCAGCTAAAGCTACAAGTTAGTTTAGTGTGACCTCTGCACAGTGTTCAGCTAAATCTACAAGTTAGTGTAGTGCGACCTCTGCACAGTGTTCAGCTAAAACTACAAGTTAGTGTAGTGCACAGTGTTCAGCTAAAGCTACAAGTTAGTGTAGTGCGTCCTCTGAACAGTGTTTAGCTAAAGCTACAAGTTAGTGTAGTGCGAACTCTGCACAGTGTTCAGCTAAAGCTACCTGTAGAAGGTTGGTGGTGTTTTCCTGATCCTATCACTACCGCAGGCAGCTACATTATTTACATGTTAGTGTAGTGCGTCCTCTGCACAGTGTTCAGCTAAAGCTACCTGTAGAAGGTTGGTGGTGTTTTCCTGATCCTATCACTACCGCAGGCAGCTACATTATTTGCACGTTAGTGTAGTGCGTCCTCTTCACAGTGTTCAGCTAAAGAGACCTGTAGAAGGTTGGTGGTGTTTTCCTGATCCTATCACTACCACAGGCAGCTACATGTGTAGTGCGACCTCTGCACAGTGTTCAGCTAAAGCTACCTGTAGAAGGTTGGTGGTGTTTTCCTGATCCTATCACTACCGCAGGCAGCTACATTATTTACACGTTAGTGTAGTGCGACCTCTGCACAGTGTTCAGCTAAAGCTACCTGTAGAAGGTTGGTGGTGTTTTCCTGATCCTATCACTACCGCAGGCAGCTACATTATTTACAGTGTACAGCTAAAGCTACAAGTTAGTGTAGTGCACAGTGTTCAGCTAAAGCTTCAAGTTAGTGTAGTGCGACCTCTGCACAGTGTTCAGCTAAAGCTACAAGTTAGTGTAGTGCGTCCTCTGAACAGTGTTCAGCTAAAGCTACAAGTTAGTGTAGTGCACAGTGTTCAGCTAAAGCTACAAGTTAGTGTAGTGCGTCCTCCTCACAGTGTTCAGCTAAAGCTACAAGTTAGTGTAGTGTGACCTCTGCAAAGTGTTCAGCTAAAGCTATAAGTTAGTGTAGTGCGTCCTCCTCACAGTGTTCAGCTAAAGCTACAAGTTAGTGTAGTGCACAGTGTTCAGCTAAAGCTAAAAGTTAGTGTAGTGCGTCCTCCTCACAGTGTTCAGTTAACGCTACAAGTTAGTGTAGTGCGTCCTCCTCACAGTGCTCAGCTAAAGCTACAAGTTAGTGTAGTGCACAGTGTTCAGCTAAAGCTATAAGTTAGTGTAGTGCGTCCTCCTCACAGTGTTCAGCTAAAGCTACAAGTTAGTGTAGTGCACAGTGTTCAGCTAAAGCTAAAAGTTAGTGTAGTGCGCCCTCTGCACAGTGTTCAGCTAAAGCTACAAGTTAGTGTAGTTCGTCCTCCTCACAGTGTTCAGCTAAAGCTACAAGTTAGTGTAGTGCACAGTGTTCAGCTAAAGCTACAAGTTAGTGTAGTGCGTCCTCCTCACAGTGTTCAGCTAAAGCTACAAGTTAGTGTAGTGCACAGTGTTCTGCTAAAGCTACAAGTTAGTGTAGTGCATCCTCCTCACAGTGTTCAGATAAAGCTACAAGTTAGTGTAGTGCATCCTCTGAATAGTGTTCAGCTAAAGCTACAATTTAGTGTAGTGCGACCTCTGCACAGTGTTCGGCTAAAGCTACCTGTAGAAGGTTGGTGGTGTTTTCCTGATCCTATCACTACGCAGGAAGCTACATTATTTGCACGTTAGTGTAGTGCGTCCTCTTCACAGTGTTCAGCTAAAGCTACCTGTAGAAGGTTGGTGGAGTTTTCCTGATTCTATCACTACCGCAGGCAGCTACATTATTTACACATTAGTGTAGTGTGACCTCTGCACAGTGTTCAGCTAAAGCTACCTGTAGAAGGTTGGTGGTGTTTTCCTGATCCTATCACTACCGCAGGCAGCTACATTATTTACACGTTAGTGTAGTGCGACCTCTGCACAGTGTTCAGCTAAAGCTACCTGTAGAAGATTGGTGGTGTTCTCATACTACAGGCAGGCAGTTGATTTTGCTAGCTGCAGTATCAGTATATATATATATCTATATATATAGATATATATATAGATATATATATATATATATATATATCCCAGCTTAGTGCAGCTACATCACACTGAAGGCCATTAGTATGTCTGGAAGGCCAACAAGGAGAGGCAGACAGTCACAACCCAATAAAAGAGGGCAAGCAGGCTCTGTGTCTAGAGGCAACAGTGCTGGTCATGGAGACGGTGCATCCTCATCAGCACGTGGCCGTGGGACATGCTTTTTTTTGGCAGTGTTGAGCCACAACATGCGGAAGACTTGGTCGAGTGGATGACCAAGCCATCCTCATCCTCCTCATCATCTCTCACCCATGCTCAGGGTACTTTGTCTGGCAAAGCAGCTGCCAACGCGGCCTCTTCCCTCGGCTCAATGGCATCAGTGACTCCTTCCCTAGCCCCACCATGTCCTCCTGAGGAGTCCCTCGAACTGTTTGACCACAGTGTTTAGTACATGCTCCAGGAGGATGCCCAGTGTTTAGAAGGCTCTGATGATGATACTGAGCTAGATGAAGGCAGTAACGTGAGCATGGACAGAGGGGGTGCCCAAGAAGGACAGCAATCTGGCAGTCATGCTCCCCCTGCTGCAGCATACTGCCAGGTTTGCTCCAGTGATGAGTAGGGAGGGGATGATAAGGTCACTGACTCAACGTGGGTGCCTGATAGGAGAGAGGAGGTGGAGGAGGAGGCACATCACTAACGAGGCAGGATGCCCTCCAGGGGCCAGCCTAAGGGCAGCACACTGACTGCATCACACCGCAAAGCTCCGCATGTGCAGGGCGCCGCTGTCTCTGCGCGTTATTCCAAAAGTTCTTTGCAACATATGTCTCAAGCATATCTCGCGTGGCCAAAACATCTACCGCTTGGGCACCACATGCTTGACCAGACATATGTTGACCTGCCATGCAGTTCGTTGGCAAGCGTATCTAAAAGACCCACACCAAAGAACAAAGAGGACCTCTCCTTGCTCCTCATCAGCTGGGATCTCCAACCCCACTATACCTTCAGTCCTCTCTGAGACCTGCACTGAGAGGAATGAAGGTGTAGAATTAGGTGTGTCACAGCCAAGTACTTGTGGGCAATCTGCTTTCGGTACACCGACGTCAGATTGTACCAGGCAAATTTCCCTGCCCCAGCTGCTGCACCACCGAAAGAAGTTTGCTCCCAGCCATCCACATGCCCAGTGGTTGAATGCTAGCTTGGCAAAATTGCTATCACTTCAACTGCTACCTTTTCAGTTGGTAGACTCTGCCCCTTCCGTGAGTTTGTGGAATGTGCAGTTCCTCAGTTGCGGGTACCCAAACGCCACTTTTTCTCACGGAAGGCGATTCCGGCTCTCTACCGGCATGTGGAAGGCAATGTCCATGCCTCGCTGGACAGGGCAGTCATTGGTTAGGTACATATTACCACTGACTCATGGTCCAGCAGGCATGGACAGGGAAGTTACCTAAGTTTCACAGCGCATTGGGTGACTCTGCTGGCAGCTGGGAAGGATGCAGGACAAGGTGCAGTAGTGTTAGAGGTTGTTCCACCACCACGCCTCCAAAATGCCACTACTAATGATTGTGACACACCTCTCTCCTCCACCCCCTCCTCTTCTTCTTCCTCCATGGCCTCTTCCTGTGCTTTGTCCTCGGAACCAGCGGTGCTCTGTAGGCGTTCAAGAGGCAGAGGTTTTGTCAGCTCTGCAGGGGCAGGTTCAAAGGTGATCGACGCCATGCCAACTTAAGGCAGGAATGGTTGTTTGCGACAATGGCACCAACCTCCTCTCCGCCCTCCGACAGGGACAAATGACCCATGTGCCCTGTTTGGCTCACGTCCTTAACTTGGTGGTGCAGCGGTTCTTGGGCAGGTTCCCCGGGCTTACAGGATGTCCTGAGGCAGGCCAGGCAAGTCTGTGTGCATTTCCGCCGGTCATATAATGCCAGTGCTTGGCTGGCAGACCTCCAAAATGAATTTAACCTGCCCAAGAACCGCCTAATCTGTGACATGCCCACCAGGTGGAACTCAACGTTGGCCATTCTGCAGCGGCTGCACACGCAGCAGAGGGCCATCAATGATTACCTGTGCGACTATGGCACCAGGACAGGGTCAGGGGAGCTTGTTTTTTTTTCCCCACGCCAGTGGGCCATGATCAGGGATGCATGCACTGTCCTGTCACCATTTGAGGAGGCCACGAGGATGGTGAGCAGTGACAGTGCATGCATCAGTGACACTGTCCCCCTTGTCCACCTGTAGGAGCACACGCTGCATGGAATAATGGACAGGGCACTTGAGGCAGAACAGAGGCAGGAAGAGGAGGACTTCCTTACCTCTCAAGGCCCCCTTTATCCAGACAGTGTTCCTGTGTGCCTGCTGATCACACAGGAAGAGGACGAGGAGGAGGAGGAGGAGGATTGTGTCAGTATGGAGGTGGAGCCTGGCACTCAGCATCAGCAGCAGTCTTTAAGGGATCATTTAGGCTCCATTCACACTAATGCGTTTTTTGGTGCATTTTGCATTTTGCAGAAATGCATGGGAATTTTTTAACATGGGTTCCTATGGCACATGTTCACATCAATGCATTTTTGTGCCTCTGCGTTTTTGGAAAGGGTCAGGGACTTTTTTTCATGCAAAATGCAGCGTTTTGCATGTAATAGAATTCAATGGACCAGCATCAAAAACGCAAATACAGCATTTTAGCAGTGTTTTTACAGCGTCTTTGTGGCGTTTTTGACATGTTTTGCATTTTTGGCTTTTTTTTTTTTTTTTTTACTGTATACAGTATAAAATAAACTGTAAAAAAAAAAAAAAAAAGTGAAACGCAAAACGCCGCAAAAACGCTGTAAATACGCTGCTCAAAAACGTGGCAAGCACCACAAAAAACACTGCAGAAACGCTCAAAAGCAACATGCATAGATGTGAATCGAGCCTTACAGTCCCAAGAAACACATGGACTTGTACGTGGCTGGGAGGAGGTGGCTGCGGATCATGTCATCCTTAGTGACCCAGAGGACTCCAGACCGAATGCCTCAGCAATCCTATGCTGCATGGCCTCCCTGATCCTGCAATGCCCACGGAAGGATCCTCGTATTCGTGGTATCAAGGAGAAGGAACAATACTGGCTGGCAACCCTCCTTGATCCACGTTACAAGGGTAAGGTTGCGGACCTTATCTTGCCATCGCAGAGGGAGCAGAGGATGAAACATCTTAGGGAGACTGGGAGGTTACAAACTCCTGTTTCTGGACAACGTGTTGCTGAGGCTTCGGTCAGCCAAAGAAGGAGCGGTGGAGAAGGTGACCGTCTGACCAATGCGTTCAGACAATTTTTTAGTCCGCAGCCCCAAGGTATGATCGGTTCCAGCAACCATCGCCAGCATCTGTTTTACATGGTGCAGGAATACCTAGGGGCAAGATCTGACTTGGACACCTTTCCCACCGACAATCCTCTGGGTTACTGGGTCTTGAGGATGGATCACTGGCCAGAGCTTGCACAGTATGCAATTGAGCTACTGGCCTGCATCCAGCATTCTTTCGGCATGCACATTCAGTGCTGCTGGAGGCTTTGTAACCGATCACAGGGTGCGTCTGTCCACCGACTCGGTCGATCGACTGACCTTCATAAAAATGAATGAGTCTTGGATCACCACCAGCTACCAAGCACCGGATGCTGATGTAACCGAATACGTTTTTTGAAATGTCAGGTCCCTTCAAAGACTGCCTATGCTGATGCTGAGTGACTATCCTGTTATACTGAGTAATTATCCTCTTCCTCCTCAATGATCATGATGATAGCTTGTAAGAACATTTTTGGTTCTGGGCGCCGCCAGTCCCGCCACCAGTGCCTAAGGCCCAATTTTTTAGCCCCTGTTTAACAGGGGCATGTAATTACAATTTTTCATGCAATTCTTTGCAGCAGGGCTAGTTCCTGCGCTCCAACTAGAGTATCTGTGAGGGGTTGCAGTGTTGTGGCACCAGCACCAGTGCCTAAGGCCCAATTTTTCAGCTCCTGTTCAACAGGGACATGTAATTAGAATTCTTGATCTAAAATTGCACAACAGGGCCCGTTTCTGCGCCCACCAAGAGTAACTGTGAGGACTTACAGTGTTGTGGCACCAGCACCACCACCAAAGGCCCAATTTTTCTGCCCCTGTTCAACAGGGGCATGTAATTACAATTCTTGATCTAATATTTAACAGCAGGGCCCTGTGAGGGCTTACAGTGTTGTGGCCACAACAACACCTAAGACCCAATTTCTGCTGAGTATATAGGGCAGGCCCCTACTTTCAAACATCCAACTTACAAACGACTCCTACTTGCAAACGGAAGGAGACAACAGGAAGTGAAAGATGAAATTTACCCCTAGGAAGGGAAATTCTCTCCTGTTATGCCCCGTACACACGGTCGGATTTTCCGATGGACAATGTCCGATCGGAGCGTGTTGTCGGAAATTCCGACCGTGTGTGGGCGCCATCGGACATTTTCCATCGGATTTTCCGACACACAAAGTTGGAGAGCAGGAGATAAAATTTTCCGACAACAAAATCCGATCGCGTCAATTCCGACCGTGTGTGGCCTGTTCCGACGCACAAAGTGCCACGCATGCTCAGAAGTTCTGGTAAACTTAGCGTTCGCAATGGATACAGCACTTTCGTCACGCTGCAATGTTCAAAATGGTTTAATACAGCGCACTCTCTTCTTCTTTATAATGTGACAAGAATTAAGTAGTTTTGCTGCTCATATTCACACACACTTCTCACAAAGTTTTATTTGTGTTTTTTTAGTGGGATTCCCTGAATATATTGTTATTAGTTGTCACATCTGACAGTTTTATATTTTTTATTTTTTTTTTGGGGATTTTAAGCCTTTTTTTTCTTTAATGTTTGGATTTTTTCCAAGGCTGATCTTTGTTCAATGTTATTTTTATTTTTCATCCAGAATATTTTTGGGTGTGTTTTGTGTGTCAAGTTACCCCAACACCATTGATATCTTTTATTATTTAATCTCCAGGAGATTGTTTGTTGTTGGTGTCCCTTGTTCATTTCACATTGTATATTTGAAATGTACCTGAATCCTCACAAACTTTCATTTTTGAAGTAAAACACATAGGAGAGTATAATTCAAAACAAAAATCCTTTATTAAGGGATCCGAACCAAACAAAGAGGAAGGCAACACTGGATCAACAGGAGAAATTAGCGAAGCCTGGGACCCCCACGGCAGACATCAATTCTTCAAGATCAAAATTGGTGGCCTGAGGAGTCCATATGTAAGGGAGGGCAGTCTGGTCCAGAATTCGCAGAGATCCGGATAGCAGCAGATGACATGTGTTTCACCAGGCTGTGGTACCACAAGAGGCTGCATCTTTTGGCCGACCAGACTGAACCCAGGGCAATCACTGTCTGGTCTTCCTTCCACGCTTCCTTCCGGGCTGTGGCTGTGCAGTTGGAGATGTGGCAGGAGGAGGAGTAGGACCTGGAGGAGGAGGAGGACTGGGAGGACCTGGAGGAGGACTGGGAGGACCTGGAGGAGAGGGAGGAGGAGGAGGAGGAGGACCTGCAGGAGGAGGAGGAGGACAAACACGAAGGTGTGTCTGAGGTGTAATTTGGCCCCTCATACCTTTCTCCAGAGCCTCCGATATGAGGGCCTCACACAAGACTTTTTGGCCCTCCTCCATCCTCTGCATTTTATAGGCTATGAAGGCAGCAATGTTCTCCTCCATGGTGTGTGGTGCTCCCAGGACCTCTGTAGCCCTCCAAAAGAATCCTATAGCAGCCTCCTCTAGGGTACTCCTCCTACTGCCACTTTCTCTTTTCAGGGGGGGTGGAGGGACCTGCAGATCAGCCAGCCGGCTCGGCCCGGCCACCTCCTGGCTGAGACTTCCTTGTGTATGAAAAAGGGACATGGTTGTAATGTTTTGCATCATCAATCCCAATCCTAAATTAGTACTCCCAAATAACATCTAGTTAACATAATTGATTGGACAAGCAGAAATATTTAGAGGAATGCTATACCTGGCTCAATCTGGGCTCCTCCACATGTGGCCTGGAAGGCCCAGGTTGTGCGTCAGAAGCCTCAGCCTGGGGGGGAAGGAAGCGTGGAAGGAAGACTGGGGAGGGATGACCTGGGTTCAGTCTGGCCTGCCAGAAAGTGCAGCCTGTCGTAGTACAACATCCTGGGGACATAGATGTCATCTGCTGCTCCGGATCTCTGTGAATCCTGGACTTTCTTGCGCTCCCTCAGATATGTGCTCCTCAGGCCACCAATGAAGATCTTTAAATAGGTGATGTCTGCCGTGGGGATCACCTGCTTCACAATTTCACACAATTGCTCCAGTGCTGCCTTCCTCTTTGCTTGGTTCTTTAAATGGGGGTGGGTAATCTCCCACAGACAGGGCAGCTCCCTTAGCATCTCTATGAATACTGACATGAAGTCATTGTCTTTCATTAAGATATCCATGTTCACTGCAAGACACAACACAAGACAAAGCCTAATGTCTGACAAAACTCTCCTAATCTTGTTACAATATAGGCCTCAATCTAGAAGCAGTATAGGCACAAGTTTGTCTCTTACCTTCGTTCTTACGATCGGCGCGTCCAATGCTCCTTCCTCCGCTCACAGATCGTACGTAATACGCACGCGTGTTACGCTTTATACACAGCGCGAATGCGTGTAACTCCGCCTGCCCCTGACGTTCTTTCTAGTCTATTCCCCGCCCCTTTTCGTTCGGCGCAGTGGGTGAAGAGCACATGGCGGAGTTACAGCAGGTGCATGCTAATTCTAGCAATGAGGAGGAGGAAAGCCCAGATCCAGGCACGTCCTGATCCAGAAGGAGACGTTTTAAGGCCACAAATATGTCCTTTGGGGAGATGTTGGAGATGGTCGACATCATGAGGAAGTCTGACTATGACGGAAAATATGGGCCTTACCCCAACCCCAACATTCGAAAGGCAAAAATCATTGCTAAAGTGGTCAAAAGCCTTCACAGGAATTTCGGGGTACGAAGATCTAAAGATCAGCTCAGGAAGCGGTGGTCGGACCTGAAGTTGAGAGAGCCAGAGCAGTACCGAAAGATCCGGAGAGTGCTGCAAAAAAGTAAGTAGTTGTGCTGTGTTCCTATTCTTTCTGTCTTTATTCCGTTCGTTCTGCTCCATATGCTTTTATTAATTGTAACGTTTAAAAGGGCAACTTTAATGTTCATGGGCACATTATTCGTTCGTATCAAACATTTTTCTTTCGGCCTCTAGAACACCATTGTTTAGGCCATATGCATTTTCACACATTTTTTGGGGCCTACTTGGATGCCAAATATTTGTTTGTGTAGATGGGTTTGTTACTAGAATGAAATGCCAACTAGATTGTGTGTAAGGAGAGGACACTGATCAGCTGTTTTCACATCTGGACACTGGAGCACTAGTGTGGGACCACAGAACACCATTTTTATTAGGGGGCCACACAGGTGCTCCAGTGTATACTATAGGGGGGGCTACATCTGTGAAGCTTGTACCAAACAGGTAAAGTATTGCAGCTTGACAAAGGCCACTAAAAAATATACATCTTGGAACTCGGCTAAAATAGACAATTGTACCCCACTTCCAAGCAATGTTTCCTATTTCTAGTTCTGCCATCAAATATCTGTGTGCTAAGTATACCATTTTTGTTTTACATAGGGGAGAAAAGACTCGGAGGACATCCCTCATCCCAGGAGAACACAGACCCCCCACCTATGGAAGAAGGTGAAATACCACCAACACAAGAAGAAGAGCAGGAGGAAGAAGAAGATGTGGTGGAGATTGGCACCACAACAGGTGAGTGTCTGCGACCACAGGCTCAGGTAAAAGAGATGGATGGTGGCAGATTTTTGAGACCTTTTTTTTTTGTTCTTTATCTCTTTTTAGGTGATCGTGATGTGAGGGATAGAGAACGCTTTACTTCTGAAAGTGCCCAGATCCTGATCGGGGAGATCATGGGGTGTAATCTCGAATTGCACAACATACAGCAACAAATCAATGATGTTATTAAAAAAAATAATAACATCATTGATGTTTTGGGGCGAATTTAAACCCCACAAAATCACCTGTTTTATTGTGGTCCAATCTTCTAAAAAATTTTTAAATGTTTAGAAAAGCCAAATTTGGAGGATGCACACAGTGTGCCAACATGTGCTATCTGCCATCACGGGAGATCAATGGACGCGTTTTGGGGGTGCAACCCCTTCCTCAATTATAAAGTCGCGTTGAGGAAAGGCTTGCTCCCCCAAAACACATCCCTTGATCCCCCTGATGGCAGATAGCACATGTTGACATTCGTAAATTGGTGTGCATCTTCCAAATTTGGCTTTTCCAGGGGTGATTTCCCCCCATCTGAACTCTATATCAAACCCAGTTCCTAAATACTGATGTCTGATATAGCCTTCAGGTTTTCCCATATGTGAACTTTGTAAGTTCAAGTTTTTTGGCTTTCTTATTGGTTTTACACAGGCCTGTTTTATCTGAAATGGATATTTCGATTTTTGATAATGCTACTGCAAAAATTGTTATACAACAAACATGTTGGTTTGTTTTAAAAACCTTTCGTAAATGCACATGTGATTGTGCAGGTATAAAAAAGTGGCTTACTCAAGAATGTGTGGATTATTGTCTCAACACTACAACACTTTTGGGGTGATGTAATTGCTGTTTTATGCAAAAATGGGGGTTATTTCCTAAGGGCAAATACACTTTGCACTACAAGTGCAGGTTCAGTGCAGTTGCAAGTGCACTTGTAGTGAAATGTGTTTTTGCATTTAGGAAGTACCAGCCAACACTGTTTTTTATAAGGTTACCCAATCACGACATTTTCTGCACTCAACACATTTCTGTCAGGGTCAGCTAAAACAAACACAAGCAGTAAATGTCCACAAAGAATTTCTTTTGGTTGTTTTTTATTTGAAAAAGGTTTCACAGATTGTCTGGCATATTGATAGCCCCCCTACCCGCAAAGAACTCCAGGTATCGTAACCGGACATCACGGGCACTCAGGGAAGGCAAGCCAGGACGGCCACTTTCAAGCGCCGCAGTTAGGAAAGTCCCACCGCTGGGCAAAGTGGGAGGCCACAGTCTGCCATTCCTGTGGCGTTGAAGGAAACTGTTGAGGAAAAAAAAATAAACATTACTATTTTTTCACAGAAACATGGCAAGCAGATTAGACACAAACATTATGGGGCAACCTCCAGATAGCATTTATTAAGGGGAATTTAACAACAACAAAGTATAAGGTACACCTATCATATTCCCCCTCCCCCCCTCTCATGGGCCATTTCTAACATTATAGGGGGGGGAACTCTTGGACAGGTAACCCTCTTCACTTCATTGAGAGATGAATGCCTAAATAATGGGTATTACTTGGAACAGACCCTCCTTAGTTACACTATTGGCAGACCACTGGACAGGTAAGAAGTGTCTGAATACAAAGATATAAATACACACTGTACACATTTGAGGACATTTGGACATTCTGCTATTACCTATCAAGATAATAATAGGATACAAAAACTTTAAACAGTACCACTGGAAAGTATACAGGCAGGCCTTTGCAGTACATGCTTTGGGTAATTCATCCATACATCTGACCAGTAAAGAGGTGGGTATAGTGTGTATGGGTTTGGCAAAGTCAGCAGATAGATGATTGAGGATAGAGAATTGGGATCAGCTGACTTAGCAGTTGGGGGGAGGGAGGGTTACAAAAAATTTGGGGACACCACAAAAAAAAGCCTCTGGCACTCTGCCTGAATTTAAATAAAAAATAACATTTCCAAACATTTTAGGGGGTGTTTGGGGTAAAGCACTACTATAGAGCTGATAAAATACATTGTTAAGTGACTACATGAGGTGAATATAGGGCAGGAGACACCATGCTGGAGAGGTTATTGAAGGGCAAATATGTATGAAGGACCTAAAATAATAATTACATAAAAATCCAGCATGCATGAGGACAAAGGGGACATTCACAGCATATTACAATCATGGTAATTAGGGAATGAGGAAAGAAATACAAGATATTAGCAAACATTCAATACAATAAAATGTGATATAAAAAGGAAAAAAATCTTACCTTCATATACTCCTTCTGCAGGACCTGGATGATGGCAGAACAGATCTCTGGGATAATGATCCCCAGAGCCTGGGGGGAGATGCCTGTCGAGAACTTCAAGTCCTGCAGACTTCTCCCTGTGGCCAAATACCGCAGGGTAGCGACCAACCTCTGCTCCGCAGTGATGGCTTGCCTCATGCAGGTATCCTGCCTGCTAATATAGGGGGTCAGCGAAGCCAACAAACGGTGAAACACGGGGTCCGTCATCCTGAGAAAGTTCCTGAAATCATCAGGATTATTCTCACGGATCTCACGGAGCAAAGGCATATGACAGAACTGGTCACGCTGAAGCAACCAATTCTTGGTCCATGAACTCCTCCCCACCCTGTTCATGGACTGGACTTGTGTCAAGGTCAGGACCCCAACACCAAGCCCCCGCACAGCACGAACTCTACGAGGAGTACACATACGAAACATGGCTAGAAAACGGTCGGCTGCTCAGAACAAAGTAACAGAACGCACTGAAGAACAGCAAGGCCTGTGAAGAGCGACCTGAAAAACAGTAACGAACGAACAAGAATACAATGACTAAGTCACGCAGAACTTGCTTGCACGCACTGAAGAGCATATACAAACCCACAAGCACAAACTGAACGGCAGAAAACGATCCACGAGTCTGAAAAAGCGCGAATCGTCTCTCACCAAACTTTTACTAACACGAGATTAGCAAAAGGAGCCCAAAGGGTGCCGCGCTTGGTTCTGAACCGGCCTTTTCTAGTCTCGTCGTACGTGGTGTACGTGACCGCGTGGTTGTCGATCGGAAATTCCGACAACTTTGTGCGACTGTGTGTAGGCAAAACAAGTTTGAGCCAACATCCGTCGGAAAAAATCCGAGGATTTTGTTGTCGGAATGTCCGAACAAAGTCCGACCGTGTGTACGCCCTATAAGAGTTAATATGGGAAAAACTTTTCTCCTTTCCACTGATGCTTTATCACCAATCAAAAAAAAAAACACGGGGTGATAACCTTTCCCTAGGTTTTCCAAAAAGCTTAAAATAGATTTTTTGGCTGGAGCTAAACACGTTAAAAATGTACCAGTTCAAAATTACAAACAGATTCTACTTAACAACAAACCTACAGTCCCTGTCTTGTTTGCACTGCCTGTATACTGCTGTTCAGAGCATATAGGGCCTGGGGGCCCCACACCTTTCCTTTTTTAATTTGGGTGCAGGGTTCCCCTTAATATCCATACAAGACCCAAAGGGCCCGGTAATGGACTTTGGGGTACCCATGCCGTTTGTCTCACTGATTTTCATCCATATTGCCAGGACCCGACATTACATTAAAGTCGCAAGCAGTTTTAAATGACTTTTTAACTTTAAAAATGACATTTTGTGCAGGGACTTTCTAAGTACGGGAAACACGCACCACTTTACAGGCATACTATAGACACCCCCCAGGTACGATATTTAAAGGAATATTTCACTTTTTTTTACTTTAAGCATCATTAAAATCACTGCTCCCGAAAAAACGGACGTTTTTAAACGTTTTTTTTTGCATTGATACATGTCCCCTGGGGCAGGACCCGGGTCCCAAAACCCTTTTTAGGACAATACCATGCAAATTAGCCTTTAAAATGAGCGCTTTTGATTTTGAACGTTCGAGTCCCATAGACATCAATGGGGTTCTAACGTTTGTGCGAATTTTCGGTCCATTCGCAGGTTCTGGTGCGAACCGAACCGGGGGGTATTCTGCTCATCCCTAGACGTTACCTTTCTTTAACCACGCACTGGGGGACTCTTCTGGCAGCTGGGAAGAATGCAGGACAGGGTGCGGTAGTGTTGGAGGTTGTTCTGCCACCACGCCTCCAAAATTCTACTAGTGGTGATTCTGCCACGCCTCTCTCCTCCACCCCCTCCTCTTCCTCTTCCTCCATGGCCTCTTCCTGTGCTGATTTGTCCTTGGAACCATCGGTGCTCCGTAGTCATTCAAGGGGCTATGTAAACATGCAGACAAAAAGATGCCATGCGGTGCTTGAGCTGATATGCTTGGGGGACAGGAGCCACACTGGGGCAGAGATTCTGTCAGCTCTGCAGGGGCAGGTTCAGAGGTGGCTGATGCCATGCCAGCTTAAGGCAGGTATGGTGGTTTGCGACAATGGCACCAACCTCCTCTCTGCCCTCCGATAGGGACAACTGACCCATGTGCCCTGTTTGGCTCACATCCTTAACTTGGTGGTGCAGCAGTTCTTGGGCAGGTACCCGGGCTTACAGGATGTCCTGAGGCAGGCCAGGAAAGTCTGTGTGGATTTCCACAGGTCATATAATGCCAGTGCTCAGCTGGCTGACCTCCAAAAGGAATTTAACCTGCCCAAGAACCGCCTAATCTGTGACATGCCCACCAGGTGGAACTCAACGCTGGCCATGCTGCAGCAGCTGCACATGCAGCAGAGGGCCATCAATGAGTACCTATGCAACTATGGCACCAGGACAGAGTCAGGGGAGCTTGTTTTTTTTTTCCCCACGCCAGTGGGCTATGATCAGGGATGCATGCCCTGTCCTGTCACCATTTGAGGAGGCCACGAGGATGGTGAGCAGTGACAGTGCATGCATCAGTGACACTGTCCCTCTTGTCCACCTGTTGGAGCACACGCTGCATGGAATAATGGACAGGGCACTTGAGGCAGAACAGAGGGAGGAAGAGGAGGACTTCCTTACCTCTCAAGGCCCCCTTTATCCAGACAGTATTCCTGCGTGCCCGCCGATCACACAGGAAGAGGACGAGGAGGATTGTGTCAGCATGGAGCTGGAGCCTGGCACTCAGCATCAGCAGCAGTCTTCAAGGGATCATTTACATTCCAAAGAAACCCATGAACTTGTATGTGGCTGGGAGGTGGTGGCTGCGAATCATGTCACCCTTAGTGACCCAGAGGACTCTGGACCGAATGCCTCAGCAAACCTACACTGCATGGCCTCCCTGATCCTGCAAAGCCTGCGGAAGGATCCTCGTATTCTTGGTATTAAGGGGAGGGATGATTACTCGCTGGCAACCCTCCTTGATCCACATTACAAGGGTAAGGTTGCGGACCTTATCTTGCCATCGCAGAGGGAGCAGAGGATGAAACATCTTCAGGAGGCCTTGCAGAAAGGTTTGTGCAACGCGTTTCCAGAGCCTGGGAGGTTACAATTTCCTGGTCCTCCTGGACAACGTGTTGCTGAGGCTTCGGTCAGTCACAGAAGGAGTGGTGGATAAGGTGGCCATCTGACCGCCTGACAATTTTTTAGTCTGCAGCCCCAAGGTCTGATCGGTTTCAGCAACCATCGCCAGCGTCTGATTCACAAGGTGCAGGATTACCTAGGGGCAAGATCAGACTTGGACACCTTTCCCACCGAAAATCCTCTGGGTTACTGTGTCTTGAGGATGGATCACTGGCCAGAGCTTGCACAGTATGTAATTGAGCTACTGGCCTGTCCTGCATCCAGCGTTCTTTCGGAACGCACATTCAGTGCTGCTGGAGGCTTTGTAACCAATCACAGGGTGCGCCTGTCCACCGAATTGGTCGATCGGATGACCTTCATAAAAATGAATCAGTTTTGGATCACCAGCTACCAAGCACCGGATGCTGATGTAACCGATTGATTTTTTTTTTATGTGAGATCCCTTCAAGACTGCCTATGCTGATGCTGAGTGACTATCCTGTTATGCTGAGTCACAATCCTCTTCCTCCTCAATTTTCATGCTGATAGCTTGTAAGAAGATTTTTGGTTCTGGGCACCGCCACCAGTGCCCAAGGCCCAATTTTTCAGCCCCTGTTTATAATTACAATTTTTGATGCAATACTTTGCAGCAGGGCTCATTCCTGAGCTCCAACCAGAGTATCTGTGAGGGGTTGCAGTGTTGTGGCACCAGCACCAGTGCCCAAGGCCAAATTTTTCAGCCCCTGTTTAACAGGGGAGTGTAATTACAATTTTTGATGCAATACTTTGCAACAGGGCTCATTCCTGCGCTCCAACTAGAGTATCTGTGAGGGGTTGCAGTGTTGTGGCACCAGCACCAGTGCCCAAGGCCCAATTTTTCTGCCCCTGTTCAACAGGGACATGTAATTACAATTCTTGATATAATATTTCACAGCAGGGCCCATTCTAGCGCCCACCAAGAGTAACTGTGAGGACTTACAGTGTTTTGGTGCACCAGCACCACCACCACCAAAGGCCCAATTTTTCTGCCCCTGTTCAACAATGGCATGTAATTACAATTCTTGATCTAATATTTCACAGCAGGGCCCATTCCTGCGCCCGCCAAAAGTAACTGGGAGGGTTTACAGTAGTGTGGCAACACCAACACCTAAGGCCCCAATTTCTGCAAAGTATATAGGGCAGGCCCCTACTTTCAAACATCCAACTTACAAACGACTCCTACTTGCAAACGGAAGGAGACGACAGGAAGTGAGATGAAATCTACCCCTAGGATGGGAAATTCTCTCCTGTAAGAGTTAATATGGGAAAAACGTATCTCCTCTTCACTGATGCTTTATCACCAATCCTTGTTTCACTAAAAACCTCAAATTTTTAAAAAACATTTGTCATTGGGACAGAAAGTGAGGTGAAATCTTCTGAAGAGGTGCACAGACAGCAAAACAAAAAGCTTAAAAATAGATTTTTTGGCTGGAGCTACACTTTAAAAATGTACCAGTTCAAAATTACAAACAGATTCTACTTAACAACAAACCTACAGTCTCTGTCTTGTTTGCATCGCCTGTATAATGCTGTTCAGAGTATATAGGGTCTGGGGACCCCACGCCTTTCCTTTTTTTAATTTGGGTGCGGGGTTCCCCTTAATATCCATACAAGACCCAAAGGGCCTGGTAATGGACTGGGGGGGTACCCATGCCGTTTGTCTCACTGATTTTCATCCATACTGCCGGGACCCGACATTACATTAAAGCTGCGAGCAGTTATAAATGACTTTTATTCCTTTAAAAATGTCATTTTGTGCAGGGACTGTTCTAAGCACGGGAGACATGCGCCACTTTACAGGCATACTATAGACTCCCCCCAGGTACGATATTTAAAGGAATATTTCACTTTTTTTTTCACTTTAAGCATCATTAAAATCACTAAAATCACCGAAAAAACAGCCATTTTTAAAACTTTTGCATTGATACATGTCCCCTGGGGCAGGACCCGGGTCCCCAAACCCTTTTTAAGACAATAACTTGCATATTAGCCTTTAAAATTAGCACTTTCGATTTCGAACGTTTGAGTCCAATAGACTTTAATGGGGTTCTAAAGTTCGCGCAAACTTTCAAGTTCTGGTGCGAACCGAATCAAGGGGTGTTCGGCTCATCCCTATTAACCACTTGCCGTCCGCGCTATAGCCGAAAGACGGCTACAGCACGGACTTAATTTGCCGGGAGGGTATCCCTGAAAGTCCTCCCATGCTTAAGCGGCCTGCGTGCCCCCTGCAGTGGGAGGGCAATGACAGCTGATCATGTGATGTAAATAGAGCCGGTAATCGGCTATTTTTCCTACTCACGCTGGTAGCGTGAGGAGGGAAAAAAAAGCCGATCACCGGCGGCTGCGAGAGGGACATCGGTCCCAATTGCGGAGAGTCACCAGTGTCACCTACCAGTGCCCACCAGCATCACCTACCACTGCCTACCAGTGCCTCCTACCAGTGCCCACAGTACCACCCATCGGTTCCCACAGTGTAACCTATCAGTGTCCACAGTGCCGCCTATCAGTGCCCACAGTGCCGCCTATAAATCACCAATCAGTGCGTCATTACCAGTGCTGCCTATCAATACCACCTACCAGTGCCACCCATCAGTGCCCATCAGTGTTGTCTTATCTGTGCCTATCAGTGCAGCCCATCAGTGCCCATCAGTGCATCCCATCAGTGCCCATCAGCGCAGCCTCATCAGCGAATATCAATAAAGGAGAAAAATTACCCGTTTGCAAAATTTTATAACAAACTATGAAACGCTTTTTTATTTTTTCCAAAATTTTTGTCTGTTTTTGTTTGTTTAGCAAAAAATAAAAACCCCAGTGGTGATTAAATACCACCAAAAGAAAGCTCAATTTGTGTGAAAAATGATACAAATTTAATTTGAGTACAGTGTAGCATGACTGTGCAGTTGTCATTTAAAGTGTGACAGCGCTGAAAGCTGAAAATTGGTCTGGGCAGAAGGGGGGTTTAAGTGCCCAGTAAACAACAGGTTAAAGAGAATGTTTATTGGTTTTGTTTATATTTCCTTATTTAATAAGGTTAGGACTAGGGATATGGTTTGGATTTGCTGCTATTATGACTTTTTTAAGCAAATCATGTTGGTTTTAAATTGGTGTATTTATGTGCAGATTCACCCAAGATGATTTTTTTAAAACTATAATGTACTAAACTTATTTTTACTATGGCCAGCAGGCTTATAAGGGTCAAATAGAGAGCTTTTGATGAAGCCAGCCTTCTCACTATACCAAGAGGGTGGGGAGTACAGGGCAACCATAGTGTCAGTGAATTGGAAGCCGATGTATGTATGCAAAGCATAGTGGACAAACTGCATTGGCAGAGATTAGGGTCAGTTAAGAAACTGTAATTATGATTATTAGTCCCTAGTACTGGGGGGTCTTTTTGATCTTTAATTTAATTTTCTGATTGATTTGAGATTAGCGGGCTCTTTTATCTGCCATCGTGTTAATACCAAACTTTTTTCTTGCTGCAAGGCTTTGCTTTAAACAAAAGTGGCCTTTTGGGTTTTGTCCCAATTCCAGTTGTTTCACAGAAACATTTGGGGATCCTTCAAATGCAGAAATTCAACCATTGGTATCTGTTCTCCAGGTCCTCCAATTTAGCAAATTGTGTTTTGTTATTGTCTTTAAGGGCTTCATTGTCTCTGTCATGGTCCTCCATCACTGTTGAGTTGTCATCCATGCTGGGTTCTATATTTGTTTGGCAGTTGTTTGGCCTAGTTTGAGTATTTCCCAGGTAAGATTGTCAGTAATTTGTTTTGATGTGGCTTGCAGGGATTTTTACCGCACATGATTGATTCTCCGCAGGATCTCTTAATGCGCTGTGGATTCCTGCTTGGGAAATGGAAAACTTGCTCTGCTTTCAGCATCATCATCTCTGAGGAGAAACTTTACAGTAGGCTGGCATGTATAATTTGGGCAGTGCCATCTTGGCAAGGTATAGGGCAGTGTCAGATAGTATGGGGAGGTAGTGACGGTGGTATGGGAGTGAGATAATGCATCTGATGTGGTATATGACCCTTATGGTTCCAGAGAGGTGCAGAGCACATTTAGGACAAGTCCATCATTGGTTGCTATGTGCATGAACCCCCCATGCGAATGCCATTTTTTACAAAATACTTTCTGCATTCATTGCATATCTTATTTGAGATTCAGTGATGTCATCATTTCATTGCTCTGCTTCTGTATGCAATTCAAGCAGATTATGGCTCGTGAGGGGAGGGGGTGGGGTGGCTTCAGGGTGCTGTACATAGTTTCCTGAAAACATCACAGCATCCTGGCTCAGCCCTTCTCTTAAGAGTCCTTAGCCTTATGCAACAAGTGGACTGGTTCTTGGTGTCACAAACAGAGGGTAAGACCACCTGGGACTGTAAACTCAAGATCTTACAGGTCAATGACAGCCAGACCCTGTCCCCAACCTGGTAGGAAGGTGGAGGCAGGTGTCTGCGGTTAGCATGGAGTCTGTACCTATCATTAGCATGACGCAAAACCTCCTGGACTTGTGCCCAAGTGGAACGAAGACCACAGAGATGCTCCTCTAGCACAGGAATACCCTGCGGAACAAACAAGTCAGGCAACATGGAAGGTTGGAAACCATAATTCGCCATAAACAGAGACAATCAGGAAGCAGAATTCAAGGCACTGTTGTGAGCAAACTCTGCCCATGGTAATAGGTCTGACCAGTTGTTGTGATGATCAGAAATATAGCAACGTAGGAATTGCTCCAAGGACTGATTGGCCCGTTCTGTGGCTCCATTAGACTGCGGGTAATACGCAGAGAAGAAAGCAAGCTGAATTCCCAGCTGTGCACAAAAGGCTCGCCAGAACCGGGACACAAACTGATTACCCCTGTCCGAGACAATCACCTTGGGTAGCCCATGTAAGCGAAAGATCTCCCGAGCAAAAGTGAAAGCCAGTTCCTTAGAAGTGGGCAAATTCTTAAGTGGAATACAATGACACATCTTTGAGAACGGTCAACCATCATAAGGATAACTGTGTTGCCTTGAGAGTTGGGCCACTTCACAATGAAATCCATACACAGGTGGGTCCAGGGCCTCTCTCCATTGGGTATGGGTTGTAGGAGGCCCACTGGAAGGTGTCGTGGAGTCTTACTCTGAGCACACACGGAACAGGCAGCTACGAAGTCAGTTACATCAGCACGTAGACTAGGCCACCAGAATTGTTGGGTGTCACGGAACGTCCCACACTCCGCTTGGGTGCTTCCGTCATATACCACTTCCTCCCAGTCTGTATACAGATATCCCAACCTCTCTGAGCACAAACAAGGCAACACTTACTTGTTGCTACCAAGAACTCACTTTATTCAGAACCAGAATTACAAGACTTTATATGCCGTTGGAACCTCCTCTAACAATACAACTGTAACTTAATTAACATGAGCTAATTATCTAATTCTTTATACAGCCTAGGTGATTGAGACATGACCTTTCGCCCAGACTTGTGGTCACCGAGCTTCACACAGTTAATTAACACAAACAACAATGGGTGAAAAGACTCTTAGAGCCACACTAGACTTATTTACAATAAGCACATTATAGCAGAATTGATGACATTAGCATTTAACAGTACGAGTCCCAATGGTATAAATCAGTCACCATTCTAATATGGCATATAAAGGGTTCCCAGAGTCTGTGTGTTTTTGGGGGGACATGGAGCTGAATCCAAAGTAACACCAACCCCAGGGTCCCCAGGCATACAGCTCACAGAGAGCACCATTCCTCCAAATGCTAGGGCCCATAATCAAAAGGCAACAGGCCCGCACCCAGTCCTCTCCAACAGCCTCTGTCCCGGCCAGGTCCGTCACATTTCTCCCCTTTCGGCAGGAGACTAACACAGGAGGAGACCCCAGACGGGTTGACTCCGAAGTTAGTCCATAGTTCCAGTCCTCTACTGCCTGTATCCACACAGTACCCCAAACAAATTATTCCAAACAGAGTATCACTCACCCAGCCAACCTCTGCCTCTCTCAGAGAACATATCAGCCGCTGGGGAGAGGCCTGGACTGGCTCTTCTCCCTGGAATCCTTTCTGCCGCTGGAGAGAAGACAGGGTGTCTGGGCTCACTCTGTCATGCTGTTGGTGATCGGGGCCCACTGCCCAGCATCCCTGGGGTATACAGGTGGAGACTGAAGTCCCATCCACCTTCACAGGAAATCCATCCTCTGTTAGTTGAGGGCAGAGTCCAGCAGTCCTCGGCCCTGTTGCCAGCCCTTCTGCTGGAAACCCCACACCATCTGTTCCGGCTAACTGTTGGAGAGGGAGGCCGACTGCCCCGCCTCCCTGGAACTCTGTAGTTGTTGCCGGTGCTGGGCAGAGGTTGGTAACACTCTGCCCTGTTGCCAGCACTTCTGCTGGGGACTCCGCATCCTCCGCTCCGGCTAACCGTTGGGGCAGGAGGCTGGCTTCCTCCACTCCCAAACTGTGTAGCTGCCATTGGGGAGGTGAGCCGGCTGCTTCCTTTTCCATTCCCTCATCTGGCTGCTGGGACGACATGTCGATGGTACTGTCTCCCAGGTACACAGATCTTTGCTGGGGAGGAAAGCCCGCTTCCTCCACCCTGGCCAACTGTTGAGGAGGGACAACACACACCTCCTCTCCCTTCTCCCCCTGTATCTGCTGCTGGGAAGTGATTGCCATCTTCTCAGCCTGAGCCTCCACAATTGCTGCAGGTGTGGGGCAGAGGTCTTGGACCCTCTGTCCGGTTGCCAGCACTTCTGCTGGGGGTTTGCCAGGTGGTTCCTCCTCTACAGAAACGTCTATTAAATCCCCAGTCTCTGGAATTGGTAAAAGTGTGGGACAGAGGTCTTGGACCCTCTGTTCAGTTACCAGATCTTCAGCTGGAGAAGTTTGTTTTAACTCCATAGATGCTGCTGGCAGAAAATCACATGTCCCTGTCAGTGTTGTGGGAGAAAGGCCGACCACCTCTTCTCTCAGGAAGGCCGAAGCCACTGTTGGTGCTGGGCAGAACACAGTGAACTTTGGCCCTGATAGCAGCTCTTCTGCTGGAGGCTCATCAGGTTGTTCTTCCTCAGCAGGAAAGTCTATCAAATCCCATGTCTCTGCAACTGATGTCTGGGGATAGAGGTTCACCATCTCCTGTCCATGGAACCCAGAAGATGCTATCATTTCTGGGCAGAGGTTAGCAGAGCTCTGCCCTGTTGTCAGCACTTCAGGTTTGGGGACGGCAATCTCCGGATTTTCCACTGCCGATTCTCTGGCATGCTGCTGAACTTGTTCTAGCAGTTTCCTGTATGCCCTTTCCAGATGCTGTTCCTTCCTCAGCAAATGGTCCAGATCAGGTTTGAGCTCTGAGACCCCTGCAAGACCGAGCATAGACTCTCTATAGTCTCTCAGGTCCTCAAGGTCAGGTTCCCCTTCATCGCCAAACATAAAAAGATCTGTAAGGCTCTCCCACAGCAATCCAGGGCCGCCAAAGTCATATCCCACCGGAGAGAATTCTGTTGTCTCCCCTAAATATCCCTCCTCTGTGTGCCATTGCAGAGCCCGATAACGATTGTCCAGCTCTATCTCCTGCTGGACCAACCTGTCCAACTCAGTCACCCATTGCTCCTGGGGCTGCTCTCCCAGGAATGCCATCCGCAATGCCCGTTGGTCACTGGCCCGTTGCTCTTGGGTTGGAAAGCACTTGCCCTGTTTTATACCAGCGAGACGGAGGGCTGCAATCCAGAGCTCCACCCGAATTTGCTGCCTAAGCTCCATTATTCATCCTCAGACACAGTCCTGGTGTATGTTGAAAGGATGATCCGCAGCAGCCCCGGGAACTCTGATGCCAGGTCCATATCTCCGCTGGGGTGACTGAAGTCTGCTATGCTGATCTTGGATCCAGTTGGAGGTTTGGATGTCCCAGACTTCAGGAAGCTTTCCCGCTGCTTGCCACCAATGTCACGGAACGTCCCACACTCCGCTTGAGTGCTTCCGTCATATACCACTTCCTCCCAGTCTGTATACAGATATCCCAACCTCTCTGAGCACAAACAAGGCGACACTTACTTGTTGCTACCAAGAACTCACTTTATTCAGAACCAGAATTACAAGACTTTATATGCCGTTGGAACCTCCTCTAACAATACAACTGTAACTTAATTAACATGAGCTAATTATCTAATTCTTTATACAGCCTAGGTGATTGAGACATGACCTTTCGCCCAGACTTGTGGTCACCGAGCTTCACACAGTTAATTAACACAAACAACAATGGGTGAAAAGACTCTTAGAGCCACCCTAGACTTATTTACAATAAACACATTATAGCAGAATTGATGACATTAGCATTTAACAGTACGAGTCCCAATGGTATAAATCAGTCACCATTCTAATATGGCATATAAAGGGTTCCCAGAGTCTGTGTGTTTTTGGGGGGACATGGAGCTGAATCCAAAGTAACACCAACCCCAGGGTCCCCAGGCATACAGCTCACAGAGAGCACCATTCCTCCAAATGCTAGGGCCCATAATCAAAAGGCAACAGGCCCGCACCCAGTCCTCTCCAACAGCCTCTGTCCCGGCCAGGTCCGTCACATTGGGAAATGGCCCAAACAAGTTAATTCTTACCAGGGTGGCCAGCTGCCTTGGGAGAATGGTAAGTCTGGAGCATGGCAGTACGGGGACACTCTGAGACAAAGCAGCAGTCACAAGGTTTCTCAAGAGGAGCATCAACCTGAGCAGCAAGAATTTTGTCACCCAGAGGAGAAGTAAGACTGGTGCGAACCGTAGACAGAATACAATCAGGAGGAATCATAGGAACCGGAACTGACTCCAACTTGGAAGTGGAGGAAAATTGTCGTGACAAGGCGTCAGCCCTTACATTCTTAGTACCGGGTAAGAATGAGACAATGTAATTAAAACTTGACAAGAAAAGAGCCCATGGCGCCCTTCTGGGAGAGAGGCGTTTAGCCTCAGACAAGAATGTGAGATTCTTATGGTCAGTAAGAATGAGAACCGGCACAGTGGTACCTTCGAGGAGATGTCTCCATTCTTTCAGGGCTAAAATTATTGCCAACAGCTCTCTGTCACCAATCTCGTAATTGCACTTGGCAGGTAACAATTTCTTGGAAAAGTAGCCACAAGGATGCATAGCACTCTCAGGAGGTAGGACGTAGAGACCGAAGAGCACAAACACCAGTCTCAGAAGCATCAACCGCAAGGATAATAGGTAACGTAAGATCAGGATGTGCCAACACAGGAGCAGAAACAAAGGCAGCCTTGAGACTTTCAAAGGCCTCAATGGACTCCAGAGACCAACTCTGTGGGTTACCGTTCTTTCTGGTCATATCGGTCAGGGGCTTGACCAGAGACAAGAAGTTATGAATTAACTTCCGATAATAGTTGGCAAAACCCAGGAAGCGCTGCAGAGGACATAACCCCATGGGTCGAGGTCACTGTAGGACTGCCGAAAGTTTCTCTGGGTCCATCGAAAAACCAGCAGTGGAAATTACATAGCCCAGGAATTTAACCTGTTCCCGATGGAACTCACACTTCTCCAGTTTACAATAGTGATTTTTCTCTCTTAATTTCTGAAGCACACGACAGACATCTGTGTGGTGGCTCCCCAGGGACTTGAAAAATATGAGGATATCATCGAGATAAACCACCACACATGACTGCAACAAATCTCCGAGGACATCGTTAATAAATTGCTGGAAAACTGCCGGGGCATTACAAAGGCCAAAAGGCATTACGAGATACTCATAATGACATGTTCTGGTATTAAACGCAGTTTTCCACTCGTCGCCCTCCTTAATCCTCACGAGATTGTAAGCCCCTCTCAGATCAAGCTTAGTGAAAACCGTTGCTCCCTTGAGGCAGTCAAATAACTCTGTAATCAACGGGATCGGGGGGGCATTCTTAATCATGAAACGATTGAGACCCCTATAATCAATACAAGGTCTCAGTTCACTGCTCCGCTTCTTCACACAGAAGAAACCAGCGCCAGCAGGAGACGAGGATTTGCGTATGAAACTCAGAGAAAGTGCATCTGTAACATACTCCTCCATGGCTTTATCCTCCAAGACCGACAAAGGGTAAACCCGGCCACGAGGGGGAGTGGCACCAGGTTGAAGGTCAATTGCACAATCATATGGCCGGTGTGGAGGCAAACTACCCGCTTGACCTTTGTCAAAGACATTGCTAAAATCACGGTACTCCTCTAGCAGGGAGGAGAGTGAAGAGGTACACAGGACCTTGGCTACCTTCCCGAAGCATGTTTCACTGCATTGTGGTGATCAGGAGAGAACCTCAGCATGGAGCCAATCAAAAGAGGGGTTGTGCCTCTGTAACCAGGGATAACCAATAACCAGCGGAAACTTAGGAGAGGAAATCACTTGTAATTAGTTTATCTCATTGTGAAGAGCCCCTATGGCCATGGACAATGGAACTGTCTCATGAGTCACATGGGCAGGCTGTAGAGGACTCCCGTCAAGAGCCTCAATGGCAAGTGAAGTGTGACGCAGCTGCAGTGGAATTGAGTGCTTTGATACAAAGGCAGCATCAATGAACGGGCCTGAGTCGATTAGAGCCTGTATCTCGATAGATGACTTAGCCCAAAGAAAGGGTGACCGAAACCAGGGGCTTATCCTTCTGGATAACTGGGGACAACACAACACCACCTAAGGTCTGTCCATGGCAGGACCTCAAGGTTCGGGTGTTCCCAGGACGGGTAGGACAAGACTTCAAAAAGTGACCTGCCTGGCCACAATAAAGGCACAATCTCTCCCTCCTCCTAAAGGCTCTCTCATCTGCAAAGAGACGCGTGAAGCCCAAGTGCATGGGTTCATCTTCACTGACCGACTCGGTACCAGGAGGCATGGGAGGTGAGGGAGGCATGGGTGGGACTGCAAAGCTCGGAAGCAAACGTACAGGAGGCTTCTGCAAGCGCTCCTTAAAAGAAAGTCTGGAGTCAATGAAGATGGCAAATGAGATCAAGCTCTCCAGCTCAGTGGGTATATCTCGGGCTGCTAGCTCATCCTTGATGGAATCCGAGAGACCATGAGAAAAAGCAGCCACGAGGGCCTCATTGTTCCAAGCAACCTCTGGTGCCAGAGCATGGAACTCAATGGCGTAGTCGGCAACAGTTGTCGCACTCTGTTTGATGGACATGAGGCACTTGGCAGCAGAAGCGGAGCATGCAGGAACCTCAAATACCCTTTTAAAGGAGGCCACAAACTCAGGGTAACTCAAGACAACAGGTTTTTGCATCCCACATAGAGGGTTAGCCCAGGCCAAGGCTCTCTCAGAAAGTAAAGATGTCACAAACCCTACTTTGCTTCTGTCCGCGGGAAACGCCTGGAGCAGCATCTCAAAGTATATCTCAACTTGGTTGAGAAACCCTCTGAATTGAACTGGATCACCCCCAAATCACTGGGGAAGCGGGGAAGAACCAGACATACCTCTTATGGAGGTAATACTCAAGGCGGGTGCCTGCACAGAGACTTGCGCAGCAGCAGGGATGGCCTGCAACTCAGGTTGTACCTGAGCAGCCACAGTGGGGGATTCTAGGTGAGCTGTGCGACTCAGGAGCATTTGTAACGCCAAGGCAAACTGATCCATGCAGTGATCTTGGTCATCCAATCTGGAAAAAATATTACCAACAAGAGGATTGACTGTATCTTCTGAATTCATGGCCTTCGCCTACTGTCAGAAACCAGGAACCAGACCGAGACAGAAGTACAGTAAAATCACACTTGTTTATTAATTTAAAAAAAAGGTAAATAGAGTAAGCGTAGTCAAAGCATAGCCAGAGTCTAGTAACCGGATCGGGTAGTCAACCAAGCCAGAGTTCAGTAACCAGATTGGGTAATCAGCCAGGCCAGAAGTCAGGGATCCAAGTAGAGGAACAGCAAGCAGGATAAGGAGCCAGAAGGGATTTCAGCAAAGCCAGTCTTTAAACAGGAACACAGGAGATGGTTTCTTGTGATGTGACCAAGGCGAAGGCAGGAATGAAGTGAGCTGGAGATCTTTAAGCAGGCGTGACTGACGAGCAGATCCACAACAGCTGGTTAACTGTGGAGAGAGATGAGAACTGTCAATTAGCCGACAGCTGAGCGGCCAGCTCAGAGAAGGAAGGGTTGAGCCAGCCCTGACAGAAAGGGCTGCAGGCAAACAACAAGAAACAATGCTGTGAAACAATGGTGTCACTAGGGTTGGTGTCACCTGGTGCGGTATAACATGGTGTTACCCCCACACACACACATACCTCACCCTGGGCTTGGGCCGGCGGTGGACACCAGGACACCCGCCCGCACCTGTTCCAAATCTGAGTGCCGGGCAGCAGCTGGAGTCTGGAGAGGAGGGCAGCTTCACAGCATGCAGCCGCCGCGCCGCCCGGGCGGAGATACTAGCAGTGTGTGTAGTGATGTCATCATCAAGTCTGCAGTACAGTGTGAAATGTGACAGGCTGAGGCTCACTGGCTCAGTAGGGTAGGGAGGAGGAAGAAGAAGAAGAAGGAGGACACACTCACACAGTGACACACCAGGCGTGGCCGTGGCACTGGAGCTGTGTTGTTCCAGTCCAGCGGGCTGTGGGGTGAACGGGTCAGCTGAAAAAAAAAAAATACCAGGGCTTTCCTCACCGTCGGGAGGGTGTCACCCCTCTAGCGGGTGTCACCCGGGTGCAGACCGCCCCCCCCCGCACCCTCCTAGCAATGCCTCTGCTGTGAAAGACACACACAGCAACAGGAAATAAAGAGATCCACGGACAGAAACCAAGGGAAGATAACAGCCCAGCCAGAGGGAAAACACTGAGAACAAAGATAGGATAAAACAACACACAGAATATGGGAATATTCAGGCGGCGGCAAAAACCAGAGGAACAGAGGGGTCCGGCTTCCACGTGAAGACACATTGATCAAAAACTAACACATAGGTGGACAGGCTTAATAATATCTAGGTTCAGGGCACATAGGCAGGAAACCCAGAAACTCGGACAGGAGACAAAATCTGGCTCTGGATCAATATGTACAGAAGTGTGACTTATGGGAAGAGTTTGGCAAATATCAAAATGTCCTAATGGGTGGAGGTATGTTTGGAGTAGTGGGCGATCCTAGGCAAGTTGCATTTGCATGCAGACAGATAGGTAATGCCCACATGTAATGATGAGCTTCTATGTTTGAAAGAACTGAAATGCAAAAAATGAAAGACTTGGGCTAGGGACAGTTTAGCTTGGGAGGAAAGGGGCTGGATGATGAAGGACATTCTCCTGCGTCTGAGGCAGATGCTTTCTCATTTTCTGATGCTTCTAATGCACACTAGCTCACATGGTCACAGCTCACAGTGTGCAATGGAAATCAAAGTAAGCATGTTTAGTACAGAGAGAGGAGCCTGTACAACAAGACTGAAGATAAGTCTGTAGTTCAGTTTTGTAGCTTTCAAGAGGACCTGTCTGCCACGGATGGTCCTTGGTGCCCACTAAGGGTAAGTACACTAAGCACTTACCTTTTAACTATATAGGCCTGAATTAGGAATGCTTATACATGGACTTTTACTTTGTAAAGCACATATTCTGGTGAATTTGGCAAATCCCAGGTGGATTTTAAGACATTTACTTTTCTTTATTTGTATAATTTGATAATATCTACTGTATGTGCTCATCATAAATGTGACAGACCTAGCCGGGAAAGACACTTTTGGAGGGGACTGTATGCAAGCCTCTTGCCGATCGATCGGGGGCCCTTGCCTTTGGGGGAACGGTGCTCTTTGTGAGCTGTATGTCTGGGGACCCTGGATTTGCCATATTGGAATAGTGGCTGATTCATAATGCTGGGACAGATACTGTTAGGAGAGGCTGATGTAAATTCCAACACCTGTCTGTCTATTGTCTGCTGAAAATGTGTATTGTAAATAAGTCTACTATCGGATCTAAGAGTCATTAGATCCCCATTGTTATTTGTGTTAATTAACTCTGCTATTGTGTGAAGAAGAGTCTATGTTGATTGTGATAATGTTGATTGGATTTTCTGAACTACAAGACGGCCAGTCTGGCCTAAAGGTCATGTCTGAGTCATCTAGGCTGTCTAAAGGGATTAGTTAATTAGCTCATGTTAATTAGGTTAATTAGGTTACAGCTGTATTGTTAGAGTAATATGAGCAGGAGGTCTGCACCTACACTTTGAGTGTATAAAAGCCTGTATTTTGTCAATAAAGATAGATTCCTGGTTGAACTTACATACAGCCTGCCTGGTGTTTGTTCTGAGCTATCACAACTGGGTTAGAACGGCACATAGCTGAAGTTCTAATCCCGGAGCATGGGATGACCGAACCATCAGACGTTGCAATCTATAGCTGCAGAGGAGTGTCGGGAGAGTGGAACCGAGCGAGCAAAGGGGCTCGTTACAGGCCTGAATTAGGAATGCTTATACATGGACTTTTACTTTGTAAAGCACATATTCTGGTGAATTTGGCAAATCCCAGGTGGATTTTAAGACATTTACTTTTCTTTATTTGTATAATTTGATAATATCTACTGTATGTGCTCATCATACCCTCCCTTCTAGATTATAAGCTCTAAGGAGCAGGGCCCTCTGATTCCTCCTGTATTGAATTGTATTGTAACTGTACTGTCTGCCCTTGTGTTGTAAAGTGCTGTGCAAACTGTTGGTGCTACATAAATCCTGTATAATAATAACCATTGTACCTGTAGGACTGAAACCATAAATGTCATTTTTTTCAAAGTCCAACTCCTGTTGAAATGTTTTAATGTGGGGAACGGCTATAGGATCTGTCAGGTTTTTTTATTGCTGTCTTTTACCTTCTGAGAAGTCAGTACAGGAAGTGATGGGAAATATGTCATATATGTCAATATGATTGACAGGTTGCCATAACAACGAGGCGGGAACTTGCCATTAACAAAACTGCGCCGCACAGTGTCATTACTGTGCAGGGGCAAAATTGGGAGGTGAGCGCTGGGTAGCCAGCTGCACCGAATCCTGTAAATAAAGACAAGCGGGCTTCAGATGCCCACAAGCTCGATGGCCCCTGCCTGCTTCCGAGATCAGGTTAGATTTTATTTATTTTAAAGAAGAAAGGAACACATTAGTAACTTAATGCCAGTCTTAAAAAAAAGGGCTAACAATGACAAGTTAGCATTAAAAAAAAATTGATCATGGGGACTGGAGCTCCGCTTTAACCGATTCCCGACCGGCTCCTGTACATTTATGTCGGTAGAATGGCACGGCTTCACAAAGTAACGTACCCGTATGTTACTTTGAATTTGCCGCCGGCGGCGTGGGCACGCCTGGCACGATATCTGTGAGTCGGGTCGCAGGTCCCGCGGACTCGATTGCCACGGGCATACCCGCGATCGCCTCACGGAGAGGACAAACGGGGAGATGCCGTTGTAAACAGCATCTCCCCGTTCTGCCTAGTGACAGTGTCACTCGATCTCTGCTCCCTGTCAGAGATCTGTGAAGTCACACACACAGCCCATCCCCCTGACAGGCAGAATCACTTCCCTAGGACACACTTAACCCCTCCCCGCCCCCTAGTGGTTAACCCCTTCACTGCCAGTGTCATTTACACAGGAATCAGTGCATTTTTATAGCACTGATTGCTGTATAAATGACAATGGTCCCAAAAATGTGCCAAAAATGTCCGATGTGTCCGCCATAATGTCGCAGTCACAATAAAAATCGCTGATCGCCGCCAAAACTATTAAAAAAAAATTATTAATAAAAATGCCATAAAACTATCCCCTATTTTGTAAACGCTATAACTTTTGCGCAAACCAATCAATAAATGCTTATTGCGATATTTTTTTTACCAAAAATATGTAGAAGAATACGTATCAGCCTAAACTGAGGAAAAAAAAATGTTTTTAATATATTTTTTGGGGATATTTATTATAGCAAAAAGTAACAAATAATGCGTTTTTTTCAAAATTGTCGCTCTTATTTTATTTATAGCGCAAAAAATAAAAATCACAGAGGTGATCAAATACCACCAAAAGAAAAATCTATTTGTGGGAAAAAAAGGACGTCAATTTTGTTTCGGAGCCACGTCGCACGACCGCGCAATTGTCAGTTAAAGCAACGCAGTGCTGAATCGCATAAAGTGCTGTGGTCAGGAAGGGGGTAAATCCTTTCCGGGGCTGAAGTGGTTAAAGGGTAACTCCACTTTCATGGGGAAAAAAAAATAGCAAATAAAGAAAAAATAATATAGCACATATAATTGCGACACTAATCATATTGTAATTAAATGTTATCAGAAATTACCTTTCCTTTTCAAAATGCAGCCATTGTAATTTTCTTAGAATGCATTGCAACATGGCTACATGGAGTTGTTCTGTACACAGAGTGTGTACCGACCACTCCCCAGAAACATAATTTCCTTCTTGTGTGATTGGCTCACCAATTTTCCCAGAAAAGTCAGATTTCAGGCATCCACTGCAACAAAAATTTCATTTTTGGAGAGATACTTTCAATAAGAGCACGTCTAAAGGGATGCAGGCCAAGCAGATTTCCTCATTAGTGCTCTGAAACTGCAAACCTGACAGTTAATTATGAAACCACTCTATTAGACCCACTCAGTGCAGAGGCACAGACAAACACACATGGATTACTTCAGAATAACAAAAGGTAGGAATCTGTAACAAAGATTGTTATAATCCTTGCAATGTACATAGATCACCCAAAGGGGAACGTTTTTTTCTCAACAAAAGTGGAGTTACACTTTAAGGAAAAGGAACATTCTTTTAGTCACAGTGAGATACACTTTTTGGACAAGACAACTAATTGGCAAGACTCCAGAAAGATGCCATATATGTAAAAGAGTAACAACAATCCCTAAACAGGAGCTGGGGCTTTTGACACCATCTGTCACCCACATGCAATGCCATTTTAACATTTCTACCCTGGCAAATTGACAACAATTCACACCTCCGCCATATAATGTGAATAATTAATATATATCCAAGGATTCATGGTACCATACTGATTGGAGTATGTAATTAAAACAGAGTGATTTCACAAAAGTTCCCACCTTTCATCAATGTTCTTGGACAATCAGTGTTTGCCTGGACACATTCCATGGAGATTTGGTTAAGGTGAGCTTTCTGTGTGGTTTAAAATTCCTAGGTATATTTTTGACACTCATTAGAACTGTAGAATCGTTCTGGATGAGCAGCAAAATGCCTTCAACATTACAAAACAAGTCAAGTTGAATATAATTACCACTAGCTAGTTCATGAAATCTCCCACTCTTGATGTGCTACACAGATAAGTCATCATTGAGGAAAGCAGACACATATCTGCAGTGCAAAAAATATTAAAAAAAAAAATATTTTGCCATGTCATATTATAATTTGGTCTGAAAAAAGTAAACCCCTGACAGCTTGATGACAATAAACCATGATCTTTGTGGTACTTTAAGGTAATGGGTTGCCTTACCTATGAATATTGAGGTTTGCATTCAACTTCTGTCAATAAAAATTTTAGTCTCATCTGACTCTAACACATTTTCCATGTGGCCTCAGAATCTTCAAGGTGCATTTAAGGTGGTCAGATGAGACTAAAATTGAATGATTTGGCCTCAACACCAAACGATATGTCTGGCCGAAACCCAATACAGCTCACCATCCAAATAACACCATTCCTACAATAAAGCATGGAGGTGGTAATATCCTGTTATGGGGGTGTTTCTCTGCAGCAGGTACTGGAGCACTTGTCAGGATAGAAGAAAAATGAATGGGGCAAAATACCATTAAATTCTTAAGGGAAATCCGCTGCCCTCTGTCAAAAAATTGTCAATGGGAAGAAGGTTTACCTTTAAACATGACAATGACCCAATGCACACAGCAAAACTGCCCACACAGTGGTTGAAGGAGAAAAAGGTGAATGTCCTTGCATGGCTTAGTCAGAGCCCAGACTTAAACCACATTTAAAATATGTGGAATGACCTGAAGACTGCTATCAAATTTAACTAAACTTGAGCAGTTCTGCAAAGAAGAGTGGGCAAATATTGCAAAGTCTAGATGTGCAAAATTAGTAGAGACATATCCCAACAGACTAAAGGCTGTCATTAAAGCAAAATGTGGTCCAACACAAAACTGACATAAGGGTGGTGATTCTTTTTCCAATTCAGTGATTCTGTTTTTGAAACATTTTTAAACATTTTTCTGACATGTTGGTGTTATATCTTTCACTTGGATGTTATAAATTGCTCTAGTAAATACAGCTGGATAAAACAAAAACTGTATGAAAATTATAGGGTCTACAAATTATGATCTATATATTTAAAAATTGATTGATCCTGATGTACTGACGGCCTATCTCATATCTTGAGGTACTAAAATGTCAGAACAGTACAAGTACCCTCCAAATTACCCATTTTTGAAAAGTAGATGATCCAAGGTATTTAGTAAGAGGCATTGTGAGTTTTTTAAGTTATTATTTTGTGTCACAATTTTTAAAATTTTTTAAAAAATAAAGAAATTAAACAAAGTATAATTTTTTTTATATACTGTCACAGGAACAGTACAGCATCATCATATGACTGGTGTAGCAGTGATTAGGAATACTGACTGGTGACAGTATGTAAAAAAAGGTATCATTTGTTTTCAATTCTTAACATTTTTTCTTTTTATTATTATTATTTTTTTCTTCTTCCAATTTGTTCAGTAGAGGATATATTAGAAAGGCTTTTATTAAACTTAAATTGTTGAGACTCGGGAATATCTTCAGTAGGAATATTTTCACTACTATTGCAGTCAATAATATTCTTTTGAAGAAACTCTTCAAATAAGAATTTTAATTACTCCAGTACTGTAATTTGGTATATCTTTCACTTGGATGCTCTGCAGCAGGTACTGGAGCACTTGTCAGGATAGAAGAAAAATGGATGGGGCAAAATACCATTAAATTCTTAAGGGAAATCCGCTGCCCTCTGTCAAAATATTGTCAATGGGAAGAAGGTTTACCTTCAAACAATTTTTTTGTGTCACAATTTTTAAAAAAATGAAGAAATTAAACAAAGTATAATTTTTTTTATATACCTTCACAGGAGCAGTACAGCATCATCATATGACTGGTGAGTCACTTTCATTAATTCTGTCTGCTCCAGTCTTTATGAATTCCAGGGAATGTGTTGACTACAGCTGCACATATGCTTGCAGAGAACATAGGGTTAAAAACATGACACCTGCTATTTTTTTCTGAGAAAAACAGGAAATATTCACATAACAGGTAGAATGACAAAAAAAATCTCTTGTATTGAATATTAAAACTCTTTTAAAGGTGCTGTTTTTGGCACTATTTAAACAAATAATGATAACACGATAACAGTGAGCGAGAGCAGAAGGAGATGATGCCAAGGGCAGTGTGATCAGTTAGTGGAAACAGGGGGAGAGGACTCTGGGGGCTGTGTAATCAGTAAATGGAGAGTAGGAGGAGAGGAAACCAGGGGCTGTGAGATCAGTGAGCGGGAGCAAGAGTACAGGACATCATGAGACTGTGTGATCAGTGAATGGAGGAGTGGACGCTGGAAGCCATGGGAGCAGGATAGGAAGCCAGGGGCCATGTAATCAGTGGGCAGGAGCAAAGGACACCACAGGCTGGGTGATCAGTGAGCAGGAGCAAGAGGAGATGATGCAGGGCCATGTAATCAGTGAGCTGGAGCAGAAGGAGAAGACAGTGGGGGCCATGTGCTCAGTAAGTGGGAGCAGGAGGAAAGGATTCTGGGGTCCAAAATATCAGCGAGCAGGAGGATTGGATGCCATGGGCCATGTGATCAGTGAGCAGGAACAGGAGGAGAGGAAGTCAAGGGCTGTGTGAGCAGCAACTAGGAGCAAGAGAAGAGAATGCCAGGGGCAGTATGATCAATGAGAAGAAGCAGGAGGAGAGGATCCTCTGGGCCATGTGATCAGTGCACAGGAGCTCCAAAACAGTTAAAAAAATAACTAGTGTTCAGAATAGGATAAAATCAGTGGGTAAAGTTAAGAATAATTTAAATAAACATAACTTCCTACTTTTTCCTAGATTATCCCCATTACACTAGTGGGTAACATGTCTAACGGGAGTGGTGATGCGACTCAGTGCACATCCTGTGCCATGTATACATTCCTTGAACTACCATTCAAGGGTGAATACTAATGTGCAAAATGTGAGCAAGTTGTTTCCTTGGAAACCCAGATCCTGACTCTATGGAATCAACTGGTAACACTGTGAAGCACCATTACCCTGAAAGAGAGTTTGGTTGGTGCTGGCAGAGGCCAGTATAGAGGAAGGTGTTGATATGGAGGTGCAGACACAGAGGATGGTAGTTGGGTGGTTAGAAGATGGAAAAGAGGGAAAAGCATTAGACAGGCTACTCCTCAGCTGACTTACCCCAATAAATATGCCCAGTTGTGTGATGTTGGGGATATCATCTCAAGAGCGGCACTGCTGGAGCAGAGTACCTCCTCTAGCTGCAAAGGGAACAACTCCTCCAGTGAGGATGTGGGAAAGGTTACAAAAAATGACAGACAAATACTGATGGTAGGAGACTCAATTACTAGAAGGACAGATTGGACAATCTGTCACAAAAACTGTGATCACCTAAGGGAAGAGGAGTATAATAAACAAGACAGTATTGTTAGTGCAACTTGGAATGTACCCTTGTGGATAATAGAAGCCAATGTTTAAAAAAGACTAGAAGACCTTATTGTGAATAAATCACCAGGAACAGATAGCTTACACCCAAGAGAATTCAAGGAACCTCTCCAAGTTAACCTTTAAGGACAGCCTACTGCTTTGAATGGTATTGGCTGATTGTCAAAAAATGAAAGTTTTACCAAGATTCAAAAAAGGGCCGAGATACAGTATATACCTGGAAACTAAAGACCAGTCAGCCTAACATCAATAGTATGTAATCTATTGGAGGAAAAGATATGGGACCATATCCATGACTTTTCTAATAAAAATTAGTGCCATTGGCAGTAACCAGCATGTATTTTTAAAAGATTGTTTTTGTCAAACCAATCTATCGGAGGTTAGCTATAATCTGGATAGAAGAAGGCCTGTGGACGTGACGTATCTGGATTTAACCAAAGCATTTGATACAGTACCCCATAATGGTTTCAATTTCAATTTGAGTCCTCTTGGCATTGATAATAGTACAGTATATGAACCCATGATAGAAAACTGGTTACAAGAGCATGTACAGAGAGTGGTGATGAATAGCATATCTTCTGAATTGTCTGGAGTTGTAAGTGGGGTACCTCAAGGCTCTGTCCTGCAACCAATTTTAATTAACTTATTCATAAATTATATTAGGGTTGGTATAAATGGCTGCATCTCAGTGTTTGCTGATGACACAAAGCTAAGCAGGGTACTAACTTCACAACAGGATATAGCAATTTTATAAGGAGACCCTGATAAAATAATGGGGTGGCAACTACCTCAAAAATGAGGTTTAGTTTTGAAAAATGTAAAGTCGTGCATGTGGGAGCTAAAAATTTGAATGCATGTTTGATGGGAGACCCTCCTCTAGGAGGATTGAAAAGTATCTGGGTGTCCTAGTAGATCACAGGTTCAGCAATAGCATGCAATGCCAGGCTGTAACATGCAAGGCTAGCAGACTATTAGCATGCAATAAAAAGAGTATTTACTCAGGAGATAAAACTATAATTCTACCACTTTACATAACTTTGGCTCAGCCACATCTTGAGTATGGCATCTAGTACTGGTCACCAGTTCTCAGGAAAGATGTGCTGGAACTGGAGAGAGTCCAGAGAAGGGACACAATGTTAATAAGGGGGATAAAGGACCCCAGTTATGAGGAATGACTACATATGTTAATCCTATGCACCCTGGAGAAGAGACACTTAAGAGGAGTTGCAGTCGCAATATACAAATATCTAAATGGTGATTACAGTATAGGGGGTAATCTACTCAATCTTAAGACTATAAAGAAGATACAAGGCCACTCAATGAAGTTGGATGAGAAGCGGTTTAACCCTAAACTGCTTAAGCGGTTCTTTACTGTTACAGCGGTAAGCATGTGGAACTCCCTTCTACAGTTGGTGATGTCAGTGGGGAGTGTTGATAATTTAAAAAAACTTTGAGATGGGTATCTAAGTGGACCCAATATGCAGCGATATTGGAAATAGCAGTGACATAAACATATACACAAACACACATGCACACAGAGGTTGAACTGGATGGACTGGTGTCTTTATTCAACCTTACTAAACTATGTAACTTATGCTATCTGTATTTTGGCTTACAATAATAAACCCTTTGATAGAGATGTAGTGGTCTAAGGGGATCAAAACCACAAGAGAAGAGCTAGTTTGGGTTAAAATAAAATGAAAAGCTGTGTGCTTCTTTTGTTTCACATAATGCCATATTTACATTGCAGACCAGCACAATTAATTTGTCACACATAAATTACTGCTAGAGGAAGAATGTAACAAAGACAAAACCACTTACTGAAAAAGAGGCCAAATTATAGACTAAGCGGCAACCAAGTTCTAATAGGTTAGAATTAAGATGCCCCTTGCCCTAAAGTAATATTTTCATTTATTTTCTCCTCAATCAACACTTTCGTGCTTGGAAAATTTCCTTAGTGAAAAGAGAGCTGTTTCCAGGAGGGGGGCTCGGCAGACTTTCAATAAAGGATTTAGACTTTGATTTGGACATTTTGTTGTAATCTCCCCTTTCCTCTTTACCTTGGCTGTGTACTAGAACTGGTAACAAGAGCTCCATTGCAATGCGTGTCTCACAGACCGTTGAAGCGTGAGCTTTACTTCCTTGTTGAAGTGGCAGTAGTCTGTTCGTTGTTTATATTTCCCTTGTAGGCATGTTTTTTTATTTGTAATGGCACAACAAAATTGACTATGGAAAAACAATGATGTCCCCGAGAAAGTAAAATCACACTGCAGGTACTGTGTATTTAGGCTTAACCATGCCAGGCCTAAAGAGGGGAATGAAAATATTATAAAGACAGCTTTCATAATTTTTTAGCCTTTCCAATACAGCCTTTCATAATGAGAACAGTTTTGTTTTGGTTCATAAATGTAAAAGGAAAAAAAATGAAAAAAATAAAAAAATTAAATGGATCTGAACAATAAAATCTCATAAGCTTTACTGTGTTAATTCCCAAAGTTGTTTTGTAATCTTTCCAAATCTACATTTAAAAAAGGCACAGAGATCATGCCATTAAGGTTCTTGTTAAGGCTCTGCCTGTAAAAGGGTCACAAATATCTCCCATTTCTGTTCTTGCATCTTCACCCTTTACCTAGCACCACCAATGGAGACAACAAGCATCCACACACATTGCACGTGCATGGTATATTGAGGCAGTAAGTGGCTAAAAGAGGCTTAATGAGATGGGTGAGGTGCTAGGTAGTTTTAAAAAGAATAAAAAAAAGAAATGATATATATATATATATATATATATATATATATATATATATATATATATATATATATATATGATATTTTATGGGGAAACAGCAATTTCTTATGTTACACGGTGCTTTAACAAACTACATTTTATCCAGGTAGGGTTTAGATCTACTTTAACCACTTGAGCCCCGGACCATTTGGCTGCCCAAAGACCAGAGCACTTTTTGCGATTCGGCACTGCATCGATTTAACTGACAATTGCGCGGTCGTGCGATGTGGCTTCCAAACAAAATTGATGTCCTTTTTTCCCCACAAATAGAGCTTTCTTTTGGTTGTATTTGATCACCTCTGCGGTTTTTATTTTTTGCGCTAGAAACAAAAAAATAGCGACAATTTTTTAAAAAACGCATTATTTTTTACTTTTTGCTATAATAAATATCCCCAAAAAATATATAACAAACATTTTTTTCCTCAGTTTAGGCTGATACGTATTCTTCTACATATTTTTGGTAAAAAAAACCGGAATAAGCGTTTACAGATTGGTTTGCGCAAAAGTTATAGCACCTACAAAATAGGGGATAGTTTTATGGCATTCTTATTAATAATTTTTTTTTACTAGTAATGGCGATCAGCGATTTTCATCGTGATTGCGACATTATGGCGGACAGATCGAACACTTTTGGCGCGATTTTGGGACCATTCACATTTATACATTACTGTGTAAATGCGACTGTCAGTGAAGGGGTTAACCACTAGGGGGCAGTGAAGGAATTAAGTGTGTCCTAGGGAGTGATTCTAACTGTGGGGGGGCGTGGCTATGTGTGACACGACACTGATCACCGTTCCCGATTACAGGTAGCTGTGATTAGTGTTCTGTCACTAGGCAGAACGGGGAAATGCTTGTTTACATTAGCATTTCCCGGTTCTTCCTCTCCGTGAGACCCGCAATCACACTCATGAAGGTCGCAGCGGGCGCGCGCACAGACCGCTTCTTAAAGGGCAATGTACAGCTATGTTAATCTGCCTGTATGTGCCCTTCTGCCGAGGTATATCGGCGTAAGCCGGTCGCCAAGCGGTTAAAGAGGAAGTAAACCCTGATGGGTTTTACTTAGTTACATAGTAGGTGAGGTTGAAAAAAGACACAAGTCCATCAAGTCCAACCTATGTGTGTGATTTTATGTCAGTATTACATTGTATATCCCTGTATGTTGCGGTCGTTCAGGTGCATATCTAATTGTTTCTTGAAATTATCGATGCTACCTGCTAAAACCACTGCCTGTGGAAGAGAATTCCACATCCTAACTGCTCTTACAGTAAAGAACCCTCTACGCAGTTTAAGGTTAAACCGCTTTTCTTCTAGTTTTAGTGAATGGCCGCGTGTCTTATTAAATTCCCTTTCACTGAGAAGTTTTATCCCTATTGTGGGGTCACCAGTACTGTATTTGTACATTGAAACGATATCCCCTCTCAAGCATCTCCTCTCCAGAGAGAACAAGTTCAGTGCTCGTAACCTATCCTCATAACTAAGGTCCTACAGTCCCTTTATTAGTTTTGTTGCCCTTTTCTGGACTCTCTCCAGTTCCAACACATCCTTCCTGAGGACTGGTGCCCAGAACTGAACAGCATACTGAAGGTGAAGGCGGACCAGAGTCTTTTAGATTGGGAGAATTTATGGTTTTATCCCTGGAGTTAATCCCCTTTTTAATGCATGCCAATATATTCTGTTTGCTTTGCTTGCAGTAGCTTGGCATTGCATGCCATTGCTGAGCCTGTCATCTACTAGGACCCCCAGGTCCTTTTCCATCCTAGATTCCCCTAGTGAGTAGATTGCTATCATTTTTTTGCAACCAAATGCATTATTTTACATTTTTCTACATTAAACCTCATTTGCCATGTAGTTGCCCACCCCATTAATTTGTTTAGATCTTCTTGCAAGGTTTCCACTTCTTGCAGAGAAGTTATTGCCCTGCTTAGCTTAGTATTAACCTCAAATACAGAGATTGAGCTGTTTATCCCATCCTCCAGGTCGTTTATGAATAAATTAAATAGGATTCGTCCGAGGACAGAACCCTGGGAGACCCCACTTTACACCCCCATTCCGAGTACTCTCCATTTATCACTACCCTCTGAACTCGCCCCTGTAGCCAGTTTTCAATCCATATACTCACCCTATAGTCCATGCCAATGGACGTTACTTTGTACAGTAAACGTTTATGGGGAACTGTATCAAATGCTTTTGCAAAATCCAGATACACCACGTCTATGGGCCTTCCTTTATCTAGATGGCAGCTCACCTCCTCATTAAAGGTTAATAGATTTGGTTTGGCAAGAACGATTCTTCATGAATCCATGCTGATTACTGCTAATGATACTGTTGTCATTATTAAAATCTTGTATATAGTCCCTTATCATCCCCTCCAAGTGCTTGCATACAATTGATGTTAGGCTAACTGCTCTGCAATTCCCAGGGATGTAACTTGGTCCTTTTTAAAATATTGGTGCTACATTGGCTTTTCTCCAATTAGCTGGTACCATTCCAGTCAGTAGACTGTTCGTAAAAATTAGGAACAATGGTCTGGCAATTACTTGACTGAGTTCCTTAACCACTTGCCGACCGCCTAACGCAAATATACTGCGGCAGAATGGCACGGGCAGGCAAAATCACGTACCTGGTACATGATCTGCTTCCCGCGGGCGGGGGGTGCCCGAGGTGGTCGGCATCATTAGGGGAGCGATCTAGGCTGAGGGGGAAACCATTCATTCGTGGCCACCCCCTCGCAATTGCTCCCAACGAATGAGAATCTTCCTCTGCTGCTGTAATGTAAACAGCAGCAGAGGAAGTGATGTCTCTCTCCTCTGGTCGGTATTTCCCGTTCCGGCACTGAGGAGAGAAGACATCTGAGTAAGTGCACCAACACCACACTTAGAGTAAAACAAACTAGGCACACTTTTCACCCCCCCCCCCCCCCCGTCACAGTGACACCAATAGCAGTTTTTTTTTCTGATTACTGCATTGGTGTCAGTTTGTGACAGTTAGAAGTGGTAGGGCAGATAGTGGTAGCCCCCTTTAGGTCTAGGATACCCCCCTAATCAAGTTTTAACCCCTTGATCACCCCCATCGCCAGTGTCGCTAAGCGATCGTTTTTCTGATCGCTGTATTAGTGTCACTGGTGACGCTATTAGGGAGGTAAATATATAGGTTCGCCGTCAGCGTTTTATAGCGTCAGGGACCCCCATATAGTATCTAATAAAGGTTTTAACCCCTTGATTGCCCCCTAGTTAACCCTTTCACCAGTGATCACCGTATAACTATTACGGGTGAGGTTGGTTAGTTCGTTTATTTTTTTTAGTGTCAGGGCACCCGCCGTTTATCACCTAATAAAGGTTTAGCCCCCTGATCGCCCGGCGGGTGATACAAGTTAGGTTTTAGGGTCTGCGTCGCCCCAAGCAGCGTCAGGTTAGTGCCAGTACCGCTAACACCCACGCAAGCACCATACATCTCCCTTAATGGTATAGTATCTGAACGGATCAATATCTGATCTGATCAGATCTATACTAACGTCCCCAGCAGTTTAGGGTTCCCAAAAACGCAGTGTAAGCGGGATCAGCCCAGATACCTGCTAGCACCTGCGTTTTGCCCCTCCGCCCAGCCCAGCCCACCCAAGTGCAGTATCAATTGATCACTGTCACTTACAAAACACTAAACGCATAACTGCAGCGTTCGCAGAGTCAGGCCTGATCCCTGCGATCGCTAACAGTTTTTTTGGTAGTGTTTTGATGAACTGGCAAGCACCAGCCCCAGGCAGCGTCAGGTTAGTGCCAGTACCGCTAACACCCACGCACGCACCGTACACCTCCCTTAGTGGTATAGTATCTGAACGGATCAATATCTGATCCGATCAGATCTATACTAGCGTCTCAAGCAGTTTAGGGTTCCCAAAAACGCAGTGTTAGCGGGATCAGCCCAGATACCTGCTAGCCCCTGCGTTTTGCCCCTCCGCCCAGCCCAGCCCAGCCCACCCAAGTGCAGTAACGATCGATCACTGTCACTTACAAAACACTAAACACATAACTGCAGCCTTTGCAGAGTCAGACCTGATCCAGTGATCGCTAACAGTTTTTTTGGTAGCGTTTTGGTGAACTGGCAAGCACCAGTGGCCTAGTACACCCCGGTCATAGTCAAACCAGCACTGCAGTAACACTTGGTGACGTGGTGAGTAGGGTTGCCACCTCATCCCTTTAAACCCGAACACATATTAATTACACAGGTTCGGAGGCTGATTAAGATGGTAATTGAACTCACTTGGTGCCTTATCTGTATTAAATTAGCCTCAGAACCTGTGTAATTCATATGTGTTCGGGTTTAAAGGGATGAGGTGGCAACTCTAGTGGTGAGTCCCATAAGTGCAGTTCAAGCTGGTGAGGTGGCAAGCACAAGTAGTGTCCCGCTGCCACCAAGAACAAGACAAACACAGGCCCATCGTGCCCATAATGCTCTTCCTGCTGCATTTGCCAATCCTAATTGGGAACCCACCACTTCAGCAGTACCTGCACTTCCCCCATTCACATCCCCAACCAAATGCAGTCGACTGCATTTTCTTTATGTCCTTCCGAGTACCCCTACCCAACGAACCCCCCCAAAAAAGATGTTGTGTCTGCAGCAAGCACGGATATAGGCGTGACACCCACTATTATTGTCCCTCCTTTCCTGACAATCCTGGTCTTTGCATTGGTGAATGTTTTGAACGCTACCATACACTAGTTGAGTATTAGTGTAGGGTACAGCATTGCACAGACTAGGCACACTTTCACAGGGTCTCCCAAGATGCCATCGCATTTTGAGAGACCCGAACCTGGAACCGGTTACAGTTATAAAAGTTACAGTTACAAAAAAAGTGTAAAGAAAAGCAAAAAAAACACAAAAAAAAATATTAAGTAAAAAAAAACAAAAATAGTTGTCGTTTTATTGTTCTCTCTCTCTCTCTATTCTCTCTCTATTGTTCTGCTCTTTTTTTACTGTATTCTATTCTGCAATGTTTTATTGTTATTATGTTTTATCATGTTTGCTTTTCAGGTATGCAATTTTTTATACTTTACTGTTTTTTATTGTTAACCATTTTTTTGTTTTCAGGTACGCCATTCAGCTGCAGCGCGGATTTATTTATCTTGATAGCAACAGCCTTTGCCAGCGCTGTCGGAGGTGATATATGCCGAAGCATGGGGGCAGCAGGGGCAGAGGAGCGATTTGCTCCTAACTTTTGGGGCGGATGCCCCCATGCTTCGGCATAGATAAATGGTGCATGTATGCCCATCATTAGAAGTGGGTGGATGAAGGGAGGTATTCTAATGGTGGGCATACCCACCAATCAATCTCTTTCTTTTTTTCGTTCAGCCCACAGGCTGCATGAAAAAAAACATTACAATATATGCCCAACAACGTACTGGTATGTTGCTGGACTTTGAGTGGTTATACCAGAATGATACCTGCAGGTTTAGGTATCATCTTGGTATCATTCTTTTCAGCCAGCGTTCGGCTTTCATGTAAAAGCAATCCTAGTGGCTAATTAGCCTCTAGACTGCTTTTACAAGCAGTGGGAAGGAATGACCCCCCTCCTACTGTCTTCCATGTTTTTCTCTGGCTCTCCTGTCCCAACAGGGAACCTGAGAATGCAGCTGGTGATTCGGTCAGCTGACCATAGAGCTGATCTGAGACCAAAATGGCTCCAATCATCTCTATGGCCTAAGAAACCGGAAGCTACAAGCATTTCATGACTTAGATTTTGCCGGATGTAAACAGCGCCATTGGGAAATTGGGAAAGCATTGTATCACACTGATCTTGGTGTGGTCAGATGCTTTGAGGGCAGAGGAAAGATCTAGGGTCTAATAGACCCCATTTTTTTCAAAAAAGAGTACCTGTCACTACCTATCATAGGGGATATTTACATTCCCTGACATAACAATAAAAATGATAAAAAAAAAAAAAAAAATGAAAGGAACAGTTTAAAAATAAGATACAAAAGCAAAAAAATAATAAAGTAAAAAAAAAAAGCACCCCTGTCCCCCCCTGGTCTTGCGCAAAGGCGAACGCATGCGTTGGTCTGGCGTCAAATGTAACCAGCAATTGCACCATGCATGTGAGTTATCACCACGAAGGTCAGATCGAGGGCAGTAATTTTAGCAGTAGACCTCCTCTGTAAATCTAAAGTGGTAACCTGTAAAGGCTTTTAAAAATGTATGTAGTTTGTCGCCACTGCACGTTTGTGCGCAATTTTAAAGCATGTCATGTTTGGTATCCATGTACTCGGCCTAAGATCATCTTTTTTATTCCATCAAACATTTGGGCAATATAGTGTGTTTTAGTGCATTAAAATTAAAAAAAGTGTGTTTTTTCCCCCAAAAATGCGTTTGAAAAATCGCTGCGCAAATACTGTGTGAAAAAAAAATGAGACACCCACCATTTTAATCTGTAGGGCCTTTGCTTTAAAAAAATACATAATGTTTGGGGGGTTCAAAGTAATTTTCTTGCAAAAAAAATATTTTTTCATGTAAACAAATGGTATCAGAAAGGGCTTTGTCTTCAAGTGGTTAGAAGAGTGGGTGATGTGTGACATAAGCTTCTAAATGTTGTGCATAAAATGCCAGGACAGTTGAAACCCCCCCCCAAATGACCCCATTTTGGAAAGTAGACACCTCAAGCTATTTTCTGAGATACATGTCGAGTCCATGGAATATTTTATATTGTGCACAAGTTGCGGGAAAAAGACATCATCAAATCAAAAATGTACACCCTTAGAAATCCTGAAGGCGGTGCTTGGTTTTCGGGGCCCCGTACGCGGCTAGTAAAAAAAAATTATAATAAAAATGCCAAAAATCTATTTTGTAGATGCTATAACTTTTGCACAAACCAATCAATATACGCTTATTGCAATTTTTTTTTTTTTACCAAAAATACGTAGAAGAATACATATCGGCCTAAACTGAGGAAAAAAATTGTTTTTTTATATATTTTTGGTGGGTATTTATTATAGCAAAAAGTAAAAAATAATGCATATTTTCTAGCAAGGATCGTAGTTTAGGGAAGTTGGCTCTTTTGAAATTTAGTGTCTTTGTATTCCCCCTATGTTTCCTATTTGTGCGATTTATTCTAAAACAAATTGACCTGGATCGCTGTTTCCTAAATTGCCCCGTATTTCCACATCCGTGATCAGGTCTGTATTGTGGGTTATCAGGTCTAGTAACGCTTTGTTTCTAGTTGCTACATTTACTATCGGATCCATGAAATTGTCCTGCAAGACATTTAGGAACTGGCGAGCCTTATGCCCCGTACACACAATCGGCTTTTCCGACAACAAATGTTGGATGTGAGCCTATTGGCGGAAAGTCCAACCGTGTGTATGCTCCATCGAACATTTGTTGTCGGAATTTCCGCCAACATATGTTGGCTAGCAGGTTCTCAAAATTTTCCGACAACAAATTTTTGTTGTCTGACTTTCCGATCGTGTGTACACAAGTCCGTCGCACAAAAGTCCACTCATGCTCGGAATCAAGTACGAGCCAGAAGCGCTCAGTCTTGTAAAACTAGCGTTCGTAATGGAGATATCACATGACTATTGAACTTCCTTTTTATCTGTTCGCCGTACGTCTTGTACATAACAACATAACTAATTGTTGGCCAACATTTGCGTGACCATATGTATGCAAGACAAGTTGGAGCCAACAACCTTCGAACAACCTTCGAACAAAATGCCACGGTTTTGTTTTCGGAAAGTCCGATTAGATGAATGCGCGGTTCCTTCCACACAGTCTTTGTCTGGATAATTAAAATCCCCCATTATAACGACACTTCCCATTCTTGCCGCTAATCCAAATTGTGATAGGAGGTCCTCCTCCCGCCCTACCTCTGGTTTGGGGGCCTATAGCATACTTCCAGTATTACTTTCCCCTTTAGTTTCCTCCCTTGGTAGCTCTACCCATAAGGATTCCACCTCCTCCCTAGCTACCTTAGTGATGTCATCTCTCACATTCACTTGTACATAATTTTTTATATACAGGCATACCCCTCCCCCTTTTTTAACCTCTCAATCCCTGCGATATAGGGAATAGTTACCAGCCAATCACGAAGAGCTGTCGAACCAAGTCTCTGTAATTCCTACAAAATCGAAATCCTCCTCGTACAACAGTAGTTCTAGTTCTCCCATCTCCCAGACTCCTGGCATTGGTGCCACGTAGTTTAGACCGGTGGCATACTATCTCTTTTTTGGGTGCTCTGGGGTTGCAAATAGGACATGTTACTATACTTACCTCGGGTTTCGGTGCTTTAGTCAACCTACCACTAATGTCCCCAATACTACCCTCTGGAATATGTTCCATGCTGACTATCTCTACTATCTCTTCCTCTGGACCCTCCCCCCTTCCTCTTTTTTCCCCTGCAAAGTAAAAGCATAATAGGCTAGTATGCATCACATACTAGTCTGTTATGTGGCACTCACCTGCAAACGAAGCATGCGCTGTCCCCGCTGGTGGCGCATCCATCTTCGCCCCTCTTCCTTCCGGGGTCGCGGACTCCGGCTTTGTGACTGGTGTGACTCTGGATCATGCACACGGGAGCCATCAGTCATGGCTCTTGCTAGTGAAGAAACGGCACATTCATTATCATTTTTATGTGATATTAGAATTTAGGTGACTTTCATTGCATTTGATATATGGGGACTGACATTGCTAAACCAATCACAGAGTCAGAGGTCACCCGACATTTGACTTTTAGCCTAGGTTTACACTGGAGCGATTTGGCATGCGATTTGACATGCCGGCAATGGCACCTTCCGAATTGGTATGACGCTGCATTTGCGGCGCCGCACCAATTCCCAATGGTAGTTGCTGTACTACTTTTGGTGACTTCGGGGTGCGATTTCCATAGACATCTGTGCAGCAACCTGCACAGATGTCTCTGGAATCGCCCCTGAAGTTGGGACTGACATGCACAAATGAAATTGTGCGAGTTCGGCTGAACTCGCACAATTTCATTCCCGCTATCAGTGTGAACCTGGGCTTACTAAAAGCATTTTTACTTACGGCAAATGCAAAGGGGTTGATTTACTAAAACTGGAGAGTGCAAAATCTGTTGCAACTCTGCATGGAAGCCAATCAGCTTCTAACTTCAGCTTGTTTAGGTAAGCTTTGACAATAAAACCTGTGTAGTGGTACCCCTGTAGGGGCTGAGTGATTGTGGCCCACCTGTCACCCTAACCAGCTTGGCATTCACTTCCAGACATTCCAAGACAATTAACAAGTCCATCAGCTTTGTTTTTTTGTATTTTATTGAGGGATTAGAACTTGGATGGGGTTAAGGAATTCATGGGATGCCCAGAAAATGATTCTTGCATGGTTTCGGACAATTCAGATATTCTCCTCCTGCACATCACTTACTGCAGACTATCTCTCCTTCTCCCTCCAGCACAATTGTTCAGGAGCAGCTAGCACATGGCTAGGCCTGACTCTGATTTCAGCCAGGCCTTAGCAAAAGTATCTTATTACAGGCAGGGACTGCAGACCCCTATGGTGTAGCAAAGAAAGTTTGCTGCTAGCTGCCCTCTTTGGTGGACTACTGATCCCAGTCAGCCCTCTGCAGACCCTGGCAGCCCTCCCAGCTGCAGCAGTCCGACTTCACTTCCAGTAACATCACAGTCTCTCCCGCTGGCTTTTAATCCATCTTAGACTGCATACTCCCAGTCTGCTCCGGCATGCCTCCCAGCTCTCCCGACTGTGCCTGCCACTCACCGACCGACACCTGGTAGAAACTTTCCCCACAAGTCTCCTCTCCCGGAGACTTGCCCGGCAGTATTTGCTGCTGTCCTCTCCTGCTCCTGTTCAGGACACCCCTTGGGTTGCGTGGGGTCCCTGCACAGCTCCGAGCCCCCTGGCCCAAGGTCACCCTCCCAAACTGGGGAGTTTCCTCCTAGGCCCCAACAGCCTAATACTCCATCTCTAGTTCTTCCACCCGAACAACTCCTCCCTAGCTGGGCTGACTCCAAGTATTTAAGGAGGCCTGTCCCCTGCCAATCCAGGTTGGCGATTTGTCAGGGCTCCTTAGAACACCCCAGACAGTTCCACCTCTTTTCCCCTCCTTCCTTCTAGAATCCTCTAGAAGCAGAAGGGAGGTATCTGAAAAATGATGCTATCTGTGAATCCCAGACTACTCTGGGCCACTCCCAGCCCCACAGATCAAAACAAACAGGCCTAGCTTTACCTGTTCTACAAACAAAACTCACTCTAGCACCTACACTAGGTAGAGGGTGCTACACTTGGTAGCTGATTGGTTTCTATGCAGAGCTGCACCAGATTTTGCACTCTTCAGTTTTAGTAAATCAATCCCATAGACAATTGGCAAGTACATTTGCTCTCTGCAAGTGAATTATTCTCAGAGCTTAGTGAATGAGGTTAAGCACTGCAGACTTTCATCATATAATCATGTTAAGAAAATTGTTTTTTTTTTTCCTTGCACGTGATTGGTTATTCTTTGCAAAATGATGTTTATTTTTTTTATTTTTTTTTTTTTTTCCCACTTCAGCGAAAATTTTTCTGAGAGACATTATTTCAACTTTATATGTCAAACTTTATCTCTTCTCATTTTTCACATCATTGTGGGTTGTTTCCGTCACATCTTTATTGTTTTCCCCTTCTAGGATATTATTTAATAATTTTAAAAATCAACGACAAAACGCCTCCTATAAATATGAACCGACTATTATCTTATTCTCTCTCAGTCCCTCTTATTTCCCCCCACCCCCCCCTCCCCCTCCCCTGTGTTTGGTCCGTTCCTTTATGTTATTTATTTATCCACTTGGCTCTGCACCTATTCTTTCTTTTATCTTATCTAAATAAATGTCTGAGACTTTGTATTTTTTCCAACTTTCCCATCTACTATTATCCCTTTTCTCTCCTCCTTCCATTTTGTAGTGATAATCTATTTCCTTTAGCCAGTTTCTAATGTCTGGTTTTCCACTTTTTAGCCAATTCTTGGAAATTAAGGCCTTGGCCGCATTCAGGAGGTTAGGTACTATTGATTTTCTATATTGTTTCTTAGGTTTATTATAGATATGGAAGAGGCAAGTCCAGATGTTTTGTTCTATTTCTTCTTCAGTTATTTCTTTTATGTTATTTAACACTTCCTTCCAGTACTCCATTATTATTGGGCATTCCCACCATATGTGTATGATCGTTGCTATTTGGCCACATTTTCTCCAACACAAAGAGGTTTTGTCTTGATGAAATCTGTGTATTCTTACTGGGGTCATATACCATCTTGCTACTAGTTTATAATTCATTTCAATAGTCTTCATGTCCCAGGCCTTATTATATCCCATTTCTATCATTTTTTCCACTTTTTGGTTATCTATTTTTATATTCATTTCTTTTTCCCATTGATTTATGTATTCTGGTCTTTCTTGTGCTTCCAAATCTGTCAGTGTACTATAAATTTTTGATGTTCCGTTTTTCAATGGTATTTCATTGCTACATAGCTTTTCCAGTGCGGTTAATTTCGTTTCGTCTCTCAGTGGGTGTGGTATTGTGCTTACTAAGTGCCTTAGTTGATTATAATTCCATTCATTCATCTTCCATCCATTCCTTTCCTCTATTTCTACGCGTGTTCTTATTTTGCCATTTCTAGTGATATCTTTCAATTGTGGGTTACGTATTCCTTGAATTCCAAATATTTCCTTCCCAGGGGTGAAGAAATTCGATCCTGTGAGTGCTAATAGTGGTGAATTATATTTCCATTCATTCTTTAAGTGAATAGTGTCCCAAATTTTAAATACATTTTTTGTTATTTCGTGTGTGTCAGTGTCCAATGTTCTATATTTCCGTGGAATCCAAATATTCTTATGTAATGTGACTCCGCTTATTATGTTTTCCATTTCCACCCATTTTTTTTCATTTTTCTCATTTGTCCACTCTAACATTCGTGTTAAAACTATGGCTTTATAGTACCTACTTATATCTGGAGCGGCCAGACCTCCGTGCTCCTTTTTCCTTGTAATCAGCGTGTATTTGATTCTTGGTTTTTTATTAAACCATATGTATTTTAACAAAATTGTTTTAATTATTTTAAAAAAGCTCTGCGGGATCTTTACTGGTAACATCTGTAATTTATTTTGGGTAGTATCATCATCTTGAACATATTTATTCTTCCAATCCATGAAAGTGGCTGTATTCTTAACTTTTTCATTTCTTCTTTGACCTCATTGATCAATGGGATAAAATTTGCCTGGTAAATTTTTTTGACTCTAGGAGTTATTTTAATTCCAAGGTAATTTAGTTCTTTTACCCACGTAAATGGGAATTCTTTTTGTAAAAACTGAACTTCCTTTTTCTCTAGTCCTATGTTTAATATTTCCGTTTTTATTGGATTAATTTTGAAGTTTGACAGTTCTCCGTATTTTTTTTATTTCTTTCAATAGGTTTGGGAGTGACACTCTTGGGTTGGATACGTACATCAAGATGTCGTCCGCGTAAGCTGCGATCTTATGCTCTTTTCCTCCTAGTCTCGCTCCTTCTACCTCTTTGTTATTGCGGAGTGTTGCTAATAATGGTTCTAAAGCCAATATGTATAATAGTGGAGACAGTGGACAGCCTTGCCGTGTTCCGTTCTGCATCTTAAGTTTTGGAGAGAGTCTACCGTTTACTTTTACGACTGCTGTCGGGCCATTATACAAATTTGTTATCCACTTCATCATTTTTGTCCCGATACCCAAGTGCCGCAATGTATCCATCATGAAACCCCAGTCTACCCTGTCGAATGCTTTTTCTGCATCCAATGACAGGAATAGAACTGGGGTCTCATTCTGCACCTTCTTGTGCAACAACAGTAATGATTTTAGGCTGTTGTCCCGCCCCTCTCTCCCCGGGACAAAACCAGTCTGGTCCGGGTTGATCCACTGTGGGATTAGTTTTTTTATCCTAGTGGCCAGGATCTTGGAGTACAGCTTCGTATCAGCGTTCAATAGGGCTATTGGCCTGTAGCTTGAGCAGTTAACTTTGTCTTTCCCTTCTTTTGGTAGTATTGTAATATGAGCTAGTAGCGATTCACTTCTTATTTCTTCATCTTCCCCTAAGGAATTCATATATTCTAATAGTTTTGGAGTCAGCTGTTCTTCAAATTTTTTATAGTATTTGACCGTGAACCCGTCTGGTCCTGGACTTTTTCCTACGGGAGTTTCCTTTAATGCCAGTTTTACCTCTTCTTGCGTAATATTTTTTTCCAATTCTTATAGTTGGTCTATTTTTATTTTTGGTAAATTTGCTTTTTTTAGATATTCTTGTATCCTCTTTGTTCTTGTATTCGCTTCTTTCCAACTTTCCTGTCCTTTTATTGCATATAGGGAGCTGAAGTATTTTTGAAATGTTATCGCTATATCTGTAGTTTTATTTACCACTTCTCCTTTTTCATTTTTGATCTTCTCAATGTAATTCAAAGACTTCTTTTTTTTTACCAAATTTGCTAGGTATTTTCCTGGTTTGTTACCCCATTTGTATTTTTCTTGTACTACTCTGTTGTACTCCTTCCTTTCTTCTTGTTCCATCCAGTCTTAATTGCTCTCTCTTTTGAGATAATAGGCCGAAGATTTTGTTGTTTACTTGATTTTTGTGTTTTCGTTCCAATTCATAAATTTCTTTAATTATTTGTTGCATGTTTGTTTTCCTTTCCTGTTTTTTTCTTGCCCCTATGGCTATTAATTTGCCCCTAATAACAGATTTATGCGCCTCCCATATAGTTGCTTTCGATACCTCTGGTGTATCGTTTTCCTCAAAATATCTTTTAATTTCTTCTATGATACTTTTTTCGGTCTCGCTGTCTTCTAATAAAGTTTCGTTGATTCTCCATGGACCCCTTTCAAAGACTTCTCCTTTTATTTTCATTCTCAACGTTACTGGGCTGTGATCTGAGGCGGTTATTATACCTATTTTTGTTTCTTCTATTTCTTCCAAGTTTCTATGTTCGACCATGATGTAATCCAATCTGGAGTAACTTTTGTGTACTGTTGAGTAGAATGTGTAGTCCTTTGTGCTGGGGTGCTGAATTCTCCAAGGATCTATTAGTTGCTGTTCATATAGTGTTCTTTTTAATTTCTTTAGTTGTTTTACCTCTTTGTCCCTTACTATTGAGGTGCTGTCCATTTTGTTATCCATGCTGAAGTTGAAGTCTCCGGCTAGTATTAATTTTCCTTGTTTGAATTCCATTAGTATTTTAATGATATCTATCAAATATTTTTTAGGGTTCTTATTAGGACAATAGACATTAGCCAATGTATATTTTACCCCTTGTATAGTTCCTGTAATAAAAAGATATCGACCCTCCGGATCTATTTTCCTTTGATCTATTAGAAAACGTACATTTTTCCCTAAACCGATGGCTACTCCTTTGGCCCTTCTTATTGGCGAGTCTCCTTGATACCACGTTGGTATGTTTCTTGAATAAATTTTGGTATTTGAGTTTTGGGTTATATGCGTCTCCTGTAGGAAAATTATTTCTGCTTTACTTTTTTCTAGTTGAAGAATGATATTTCTCTTCCCTGGGGAATTTAGTCCTCGGACATTATAGGAGATTATTTTTATGCTGTTTACGTTTTCCATTCTTGTGCCTTTTCTTCCCCGCCCGTCCTCCGGCCCTCCCCCCCACCCGATCCTCTTAGAAGGCCGGGTGGAGGGGACACCCAGCGGACGCACGGGGTCTCCTCATCTCTTGTCTCAAAATAGGTGCGCCTATGTAACCACTCATGTGGATCAGACCTTTCCCTCCCCTCCCTCCTTCCCTCCCTTTTCCCTCCTCCCACCCTCCCCCTCCCTTTTTTCTGATATGGGTTTTTTACCCCCATATTCTCTAGAGCTGAGAGCATTTTACTTTGTTTTGTGGGGCACACCCTGCCCCCTCTGCTCTATTTATTGTGAGGCTGAGCTCTGTGAGACACCCTATTCCCCCCTCGCCTAAGCACTAATAGGGCGACCCCCTGTCCACTCCGTGAGTCCCTGTCTTCCTCTCCCTGCATTTTTGTTGTGTTTTACCAATCCTTTCACTTTCCTTTTTTCCCATCCCATCAACCCCAGCCCCCCCCCCCCTCTCCACTCTAAGGGCCCTTGCACTAATGTGTGGTATTTTCTCAGTTATTAATTTCCTCGAGATTCCACATCTTGATGTCTGTTCCTTGAATTTAATTGCCATTGCAGGTCATCTCCTGCCGTTATTCGCTCCTGTCTATTTGCATATTTTTCCAGTTCTGGGGAGGGGATTTCTAGTTTGTTGCAAAAGTCCGGAATCTCCTCCACATATCTTAGCCTCGCACTTATTCCGTTTTTCCTTGCTATTAGACATGCTGGAAAACCCCAGTTGTATTGAATTTCTTGCTCCCGGAGGATTCCTAATAGTGGTTTTAATGTCCGTCGTCTTTTCAACATTTCTTGAGACAAATCTTGAAATATTTGTAATTTACCTTCCGCAAACTCTATTTGTGTTTTCCTCTTTAGGTTTATCCAGATCTGTTTTTTTTCTTCCCATTTTTCGAAGCGTACCATTACATCTCTAGGTGTTTCCCTTGAGAACCTTTGAGGTTTTTTTACTCGAAAGACACTTTCTATTCCTATTATGTTGGTTGCATCCTTTCCCAAGATTTGGTTGAAGAGATTGTTCATTTTTTCTATTAGGTTTTCTGCTTGTTCTGTTTCCGGTAACCCGCGTATCCTCAAGTTTTTCTTTTTATCTCTATTTTCTTGCTCTTCTATTTTATATGATTGTTCCTGTTGTTCCCGTTTTAGTTTCTTTATTTCCTCTTCCAGTTCCTTTATGTTTTTTTGATGTAGGTCTACTTTGATCTCTACTTCTTCCACTCTGTTTAACATATATCCCATGTCTTTATGGAGTGTTGATATCTCTGCTTTTAGGGAATTCTCTAGTGCCGCGAACATTTTTTCCATATCCTGTTTTGTTGGCAACTGTGGCCCTTGTTGTCCTTCCTCCTTTCCTCTGTCTTCCTCTCCCATTTCTGGAAAACAAGAAAGGGCAGTGGGACTTTAAATGAGACAGTTGACAGATTGGGGTTGAAATAACAGTGCAATTTATTGCGTATAATTCGTACCAACATGTATTGCATGTGAAAGGTTACCTGTGCCTGTGCACTGAGCATATCCTATATACATACATGCATAAAACCAAAAGGCAGTACAAAATTCCAGTAATAAATAGCTGAACAACATACATCATATAGAGATAGTACATATTGAAACTGGGAACCACATAACATCATGATGTAAAAAGTAAGTCTAAAAATTGATGCATAAATAATTCATGATTCATAAGAGTAAAATCCTAAAGAGCGCACAGTGGCTGCATCCATCATGCCCGACGCGTTTCTGTGAAATACACTTCTTCAGGGGCGGATGCTCTAGGATTTCTGTAATAACAAAGTATAATAGACATCAGAAAATAGGCTAGCTAGTAGCCAGAAAGAACAACACACCAATTTCTGGATATTGACATACGTGGCCAAGCTGTGGTGAGGTACAAGTACTGGGTCGAAAAACGCTGCCCCCCTCCGGAGCTGAGGCGACAAAGATCCCAACACAGAACAGACGCAACCAGGCCCCCTCCACTCAATGCATATCAACTCCTCCATAAAATGATCATTCTCAATAAGTGGATGCATGTATGTATATAGGATATGCTCAGTGCACAGGCACAGGTAACCTTTCACATGCAATACATGTTGGTACGAATTATACGCAATAAATTGCACTGTTATTTCAACCCCAATCTGTCAACTGTCTCATTTAAAGTCCCACTGCCCTTTCTTGTTTTCTTTGAATCTGGGATGGAGGTATTACCCCAGGCCTCACTCAAAGTCCCAAACCCTTCCATTAATACTTGATATTCGGGATGGGGACAGTTGACAGTAGCAGGCAGTTTTCCCCTGCCTAGCTTTGTTTGGGGTTTTAATGTGTGTTAGTGAACTTTTTGGTCTACACACAGTTTTTTGCAACAATATGTTGTATTTTTATTCTGGGTTACCATATACATCCTCCAGCATGGTGGCAAGTCCTGGGTCATGTGTTTGTTCCCACATCCGGAGCTGCAATGCGCTCTGCGGACCCCCCCCACCCCCTCCACGTCCACCCCAGGGGGGGTTGGTTTGGTGTGGGGGGTCGGGTGGGTGCCGCACATCGCATCGGCGCCACGCTTCACCCCCACACGTGACGTCATTGATTGGCGCCGCTGTGTGGGGGTAGACTTTTCCATCTTGCCGACGTGGCTGGACGTGAGGGCGCCTGTCATGGACGGACTCTCACCGCCCAGGCAGGGGCCACGCCCCATGCCTTGTCGGCCTGACGTGACGTTGGTGGCAATCGCCGACGCAGGTGGGCTATATATCAGGCGTCTCCTCTCATGCAGTCCTCCTCTCTACTTACATGCAGACGCTGCACTTTTTGGACAGTTCCTGTTGCCAGTACCCCAAGGTATTATTTCGTCTATGACCAAGTTTCTGTAAGAAATATTTTTTCACCTGTTGAGCCTAATATTTTTGGTACATCTTAGTGAATTATTTATTCATTTCAGATATGCTTCCCACTTATTGAGAATGATCATTTTATGGAGGAGTTGATATGCATTGAGTGGAGGGGGCCTGGTTGCGTCTGTTCTGTGTTGGGATCTTTGTCGCCTCAGCTCCGGAGGGGGGCAGCGTTTTTCGACCCAGTACTTGTACCTCACCACAGCTTGGCCACGTATATCAATATCCAGAAATTGGTGTGTTGTTCTTTCTGGCTACTAGCTAGCCTATTTTCTGATGTCTATTATACTTTGTTATTACAGAAATCCTAGAGCATCCGCCCCTGAAGAAGTGTATTTCACAGAAACGCGTCGGGCATGATGGATGCAGCCACTGTGCGCTCTTTAGGATTTTACTCTTATGAATCATGAATTATTTATGCATCAATTTTTAGACTTACTTTTTACATCATGATGTTATGTGGTTCCCAGTTTCAATATGTACTATCTCTATATGATGTATGTTGTTCAGCTATTTATTACTGGAATTTTGTACTGCCTTTTGGTTTTATGCATGTATGTATATAGGATATGCTCAGTGCACAGGCACAGGTAACCTTTCACATGCAATACATGTTGGTACGAATTATACGCAATAAATTGCACTGTTATTTCAACCCCAATCTGTCAACTGTCTCATTTAAAGTCCCACTGCCCTTTCTTGTTTTCTTTGAATCTGGGATGGAGGTATTACCCCAGGCCTCACTCAAAGTCCCAAACCCTTCCATTAATACTTGATATTCGGGATGGGGACAGTTGACAGTAGCAGGCAGTTTTCCCCTGCCTAGCTTTGTTTGGGGTTTTAATGTGTGTTAGTGAACTTTTTGGTCTACACACAGTTTTTTGCAACAATATGTTGTATTTTTATTCTGGGTTACCATATACATCCTCCAGCATGGTGGCAAGTCCTGGGTCATGTGTTTGTTCCCACATCCGGAGCTGCGATGCGCTCTGCGGACCCCCCCCACCCCCTCCACGTCCACCCCAGGGGGGGTTGGTTTGGTGTGGGGGGTCGGGTGGGTGCCGCACATCGCATCGGCGCCACGCTTCACCCCCACACGTGACGTCATTGATTGGCGCCGCTGTGTGGGGGTAGACTTTTCCATCTTGCCGACGTGGCTGGACGTGAGGGCGCCTGTCATGGACGGACTCTCACCGCCCAGGCAGGGGCCACGCCCCATGCCTTGTCGGCCTGACGTGACGTTGGTGGCAATCGCCGACGCAGGTGGGCTATATATCAGGCGTCTCCTCTCATGCAGTCCTCCTCTCTACTTACATGCAGACGCTGCACTTTTTGGACAGTTCCTGTTGCCAGTACCCCAAGGTATTATTTCGTCTATGACCAAGTTTCTGTAAGAAATATTTTTTCACCTGTTGAGCCTAATATTTTTGGTACATCTTAGTGAATTATTTATTCATTTCAGATATGCTTCCCACTTATTGAGAATGATCATTTTATGGAGGAGTTGATATGCATTGAGTGGAGGGGGCCTGGTTGCGTCTGTTCTGTGTTGGGATCTTTGTCGCCTCAGCTCCGGAGGGGGGCAGCGTTTTTCGACCCAGTACTTGTACCTCACCACAGCTTGGCCACGTATGTCAATATCCAGAAATTGGTGTGTTGTTCTTTCTGGCTACTAGCTAGCCTATTTTCTGATGTCTATTATACTTTGTTATTACAGAAATCCTAGAGCATCCGCCCCTGAAGAAGTGTATTTCACAGAAACGCGTCGGTCATGATGGATGCAGCCACTGTGCGCTCTTTAGGATTTTACTCTTATGAATCATGAATTATTTATGCATCAATTTTTAGACTTACTTTTTACATCATGATGTTATGTGGTTCCCAGTTTCAATATGTACTATCTCTATATGATGTATGTTGTTCAGCTATTTATTACTGGAATTTTGTACTGCCTTTTGGTTTTATGCATGTATGTATATAGGATATGCTCAGTGCACAGGCACAGGTAACCTTTCACATGCAATACATGTTGGTACGAATTATACGCAATAAATTGCACTGTTATTTCAACCCCAATCTGTCAACTGTCTCATTTAAAGTCCCACTGCCCTTTCTTGTTTTCTTTGAATCTGGGATGGAGGTATTACCCCAGGCCTCACTCAAAGTCCCAAACCCTTCCATTGATACCTCTCCCATTTCTGGCTCCATTCTGGGTTCTGAGAGGTGGCTGGTTTCTGTTTGTACTTTATACTGGCCTTTTTTATCCTTGTTGTCCTTCTCTTTTGTATCTATTTGTCTGCCCTTTGAACCCACTTGTTTCTCTCCTTCTCCGATTCCTTGCTGTATATACCTGTTCATAGGGCCTGGACTTGGGCCTAGGCTGGTCCTAGGTGATTTCGGTATTGCTCCCGCACTTCTTGTTGTTTTCCCCTTCATGTTTGTTTCTATGGCTGGATTTATAAGATCTTCGAAGCTGCCTTCCAGAATACCCCTTGGTTGGGGTCTCTTAATGATGAAAAAATCTCCCAGCCTTCTTAAATTGACTTATTTTTACTAATATTTCTTTTGTTCCGTTCTCATACCCACCATCCTCCTCACAATCCAATAATAGAGATAATTAATGAGATATGAGTTGTCTCCATTTCCCAGAAGTTATGTTACTACCTTAAGTACATTAAGCATTCCTTGGTGCTGTTCAATTGTTTAAACCATAGTATTAAGTCCCCATGCACACGGACATCTCTACAGCTGCTTTTCTAAGCCCTTTCTGCAGCTCAAAAAGGCCTGTCTATGTTAGTCTATGGCTTCATGCCCACCTAGGCGTCTCTGAGCTGCAAGTGGCATGGGCGTTCCTAAGCTGCAAAAAAAAAAAAAAAAAAAAAAAAAAACCCAGGCCCAATGGGTTCTGAGAGACGTTTTTCAGCTGCAAAAATGCTCCATCGCTAAAAAACGCTCAAAAACGCCCAAAAACATCATTCTCCAACGTCCTCCAGCGTTTTTGATCCATTGAAGAAAAAAAAAAAAAATAAATAAACACGCTCAAAAACGCTCAAAAACGCTATTGCAAAAACGCTGCAAAAAGCTGAAAAAAGTTAAAAAAAGTCACTGCAAAGACACCGGCGTCTTCACAGCGCTTTTCTAATAGCCCGTGTGCATGAGGGCCCAGGTGCTCAGCAAAATAATTCAAATGTTTTAGCGATATAATGCAATCTAATTCAAGTATTCAGCAAGATGATTTATATATTCAGCAGTATAGTTCCAGTATGAGCTTATATGTTCCACATTTTTGTTACTATGAAATTTCTTCTTATTCTATAGTTTGTACTATCAAGCCTATAGTTAGTACCATTTGCAAAAAAAAAAAAAAAAAAAATCCCAAGAAAGGGAGATACTGCAGCAGCAGCAGCAGCAAGCAGGTGGGGGCTGGGAGACAACTCTTCCGTTGGCTTGTCTCTCTTTCACCTTCTCCTTCTCTTCTCCCCTGTCCCCCCCCCCCCCCTGTTTTTATTGTTTTTCTTAGCTCACTTGATTCAACTTTTTCAGCTCTTTCGCCTTCATTTACTTTCACTTTTCATTCCATTTTATTTCAATGTGTTCTTTCCCTTTCCCTTTCTTTTGTTCTATTACTTTTCCTTTGCTTGTTCACTTCAAAAAAACAATTGCAATAAAAAAAAGCCAAAAGAGGAAAAAAAAAAAAAAAAAAAAACGCTCAAAAAACGCTATTGCAAAAACGCTGAAAAAAGCTGAAAAAAGTTAAAAAAAGTCACTGCAAAGACACTGGCGTTTTCACAACGTTCTCCCAACAGCCCGTGTACATGAGGGCCCAGGTGCTCAGCAAAATAATTCAAATGTTTTAGCGATATAATGTAATCTAATTCAAGTATTCAGCAAGATGATTTATATATTCAGCAGTATAGTTCCAGTATGAGCTTATATGTTCCACATTTTTGTTACTATGAAATTTGTTCTTATTCTATAGTTTGTACTATCAAGCCTATAGTTAGTACCATTTGCAAAAAACAAAAACAAAAAAAAAAAAAAATATATCACAAGAAAGGGAGATACTGCAGCAGCAGCAGCAAACAGGTGGGGGCTGGGAGACAACTCTTCCGTTGGCTTGTCTCTCTTTCACCTTCTCCTTCTCTTCTCCCCTGTTTTTATTATTTTTCTTAGCTCACTTGATTCTACTTTTTCAGCTCTTTCGCCTTCGTTTACTTTCATTTACTTTCGCTTTTCATTCAATTTTATTTCAATGTGCTCTTTCCCTTTCTTTTGTTCTATTACTTTTCCTTTGCTTGTTCACTTCAAGACAATTGCAATAGAAAAAAGCCAAAAGAGGAAAAAAAAAAAAAAACACGGTACTTATCTTTTAGTTATTGTTGAAGTTGGGACACAAAGGGACGCTCACTACTGCTTGCTGCTGCTCTCTGATGCTGCGAACGCTCAGGTGCTGTCTCTGATGTTATCAATCTGCCCAGGTCTGTCTGACCCGCTGAAGTCGCAGCTGTTCTCCGCTCTCAGCTCTTCAGTGTCCGCTGGCGCTGCTCCTTGCTCTGCTCACCCACCTTCCTGGCTCTCTCCTCCGAAATTCCCCGGTGCACTTCAGCTGGTTCCTCCACTCTCCGCGGCCGGCAACACCGCTGGGGACTTGAAACAGCCCCCAGCAGCGCACCGTTTTCCCTGCTGCCGTCGCTTCCGAAGCGCTCTGATCTCCGCGGTTTTCCAGTTCTCCTAACCCCCCGTCCTCGATGAGCCTTCTAGCCCGTCCGACTACGGAGGGGTGGGGGGGGTGGGGATGCAGGCAGACGCAGGTACAAACTTCCTCTGGCTTACACCGCAAGACAGCTCAGAGAGTGATGAGAGTGATGAGCAGGGGGGGCGGGGAGGGAAGCTACCTACACCTTCCCATCAGGCCGATCATTCCTCTCAGCTGCAGGGAGAGGGTTCTCAGGATCCTCACGCCATGCACAGAGCCATTACCAGGCTCCTCCCTCCTCTGCAAAATGATGTTTAACCGTATTTACTAAGCTCTGGGGAAAGTTCCCTTGCACAGTGCAACTTCACTTGCAAAGTAAACAATGTATTTGTCCTTAGTAAAGCAATCCCACTGTCTACCATGTTTTCTACTTGCAATTGTCTTACTTTTAGGCAATTGTCTTTCACAAACGTATATGTGGGGTTTAAGAGCTTTTCAGTGGTAAAAACACCTGATGCGTCTAAACGCGTGTAAACAAGTGTTAATGCTGTATACCGTGTTTAGCCATGTTTAGCCGCGCCAAGCATTTTTTTTTAGCGTTAATGAATGTTATTGGTCACTGTAAGATCTGCAAACCAAGAAATTCCTGTTTGTACATTTCCCAGTGTCCTTTGCTCAGCCATGTGGTTGTGTAAAGAGCTAAGATGGCAGCAGATGTCTCCCATAGTGATCCAATTGCTGATGTTGAGGCCCATTCAGAATTGTGGGAGGTGTCCTCTCTTTAATGACAGGGTGCAGAAAGCCAAGCTTTGGATGGACCTCACTTCTGCTTTGAGAGAGGACACCTCCCACAATTCTGAATGGGCCTCGTGCCAAATAGTGCACTGGCCAGGCCTTGAGGCCTGGTAGACAAAAATTGCCCCGGACTTTAGTCAAAAGACCCCACCCAAGAGGCGCAGTGCAAAAGTTAAAGCAAATTTGGTGCTGTGACCATGTGTTCTGTTCACACTGTGGGGTCCCACACCAAAGTGTTACTAAGAGCACCCCTAGGGCAACCACACCCAGCCTAGGGCAACCACACCCAGGGGGAACAGGCATCACGGCCCTCTGCCTTCCCAGCCAATGGCTAAACAAGGTAAATGTTCAAACCAGGAGGTAATGGGCAGTTCCAGCTTTCCTGGGGGAATTACTTGCATGCCCCAACTGCCTGTGGGTGCCCCGGTTCCAGCTGGTACTAACCTTCCAAGTGTGTGGAAAGCAAGAGTAGATATGGCGCTGCCCTTATGGAGTAAAACATTTTTTTTAAGTGGTGAACAATTACTCTGTTTGGTGCTTGATGTGATTCATTTATTTCTATGAATCTTAAATGATGTATATAAATAGTAAACATTGACGAAAAGCATAAATAAAAAGTAAATACAATTAAAATTCCTGTGTGTGCCGGGAATAAATAAATAATGGTTTCTTTAAATACGTAAATGATTTAGGTCAAAATCTGCGATTAATGCAAGGTTGTTAGTTCTTATTTCTACCTCATTGTAATATGTGTGAAATTTCAAAATAAAGTGCCACAGTCTTATATTTCATTATCTATATGAAAAATAACAACGTGCAAATAGTGCATAAAAGGTGCTGGTATTACAACAAAGTGACTTGTGCTGGGTTATACAAAAAAATGGAAAATTGTATACTCACCTTTCCGTAATTTTCCTTTCCTGTTGCATCTTCATAGCAGCACACACGTTGGGTTGTGACTCCGCCTCCACAACCTGATAGGACCACATAGCTATGAATTAATGAATAGGCACCCGCCCTAATATTCTCTGTATATATACATATGTCACCTCAGAAGGGTGGGCAATTGTATGGTGCCATGAATATGCGACAGGAAAGGAAAATTACGGAAAGGTGAGTATACAATTTTCCGTTTTCCTGTCGCATCATGGCAGCATACACTTTGGGGAGTAATTCACCAAACTAGGTGGGAATGCAAAGTAAATTTATTGACAAGAAACAGAAGAGTTGGCCTGTATAACGGCCCTCCCGAATTCGACTGCTGATAAGCGTGCAGCATCTACTTTATAATGGGATATGAAGGTGTTTCTGGAGGACCAGGTGGGCGCTCTACAAATGGTTTCCGCTGAGACTCTACAGTAAGCTGCCCATGAAGTAGCCATTGCCCTGGTGGAATGTGCTCTTAAGCCTTCTGGAATCTGCAAGGTGCTCAAGGAGTAGGCCTTCTTGATAATTTTCACAAGCCATGAGGCGTTGGTACGGGCAGAAGCCGCTTGGCCCTTCCTGAATACGTGTGGGATGATTAGAAGGTTCTCGGATTTTCTGAATGGCTTGGTTATTGAGAGGTACTGCAGAACGTTACCCCTGACATCCAGAGGATGGGGGACGCCCTGATCTGTGACTAGAGCTGGGAGGTCAATCTCCTGGTTAAAGTGAAATGAAGAGGAGACCTTTGGAATAAATCTATCTGAAGGCTTCAGGGTTAGTCTGTCTGGGTAGACCATCAGATACCGTTCCTCGATTAGCAAGGCTTGCATTTCTGAGACCCTCTTCGCTGATGTGATGGCGATTAGAAATGATACTTTTAGTGTCAGGTCCCAAAGGGAGATGTTTTCAAGTGGAAAGAATGGTTCTCTGGATAAGACCTCTAGGATGGTTGAGAGATCCCATGTTGGGAACGAAGGCTTTCTAGGGGGCCTTAGTTTTAGACAGGATCTTTGGAATTGAACCACCAGAGGATTAAGCGCCCACTTAACTCCTGTCAAGGTGGAGATGGCAGAAACTTGTACTTTTAGGGTGCTGGACCTAAGGCCTTTGTCCAGACCTGACTGGAGGAACTCGAGCACTTGCACTGCTGATGGGGAAGAAGGGTCCCAACCTTGTTCCTGGGCAAAGGGAGTGAACTTTTCCCAGATTCTTCCATAGGTGTTATTTGTGGTAGACTTTCTAGCCTGGAGCAGGGTATCGACTACCTTCTGAGAGCAGCCTTGGTCTAGGAATTTAGACCTTTCAACCTCCAGGCCGTTAGGTGTAACTTCTCCGGACTCGGATGGAGTAGCTGGCCCTGGGTTAGTAAATCTGTTGTCACTGGGAGTGGAAGTGGATCCACTGTGTTCAGCTGTAGGAGGGTGGGGAACCAAGGCCTCCGTGGCCAGAAGGGAATCACAGCCAGCACTAGGGCCGCTGAATGCTTGAGCCTCAGAAGAAACTTGGCTATAAGAGGAGTTGGTGGAAAAATGTAGCCTAGGTGGAAGTTCCAGGGGTGCTGGAGACAATCTGTTCCCTCCGCTGAGGGGAAGGGGGTCCTTGACAGGAACCTCTGACATTTCTTGTTCACTGGTGTTGCTGCGAGGTCTATGTCCGGATGACCCCATGTCTGGCATATGAGGGCAAATGCTTGGGGGCTCAGACACCACTCGTTGTTGGAAACGAATGTTCTGCTGAGTGAATCTGCCAGAAGGTTCTGGACACCCGGAATATAGGCCGCCCTCAGATCCCGAAGGTTCAGTTGAGCCCACCGCATCACCGGGCCAACCTCCTGCATCATGGAGATGCTTCTGGTACCCCCCTGCCTGTTGATGTAGGCTACAGCCACTCAGTTGTCCATCTGTATAAGAACTTGTTTCCCTCTCAGAAGGGTGCTGAATGCCAAGAGGGCTTGGAAGGCTGCCTTCATCTCTAAAACATTCGAGACCAAGTCCTTGGTTCTGAAGTGCCAGCGGCCCTGAGCCACATAATGTAGGTAGTGTGCCCCCCATCCCTCCAGACTGGCATCCAAAGTTACTACCTCCTGGTGGGGAATGACTATCTGCTTGCATCTCCTGAGGTTGTAGGGGTGTGTCCACCACTGCAGAGATAGACTGGCTTCTTCCGAGATGCGAATCAATTGGGACATGGACCAGCCATCCCACTGGCGCAAGAAGGAGGCTTGCAGGGGTCTGGTGTTCCATTGCGCCCAACGGACCATTGGAATGGTTGCTGACAGGGAACCCAGAAGGCTGAGGTATGCTCTGGCTGGTAGGCACGGTGCCGGGATAGAATTCTTTACTTTTGGGGATTCTTCCAGCTCCTTCGCTACTCTTTCCCCGGTCTGTAAGCTTTCGCGTCCCTATACCTCTCCGGAAGGTTTCGCTTAAAGGGAGGAGGTCTCTGTTGTTTGGGCCTTATGTCCGAGGGGATGAGCCCAGACTTGCCACCAGTCACCTTAGGGATGGCTGAGTCCAATTTCGTTCCAAAGAGATTCTCTCCGTCAAACGGAATGCGACACCAATTAGACTTGGTGGCTGGGTCCGTCGTCCAGAGTTTCAGCCATAACGCTCTTCTGGCCGTTACTGAGGCCAGCATAGATTTTGATGCAGACCTAATGGTATCGACCGAAGCCTCTGCCACAAAATCGCCCGCCAAGCTTAGTTTTTGCAAAGCTTTCACTATTTTTTCTTGGTCTGCACCCTCCACTACAAGCTTCTCGGTGCTTGCAGACCAGCTCGAGATGGCTCTTCCTACCTCTGCGAGCGCTATCGCAGGCCTGCAGGGGCCTCCTGCTGACTGGTAAGCCCTCTTGAGGTCCGTGTCGATCTTCCTGTCGAGCACGTCCCTGAATGTTACCGCGTCTTCTAGCGGGAGTGTAACGTGCCTGGCTAGGCGCATCAAAGATGCGTCTACTACCGGAGGGGATACCAGGGGGTTCACTTTAGGCTCCTTGAGTGGATATAGTTTAAGAAGTCTGTTATTCAGACTAGATTTCTTCTCTGGTCTTTGCCATTCCTCTTTAATCAGGTCATTCAGTTCATCTATGAACGGAAAGGCTTCTAGATCCTTTTTAAGATGAGGGAAATATTTTGTTTGCTTTGGTTAAACTTCCTGGGGTTCTTCTCCCATCCTATCGCCTCTTTGACCGATTTGACAAACGGTTCTATCAGAGAGAAGTCGAATCCGGCTGATACCTCCAGACCCTCATTATCAGACAGAGAGTCTTGCTCCCTTGACGTGCTGGCCTGGGCTGGAGAGGCAGTGGTGGAGAAATCCACGTCCGCTATCGAGGCCTGTGGAGCTAAGATCCCAGCGGAATCTCCGGTATCCGAGATTCTCTCTTTTGTGGCCTCCTCTAGACATTTTTGGCAGGCCAATTTATCCGGGAGAGCCGCCGCACCACAAATCCAGCAGGCGTTCCCGGCAGGACGGGAATGGCGTTCAGGGGAACGAGTTCTGCGTGAAGGCGACCGTCTATGGCGGGATCGACCATGTCTAGAGTATGATCTAGAGCGGCTCCTTCTGCGGCTCCCTCTCGAGCGGCTTCTCCTGTGGTAGGAACGGCTCCGTCTGTGTCTGGAGCGACTTCTTCTATGCGAGGTCTCTCTTTGTCTTGAAGCAGACGTTCCTGAGGACCTAGTAGGGCTGACCAATTTAGGTAGCATTAGTAGTGCTCTCTTTTTCGATCTTCACTACTTACCCTTGTCTTCCCCCCCCTTACCTATTAGGCTGGCGGTGATCTACTGGGGCAGCGGTCTCCATGGTGGAGGAGTGGATTGAAAGCCTGCAGATATAATAGGATTGAGATATGCAGAGGAAGTAAGGGTTTCAGGGTGACAGCTGAACAGAAGGACAAGCCACTTACCTTTGTAGAGCGTTTTCAGGGGAAAAAAACTGTCTCAGGTCAGTCATCCAGCAGCAGCAACACAAGACTGACACTGGGGCTTTTTAAAACTGCCGCCATTAGCGCCGAACTCTCGTGCATGCGCAGTAGCGCCGCGAAACACTCGGCGCCATCTTGGAAGCTGGAAAAAGGCAGAGGAGCACCCTGAACGACGCACCGCGCATGCACGAGAACGCCGAGGACACTCGGTGCCCACGGAGGACAGCATGGAGGACAACAGAGCCCAGCAGGTAGAAAGGGAGGAGAAGGGGAGGGGGGGAGAACGCTGCACACAACTAAGCCTGTTTAAGGCTTATTTCATGAGGCCAGAGCTGAGGATTCCTGTGGCCATTCCTCCAGCAAGCCTGTTTAAGGCTTTATATGGGCTGCTGCACATCAAGCCTGTTTAAGGCTTATATCGTGGTCAGTCAGACAGAGTGAGAAAGAGAGTGCCCCTGAGATCACCAGAGTGGGGCTCCTTCCATTTAACTCGTTTAGAGGCTGTACAAGAAGGACTTCCACCCAGGAGAGGCTAGAACCTGGCTGGGGCGAAGCGGTAAGGGGGTGCTGATCCATGTGGTCCTGACAGGTGAGGAAAAATAAGAGAATACTGGGGCGGGTGCCTATTCATTAATTTATAGCTATGTGGTCCTATCAGGTTGTGGAGGCGGAGTCACAACCCAACGTGTATGCTGCCATGATGCGACAGGAAAGTGACTTGTGTGCTTAAAACCAGTGTTTTGGGATAAGAAAAGTTCCATTGATTGCAAAAAAAGTCTTTGAAATGGTTCTGAGGGAAACCCCTCTCTAGGAAACAAATTGGTATGGGAAAATTCTTGTCCAGGTGCTGGTTGGGTAATAGTGCCTCAACAGCGTGCTCTTATTCTGCTTGCACTCAACGGATTCACTTCCCCCTACAGGGGTGCAGGCAGTCACAGTGTTTGCCACTGTGTAGCACTCCTGGATGTCCCCGGTCTGTGCTTTTAAATGTTGTTTTACCGTTTTACTTTTTACTTTATTATAGCTGATAAAATAATGTACTCACATTTACAAGGCAAAAAACGAGCACAAAAGAAAGCGTCATGAAGAACTTGTGTTCGCTTGGCTGGAGGTGCTGCAAGACGTCCGTGACGTCAGTGTTTGCCACTTGGGCGGGACTCACGGACGTCTTGCAGCACCTCCAGCCAAGCGAACACAAGTTGTTCATGACGCTTTCTTTTATGCTCGTTTTTTGCCTTGTAAATGTGAGTACATTATTTTATCAGCTATAATAAAGTTTCCTAATATGGTTTTACACTATGGGCATCCCTCCTTTCTTTTATATGTAAAACGGTAAAACAACATTTAAAAGCACAGACCGGGGACATCCAGGAGTGCTACACAGTGGCAAACACTGTGACTGCCTGCACCCCTGTAGGGGGAAGTGAATCCGGTGAGTACAAGCAGAATAAGAGCACGCTGTTGAGGCACTATTACCCAACCAGCACCTGGACAAGAATTTTCCCATACCAATTTGTTTCCTAGAGAGGGGTTTCCCTCAGAACCATTTCAAAGACTTTTTTTGCAATCAATGGAACTTTTCTTATCCAAAAGCACTGGTTTTAAGCACACAAGTCACTTTTTTGTATAACCCAGCACAAGTCACTTTGTTGTAATACCAGCACCTTTTATGCACTATTTGCACGTTGTTATTTTTCATATAGATAATGAAATATAAGACTGTGGCACTTTATTTTGAAATTTCACCCATATTACAATGAGGTAGAAATAAGAACTAACAACCTTGCATTAATCCACAGATTTTGACCTAAATCATTTACCTATTTAAAGAAACCATTATTTATTTATTCCCGGCACACACAGGAATTTTAATTTTATTTACTTTTAATGTATGCTTTTCGTCAACGTTTATTATTTATATACATCATTTAAGATTTATAGAAATAAATTAATCACATCAAGCACCAAACAGAGTAATTGTTCACCACGTAAAAATATTTTTTTACTCCATTAGGGCAGCGCCATATCTACTCTTGCTTTCCACACACTTTCTAATACACTCCACCTAGGTGGAATTGTATTCATAGAGGCAGCAGCTCTATATTCCAGGAACATTTTAGCCACTGCGCGGATTTACCTCATACATTCTTTACTAACTTTCCAAGCCCCATCACTCCAGCAGGTTTGCATAGCCAACACCCCAACCTTGGTCATGTCAGGATAGTAGCACAGTGCCCCCACTTGATCACTGATAAGAACAGATACTACACTTGATCTTAGCCAAAAGGCCAAGAAGCAGTGGCTGTGGATGCAATCAGTGCCAGAGGAGGGCCAGCTTCAGTAATGAAAACAAGGACTGGGTAATAGCGCTGCTGTAGGAAGTGGATGTGGCATAGTGTGGATGCCTTATTAGATCTGAGCAATCCACGTGCCTGCTTCTCTCTATAATGGGCTCCGGAAAGCAGAAAAAGCCAGATAGACCCTCCTCACTCTATCGAAAACTAATAAAAAAAAGTTTTTGGATTGGCATACATATTAGGATTATCCTTTATCAGATGACAGTGTTTAAAATTCATTTTAAATGTATGTTTATGAAATAATCCAAAATGAACACAATTTAGGAAATGTAGGACTAGTTATTCAATGCAATTGATGACAATGCAAGATATTGTATTATATGCACTAACCTTGATTGTAAAGCCAGTTAAAATAGTTTAAATAGAAAAGAGTGTATTGTACAGATTGGTCTCCTACCCCTTCTTCTGGAGTCCCCTACTGTCTCTGTCTGCTCCTCCTCTTCTCCAAGTGCCCTCATAACAAGCCACGAGCTGAGAGTTCATCCATGCGTGTGCGCTCCTGAGTTAAGCTGACACATACAGCTCGGCCATACCACCCCAGTCCTCCCAACGGGATTTGACTGAAGGCAGCAGAAGCCATTGGCTCCCACTGCTGCTTGAGTTCCCTTTGAGAGAAGGAAGTGAAGAGAGAAGAGCTGCAACCAGGACAGTGCTTGACCATGAGAGGAGACAAGTAAGTGTTTGTGGGGGGGCAAAACAAGTGGTGAAATTTTTTTTACCTGCAGGGAATGCATTATGGTAAAATCATTTTTAGAACCATGTTAAGCATAATTTGTATTTACGTTTCTTTTGAATCAGAAAACATTAAGACCCATTTCATACTGAGGCAGTTTTCAGGCGTTTTAGCGCTAAAAATAGCGCCTATAAAGTGCCTGAAAACTGCCATCCATTCACACCTGGGCGCTGCGCTTGCGGGATGTTAGAAAAAGTCCTGCAAGCAGCATCTTTGGGGCAGTTTGGGAGCGATGTATACAGCGCTCCCAAAACACCCCTGCCCATTTCAATGAGTGGGCAGCGTTTTGGAAGCGCCTGAAAAGTGTTTCAGAAGCGCTGCAACATGGGAGTTTTTTTTTGGGTTAAAAGCACTCCACTAGGGGCTAAAAAGCGCAGCAAAAGTGCCGCTTAAACAGCGTTAAAGTGCTGCTAAAACGAGCGGCACTTTAGTGCGAACGTACGGTCGGCCCCAGTGTGAAAGGGATCTAAGTACATATTATGGCTCAAGGTATACCCACAATAGTTTAATTTATTAATAAGATAATACCACTATTAGAGTACATGCCAATGTTCTAGGTTTGGAGTAATATTTTTGTTCCAATTCTCTAGGTTTGGAGTAATATTTTTGTTCCAATTCTCTAGGTTTGGAGTAATATTTTTGTTCCAATTCTCTAGGTTTGGAGTAATATTTTTGTTCCAGTTTTTAAATAAATAAATGGAAACATTTATGTCTTATTTATTAATAATGCAGCTTTCTAATGTTATAGTAATCATTACAGTTTACATGATGGTCTAAAATATTTACATTTTGTGTAGGTTTGCATTAGCCTGAAATGTAGTTTTTTGGGGTTTGTATTGTTAAAGGCATAGTTCATCTTTACAAAAAAACTGCCTATGCAGATACGCAATGTCTGTAGATAGAAACAAGCTGTGCAGATTTGACCTAAGTTGAATAATGCCCTTGCTATAGGTGTAGGCCATTTACGTACTGTACCTCATGAAGCCTGACTGGAATAATCACATGACATTAATAGGACATTGCTAAGAGAGGCCTGGCTGTTACTCTTCACCTTCACCATCACAGAAGTGAGCTGTTTCTCTCATTCAAACCCACTCACATGCACTTTCTCTCCATTGATGCAGTAGCTCTGAGCTCAGCATTTGAGAGCTCATGTCTGTGATAGTGGAGGAGAAAAGCATAGTTGCCAACATTGCAAAAAAAAAATTTGGGACACTTTTTTGCATGTAGGCGGAGCCTTGCTAAAATTAGGGGGCGTGGCATTCTTTTGTAGGCGGGGCATACGTAACAGAAAAATGCGGCGCATGAAGCACACCACGGTGAAAAATGGGCGTGGTTTGAGCGTAATAGTGGGCGTGTCTTAAATGGGAGTGGCTTGGAAGGGGTGTGGTATGAGATGAATGAGGGATGGAGGGAGAAAGAAAGAAAGAGGGAGAGAAAGAAAGAGAGAAAGAAAGAAAGAAAGAAAGAGGGAGAGAAAGAAATAGAAAGAGAGAAAGAAAAAGAGAGAAAGAAAGAGGGATGGAGTGACAGCAGGCCCAGATCCTACACAACAGTAGAAATATGTGTATTCCAAAAAGTTTAACAAATCAGCAGATAAAGATACTCCAAACACCTGGTGTTGGCGCTTCAATCATCCCAGCACCAAGGATGTTATGGTGTCAGGATGATTGAAGTGCATTATTTCTATTATTACATTGTAATATAGAATGAAATTATTTAACTCACCATAATGCAGAATCAGTGGAAGCCCTGAGCGTGTCACCTGCCACGTCGCCTGCCACCAGATGCCATCAGGTGTCCCCAGCGGAGTCCCTCCTTCCATCAGGCTTTTCCAGCGGAGTCCCCCCTTCCATCAGGCTTTTCCAGCGGAGTCCCCCCTTCCATCAGACTTTTCCAGCGGAGTCCTCCCTTACATCAGGCATTGCCAGCGGAGTCCTCCCTTACATCAGGCATTGCCAGCAGAGTCCTCCCTTACATCAGGCATTGCCAGCAGAGTCCTCCCTTACATCAGACATTGCCAGCGGAGTCCCCCCTTACATCAGACATTGCCAGCGGAGTCCCCCCTTACATCAGACATTGCCAGCGGAGTCCCCCCTTACATCAGACATTGCCAGCGGAGTCCCCCTTACATCAGACATTGCCAGCGGAGTCCCCCTTACATCAGACATTGCCAGCGGAGTCCCCCCTTACATCAAACATTGCCAGCGGATTCCCCCCTTACATCAAACATTGCCAGCAGAGTCCCCCCTTACATCAGACATTGCCAGCGGAGTCCCCCTTACATTAGACATTGCCAGCGGAGTCCCCCCCTTACATCAGACATTGTCAGCGGAGTCCCCCCTTTACATCAGACATTGCCAGCGGAGTCCCCCATTACATCAGACATTGCCAGCGGATCCTCCCCTTACATCAGACATTGCCAGCAGAGTCTCCCCTTACATCAGACATTGCCAGCGGAGTCCCCCCTTACATCAGACATTGCCAGCGGAGTCCCCCCTTACATCAGACATTGCCAGCGGAGTCCCCCCTTACATCAGACATTGCCAGCAGAGTCCCCCCTTACATCAGGCATTGCCAGCGGAGTCCCCCCTTACATCAGGCACTGCCAGCGGAGTCCCCCCTTACATCAGGCATTGCAGTGGAGTCCCCCCTTACATCAGGCATTGCCAGCAGAGTCCTGTCCTTACACCAGGCATCCCCCAATGGAGCTCCCCCTTTCCTTACATCAAGCATTCCCAGCAGTGGAGACTCTCTCCGCCGCCATTACTAAATAGAATGGAACAAAATAGCAGGGTGGCTGCCAATAGCAATTGAGCTGCGGCGCCGCCCATCCCTGCCCCTTCCCACATCAGGTCACAGACAGACGGCAGCGGGGCGGGAGGTGCGTGGTGCCACAGCTCAAATTCTATTGGCAGCCACCCGGCCATTGCTAAACAGCAATTTGGTCTTCGGGAAGATTGCGGCCGGTGGAGACATTGTCTCAGTTGGCCACAGACCTCTAGTGGCAGTGGCGGCGGTGAAAAAAAAAATCAGTAAAATAAGAATTTCCCGGGACATTTCCCGTGAATGGCTAAATCCGGGAAAAGGGTCTAAATCCCGGGAATGTCCCAGGAAATTCGTGACAGTTAGTAAGTATGGAAAAGTAACAAAGGTAACAGATGGACCTCTTTTTACAATGTCCTTAGCATTGTTCTGGGAGTCTTCCAGTCAGACATCATAAGGTAAATACAGGCATACCCCACTTTTAAGTATACAATGGGGTTTATTTATTAAAGCTGGAAAGTGCAAAATCAGGCTCACTTCTGCATAGAAACCAATGAGTTTCTAGGTTTTATTACCAAAGCTTAATTGAACAAGCTGGGGTTAGAATCTCATTGGTTTCTATGTAGAAGTGAGCCTGATTTTGCACTTTCCAGCTTTAGTAAATAAACCTCATTGTGTACTTAAAAGTGAGGTATGCCTGTAAATGACCCACACTTATAGTAAGGGCTTTATTCAACTTTAGTCAAAGCTACACAGTTTTTATCTACAGATGGCCCTTATTGTGACTTTAATAAGCAAATACCTGGGAATGCAATCTCCCAAAATGAACTAGTAACTTTTCTAGTTAATATACAAAAAGCTTATTGGGAACATCCACCCTGTGGAGAAAATGGACATGACCTCTCTACCATACTGGTGGCAATGTATAATTTCTTTTTGCTTGTTAGAGTTTAGGTATTTAGAATAGTTAATGTTGAGCTGATGCTACAGTCTATAGTAATCCACAGAATAAGGCAGATATCTTGAATAAATCAATAGCAAAATACAGAACAATTTACAGGGTACATAATGTATATTATTGCAGAGAGGCTAGGTACTATGATTCAGAAATCATAATGTTTGCCAGTGCATAGCTTTACTATCAGATATCTTTCTTGGATGAAGGTAGACAGGGTGATTAGCCATCCAAAATAAAATTCAAGCCCTTTGCTTCAGGTTGTTTCTCAAATTGGGATTACCTTCAGTGTTGTGATTAAGACATCAAAATCACACATGTCAAATGTTTCTTTACCTAATTATCTTTGATGCTTAACCTTTGGCAAACTACTTGGTGAGTGCCATTACCCATTTAGTAAAATGTTGCAAAACTGTCCAAAAACACTGTTGGGTTGTGTGACTATGTGCATGGCTCCTCAATTAAACAGTGTAGCTATGTAATACAATACAAAGTCTTTATAGAATGAGCTTTCTTCATGGCTAAAAGCTACTCCACATCATGGCAATTTGATGAAACATGTATCTATCTTGGCCAGAACAACACAGACAATACATGCATTGAACAGGATTTATGAAAATCCATCATATGAATACATGGATGCAAAATAACAATAAAAGCTGCAATGGGGTTGTACATAAATATCTTAACCACTTGCCGACCGCCGCACGCTGATGTACATCCAAAGTTTGGCAGGGGATATTGTTGTTATGGCAGCAGCTAGCTGCCATAACCCCCGGTATCCTCGTTTTCGTGCAGCGGTCGACTTTCAGATAAAAGTGGTCTCTGCAGCAGATTCACCGCAAGATCACTTTTATTGGTGGCGGGAGAGGGGCCCCTCTCCTGCCGTGATCCGGTGCCCTCCGCTGCTTACCAGAGCTGTCGGTAGCGGCGGAGCCAATCGCGTTTGTCTCCCTACTGTGCCTGGAGACGAGTGAGGCTAAGATGGCGCTTCCATCAAATCATTCTCTGCAGCTATTACCTTTTGTACTATCACCCCCTCCCTTAGAATGTAAGCTCTACGAGCAGGGCTCTCCTGTACCTTTTGTATTGAACTGTACTGTAATTGTGTTGTCCCCCCTATACATTGTAAAGCGCTGTGTAAACTGTTGGCGCTATATAAATTGTGAATAATAATAATGACACTGCTGGGCGGAAGCGACGTCAAAACGTCGCTTCCGCCCATACGTCTTAAAGAGGTCCTATCATGCTTTTTTCTATTACAAGGGATGTTTACATTCCTTGTAATAGGAATAAAAGTGACACAATTTTTTTTTTTAAAAAACAGTGTAAAACTAAAATCATGTAAAATAAATAATAAAAATTTAAAAAAAAATGTACCCCCCCCCCGTCCCGACGAGCTCGCGCACAGAAGCGAACGCATATGTGAGTAGCGCCCGCATATGAAAACGGTGGTCAAACCACACATGTGAGGTATCGCCGCAATCGTTAGAGCAAGAGCAATAATTCTAGCCCTAGACTTCCTCTGTAACACAAAAAAACCTGTTTTAAACATGTAAACACCTAAATTCCAAAACGAGGCTGGTCCTTAATTAAAGAGGTGTTCCATCTAGGGAAAAAAAATTAAAAGTCAGCAGCTACAAAACTGTAGCTGCTGACTTTTAATATATGGACACTTACCTGTCCAGGGAGCCTGCAATGTCAGCACCCCCGCAGATTTTCGAATCAGCTGTGGGTGCTGCAGCCTCTATCTCCACTAAGGGAACCCAGAAGTAGGGATGAGAGCAATGTTTGAGTCGAACATAAGTTCAACTCGAACATCGGGTGTTCACCCATTCACCGAATTTAGAACATTATGGGGCGTTCACAGGAAATTCGAGTGCCCACGGAATGCAGTGGATTGACGGCTGCTGATTGGCCAAAGCATGCACCTGACCTGCATGCTTTGGCCAATCAGAGTGCACTCCGCTGTGAGAGCCATGATTGCCCAAAGACAGGGTGCCTTTGGCCAATTATGGCTCAGGGGGCTGAGTCCATGCCCCACACTATGTTAGGCTGCTTACATAGCGGCCATACATAGTTTTATGAATGAGAGCAGCAAAATTACATTTGTAAAGGAAAAAAATGTCATTTAAAACTGCTTGTGGCTGGAATGTATTGCTGAATCCCGGAAATATAGATAAAAATCATTGAAAAAAACGGCGTGAGTTCCCCCCAGTCCATTACTAGGCCCTTTTTTTTTTTTACCAGGGCCTCTTCCCCACAACCCTTGCCGGTGGTTGTGGGGTCTGCTGGCGGGGGGCTTATCGGAATCTAGACGGTCCCTAGATCCCGGCCCCCCTATGTGCATGGGTATCGGGTACATTGTACCCCTACACATTCACCAAAAAAAAGAGTCAAAAAAGTAAAAATGACAGGAGACAGTTTGGGAAAAGTTCTTTATTAAGAAATAAAAGAAAAAAATCCCGCAATATCCATCAATCTTTGATCACAGCGACGACGGACAGAAAAAAAAAAACCTCCGCCTCCATATGAGGCGTCCCCACGACTGCAGGCTTTTTGCATTGACAGCTGTTATATAGCTGAAGGCGGGGTGGCCCCGCCCTCAGTTATATAAGGGCTGTCAGCACAAAAAGGCTCCAGTCGGCGGGAGCCTCCCATCGAGGCGGAATTTTTCCGTTTTTTTTTCTCGTCGGACGCTGTGATTGAAGATGAATGGACATTTCGGGACATTTTTTATTCTTATTTTTTTAATAAAGGACTTGTACCAAACTGTCTACTGTCATTTTTACTTTTTTTGGTGACTGTGTAGGGGTACAATGTACCTGATACCCATGTTGAGGGCATGTGGCCTGGTACGGTTCAGGAGGGGGGAGGGTCTCTTGACCTGCCAGGTTGCGTGGTCGGATAAGGATCTGGTATGGATTTTGGGGGGACCCCCACGCCATTTTCCCCTTAAAACCATACCAGACCTGAAGGGCCTGGTATGGATTTTTGATTTTTCATGTTCGTGTCCCATAGACTTTAACGGTGTTCGCAAGTTCTGGTGCGAACCGAACCGGGGGGTGTTCGGCTCATCCCTACCCAGCAGTAAAGACTTTCGACTTCACAACCGGTTCCCTACTGCGCATGTGCGAAGCATGCTGCGCCTTCTAACTGGCCTGGCAGGAGAGGAAGGAGGAGGGCCAAACTTCAGAGGGCGGTGTCACGGCACTGTCTTCCAGAAGTGAGGAAGGGTACCTATCAAAAACAGGTACCCCCCCTCCCTCCCGAAAGGTGTCAAATGTGGCACTGGAGGGGGGAAGAAAGATCAGCGGAGATTTCACTTTTGGGTGGAACTCTGCTTTAATCTATAAAAAAATGGATAGCTTAGTACAGCACCAATAACCTAAATGAAATCAGATTTTTGTAAATATGGATGTTTCATACCATGCCAGGAAATACCTTAATCTGCCTCATTTCCTACACACATTTGTACTAAAACAAAGAAAAAAACTGCGCTAAACCCTCATACCATGTGTAAGGGTATATGTGAAAAAAACGCCAAATTGATTGTAAAAGTATATATGAATCCTCTAAAAATTAAATTAGATAACATACAAAACAATAATAAACAATCAATATTGTATAGTAAAAGTCACAAAAGTGCCAAAAGCACAAAATAGTGAAACATAAACAAAAAAGTCGCAGGACCAAAAAGTAAATCTTCTAAAGAGATAGGAAGAGTCCCCAATTGGCTCTTTATAGGGATCAGTGTCTGAAAGTGAAAAGTGAAAACGACACCCCTTGCAGTGATCCTCCACCTTTAAGAATGCATGCTTACCAGATAGTAAGCTCAACCCAAGTCACCTCCCCTGATTAGAAGCCCTTTACCCCTCTTGAGGGGTAGCTGGCTTCTACTCAGGGGAGGTGACTTGGGTTGTGGCAACCCCCTCCTGCCCCATGCATGTCCGTGGTACATTGATTGAGTGATGTCCTGATGCTGCTGGATGCCTGAACACAAGGTCCTATACAAACCTGGTTTGCCTGTCATCTGCCACGCCAACAGAGGGATGTTCCAATATTTGCTGGCTATCCGGCCCTTGGTTTATCTACGAGCTTATTGAGCTTACTATCTGGTAAGCATGCATTCTTAAAGGTGGAGGATCACTGCAAGGGGTGTCGTTTTCACTTTTCACTTTCAGACACTGAACCCTATAAAAGCCAATTGGGGACTCTTCCTATCTCTTTAGAAGATTTACTTTTTGGTCCTGGGACTTTTTTGTTTATGTTTCACTATTTTGTGCTTTCGGCACTTTTGTGACTTTTACTATACAATATTGATTGTTTATTATTGTTTTGTATGTTATCTAATTTAATTTTTAGAGGATTCACATATACTTTTACAATCAATTTGGCATTTTTTCACATATACCCTTACACATGGTATGAGGGTTTAGCGCAGTTTTTTTCTTTGTTTTTGTCCCATTATTGTGTATTGCACATTTGAACTGCAGCTCTTATTAGTTTTATTCTAGCGCAGTGTTTTCTTGTTCCACACATTTGTACTAGCCTCTTAAAACACTGACTGTTGTATAATAGCAGGGGAGGGCTTGCAGCCTTAGGCCTGAGGAGCAAGTCCAGTCAAATGGCCCATTGAACCACCGAATCAGCTCACCATCCATGCCCACCGGGTTTTAAAACAGATATTGATGTTATGAAGCAAGTCAAATATGATACAATGTTGTAACATAATTTAATGTTAATAGCAACAAAGGAGGTTTAACAAAAATAATGCATCAATGCAGCCTCACCAGTACCCATCAGTGCAGCCTGATTAGTGCCCATCAATTCAGCCTTACCGGTGTCCATCCAATGCAGCCTCACCAGTGCCTATTCATTGCAGCCTCGCCAGTGCCCATCAATGCAGCCTGATCAGTGACCATCAATGCAGCCTCACCAGTGCCCATAAATGCAACCTCATCAATGCCCATCAGCTCAGCCTCATCAGTGCCCATCAATGCCCATCACTGCAGCCTCACCAGTGTCCATCAATGCAGCCTGATCAGTGCCCATCAATGCAGCCTCACCATTTCCGATCAATGCAGCCTCACTAGTGCCCATCAATGCAGCCTCATCAGTGCCTATCAGATCAGCCTCATCAGTGCTCATCAATGCCCATCAATGCAGCCTCACCAGTGTCCATCAATGCAGCCTGATCAGTGCCCATCAATGCAGCCTCACCAGTGCCCATTAATGCAGCCTCCCCAGTGCCCATCAGCTCAGCCTGATCAGTTCCCATCAATGCAGCCTGATCAGTGCCCATCAATGCAGTGTCACCAGTGCCAATCAGTGCAGCCTCATCAGTGCCCATCCATTGCAGCCCCGCCAGTGCCCATTAATGCAGCCTGATCAGTGACCATCAATGCAGCCTCACCAGTGCCCATAAATGTAGCCTCATCAGTGCCCATCAGCTCAGCCTCATCAGTGCCCATCAATGCAGCCTCACCAGTGTCCATCAATGCGGGGTAAATAATAAAAGGAACCACTGTATTGAATCAACATGTGTCTAGTATAAATGGTTAAATATCATATGATCAAAAAACGATTCGTCCTAAGGATGGGCTACCTCCCATGTAGCAAAAAACACTGAACAAAATAAGCAAAGGGGGGGGGGGGATGAAGAAAACCCTCCCCAACCCCCTAGAAAGCTAACAAAGGGGAGAAGCAACCACGTGATAATGATCAAATTGAAAAACCTTTATTAGAAAAAGCATGAAGACAATTGTAAAAAAGAGGGGGAGAAAAGGAGCCCACCTGGTGGGGTCCACTCCACCACGATATCAAATGTGTGTGGATGACAATTCACAAAAATAGACTGCGAACATAGATATAAAACAACATTGAATATAAAAACAACAACAACAACACTGGTGGGCTGCCCCTAACTGTAACCCCCCCCACCCTCACATAGACACCCACAGTCTCTAGGTATTGGTATACAGTGAACCTAAAGAACTAGATTGAGGAGATGAACCCCTTGTTGGGTGATATGGTGAATATACCAAAACAAATCCAAAACAAAAGTCTGTGTATACTGTTGCCCAATCACGGGCTAATCGATGCCGTACAAATGCAGTCTGAACTTGTATAAGGTAAGGGTGAAAGTAGTGTTGCAGCTGATAGAGCCAAAATAACAAGCCAAACACACAGATGATCCTGCGGTGCACACATAGAGAGCAGTGCTAATGGTGCTCAAGTTACTGCAGAGTAAGCAAAAGCAGGGTATGTCTCAGTCTTCAGATCTCCTAAGGTTTCATCATGTGATCATCCCATGTATATACATTGGGGAGAATGGGCTGTTCGTTCATGACATAAATGCATAGCATAGACAGTATAGTAGATCTTAGGCTTCTTACCCCTTCTGTCGCTTGAAAAGAGATCTCCTTCCGCAGGTCAAAACTGTATAAGTCCAATACGCCGAGATAGTCCCACTGGAAGGTATGTTGTGTGATCTCGGTCCGAGGAACAGCTGACCGTGCTGGAGGACGTAAGTGATGGAAGCATCTGCGTGAGGTAAACAGTTCCTATGCTGTCTTGTGCGGCTGTGACCAGCAGAGGGCTCAGATTTCAAGAGCTCATGCTGGCGCTGCTGACCTGGCTTGTAATGCAACATGATGTCATCTTAATACTAGTAAGGGCTGCACGGCAAGAGGGGAGAGGAGGAGGGGGACCCTCCAGCGTCTAGGGCATCAAATTGTCGACGCGTTTTGTGCTCCTAACTGAGCACTTCATCTGGACATTGTGCATAGGTGATTTCAATCTATAAATAGGGCTAACTGCCCAATCAGCATTTTAATTGCACATTTGACTGCCTATCGCCATCTTGTGGAGGCAATATATACTGACGTTCAGTCAGTCTAACAGTGAGTAGGCATACTTTTAATAACCCAGAACACCCCACAGACCCTATAATATATGAGTGCTCAGTGTGGGGTAAACAAATTGAGACCAAACCACATTTATATCTGGGACAGAAGGGAAAGAGATAAGCAAGGAAAGGGAAGGAGAAAAGGATATCCCAATTCAAGGGAAGGCAAACAATTAGTGTTGCAAAAAGACTTTCAGGCTGAGTTCTGTGTTCAAACCCTTGGGCTGGAGAGTTTGGAGTCTATATATCCATAATTTTTCCCTTTGTTGTAATACCGTATCAAAGTCTCCTCGACGTTCAGGTAGGTCAAGGGCATAAAAGCCCTTGACTTTGAGCCCAGATGTATTGCCCTGATGAAAATCTAAGAAATGTTGAGCTATCGGGGTCTCCTCTTTGAGTCGAATACTTTTCAAGTGTTCGGCAAATCTAATTCTGAGCTGGCGCTTCGTCTTGCCCACATAGAGCTTGTGGCATGGGCATTCTAAGATGTATAGGATCTTGGATGTACTACAGTTGATAAAAGAATTGATTGTATATTCCTGACTAGAATCTGAGTTGCGAAACATCTTGGTACGCTCAACAAACTTACATGTTAAGCAATGGCCACATGGGAACATCCCCTTTAATTTGGGCATATCTGTCAACCAGCTCCTATTAATCGGACGCCGGAACTCAGATTCTACTAGTTCATCTCTGATATTTTTAGCCCTCTTTGCTACCATAAGGGGTCTCTCACCTACAATCTTTTTAAGTTTATCTGATCTTGTGAGGATATGCCAGTGTTCAGACAGAATGGAACGCACCTGTTGCCACTGTATACCAAAGGGGGTAATGATCCTTACTGCCTTTACCCTTATCTTTTTCCTGAGAAGTAAGTAGGTCAATTCTGGATCTACGTCCTGCAATCATCTTGGCCCTTTTAAGAGTGCGATGTGTATATCCACGTTCTCAAAAACGCTGATATAGGAGTGCAGACTCGTGCCTGTAATCATCCTTTGTGGAACAGTTCCTTCGAATACGAAGGAACTGTCCCACTGGAATACCTTTAATAAGGGACCGAGGGTGATGGCTATCAGCATGCAACAACGTGTTGGCAGCTGTCTCCTTACGGAATGTCGTGGTGGCTAATTTACCTTCAGCTGCCCTGATAGTCAGGTCGAGGAAGGAGATTTCATGTAGATCCGCAATAAATGTAAGTCATATGTTGCGTGTATTATGGCCTAATTCATCCATGAACTCCAAGAGTTCCTGGTGGGTACCAGTCCACCCCATGAATATGTCGTCGATGTACCGCAGCCACGCGTGGGCATGGCCATGGTACAGCGACGATGCATATACCGTCTCCTCCTCCCACCATCCAAGGTGGAGACAGGCATATGCTGGTGCCCATGGTGCTCCCATTGAGGTCCCACGGAGCTGCTGGTAATAGTGCTCTGCAAACTGAAAAAAATTATTTTTGAGAGCTAAATCCAGCAGTTCAAAGATAAATTCATTTTGCGCGGCTGAGTTAGGAAAAGGAAATCAAGGAAATGGTATACTGCCAATGTCCCCCATTCATGTGGGATCGACGTATAGAGAGACTCCACGTCGATACCCACAAGAAGGGCCTCCTGGGGAATTTCTAAGTCATGAATTTTATTAAGTACATCCCTGGTGTCCTGGACATATGAAGGCAGTAACTCAACCAACTCCTTGATCAAACCATCAATATATTTGCCCACTCTCTCTAGTGGGCCTCTGATGGCCGACACAATGGGTCTTCCCGGGGGGTTCTCCATATTTTTATGGATTTTATTTCTATCGGGAGCAAAACCACATTACCCCCCTTATCACTGGGTTTGATAATAATTTTTAGATTTTCCCGTAGTTCTTCTAAGGCTTGGCTTTCATCTAGTGATAAGTTACCTGGGTCTTTTATATGCCACTTGACCTTGGCCAGGTCCTCTTGGACCAAGTCCAAGAAAGTCCCCAATCTTTTGTCCTTCCTAAACTGGGGCATCTTTGTGGAACGAATACGTAACCCTGCATTCCTCCTCCAGCTACAATTGACAGGGGATTCTTCATAATCAGAGGAACATTCACCTTCTTCATAAAGGGATTCTAGTTGACTAAGGGCCTGAGCCTCCTCATTATTGGGTATGTCTGTTTGGGTGGATTCTCCGCGGCTGTCTGAATAAAGGGATCTAAAGTACACCTTCTAAGGAACAGGTTGAGATCCTTGTAGACCTCTAACTCTTCCATTGTGGATGAAGGTGAGAAGCATAAACCTCTGCCAAGAAGTGCTAGGTGTCTCTTCTCCAGTTTAAATTTGGAGAGATTAATAACTTGCTGGCATAGGGTCACTCAGTGGTGCTGTCTTTGACTTCTTGTGACTGTACGGTCCACTTTTTGATTCTCGTTTTTGGATTTCTGCCTTCCTTTTTCCGTGACTCCTTCCTCCTCCTTTTGCTCCTACCTTGCCTCTCTTTAGAATGCCCTTGGTAGGGGGAGAGTGATCTCCCACTACTGGTAACTCTTTGTCTAAAAAAGATACTGTGTGAGATATTTCCTCATCACTCCCTGATGACTGGGCACTGTTGTCAGTTCCCGTTTGGGAGGGATGTCTTCGTTGACGTGACCTACTGCGGCGACCACATGTGGTCAAATCAAATATCTCATCCCTGGCCCAGTCATCTAGATCACGCTTAAATTTGCTTTGCTTGGTAAGCTTAGGTTTTCTCAGAGTTTTTTCCACCTCTTTTTTTGAGAATATCGTTCAGCCTACCAAATTCAACGTGATCTTTAAGGGGTTCTAATTTAGAGCCACTAATGGCTATCTGCTGTTGTAATGTAGCTAGCTGGTCCATCAATGCAGCCTGATCAGTGCCCATTAGGGATGAGCCGAACACCCCCGGTTCGGTTCGCACCAGAACCTGCGAACGGACCGAAAATTCGCATGAACGTTAGAACCCCATTGACGTCTATGGGACTCGAACGTTCGAAATCAAAAGTGCTCATTTTAAAGGCTAATTTGCATGGTATTGTCCTAAAAAGGGTTTGGGGACCCGGGTCCTGCCCCAGGGGACATGTATCAATGCAAAAAAAACTTTTAAAAACGGCCGTTTTTTCGGGAGCAGTGATTTTAATGATGCTTAAAGTAAAAAAAAAAAAAAGTGAAATATTCCTTTAAATATCGTACCTGGGGTGTGTGTATAGTATGCCTGTAAAGTGGCACGTGTTTCCCGTGTTTAGAACAGTCCCTGCACAAAATGTCATTTTTAAAGGAAAAAATCTCATTTAAAACTGCTTGCGGGTTTCATGTAATGTCGGGTCCTGGCAATATGGATGAAAATCAGTAAGACAAACGGCATGGGTACCCCCCAGTCCATTACCAGGCCCTTTGGGTCTTGTATGGATATTAAGGGGAACCCTGCACCCAAATTAAAATAAGGAAAGGTGTGGGGCCACCAGGCCCTATATACTCTGAACAGCAGTATACAGGCGGTGCAAACAAGACAGGGACTGTAGGTTTGTTGTTAAGTAGAATCTGTTTGTAATTTTGAACTGGTACATTTTTAACGTGTTTAGCTCCAGCCAAAAAATCTTTTTTAAGCTTTTTGGAAAACATAGGGAAGGGTTATCACCCCTGTGACATTTGTTTTGCTGTCTGTCCTCCTCTTCAGAAGATTTCACCTCACTTTTTGTCCCAATGACAAATGTTTTTTGAAAATTTGGGTTTTTTTGTGGAACAAGGATTGGAAAGCATCAGTGGAAAGGAGAAATGTTTTTCCCATATTAACTCTTACAGGAGAGAATTTCCCTTCCTAGGGGTAGATTTCATCTCACTTCCTGTTGTCTCCTTCCGTTTGCAAGTAGGAGTCGTTTGTAAGTTAGATGTTTGAAAGTAGGGGCCTGCCCTATATACTCAGCAGAAATTTGGGCCTTAGGTGTTGTTGTGGCCACAACACTGTAAGCCCTCACAGGGCCCTGCTGTGAAATATTAGATCAAGAATTGTAATTACATGCCCCTGTTGAGCAGGGGCAGAAAAATTGGGCCTTTGGTGCTGGTGGTGGTGCTGGTGCCACAACACTGTAAGTCCTCTTTGCTCTTGGTGGGCGCAGAAATGGGCCCTGCTGTAAAATATTAGATCAAGAATTGTAATTACATGCCCCTGTTGAACAAGGGCTGAAAAATTGGGCCTTTGGTGGTGGTGGTGCTGGTGCCACAACACTGTAAGTCCTCACAGACACTCTAGTTGGAACGCAGAAACGAGCCCTGCTGCAAAGTATCGCATCAAAAATTGTAATTACACGCCCCTGTTAAACAGGGGCAGAAATATTGGGCCTTAGGCACTGGTGGTGGCGCCCAGAACCAAAAATGTTCTTACAAGCTATCAGGGTGATCATTGAGGAGGAAGAGGATAATTACCCAGGGATAGTCACTCAGCATCAGCATAGGCAGTCTTTGAAGGGATCTGAAAAACATAATTCGGTTACATCAGTATCAGGTGCTTGGTAGCTGGTGGTGATCCAAGACTGATTTATTTTTATGAAGGTCAGTCGATCGACCGAGTCGGTGGACAGACGCACCCTATGATCGGTTACAAAGCCTCCAGCAGCACTGAATGTGCGTTCCGAAAGAACGCTGGATGCAGGACAGGCCAGTAGCTCAATTGCATACTGTGCAAGCTCTGGCCAGTGATCCATCCTCAAGACCCAGAGGATTTTCGGTGGGAAAGGTGTCCAAGTCAGATCTTGCCCCTAGGTATTCCTGCACCATGTAAAACAGACGCTGGTGATGGTTGCTGGAACCGATCATACCTTGGGGCTGAGGACCAAAAAATTGTCTGAACGCATCGGTCAGACGGCCACCTTCGACCGAAGCCTCAGCAACACGTTGTCCAGAAATAGGAGTTTGTAACCTCCCAGTCTCTGGGAACGCATTGCACAGACCTTTCTGCAAGGCCTCCCGAAGATGTTTCATCCTCTGCTCCCTCTGTGATGGCAAGATAAGGTCCGCAACCTTACCCTTGTAACGTGGATCAAGGAGGGTTGCCAGCCAGTATTGGTCCTTCTCCTTGATACCACGAATACGAGGATCCTTACGCAGGCTTTGCAGGATCAGGGAGGCCATGCAGCGTAGGTTTGCTGAGGCATTCGGTCCGGAGTCCTCTGGGTCACTAAGGACGACATGGTCCACAGCCACCTCCTCCCAGCCATATACAAGTCCATGTGTTTCTTGGGACTGATCCCTTAAAGACTGCTGCTGATGCTGAGTGCCAGGCTCCACCTCCATACTGACACAATCTTCCTCCTCCTCCTCCTCTTCCTGTGTGATCGGCGGGCATGCAGGAACACTGTCTGGATAAAGGGGGGCCTTGAGAGCTAAGGAAGTCCTCCTCTTCTCGCCTCTGTTCTGCCTCAAGTGCCCTGTCCATTATTCCATGCAGCGTGTGCTCCAACAGGTGGACAAGGGGGACAGTGTCACTGATGCATGCACTGTCACTGCTCACCATCCTCGTGGCCTCTTCAAATGGTGACAGGACAGTGCATGCATCCCTGATCATGGCCCACTGGCGTGGGAAAAAAAACAAGTTCCCCTGACACTGTCCTGGTGCCATAGTCACACAGGTACTCATTGATGGCCTTCTGCTGCGTGTGCAGCCGCTGCAGCATGGCCAACGTTGAGTTCCACCTGGTGGGCATGTAACAGATTAGGCGGTTCTTGGGCAGGTTAAACTCCTTTTGGAGGTCCGCCAGCCGAGCACTGGCATTATATGACCGGTGGAAATGCACACAGACTTTCCTGGCCTGCCTCAGGACATCCTGTAAGCCCGGGTACCTGCCCAAGAACCGCTGCACCACCAAGTTAAGGATGTGAGCCAAACAGGGCACATGGGTCATTTGTCCCTGTCGGAGGGCAGAGAGGAGGTTGGTGCCATTGTCGCAAACCACCATTCCTGCCTTAAGTTGGCGTGGCGTCCACCACCTCTGAACCTGCCCCTGCAGAGCTGACAGAACCTCTGCCCCAGTGTGGCTCCTGTCCCCCAAGCACACCAGCTCAAGCACCACATGGCATCTTTTGGCCTGCGTACTTGCGTAGCCCCTTGAACGGCTACGGAGAACCGCTGGTTCCGAGGACAAAGCACAGGAAGAGGCCATGGAGGAAGAAGAAGAGGAGGGGTGGAGGAGAGAGTTGTGTCACAATCATTAGAAGTGGCATTTTGGAGGCGTGGTGTTGGAACAACCTCCAACACTACTGCACCTTGTCCTGTATCCTTCCCAGCTGCCAGCAGAGTCACCCATTGCACGGTGAAACTTAGGTAACGTCCCTGTCCATGCCTGCTGGACCATGAGTCAGCGGTAATATGCACCTTACCGCTGACCGCCCTGTCCAGCGAGGCATGGACATTGCCTTCCACATGCTGGTAGAGAGCCAGAATCGCCTTCCATGAGAAAAAGTGGCGTTCGGGTACCTGCCACTGAGGAACCGCACATTCCACAAACTCACAGAAGGGGGCAGAGTCTACCAACTGAAAAGGCAGCAGTTGAAGTGCTAGCAATTTTGCCAAGCTAGCATTCAACCACTGGGCAGGTGGATGGCTGGGAGCGAACTTCTTTCTGCGGTGCAGCAGCTGGGACAGGGAAATTTGCCTGGTACAATCTGACGTCGGTGTACCGAAAGCAGATTGCCCACAAGTACTTGGCTGTGACACACCTAATTCTACACCTTCATTCCTCTCAGTGCAGGTCTCAGAGAGGACTGAAGGTATAGTGGGGTTGGAGATCTCAGCTGATGAGGAGCAAGGAGAGGTCCTCTTTGTTCTTTGGTGTGGGTCTTTTAGATACGCTTGCCAATGAACTGCATGGCAGGTAAACATATGTCTGGTCAAGCATGTGGTACCCAAGCGGGAGATGTTTTGGCCACGCGAGATACGCTTGAGACATATGTTGCAAATAGCAGCGTCTCAAAAAAGGCCCACACCAAAGAACTTTTTGAATAACGCGCAGAGACTGCAGCGCCCTGCACATGTGGAGCTTTGGGGTGTGATGCAATCAATGTGCTGCCCTTAGGCTGGCCCCTGGAGAGCATCCTGCCTCGTTGGTGATGTGCCGCCTCCTCCTCCTCCTCCTCTCTCCTATCAGGCACCCACGTTGAGTCAGTGACCTCATCATCCCCTCCCTCCTCATCACTGGAGCAAACCTGGCAGTATGCTGCAGCAGGGGGAGCATGACTGCCAGATTGCTGTCCTTCTTGGGCACCCCCTCTGTCCGTGCTCATGTTACTGCCTTCATTGAGCTCAGTATCATCAACAGAGCCTTCCAAATGCTGGGCATCCTCCTGGAGCATACACCCAACACTGTGGTCAAACAGTTCGAGGGACTCCTCGGGAGGACATGGTGGGGCTAGGGAAGGAGTTACTGATGACATTGAGCCGAGGGAAGAGGCCGCTGCTTTGCCAGACAAAGTACCCTGAGCATGGGTGAGAGAGGATGAGGAGGATGAGGATGGCTTGGTCATCCACTCGACCAAGTCTTCCGCATGTTGCGGCTCAACACGGCCAGCTGCCGAAAAAAAGGCCAAGCATGTCCCACGGTCACGTGCTGATGAGGATGCACCGTCTCCATGACCAGCACTAGACACAGAGCCTGCTTGCCCTCTCTTATTGGCTTGTGACTGTCTGCCTCTCCTTCTTGGCCTTCCAGACATACTAATGGCCTGTAGCTGCACTAAGCTGGGATATATATATATATATATATATATATATATATATATATGTACTGATACTGCAGCTAGCAAAATCAACTGCCTGCCTGTAGTATGAGAACACCACCAACCTTCTACAGGTAGCTTTAGCTGAACATTGTGCAGAGCTCGCAAAAAAATAACTTGTAGTTTTAGCTGAACACTGTGAGCAGGATGCACTGCACTAACTTGTAGCTTTAGATGAACACTGTGCAGAGCTCGCAAAAAAATAACTTGTAGGTTTAGCTGAACACTGTGAGGAGGACGCACTGCACTAACTTGTAGCTTTAGATGAACACTGTGCAGAGCTCGCAAAAAAATAACTTGTAGGTTTAGCTGAACACTGTGAGGAGGACGCACTGCACTAACTTGTAGCTTTAGATGAACACTGTGCAGAGTTCTCACTACACTAACTTGTAGTTTTAGCTGAACACTGTGAGCAGGTCGCACTGCACTAACTTGTAGCTTTAGCTGAAAACTGTGAGGAGGGCGCACCACACTAACTTGTAGTTTTAGCTGAACACTGTGAGCAGGACGCACTACACTAACTTGTAGTTTTAGCTGAACACTGTGAGCAGGACGCACTGCACTAACTTGTAGCTTTAGATGAACACTGTGCAGAGCTCGCAAAAAAATAACTTGTAGGTTTAGCTGAACACTGTGAGGAGGACACACCACACTAACTTGTAGTTTTAGCTGAACACTGTGAGCAGGACGCACTGCACTAACTTATAGTTTTAGCTGAACACTGTGAGCAGGACGCACTGCATTAACTTATAGTTTTAGCTAAACACTGTGAGGAGGACGCACCACACTAACTTGTAGTTTTAGCTGAACACTGTGAGCAGGACGCACTGCACTAACTTGTAGCTTTAGATGAACACTGTGCAGAGCTCGCAAAAAAATAACTTGTAGGTTTAGCTGAACACTGTGAGGAGGACGCACTGCGCTAACTTGTAGTTTTAGCTGAACACTGTGAGCAGAAAGCACTGCACTAACTTGTAGCTTTAGATGAACACTGTGCAGAGGTCTCACTACACTAACTTGTAGTTTTAGCTGAACACTGTGAGCAGGACGCACTGCCAGGGGCGGATCCAGAGTCTAGTCTCGGGAGGGGCACTGCCAGAAAATAATATTTTTTTGCAGGCAATTTATCGAGGCAATGGCTGGTGTTAGCGCTTTCATCATCACTGCACCATGGTTGTTATGGTGTCAGGATGATTGAAGAGCATTATTTATATTATTACATTGTAATATAAAATGAAATGGTTCAACTCACCATAATGCAGAATCAGTGGGAGCCCCGAGTGTGTCACTTTCCACGTCGACCTGCCTTCAGATGCAGCTTGTCACTTGCAACGTCCCTGCCACAAGCTGGGGATTGTTACTTGCCATGTCCCCTGCCACATGCTGCTGATTGTCACCTGCCACACATTGCGGATTACTCTTGCCACGCCACCTGCCACATGTTGCTGATTATTACTTGCCATGCCACCTGCCACATGTTGCTGATTGTTACTTGCCACGTCATCTGCCACACATTGCGGATTACACTTGCCACATCACCTGCCACATGTTGCTGATTGTTACTTGCCACGTCACCCACCTGCCACACATTGCGGATTACACTTGCCATGTCACCTGCCACATGTTGCTGATTGTTACTTGCCACGTTACCTGCCACATGTTGCTGATTGTTACTTGCAACGTCACCTGCCACATGTTGCTGATTGTTACTTGCCATATCACCTGCCACACATTGCGGATTACACTTGCCACGTGACCTGCCACATGTTGCTGATTGTTACTTGCCACATCACCTGCCACACATTGCGGATTACACTTGCCACGTCACCTGCTGCTGATTGTTACTTGCCACGTCACCTGCCACATGTTGCTGATTGTTACTTGCCACGTCACCTGCCACACATTGCGGATTACACTTGCCACATCACCTGCCACATGTTGCTGATTGTTACTTGCCACGTCACCCACCTGCCACACATTGCGGATTACACTTGCCACGTCACCTGCCACATGTTGCTGATTGTTACTTGCCACGTCACCTGCCACATGTTGCTGATTGTTACTTGCCACGTCACCTGCCACATGTTGCTGATTGTTACTTGCCATGTCACCTGCCACACATTGCAGATTACACTTGCCACGTCACCTGCCACATGTTGCTGATTGTTACTTGCCACATCACCTGCCACACATTGCGGATTACACTTGCCACGTCACCTGCTGCTGATTGTTACTTGCCACGTCACCTGCCACATGTTGCTGATTGTTACTTGCAACGTCACCTGCCACATGTTGCTGATTGTTACTTGCCATGTCACCTGCCACACATTGCGGATTACACTTGCCACGTGACCTGCCACATGTTGCTGATTGTTACTTGCCACATCACCTGCCACACATTGCGGATTACACTTGCCACGTCACCTGCTGCTGATTGTTACTTGCCACGTCACCTGCCACATGTTGCTGATTGTTACTTGCCACGTCACCTGCCACACATTGCGGATTACACTTGCCACATCACCTGCCACATGTTGCTGATTGTTACTTGCCACGTCACCCACCTGCCACACATTGCGGATTACACTTGCCACGTCACCTGCCACATGTTGCTGATTGTTACTTGCCACGTCACCTGCCACATGTTGCTGATTGTTACTTGCCACGTCACCTGCCACACATTGCGGATTACACTTGCCACGTCACCTGCCACATGTTGCTGATTGTTACTTGCCACATCACCTGCCACACATTGCGGATTACACTTGCCACGTCACCTGCTGCTGATTGTTACTTGCCACGTCACCTGCCACATGTTGCTGATTGTTATGCCACGTCACCTGCCACACATTGCGGATTACACTTGCCACATCACCTGCCACATGTTGCTCATTGTCGTTGGCCTGCAGATTGTCAGAGTGAAGGCAGGCAGCAGAGAGATGATGTAATCTCTCTGCTGCCCACGGCTGTACAGTGAGGGCGGAACTGCAGTGATGCAGGGCGGGCAGTGAGAGATGATGTCATCTCTCTGCTCCCCACCCACCGGCTCACTGACTGGCCAGTCTCTCCGCTCACCTGTGGACCGGCCCGCCCCCTCACTCAATTTCTGCCCTGAATGCACGCACACTCAGCTGGCGACCCCCCCTCACTCGTCCGCCGGCGCCGACCTGCCCGCTCGTTAACATGCACACTAGGCTGGCGACCCCCCTCACTCGTCCGCTGACCTGCCCGCTCAGGCTCTCTCTCACCTGGCCAGCCTGCTTGTTAACTGGCACACTCGGCCTCCTGCCCGCTCACTCATCCACTGACTGGTCTGTCACAAATTTCTAGGAGGGGGCAATTGCCCCGTTGCCCCTCCCCTGGATCCGCCCCTGCGCACTGCACTAACTTGTAGCTTTAGATGAACACTGTGCAGAGGTCTCACTACACTAACTTGTAGTTTTAGCTGAACACTGTGAGCAGGACGCACTGCACTAACTTGTAGTTTTAGCTGAACACTGTGAGGAGGACGCACCACACTAACTTGTAGTTTTAGCTGAACACTGTGAGCAGGACGTACTACACTAACTTGTAGTTTTAGCTGAACACTGTGAGGAGGATGCACCACACTAACTTGTAGTTTTAGCTGAACACTGAGAGCAGGACGCACTGCACTAACTTGTAGCTTTAGATGAACACTGTGCAGAGTTCTCACTACACTAACTTGTAGGTTTAGCTGAACACTGTGAGCAGGACGAACTGCACTAACTTGTCGCTTTAGATGAACACTGTGCAGAGGTCTCACTACACTAACTTGTAGGTTTAGCTGAACACTGTGAGCAGGACGAACTGCACTAACTTGTCGCTTTAGATGAACACTGTGCAGAGGTCTCACTACACTAACTTGTAGTTTTAGCTGAACACTGTGAGCAGGACACACTGCACTCACTTGTAGTTTTAGCTGAACACTGTGAGGAGGACGCACTGCACTAACTTGTAGTTTTAGCTGAACACTGTGAGCAGGACGCACTACACTAACTTGTAGTTTTAGCTGAACACTGTGAGGAGGATGCACCACAATAACTTGTAGTTTTAGCTGAACACTGTGAGCAGGACGCACTGCACTAACTTGTAGTTTTAGCTGAACACTGTGAGGAGGACGCACCACAATAACTTGTAGTTTTAGCTGAACACTGTGAGCAGGACGCACTGCACTAACTTGTAGCTTTAGATGAACACTGTGCAGAGTTCTCACTACACTAACTTGTAGTTTTAGCTGAACACTGTGAGCAGGACGCACTGCACTAACTTGTAGCTTTAGATGAACACTGTGCAGAGGTCTCACTACACTAACTTGTAGTTTTAGCTGAACACTGTGAGCAGGACGCACTGCACTAACTTGTAGTTTTAGCTGAACACTGTGAGGAGGACGCACCACACTAACTTGTAGTTTTAGCTGAACACTGTGAGCAGGACGCACTGCACTAACTTGTAGCTTTAGATGAACACTGTGCAGAGCTCGCAAAAAAATAACTTGTAGGTTTAGCTGAACACTGTGAGGAGGACGCACTGCACTAACTTGTAGTTTTAGCTGAACACTGTGAGCAGGACGCACTGCACTAACTTGTAGCTTTAGATGAACACTGTGCAGAGGTCTCACTACACTAACTTGTAGTTTTAGCTGAACACTGTGAGGAGGACACACCACATTAACTTGTAGTTTTAGCTGAACACTGTGAGCAGGACGCACTACACTAACTTGTAGTTTTAGCTGAACACTGTGAGCAGGACGCACTACACTAACTTGTAGTTTTAGCTGAACACTGTGAGGAGGACGCACCACAATAACTTGTAGTTTTAGCTGAACACTGTGAGCAGGATGCACTGCACTAACTTGTAGCTTTAGATGAACACTGTGCAGAGTTCTCACTACACTAACTTGTAGTTTTAGCTGAACACTGTGAGCAGGACGCACTGCACTAACTTGTAGCTTTAGATGAACACTGTGCAGAGGTCTCACTACACTAACTTGTAGTTTTAGCTGAACACTGTGAGCAGGACGCACTGCACTAACTTGTAGTTTTAGCTGAACACTGTGAGGAGGACGCACCACACTAACTTGTAGTTTTAGCTGAACACTGTGAGCAGGACGCACTGCACTAACTTGTAGCTTTAGATGAACACTGTGCAGAGCTCGCAAAAAAATGACTTGTAGGTTTAGCTGAACACTGTGAGGAGGATGCACTGCACTAACTTGTAGTTTTAGCTGAACACTGTGAGCAGGACGCACTGCACTAACTTGTAGCTTTAGATGAACACTGTGCAGAGGTCTCACTACACTAACTTGTAGTTTTAGCTGAACACTGTGAGGAGGACGCACCACACTAACTTGTAGTTTTAGCTGAACACTGTGAGCAGGACGCACTACACTAACTTGTAGTTTTAGCTGAACACTGTGAGGAGGATGCACCACACTAACTTGTAGTTTTAGCTGAACACTGAGAGCAGGACGCACTGCACTAACTTGTAGCTTTAGATGAACACTGTGCAGAGTTCTCACTACACTAACTTGTAGGTTTAGCTGAACACTGTGAGCAGGATGAAATGCACTAACTTGTAGCTATAGATGAACACTGTGCAGAGGTCTCACTACACTAACTTGTAGTTTTAGCTGAACACTGTGAGCAGGACGCACTGCACTAACTTGTAGTTTTAGCTGAACACTGTGAGCAGGACGCACTGCACTAACTGTAAATAGTCTAGCTGCTTGACTGTGGTACTAATAGGATCAAAAGAACACCAGCAATTTTCTTCAGGTAGCTGTAAATACTGTAACAAGACAAGCCTGCCTGTCAGTAAGAAGATAACAGGAACGGATCTAGCTAAACTGAATACAGTGTATATATATATATATGCAACACCTGGGATGCATATATATACACAATACACTGTAAGTGCAGCTAACTCACTGATTGTCCTGCCTAATCTATCTAACTCAAATGAAATGACACTGTCTCTCTCTTTATCTATCTCTCTTTCAACGCCGGAACACACACTACACAGGGCCGCATGCAGGCGGCCTTATATAGTGTGGGGCGTGTTCTAAACCCCCTGAGCCATAATTGGCCAAAGCCACCCTGGCTTTGGCCAATTACAGCTCTCTCTACCGACAGCGCTGTGATTGGCCAAGCATGCGGGTCATAGTGCATGCTTGGCCAATCATCAGCCAGCAATGCACTGCGATGCTGCAGTGAATTATGGGCCGTGACGCGCCACATGAATTTGGCGCGAACGGCCCATAATTTTCGGAATTCGGCTAACGACCGAACAGCCAATGTTCGAGTCGAACATGGGTTCGACTCGAACACGAAGCTCATCCCTAGTGCCCATCAATGCAGCCTCACCATTTCCCATCAATGCAGCCTCACTAGTGCCCATCAACGCAGCCTCACCTGTGCGTCAATTGTACCTATTGACATGGGGTGTTAACTGGGGGAGATGAAGTGATTAGCAATCTCCTTGGTAGTGGGTGAGTTAGTGGGGGGGGCAGTGGAGGACGAAGTAGAGAGTTAAAGGTAGAGAAGAGTTGATGGGGACTGAATGAGGAGGTGTTAATGAGAGTGGTAAAATAGGTCTGCTTGGCAGTGTGGAGGTAAGAATTGTATTTTTGGAGGGCAGATTTATATTGGTTGAAATCTTTGAGAGGCTTATAGGGCGTACACACGGTCGGACTTTGTTCGGACATTCTGACAACAAAATCCTAGGATTTTTTCCGACGGATGTTCGCTCAAACTTGTCTTGCATACACACGGTCACACAAAGTTGTCGGAAAATTCGATCATTCTGAACGCGGTGACGTAAAACACGTACGTCGGGACTATAAACGGGGCAGTAGCCAATAGCTTTCATCTCTTTATTTATTCTGAGCATGCGTGGCACTTTGTGCGTCGAATTTGTCTACACACTATCGGAAATTCCGACAACGGATTTTGTTGTCGGAAAATTTTATAGCCTGCTCTCAAACTTTGTGTGTCGGAAAATCCGATGGAAAATGTGTGATGGAGCCAACACGGTCGGAATTTTCCATTGGAAAATCCGACCGTGTGTACGGGGCATTAGTCTTATGCCACAGAGGCTCAAGAGCACAGCTAAATTTTTTGAGATTTCTGGTGTCATCTGTTTGCCAGGGTTGTAGGGCTCGAGGCTTGATTCTGTGTGTAGTGAGGGGAGCAAGCTTGTCCAGGGTTTAGGACAGGGATTTATTGTAGACAGAAGTGGCTTGGTTGGGGCAGGACAGGGGTGAGATTTTGTCATAGAGGTGGTCAGTAGCAGAATAGATGAGAGAAGAGTTGAAGTGGCAAAGGTTTCTACAGATGATTGTTAGGCGATTGGAGGGAAAGGTGGTGGAAGACAGGGACAGAGAGAAACTAATAAGGTGGTGATCAGAGAGAGGAAAAGGATTGTTGGAGAGGTTGCATGGAGCGCATAGGTAGGAGAATACAGGGTCAAGGGTGTTTCCATCAGAGTGAGTAGAAACCTGTACCCATTGCTTCAGGTCAAATGAGGAGGTTAGACTAAGAAGTTTAGAAGTAGCAGGAGTGTTTGTATTAACAGGGATGTTGAAGTCATCGAGAAGGATTGTGGGAATTTCAGAAAAGAGAGAGTAGGGTAGCCAGGCCAAAAACTAATCAAGGAAAGTTGATAACGGTCCAGGGGGGGTGGTAAATCACAGCAATTCTTAGGGAAGCTGGAGAGAATAGGTGTATACAGTGAACTTCAAATGATGAGAGGGACAGAGAGGGAGGAGAGTGAAGAACCTGGAAGGTGCTCTCTGGGGATAGGAAGAATCTCACTCCTCCTCCCTTGTGTTCATTAGGTCTAGGGGAGTGAGTCCAGAGAAGGCCACCGTGGGAGAGGGAAGTAGAAGGAGTGTTGAAATCATAGAGCCAGGTTTCGGTGATAGCAAGTAGATTAAAGGAGTTTGTGACAGAGAGGTCATGAACAGCGGTGAGTCTGTTGCAGACAGAGCGGGCGTTCCAGAAGGCACAGGAGAAGGAGAGGCTGGTTTTGGGAGGAAGAGTTATGGACACTAAATTGTGTAGATTGTGACTACTGCCAGAGGATGTGGGGTGATGGGTGTGTTGGGCACAGTTAAATAAGGGAGGCCCAGGGTTTGGGGCTATATCTCCAGAGGTTAGGAGAAGCAGAAGAGTAAGGGAGGTAATATGAAAATACGATTTATGAGGGGACATGCTTTAGCCTTCAGGGGGTTTTGTTAGCATGTGGGATTAGAGTTAGAGAGAGGTGATGAGTAATAGGAAGAGGGGAGAAGAGAGGGTGATATGTAAAGATTGTGGGGTGGAGAAGAGGGGTGAAGAAAAGAGAGTTTGAGGAGAGAGGCTGCAACTGTGAAAAGGAGAGGTAAAGATTGCATGTTTCAGAGGGGAAGGAGAGTTGATTTGTAAATGAGGTTAACTGCAGTCTGATGTTTTGTAAAGTAGTCTGCTGATGCTGTTTGCTTTGTGCAAATCACTGAAGTGCAAGAGCGAAAGTGCTACTTATTTAAAGAACCCCACTTCTTTGGAAGAACCCCAACATGCCCGCCTAGCATGTGCCCCCCACATGTGCCTCCCCATAAAGAAGGTCTTGTTTTGTACTGTGATGGGTGTGGATGGAATTTGGCTATTAATCAATCAGGAGGTAATACTAGGCAACTACATTTTCACACCACAATCAAACTGCAAGAGAACCAAAAGGCCAGAATTGTAAAGATAAGGATACCCATAATTTAGGTAAGACTTAAACAAAATAAACATCACAATAATCTGAACATGGTTACAGATAGAATGCGAAACACAAGTAACATAAATGCAGTTTACCAAAGAGACATTTGAAAAGCAGTCAGTCTGTGTTCAGTTTAAGGTGAATGGGAGTAGCAGGATATAAATGCAGTTTACCAAGGAGACATTTGAAAAGCAGTCAGTCTGTGTTCACTTTAAGGTGGATGGGAGTAGTAGGATATAAATGCAGTTTACCAAAGAGACATTTGAAAAGCAGTCAGTCTGTGTTCAGTTTAAGGTGGATGGGAGTAGCAGGATATAAATGCAGTTTACCTGTGAAGACAGAGAGAGAAAAAAATGATCAGATGATGCAAGAGCGGAAGTGCCCCTTATTTAATAAACACCACTTCTTTGGAAGAACCTCCAACATGCCCTTCTAGCATTTGCCCCCCACATGGTGCAGGTATTACAAAAATACACACAGCTACATAAATTTGTGTACAAATCCATATTCATAAAACCCGAGATGAAATATGCAGCAGGGAGAACAATGATACAGTTATGCTAAAATACAGTTTTCAAAGACCACCTAGATTGGCAGTAGATTGAGTTTATGACCGGATAATCAGAGATAACAGAGTTCTCCAGAGCATATGGTTTTACACATGCCAAGAAAAGGGAGGTCTCATTTCTAATTTTTTTCATATTTTCTATGGGGTTCAGGGAAGGATAGTGAGTGACGGAGAGGAAGATCAGTAGTAGAGGAGTAAAAAAGAGAAAAAAAAAAGGGGGTGGGGGAAATGGGGGAGTAGGGGTAAAGGGGTAAAGGAAGTGGAGGAGGGCAGTTACCGAGCACCTGGAATGATAATAGGCATGTCCTCTGGGTCAGGTTCAAACAGAACCTTTCCCTCATCAGAATATTTGAAAGCATTCCAGTGAAACCATGTTTTGCTGTAGGCCTCATGTTGGTTGTGCAAGGAGAGGATGAGATCTTCCATGTTGTTTCTTTCTTCTACTTTAGAGATAATCTTTTTTTTCATTTGTCTGTGTTCCATTTGGGGAGTTTTAATTTCACGTCCTGTTCTGGGGATACAGCAGGAACATAGAATAAAAATCTCCAAAGTAAAAGGGAATCGTATCTTAGACAATTTAAACAGGTATCCCTATTGAAATATTTCCCCTCTTCTCCTCTATCCCTGTTCTGGTGACAACTGTAAACATTTGGATTTCTTATTACTTTATTGCTGTGATAATGGTCACAAGGATAAATAAATAGAATGAATGTCTCCAGCAGCGACATTATATTGGCTGTCAAAAAGTACTTGAAAAGCATGTAGACCTCCCACACATTAGGCTGCCTTAATTTCAAAGTCTACTCTCAGGTTGGCATACACAACATCTCTTGGCATCTGGAGTTTCCAAATCCTGCATATTGGGTAAGTACATTACCATTCTGGAGTACATGCCTTTAGTACCTGCCACATCATACAGCAGACTTCAACAGAGGGTCAGCATTGGCAATCCTACACACAGTGGTGGTCTGATCAACCTTTTAGAAGATCACTGCACAGGTGTTCAACCATAGTCCTGCACTATGCTGGGGTCCAGGTTGTTAGCATGAACAGTAGGTCAAACACCAAGGCAATTTGTTCAGTTCCAAGTGGATTTTTTTAATGTTTAACTAATAGTAATCACTGTATATACCAGGCATATCCAAATCCAGCCCGCGGGCCAATTGTGGCCCGTGTTCTGGTTTTGAACGGCCCGCCTGATAATTTGGACATATATATCGTTTGTGGCCCCCAACGAATCTCCGAGCACCGGGGCCACAAAAGATATATATTCTGGCTGCCTCGGAGGGGACAGGAAGGGGACGGAATGAGTGCCGTACATACAGGAGTATTTCTTTTTTACGCAGTGGCCTGTGTAATAGGAAGTCCGGTTTCCTGCACTGCCATTGGATGACTGTTCTGTCCATCAAAGGAGACGAGCCTTTGTATTAAAGAAGCCGCCGAGAAAACAGGAGTTTTTCCTGTAAGTAATCTGTTGGTGCTCATCCCGCCCCCCTCCTTGTCCCCTCTGAGGCTGCAGATGGGCATGTCTTACATGTATATGCCCTCCATATGCTCCTTACTGTGAAGGCCAGTTATGGGTGTGGGCGGTGGCCATTTTTTTGTTACTGTTTGTATATATGGGGGTCGGGGACACACTGGACACCTTTGCTGCCATTGTGCTCTCGCTGGGTGTCCAGTGTGCTCCTGTCCCTTTAAGGGGGATAGGGCGGCCTCCAGGCTCACCTGTCTCACACCTATCCATTCAATGCATGTGCTTCCATTGTGGAGACACTTATACATTTTGTAGTGTTAGGACTGCAAGTAATACAGGGTGCCTTGACGAGGCCTTGCAGCTTTCACATGCGTTTGCAAATGTGTGCTAACTAAACCCCTGCTTTTAACAGACGGTTGGACAGGCTAATTTGGTTGGTCAGCAGACTGGTTGGTAAGTTGAGCAATGGAATTGTCTTTGTCTTACAAGCAGATGGGCATGGATCAGGCTGCAATGATGGCAATGGTGAGTCTGCATTCATGGCAGTGGTGGGGCTGCATTCATGGCAATTGGGGTTCTGTATTCATGGCAATTGGGGTTCTGTATTCATGGCAATGGGGTTGCTGCATTCATGGGAATGGTGGGGCTGCATTAATGGCAATGGTGGGGCTGCGTTCATGGCAATGGAGGTGCTGCATTCGTGGCAATGGTGGGGCTGCATTCATGGCAATGGTGGGGCTGCATTCATGGCAATGGGGGTACTGCATTCATGTCAATTGAGGTGCTGCATTCATGGCAGTGGTGGGGCTGCATTCATGGCAGTAGTGGGGCTGCATTCATGGCAATAGTGAGGCTGCATTTATGGCAATGGTGAGGCTGCATTCATGGCAATGGTGAGGCTGCATTCATGGCAATGGTGAGGCTGCATTCATGGCAATGGTGAGGCTGCATTCATGGCAGTGGTGGGGCTGCATTCCTGGCAATGGTGAGGCTGCATTCATAGCAGTGGTGGGGCTGCATTCATGGCAGTGGTGGGGCTGCATTCATGGCAATGGGGGTGCTGCATTCATGGCACATGTGAGGCTGTAGATGGGCACTGATTAGGCTGCATTGATGGGCACTGACCCTTATTTTGCTTCACAGTTCTTTATTTAAAATGTAAGTTTTTTCCTGAAACTTCCCTCTTAAAGTGAAGGTATGTGTTATACGCCGATAAATACGGTATATCCAAATAAGACACCCAAGTTCATCTCTTCACACCACACAGCCACGAAGGCAGGAGAATTCTTGTTGGGCAGTGTATTAGTGCTTGAATGAACACACTTAGACCGAATTTTAATGGTTGAAAGAATGTCAGGCAAAATGGTCAGCCCTCACACATGTTCACTTCATCAAATCTGGCCCTCTTTGAAAAAAGGTTGGACACACCTGGTATATACATTCTTTTAAACAACTGAGTACTGAAATGCCTCCCCATCATAAAGTGTAATGTTTAAACATGAGGCATTGATAGGAAGAGTTTCTACAGTGTGTGTGTCTGCAGTAGACAGGCAGTAAAGGGAAAGGGAAAGTGAGGGACAGCTTATTAACCCAATAGCCAACAGAAAACCCAAAAATTCATTGTTAAGCCCAGCAGGGCTATTGTTCCTAATACAGAGATGCACAGGTCTCTTTTTTAAGCAATTCAGCATCAAAGTCATCCATGTTTAACAGCCAGTGCAGTTGGTACATCCCCATCAGGTTTAGATCCCAGGAATTAGAATCATGGAACCTCTCAAAAAGTTGTGCTAGTGGGCTTGTAGTTTTCCTAATCATAATATCTCACAATTCCTAATGCTAATGTGCGATTCACATTTGATCTTACCAATATATAATTTCCTTTGATACTGTCATGAATATAACTTTTCCCTAGGCACATATTTTTCCCTGATGTAACATATTTAGACCCTATTTAGACCCTATTTGATCCTTCAGTGTCTTTAGCCATTGTGCTGCAATGGCTTAACAATTAGAATAAATTTATGTTTTTCTTATAAGGGCTGCCAACCTGAGAGTATACTTTAAACTTACTGTGCCTTGTGTGTGGGAGTTCTCCGCGATTTAACGTGAACGCACAGGTGGCCTCAGTGTAAATGGGGTCTTATGCTCCGTACACACAGTCGGACATTGATCGGACATTCCGACAACAAAATCCTAGGATTTTTTCCGACGGATGTTGGCTCAAACTTGTTTTCCGTACACACAGTCGCACAAAGTTGTCGGAATTTCCGATCGCCAAGAACGTGGTGACGTCAACCACGTACGACGAGACTAGAAAAGGCCATTTCAGAACCAAGCGCGGCACTCTTTGGGCTCCTTTTGCTAATCTCCTGTTAGTAAAAGTTTGGTGAGAGACGATTCGCGCTTTTTCAGACTCGTGGCTTTCAGATCGTTTTCTGCGGTTCAGTTTGTGCTTGTGGGTTTGTATCTGCTCTTCAGTGCGTGCAAGCAAGCTACGCATGACTTGGATTAGTCATTGTGTTCTTGTTCGTTCGTTGCTGTTTTTCAGGTTGCTCTTCACAGGTCTTGCTGTTCTTCAGTGCGTTCTGTTACTTCGTTCTGAGCAGCCGACCGTTTTCTAGCCATGTTGCGTATACGTACTCCTCGTAGAGTTTGTGCTGTGTGGGGGCTTGGTGTTGGGGTCCTGACACAAGTCCAGTCCATGAACAGGGTGGGGAGGAGTTCATGGACCAAGAATTGGTTGCTTCAGCGTGACCAGTTCTGTCATATGCCTTTGCTCCATGGGATCCGTGAGAATAATCCTGATGATTTCAGGAACTTTCTCAGGATGACGGACCCTGTATTTCACCGTTTGTTGGCTTTGCTGACCCCCTATATCAGCAGGCAGGATACCTGCATGAGGCAAGCCACCACTCCGGAGCAGAGGCTCGTCGCTACCCTGCGGTACTTGGCGACAGGGAGAAGCCTGCAGGACTTGAAGTTCTCGACAGGCATCTCCCCCCAGGCTCTGGGGATCATTATCCCAGAGACCTGTTCTGCCATCATCCAGGTCCTGCAGAAGGAGTATATGAAGGTAAGATTTTTATCCTTTAATATCACATTTTATTGTATTGAATGTTTGCTAATATATTGTATTTCTTTCCTCATTCCCTAATTACCATGATTGTAATGTGCTGTGAATGTCCCCTTTGTCCTCATGCATGCTGGAATTTTATGGGGTTTTTTTTAGTCCTTCATACATATTTGCCTTCACTTACCTCCCCAGCATGGTCTACTGGCCCTATATTCACCTCATGTAGTCACTTAACAATGTATTTGATTAGCTCCATAGTAGTGCTTTACCCCAAACACCCCCTAAAATGTTTAGAAATGTGATTTGTGCTTTAAATTCAGGCAGAGTGCCAGAGGCTTTTTTTGTAGTGTCCCCAAATTATTTTATTTAACCCTCCCTCCCCCAACTGCTAAGTCAGCTGATCCCAATTCTCTATCTGTCCTCAATCATCTATCTGCTGACTTTGCCAAACCCATACACACTATACCCATCTCTTTTGTGGTCAGATTTATGGATGAATTCCCCAAAGCATGTAGTGCAAGGGCCTGCCTGTATACTTTCAAATGGTACTGTTTAAAGTTTTTGTATTATATTATTATCTTGATAGGTAATAGCAGAATGTCCAAATGTGCTCAAATGTGTACAATGTGTATTTATATCTTTGTATTATGACACTTCTTACCTGTCCAGTGGTCTGCCAATAGTGTAACTAAAGGAGGGGCTGTTCCAAGTAATACCCATTATTGAGGCATTCATCTCTCAATGAAGTGGAGAGGGTTACCTGTCCAAGATTCCCCCACCCCCTATAATGTTAGAAATGGCCCATGAGAGGGGGGGGATATGATAGATGTACCTTATACTTTGGTGTTGTAAAATTCCCCTTAATAAATGTTATCTGGATGTTGGCCAAGAATGTTTGTGTCTAATCTGCTTTCCATGTTTATGTGCAAATACTAATTTATTTTTGTTTTCCTCAACAGTTTCCTTCCACGCCGCAGGAATGGCAGACTGTGGCCTCCCACTTTGCCCAGCGGTGGGACTTTCCTAACTGCGGAGGGGCAATTGATGGGAAACACGTCCACATCGTCCCACCACCCAACCCGGGGTCGTACTATTATAATTACAAGGGGTTCAATAGTATTGTGATGTTGGCGGTGGTGTCGGCTAATTACGAGTTCCTGTATGTGGACGTGGGGAAGAATGGCCGGATGTCCGATGGTGGAGTCATCACCCAGACGGAGTTTTACAGGCGTCTCCAGAATGGCAGCTTGGACTTGCCACCTCCAGAAGAGAATGTGGAAGGACTCCCATTTGTCTTTGTTGCGGATGAAGCATTTGCGCTGGGGGACCATCTTATGAGGCCATTCCCGATGAGGACCCTCACCCCGGAACAGAGAGTTTTTAATTACCGGCTGGCCAGAGCCAGAAGAGTGGTGGAGAACACATTTGGAATCATGGCCAGCCGGTTCCGCCTATTTCTTACACCCATCCATATGGCGGAGTATAAACTGAATCATATAATCCTGGCGTGCTGTGTTCTACATAACTTTTTACGGCAACATTCTGCCAACTATGCTGGCTCAGTTGGGCCTGAGGCCAGAATTATAAATGAAACAACCCTGACGGTGCTTGAAAGTGGCCGTCCTGGCTTGCCCTCCCTGAGTGCCCGTGATGTCCGGCTAAGATACCTTGAGTTCTTTGCGGGTAGGGGGGCCATCAATATTCCAGACAATTTGTGAAACCTTGATCAAATAAAAAAAAATTAAGCAAATCTTTGGTGACATTTACTGCTTGTGTTTGTTTTAGCTGACCCTGACCGAAATGTGGTGAGTCCTGAAAATGGCGTGATTATGTAACCTTATACAAAGCACTGTTGGGTGTAATTTACTAAAGGCAAATACACTTTGCACTACAAGTGCACTTGAAAATGCACTGAAACTGCACTTGTAGTGCAAAGTGGATTTGCCCTTAGGAAATAACACCCATTGCAAAAGAAAGCAGCAATTACATCACCACAAAAGTGTTGTAGCGTTGATACAATAATCCACAAATTCTTGATTAACAATCTTTTTAATACCTGCACAATCACATGTGCATTTAGAAAAGGTTTTTAAAACAAACCATTGTTGTATAACAATTTTTGGGGTGGCATTATCAAAAATAGAAATGTCCATTTAAGATAAAACAGGCATGTGTAAAACCAACAAGAAAGACACAAATCTTGAACTTACAAAGTTCACATATGGTAAAACTTGAAGGCAATATCAGACATGAGTATTTAGGAACTGTGTTTGATATTGCGTTCAGATGGGGTGAAGTCACCCCAGGAAAAGCCAAATTTTGAAGATGCACACCAATTTACAAATGTCAACATGTGCTTTTCTGCCATCACGGGGGATCAAGGGATGTGTTTTGGGGGAGCAACCCCTTCCTCTCAGCTACTTTATTATTGAGGAAGGGGTTGCACCCCCAAAACGTGTCTATTGATCTCCCGTGATGGCAGATAGCACATGTTGATACACTGTGTGCATCCTCAAAATTTGGCTTTTCTAAAAATCGCTAAAACATTTTTAACATTGTAGCGTACAAAAAAACAAAGGGATTTGGAGGGGTTTTAAACTCTCCCCAAAACATCAATGATGTTATTATTTTTTTGAATAACATCATTGATGTTTTTCTTGATGTTTTTCAAAGCTAAATTACACCCCATGATCTCCCCAATCAGGATCTTTGCACTTTCAGAGGTGAAATGCCCTGGATCCACAACATCACGATCACCTAAAAAGAGAGAAAAACAAAAAAAAAACAGGTATTATAAATATGCCGGCATCCATCTCTTACCTGAGTCTGTGGTCGCAGACACTCACCTGTTGTGGTGCCAATTTCCACCACGTCTTCTTCCTCCTCCTGCTCTTCTTGGGTTGTGGGTATTTCCCCTTCTTCCCGAGGTGGGGGGTCTGTGGTCTCCTCGGATGAGGGGTGTCCTCCGAGTCTTTTCTCCCCTATGTAAAACAAAAATGGTATAATTAGCACACAGATATTTGATGGCCGAAATATAAAGATGAAACATTGCTTGGAAGTGGTGTACAATTGTCTATTTTTGCAGAATTCCAAGATGTAGACTTTTTATTGTCAGTTGTCAAGCTTCAAGACTTTACCTGTTTTGTACAAGCTTCACAGATGGAGACCCCCCTATAGTATCCACTGGAGCACCTGTGTGGGCTCCCTAATAAAAAGGGTGTTCTGGTGTCCCACACTAGTGCTCCAGCGTCCAGATGTGAAAACAGCTGCTGAGTGTCCTCTCCTTACACAGAATCTAGTTTGCATTTCATTCTAGTCACAAACCCATCTACACAACCAAATATTTTTCATACAAGTAGGCCCTAAAAAAATGTGGGCAAATGCATATGGCCTAAACAATGGTGTTTTATAGGCCGAAATAAAAATGTTTGATACGAACGAAAAATGTGCCCATAAACATGAAAGTTGCCATTTTAAACTGTACAACACTTAAGAAAAGCACATGGAGCAGCACGAACGTAATAAAGACAAAAAGAATAGGAACACAGCACAACTACTTACTTTTTTGCAGCACTCTCTGGATCTTTCTGTACTGCTCGGGCTCTCTTAATTTCAGGTCCGACCACCGCTTCCTGAGCTGATCTTTCGATCGTCGTTCCCCGAAATTCCAGTGCAGACTTTTGACCACTTTCGCCATGATCTTGGCCTTTCTGATATTGGGGTTGGGGTAAGGTCCATACTTTCCATCATAGTCGGCCTTCTCCAGGATGTCGACCATCTCCAACATCTCACCAAAGGACATATTTGAGGCCTTAAATCGTCTCCTTCTGGATCGGGACGTTTCCGGATCCGGGCTTTCCTCCTCCTCCTCCTGCTATAATTAGCACGCACCTGCTCTGACTCCACCATGTGCTCTTCACCCACTGCGCTGAACAAAAAGGGGCGGGGAATAGACTAGAAAGAACGTCAGGGGCGGGCGGAGTTACACGCATGCGCAGTGTGTATAAAGCGTAACACGCGTGCGTAGTACGTACGATCTGTGAGCGGAGGAAGGAGTATCGGAGGCACCGATCGTGATAACGAAGGTAAGAGCCAAACTTGGGCCTATACTGCTTCTAGATTGAGGCCTATATTGTAACTAGATTAGGAGAGTTTTGCCTGACATTAGGGTTTGTCTTGTGTTGTGTCTTGCAGTGAAAATGGATATCTTGAACGATACCGACTTTATGGCAATCTTCATTGACATGTTCAGGGAGCTGCCTTGTCTATGGGAGATAAACCACCCACATTATAAGAACCAAACAAAGAGGAAGGCAGCACTGGATCAACTGCTGGAAATTGTGAAGCAGGTGATCCCCATGGCAGACATCACCTATTTGAAGATCCTAATTGGTGGCCTGAGGAGTACTTGTCTAAGGGAGCGCAAGAAAGTCCAGGATTCGCAGAGATCCAGAGCAGCAGATGACATCTATGTCCCCAGGATGTGGTACTATGACAGGCTGCATTTTCTGGCAGGCCAGACTGAACCCAGGTCATCACTCTCCACACTTCCTTTACCCCCCCAGCTGAGGCTTCTGACGTCCAACCTGGGCCTTCCAGGCAGCAACATGTGGAGGACGTTCCTATGACAACGTCCAATAGGACGAAACGTACGTCGGAAGGCAGACGCGCTGACGTCATCGTTTCCATCCCACTGTGAACGGGTGCATGCAGGCCAGCCGGCTGATTTATATTTTATGCTGTTTTATTCGTCATTTCTAGTTCCTATTGCTGAGATATTTGGCCTTCTTATCGGTGAGTTCCAGGCGATCCTCCCTCTATGCTGAGACCGATGGTGGTGTCCCCACAGAGTGGATTTCTGGCATAAGCCTCATTACAGCTTACCTCTGGTAAACGTATATCTGCATAGGTGGTGGATCCTTTTCACGAGATGTTTCTACTCGCTAAAGTTTTCAATCACTATTGGTGGAATTATTTACATTAAGGACTGGTGGTATCCGAAGTCACTTTTAAAGTCACGGACTTTATCTTTTTTGTCACTTTTTATTTTATTTGCATAAAGTTTTTTAATACATTTTTTGATTATTCAAATTATCACATATATATTGTGTTGACATTTGGGTTCAGAATTTAATATAACACGTTGATTACATCACATCATTTGAGATATTTGGAATCTTTAGCGTGGTTCTTTTAAATTGCTTAACATGTGGAGGAGCCCAGCTTGAGCCGGGTATAGCATTCCTCTAAATAGTTCAGGTTGTCCAATCAATGATGTTAACTAGATGTTAGTTTGGAGTTCTAATTTATGTTTGGGATTGATGATGCAGAATCTAAAACCATGTCCCTTTTTCATACACAGGGAAGTCTCAGCCAGGAGGTGGCCGGGCCGAGCAGGCTGCCTGATATCCAGGTCCCTCCCCTACACCCGCAAAGAGAAAGTGGCAGGAAGAGGAGTACCCTGGAGGAGGCTGCCATAGGCCTCTTTTGGAAGGCTACAGAGGCCCTGACAGCCCCCCACACTGTGGAGGAGGACTTTGCTGGCATAATTGCCTGTAAAATGCAGCGGATGGAGGAGGGCCAACAACTCATGTGTGAGTCCTTAATGTTGAAAGCTCTCAATAAGGGGTTGAGGGGCCAAATAACATCTGCTACCCACATTTGGGACCTCACACATGGTCCTCCTCCTCCTCCTCCAGGTTCTTCTACTTCTCCTCCTCCTCCTCCTCCTCCAGGTCCTACTAGTCCTCCTCCTCCAGGTCCTACTCCTCCTCCTGCCACATCTCCAACAGCAGAGCCACAGCCGGGAAGGAAACGTGGAAAGAAGACCAGAAAGTGATGACCCTGGGTCCAGTCTGGTCTGGCAAAAGATGCAGCCTCTTGTGGTACCACAGCCTGGGGACACAGATGTCATCTACTGCTTTCTCTGGGACTTCTGGACCGGACCAGACTGCACTCCCTTACATATGGACTCCTCAGGCCCCCAATTTTGATGTTAAAGAATTGATGTCTGCCCTGGGGGTCCAAGGCTTCACTAATTTCTGCTGTTTCTCCAGTGTTGCCTCCCTCTTTGTTTGGTTCTGAGCCCTTAATAAAGGATTTTTGGTTTCAATTATACTCTCCTATGTGTGTTTTCCTTCAAAAAGGACAGTTTGTTTGTGAGGATTCAGGTACATTTTTAAAGTACAATGTGAAATTAACAAGGGACACCAACACCAAACAATCTCCTTGAGATTAAATAATATAAGATATCAATGGTGTTGTGGTAACTTGACAAACAAAACACACACAAAAATATTCTGGAGTAAAACTAAAAATAAAATAAAACAAAGATCAGCCTTGGAAAAAATACAAACCTAAAAAAAAAAAAACTGCCTTTAAAAAAAAAAAAAAAAAATATTTTTGTCAGATGTGACAAATCAAAATATATTAAGGGAATCCCGATAAATAATAAAGAAAGAAGTTAGGATTAGGTAAATTTAGTTCTGGTTCACTGTACCCAGTGGAACTGCTGTTCGTTGTTATACAAATTTCGTTTTGCCTCACTGTAACCAGTGTGGCTGTGTTGATTGCTTTGGTCTGTTCTAGGTTCCAGTAGTTGCAGGATTAACTGTTTCCCCCTGATTAGTCCAGAAAGCTCTGAAAATTAGTGAGCAGGAAGAGTATAATCAGCAGCTAAATATTTATACAGCCCTGGTTAATCTCTGGGGAGGGTCACCTAGATGGTAGCTGGGAGCCTGTATAAATACTTTGGAAGCAGCGGGGTCTTTTTCCCTAGAAGGATATTACAGCTTAGGGGGGGCTGTTTGCCTCCTTAGTCTATCCTGCTAGGTGGCGAGGCCTTAGGTGGGATACCTGGAGGCCTGCTTTGCTGGAGGCTGCAGACAGCTGACTGAGGGACCATCATCTGAGGATCTAGTTTGGTATCACAGGGAGAACGTGTTGTGTGGATATTAGAAGGAGGCAACCAATTTTCCAAGGACATTTGTGCATATAGACTGGAGAGAAAGGTCCTAGAGACTGTGAGCTGAGACCATCCTTAATGTGTTAGGGCTCATTTTCACTTGCTTCGGCTTCAACGCACATTAACGGCTAGTTTACACTTGTTTCAAAACAAGGCTTCGGACAGGCTTTGTTAAAGCTCTCTGAAAACTAGTCAAAGCCCCTGCCACTAAATAAAATGGTTAGCTTACAGCCCTGTTTATACCTGCTTTTGCTTTGTTTTGCTTCAGCTTCGCTTCAAAAATTATACCCCATGTAGCTTTAGTGGTGCTTCAAAGCATCTTCAAAGCCTCTATAGAAGTTTATGGCAAAGCTCGCTTGAAGCCTTATCAAAGCCGCATCTCATGGTTCCATAGAAGATAAGCTATCCTGAGGAAGTGGCCAGTTTAGTGCCACAAAACGCATTGCTGATGTGTTATACTACTCTGTCAGAAATAAATATCCAATCAATGAAGAATCAATGAAGAATCATTTTCTCAACTTCACCTTCACATTCGGATGCCTCTGCTGACACCACTTTCCCATTTCTTGGGGCTCATAGACCTGTTACCATGAACACACCAGAATCCTGAGACTGCAGTGCGCAGGATTGTACGGATCACCCCACCAAGAATCAAGAGTGACCTTATTCTGTGCATGCCAGTCAACCCCATCCAAGTTACCCAAAAATAAAGGTAAAAAACCTTCTCTCTGCAGCAGCCCCCCCCCCCAATACTTACCTGAGCCAAATTGCGATCCAGCAATGTGCATGACTGCCTTGGCTCTTCGGGGGCTCTCACTCCTCATTGGCTCATGCAACAGTTGGAGCTATTGGCTGTCTATTACAGCCAATGAGGAGAGAGAAGGGGCGGGGCCGAGCCATGGCTCTGTGTGTGACTGGACACACAGAGCAGTGGCTCGGGAGAGCGCCTGCTTGAGAGATGCTTGCTCTGGGGGCACTCAGCAAGAGGGAGGGGCCTGGAGGGCTGGTGGGGGACCAGAGAAGTGGAGGATCCGGGCTGCTCTGTGCAAAACCACTGCACAGAACAGGTGAGAATGACATGTTTGTTATTTAAAAAAAAAAACGACAAGCCTTTTATATCACTTTAAGGTTTTTCACTAGATGAGCACCAATATTATGTAATATTTTAATATTTTAGCCCTGAGTTTTTGTAGTCAAAACAACAAAAGAATACTTGGTTGAGTACAAATGGTAAAGTATGTTTAAAGTGTTTGTAAATTTAAAAAAAAATTTTTCAATAATTTTTATTGATTTTATATTCACGGAAACAAAGTACATTCCAAAAAGAAAGAAGGGAATGTTTGGTACATATGGCTTACAGAAGTATATAAATTGGCCAACATGGCCTAACAAACAATAAGATAACATGAGACTTGTTCATAGGATACAGCATAGGTTATACATGTGTAGTTGCAAAGGAGCCTTTTGTCAGCAAACAACGCAAACTCTGTCATGTTCCCGGGTCAGAATGATAAGCTTGTTAGTGGGTCGGTGATGAGTATGGGTTTGTTGCCCACGAGCTCCTAGCTAGTAATGGAGGGGAGGGTGAGAGGAAGTTCCCCCAGCCACCCCTACAGGGATCATGCTGTGGGAGGGGGAACTGCCCCCCCTCGACTACTTTAATATTTGACCCAAGTCTCCAATCAGGAGAGTGATGTGCGAGAAGTATTGTTTAGATATATTAGTACATCAAAACGGGTAAAATACCTACTAAAATATCCAGAACTGTAACTTGGTAGTTAAGAATGGAAGCGAGTTCAAATGGAGAGTAATGCTGCGTACACATGGTTGGATTTTCGGATAGGAGCTTGTCAGAAACTCCAACCTAGGCTCCATGGGACATTTTGCATCGGAATTTCCGACAAACAAAATTTGAGATCTGAATCTCAAATTTTCCGACAACAAAATTCGTTTTCGGAAATTCCATTTGTGTGTACACAATTCTGACGCACAAAATTCCACGCATGTTCAGAATCAAGCAGAAGAGCCGCACTAGCTACTGAACTTCATTTTTCTCGGCTCGTCTTACGTGTTGTACGTCACCGCGTTCTTGATGTTCAGGATTTTCCGACAAGGTTTGTGTGACCGTGTGTATGCAAGACAAGTTTGAGCCAACATCCGTTGGAAAAAAAACATGGATTTTATTATCGGAAAATGCGATCATGTGTACGCGGCATTAGAGTTCCAGAGAAACTTAGCTCCAGTGTTGCTGTTCCATGCACATCTGATGCGTAATAAAGAAGTCAGGATCGGCTTTGTCTTATATACATTGTCATGGATCAGTGGAGAGAAAATTTAGGATAAAAGAATAGGAGAGGGAAGGGTGCAAGGAGAGGGGGACGAAAAGAGATTGGATAAGAAGGGGGATTCAGTGGGGTCATTCAGAGCCATTATCATTTAGAGGGGTCGACGCGTGGATATAAGGGGATATGACAGTATTTGGCCCAGGGTTCCCAGCTGAGTTTAAAAATACAGGTTTTGTCTCGTATATTGCTGATTATTTTGTCCTGCGCCATGATCCAGGAGATTTTATGCTTCACCACTGTGATCAGAACCAAAGTTTTTTTCCAATGGGCAGCTATTGTAATTTTGGTGCCCAACAGGATGAAGAAAATCAGTGCTTGAGTATGTTTGTTTACTTTATTCACTTTAAGGTTAAGGAGTGCTATGTCTGGTGTTTGGGGGACCTGTATGGTCGTCACTCTGCGTATCAAAGAAAATATTTTGTTCCAGAGACCCCTTATGTGTGGGCATGACCACCATATATGAAACATTGTTCCTATGTGGTTGCATTTTCGTAAACACAGCAGGGAAGCATCTGGGTAGATCCTAGCGAAGAGGGAGGGAACCCTGTACCATCGGGTCATTATTTTAAGGCTTGCTTCATTCAGGGAGATATTTAATATACCCTTGAAGGATCGTTGAAAACAGGTAAACCATTTATCCTGGTCCCAGGATATATCAAGGTCATTTTCCCAAGAGAGAGCGTAGGAAGGTTTGGACATAGCTGAGGCTAGGGAGGAGTAGATGATGGAGATCCCACCCCTCTGATCCATGATGTCCGAGCACCATGATTCATAGGTCGTGACCCTGGGGGGTTCTGGTTTATTAGGCCAGATCGAGTGGAGGAAATGTAGTAGTTGTGAGTATTTGAACGGTTCAGAGGATGGCATCTCTAGTTTACAAATGCAGAATGCAATAGATATGGGGCCTGTGGAAGTTAAAAAGTTCCCTATTCAGTCCTTTATTGAGCCACCAACTGAATGCTAAAATGTTCATTCCCAGAGGAAAGTTGGGATTATGGAACATGTGTGTTAGGGGGCGAAGGGCCGAGACCAGGAATGGGTTTTTGTGTATTTGATCGCACAGAGCTAATGAGTGGGAGAGAGTGGGAGCTAAAATCGGGGGTCTGAGTTTAGCAGGTGACCATATTAAGAAGTCAATAGTGTGTAGGGGGACTGCTTGTCGCTCCATGGAGACCCAATCAGGTTTTGGGCCCCGTGAATAGACAATAGAGATCTGGGCCAGCTGTGCGGCTTGGTAGTACCACCAGATGTTAGATAGGGCGAGCCCTCCCTGAGATTTGAGTCTAAATAGAATATTTTTAGAGCATCTTCTGCCTTTTGGTCCCCATATAAATTGTAGAATTTTAGATTGAAGTGTATGCAGTTGTGATTTCCAGATTGGGATAGGTAGAGATCTGAATAAGTAAAGCAGGCGATGGAGGAGGGTCATTTTGATTGCGTTTATGCTGCCTAGCTAAGATAGGTTGTGCTTAGCCCAATTGGTAAGGTCTGATGTCAGTTTAAGGAATCTATTCTAGGGGGGGGGATTGTCCCCTAGGTACGGGATTTGAGTCGAGCACCAGGAGAATGCAAAATGGCTTTGTAAGTTAAATTGGGGGGGACAGTGATGTTTAGTGCTAATGATTATTTTGAGACATTTACATGGAGGCCAGAGAATTTGCCAAATTTATCAAGCAGGGAGAAAATGTTGGGCATTAATATTAGTGGAGAGGTGACAAATAGTAGCAGATCGTCAGCAAACAATGCGCACCTATGTTCTTGTTTTCCACAGAAGACTCCCTTAATGTCAGGGTGAGACCTGATTGCTATGGCCAGGGTCTTGATAGCTATGGCAAAAAGGAGGGGGAAGAATGGGCAGCCTTGTCTGGTACTTTTTTCTATGGTGAGGGGGTCAGAATAGCTGCCCTGGAGTCTAACCTGTGCACTAGGGCTAGAGTACAGGGCTCGTAGTGTCTCCAGAAAGTGTGGGCCGAAACCCAATTTCTCTAGGACCCGGGGCTGAGTTATGTTTAAGCTTCCTAAGTTTTATTACCTTGAGGACTTCCGATTCAGATATCGGCTCGTCCAGGAGGTCAGTGTTCCGCAGATAGTTTTGGGAGAGGGACGTTATTCAGGAATTCATCTAGGGGAGGTTGAGTACTTAATTGCTCGTTTTTATATAAAGTGGTGTAGAGTTCATGGAACATTTCCATGATGTGGCGTGGGTTTGGTGTCAACTCGTATCTTGTGAAAGGTATGGGATCAGGGCTTGGGGGATAATTTTGCTGCCAACTTGGCTCCTATTTTGTCTTTCTGGGAGTAGAATCGTGTTCCTGACCATCTTAGATGTTTCTCAGCTTTGGTAGTTAGGGCAAGATTTAAGGACGTTCGGGTTGATTCCAGAGACTCTCTAGTGGGATTATGTTTATGGGTCTTACTTAAGGATTGGTATTCCCTGGTGAGATTGTTGATGTCTGATTGTGTTCCTTTTTAAGTCGTGAGGTAGTTTGGATAATCTTCCCCCTAATCACTGCCTTGTGGGCAGCCCACAGGGTTTCTGGGGAGATGGAGTCGCTATTGTTCAGAAGGAAGTATTCTTGGATTTCTCATGTGAAGATCGTGCATTAAACTGGGTTGCCTAAGAGCCCTTCATTGAGGTGCCATATGAATTTTGTGCAAGGGTTGTGAGTAAGCTGTATGTATAAAAGAACCATAGAATGGTCCGAAATGGTGGTATCTCTGATAACCGCTTTAGCAGCAGATGGAATGTTGTGGGACTGAATAAAAACGTGATCAATTCTGTTGTAAATTTGATGTGGTGTAAAGTAATGAATGTAATCTTTGGATTTAGGGTTTAGTTCCCTCCAGATGTCCACAAGGCCCAGGGAGCACAATGTGGAGGCTATCTTAGTGCTCTGTTTCGGGGGTTTCCTTGACCGAGAGGGGCCTGACCCCAATTTGTCAAGGGATTGATCAAAAGGAAGATTTGTGCCACCTCCCATGATTATTTTCCCTTCCAGCTGCGGGCTAAGTGTGGACATCATGGAGGAAAAGAAAGTCGCCTGGCCTTTATTTGGGGCATAGTAAGAGATAAATGAATACTGTGTGCCCTCAGTAGAGCCTTTTACTAATAAGTTTTTGCCTGCTTGGTCTCTTATTATGTCTGTTGGGGAGAATTTCAGGTTTTTAGAAAAGCATATGGCCATTCCCATGGTTTTGTTACCCGCATGGGGGTAGTTACCATGTAGGAAGGAGGGGTTGTACAATGATGGGAAGTGAGTTTCCTGTAATAAGAGAACTTCAATCTTTTGAGATTGATAGTGTTTAAAAAGTTTTTGTCTCTCCACCGGCCAGGGTTGTGGGGATGAGGCCCTTGTCCTCATCAACATGGGGACAAGGTGTTTTGGGGGGCTACCCCAAAGCACCCTCCCAATGTTGAGGGCATGTGGCCTGGTACGGTTCAGGAGGGGGGGCACTCTCTCGTCCCCCCCTCTTTTCCTGCGGCCTGCCAGGTTGCATGCTCGGATAAGGGTCTGGTATGGATTTTTGGGGGGACCCCACGCCTTTTTTTTTTATTTTGGCGTGGGGTTCCCCTTAAAATCCATACCAGACCTGAAGGGTCTGGTATGGAATTTAGGGGGACCCCCCACGTCATTTTATTTTTTTACATTTTGGCCAGGGTTCCCCTTAATATCCATACCAGACCTGAAGGGCCTGGTATGGAATTTAAGGGGGACCCCCACGTCATTTTTTTTTTTTTTATTTTGGTTCGGGGTTCTCCTGTGGGGAATTCCCATGCCATTTTTATCAATCAACTTCTATGTGTATTGTCAGACCGGCAATGCATTAATAGCCGTGAGTAGTTTTAAATTACTTTTTTTCCTTTGAAATGTCATTTTGCTGTCAGACTGTTCTAAACACGGGAAACATGTGCCCCTTTACAGGCATACTATAGACACCCCCCCAGGTACGAAATTTAAAGGGATATTACACTTTTATTGTTTCACTTTAAGCATTATTAAAATCACTGCTCCCGAAAAAACGTCCATTTTTAAAATTTTTTTTTGCATTGATCCATGTCCCCTGGGGCAGGACCCAGGTCCCCAAACACTTTTTATGACAATAACTTGCATATAAGCCTTTAAAATTAGCACTTTTGATTATTCATGTTCGTGTCCCATAGACTTTAACGGTGTTCGCGTGTTCAAACAAATTTTTTGCCTGTTCGTATGTTCTGGTGCAAACCGAACAGAGGGGAGTTTGGCTCATACCTAGTTGTGGGTGGCAATACATAAGGGGGAAGATGTGTTGGTGTCAGAATACATGGACCAGAGGGGGGGATGTGCACATCAATCTTTGGGTTCTTACCCTGACCTCCTGAAGTGGGTTATAGTTCACAGCCTCTGATGTCCGAGGGCCTTGATGATACATCTACAGGCATTGTGATGAGCCTATGGGTGACCCGGGAGAAGAGAGAGAAGGGTTAGAGGGGGTAGAGAAAGCCGCTCCTGAGGGAGATAGACAGGGTATGTCAAAAACATTGTACAGAACAATATAACAGGCAACAAAAATGCAGCTTAAGTAGAACCAAAGTCCCCTTGCAGGGAAAGGGGACTGTGACCTTTCCTCGGCAAGTTTTCCCCCAAAAAAGTAACCCCAAACAGGGAGGTTATTTTGCATTCTCCGAGTGGAGGGAAAACACCACTCCGAGACAGGTAGATGCGAAGTGCGGCCGCTCCAGCCATTCCACCAGGAAAAAAAAAAAAAAGCTGTGGAAGCAAAGATTATAGGTGGCGACCTAGATCTTATATATAATGAGTATATATATAAAAAAAAGGGGGGGAACAAAAATAATCCTGTGAGTGTGGGGTGTCCACACATCTGTAGTCTGAGATTTCTGTCTCCGTCCCCCGGTCAATATGTGAGGGGAGGGAAAGGTAAATCAGCTTTAGAGTAACCAAGAGGGTGATTAAATAGTCAGCAAGCTGTCTTTAGGAAGTCTTTTTACCCCCTGTAAGGAGAAAATTACTAGTACACAACAAAGTATAGTAGGTGTGGGTAATGTCACTCAGGGGTCTGAGAATCCAAGTAGGAAGAGAATGGCAGGGTGTCCAGATCAATGTAGTAGAGATTTGGGGTGATTGCCATTATTGTACTATAGGACGAGCAGATCCAGTCTGTGTAAGGTGGGCAGTGATGACTTGGGGAGTCATTTGACCAGAGTTTAGTCAGTGAGGTCCCGGAAGAAAAATAAAAGGTTAATTGCAGGATTCTCATTAAGGTGGACGTCCATCTTTAGATCTCTTTGCTTGTTGTTTGTGCCACAGGGGTTTGATGGGGCTTGAGGGTAGGGATAAGTCGAACACCCCCCCCCCGGTTTAGTTCGCAGCAGAACATGCGAACAAGTAATAAACAATAAATACCGCGCTATGAAAATTAAAAAAATATAAAAAGGAAAAGGAAACCTACACCCAAAAAGCTGCTGCTATAAGTGAGATACACACCTAATCAGACAAATAACAAAAAATAGCAGCGCTAAATAACCTAAAGATGTACACCAAGAATAGTATACAAAGTGCCAATATTAATTTCATATACAGGTACATGTGTGTGAAACTAGCCCATATACTAAATTATATGAAATAAAAAAACAGCTCTGAATGGGCATCAATCAAGTCCATCCAGATGCAAGTGAAAAAGTCAAACGATCTATAGTAATATCTCCAAAGTGATGTTGCTGGGTAAACAAATGAATCCTCCACCGCACCACTGTGATAACACCGATAAAATTACATGCTTACCACAAGGCAAGCTAAGGTAAGCTTGTGACCTTGACCCGGTCGGGGCCTTTAAACAGAAGGGATGATTGGAAGGCAATGGTCCACCAAACCGCATGAAGATCGGTCCCAGAAAAAACTTTCCACATACACCTCCAAGGTACCGGAACAAATATCACTCATGGGTTCCCCAGGAAAAAAGAGGGAATGGACATAGCGTAATCCAGAAGACTCTCCTCCATGTGTTCACCGTTTTTTCTGGGACCGATCTTCATGCGGTTTGGTGGACCATTGCCTTCCAATCATCCCTTCTGTTTAAAGGCCCCGACCGGGTCAAGGTCACAAGCTTACCTTAGCTTGCCTTGTGGTAAGCATGTAATTTTATCGGTGCTATCACAGTGGTGCGGTGGAGGATTCATTTGTTTACCCAGCAACATCACTTTGGAGATATTACTATAGATTGTTTGACTTTTTCACTTGCATCTGGATGGACTTGATTGATGCCCATTCAGAGCTGTTTTTTTATTTCATATAATTTAGTATATGGGCTAGTTTCACACACATGTACCTGTATATGAAATTAATATTGGCACTTTGTATACTATTCTTGGTGTACATCTTTAGGTTATTTAGCGCTGCTATTTTTTGTTATTAATAGAACATGCGAACAGGCAAAAAATTTGTTCGAACACACGAACACCGTTAAAGTCTATGGGAAACTAACGTGAAAAATCAAAAGTGCTAATTTTAAGGGTTAATATACAAGTTATTTTAATAAAAAGTGTTTGGGGACCTCGGTCCTGCCCCAGGGGACATGTATCAATGCAAAAAAAGTTTTAAAAAATACTGTTTTTTCGGGAGCAGTGATTTTAGTAATGCTTAAAGTGAAACAATAAAAGTGAAATATTCCTTTAAATTTCTTACCTGGGGGTGTCTATAGTATGCCTGTAAAGTGGCGCCTTTTCCCTGTGCTTAGAACAGTCCCTGCACAAAATGACATTTCTAAAGGAAAAAAAAACTGAAAATTGTATCATACTTACCGTAATTTTCCTTTCCTGGTGCCTATTCATGGCAGCATACCTGTGATAAGCTCCGGAACCAGACCCCTCCCCTCAGGATAGTGAATATATTATAAAAGTGACAACCTACCCCCGATAACATTCTTCTATTATATCGAATACCATGTGAGGGCATGTATGCTGCCATGGATAGGCACCAGGAAAGGAAAATTATGGTAAGTATGATACCATTTTCCATTTTCCTGGTGCCTCCATGGCAGCATACCTGTGATAAAATAAATAGCTAACAACAGGGTGGGTAATGCTCATAAAGAAAACTTTATTACGGAACCGAGAGAGCTGATTCAATTGTCCTTCTTCCGAATTCCACTAAAGTGAGTGCCTCTGGATCTGTCCTCTAATGGCGCATGGATGTATTTGGGGATGACCAAGTGGCCGCTTTGTAAATAGTCTCTAGAGAGACATTAGTCCTTGCTGCCCAAGATGAGGAGACTGCCCTCGTCGAGTGAGCTTTCACCGCTGGAGGATCCAACCCTCTAGTCCTATACGTCTTTTGGATTAGCTTACAAATCCAGGAGGCAATAGTTCTTAATGCAGCTTCCTTCCCTCTGTTCCTGCCCCAAGTAAGTATGAACAATCTGTTTGATGCTCTAAATGGACTTGTAGCATGCAGGTAGCATCTTAGAACTCTGGAAATGTCCAATTCTTGCAGTGCCCCTGAGAGCGTATCCGTAAAGGTCGGTAGCGCCCAGGCTTCTGAGATAGTGGATCGACAAGATACTTTAGGGACAAACCCCTGCACTGTCCATAGTTCCACCCTATCCGGGAAGAAAGATATGTGTTCATCTCCTGCCCCCAAAGCTTGTAGTTCCGACGCCCTCTTTCCTGAAGTCACAGCAATTAAAAAGACAGTCTTGAGCGTCAGGTTCCATAGGGAAGCAGATTCTTTTGTGGCGAAAGGCTGAGACATCAGACAGTCCAGGACAAAGGGCAGATACCAAGCAGGAAAAGAACGCTTAACTGGAGGTCTAATTTTTTTGACTGCCCTGAAGAATTGCATGATGAGCAATAGGGATGAGCCGAACATCCCCCTGTTCGGTTCGCACCAGAACATGCGAACAGGAAAAAAGTTTGTTCGAACACGCGAACACCGTTAAAGTCTATTGGACACGAACATGAATAATCAAAAGTGCTAATTTTAAAGGCTTATATGCAAGTTATTGTCATAAAAAGTGTTTGGGGACCTGGGTCCTGCCCCAGGGGACATGGATCAATGCAAAAAAAAGTTTTAAAAACGGCCGTTTTTTCAGAAGCAGTGATTTTCATAATGCTTAAAGTCAAACAATAAAAGTGTAATATCTCTTTAAATTTCGTACCTGGGGGGTGTCTATAGTATGCCTGTAAAGGGGCGGCTATTGCATTGCCAGTCCGACAATACACATAAAAGTTAATTTCATATGCCTGTAAAGGGGCGCATGTTTCCCTTGTTTAGAACAGTCTGACAGCAAAATGACATTTCAAAGGAAAAAAAGTCATTTAAAACTACTCGCAGCTATTGCCGGTCCGACAATACACATAAAAGTTCATTGATAAAAACGGCATTGGAATTCCCCACAGGGGAACCCCGAACCAAAATTAAAAAAAAAATGATGTGGGGGTCCCCCTAAATTCCATACCAGACCCTGCAGGTCTGGTATGGATTTTAAGGGGAACCCCACTCCAAAGTTTAAAAAAAAAATGGCGTGGGATCCCACCAAAAATCCATACCAGACCCTTATCCAAGCACGCAACCTGGCAGGCCGCAGGAAAAGAGGGGGGGACGAGAGAGCACCCCCCCTCCTGAACCGTACCAGGCCACATGCCCTCAACATTGGGAGGGTGCTTTGGGGTAGCCCCACAAAACACCTTGTAGAAGAAGAAGAAGATGAAGGAAGATAGAAGAAAGAAGAAGCATTTAAATAAAGGAATTGTCAAAAACTGTCTCTTGTCATTTTTAACATTTTTGACAGTTTTTTAGTGAAATGGTAGGGGTACTTTTGTACCCCTTACCATTATCACACAGGGGGGGCCGGGATCTGGGGGTTCCCTTGTTAAAGGGGGCTTCTAGATTCCGATAAGCCCCCCGCCCGCAGACCCCCACAACCTCTGGCCAGGGTTGTGGGGATGAGGCCCTTGTCCTCATCAACATGGGGACAAGGTGTTTTGGGGGGCTACCAATGTTGAGGGCATATGGCCTGGTACGGTTCAGGAGGGGGGGTGCTCTCTCGTCCCCCCCTCTTTTCCTGCGGCCTGCCAGGTTGCGTGCTCAGATAAGGGTCTGGTATGGATTTTTGGGGGCACCCCACGCCATTTTTTTTTTTAAATTTTGGCCGGGGTTCCCCTTAATATCCATACCAGACCTGAAGGGCCTGGTATGGAATTTAGGGGGAACCCCCACGTCATATTTTTTTTAATTTTGGGGAATGTGGGGAATTCCCATGCCATTTTTATCAATTAACTTTTATGTGTATTGTCGGACTGGCAATGCAATAGCCACGAGTAGTTTTAAATGACTTTTTTTCCTTTGAAATGTCATTTTGTTGTCAGACTGTTCTAAACATGAGAAACATGCGCCCCTTTACAGGCATACTATAGACACCCCCCAGCTACGAAATTTAAAGGGATATTACACTTTTATTGTTTGACTTTAAGCATTATTAAAATCACTGCTCCTGAAAAAACGTCCGTTTTTAAAACTTTTTTTTGCATTGATCCATGTCCCCTGGGGCAGGATCCAGGTCCCCAAACACTTTTTATGACAATAACTTGCATATAAGCCTTTAAAATTAGCACTTTTTATTTCTCCCATAGACTTTTAAAGGGTGTTCCGCGGCATTCGAATTTGCCGCAAACACCCCAAATTGTTCGCTGTTCGGCCAACAGCCGATGTTCGAGTCGAACATGAGTTCGACTCGAACTGGAAGCTCATCCCTAATGAGCAAGTCCTCTGCCTATCTTTTCTGGGTAGCTGCCGAAATAGCCACCACCTGAACCTTCAGTGAGCTTAGACTGAGGCCAAAGTCCAGACCAGCCTGTGAAAAATCCAAGAGGAGTGTAGTGTAAGGGATTCTGGGATCCGAGCACTTGTCTGCCACAAACAATTTGAACCTATTCCAGATTTTTGAATAAACATAATTCGTGGAGGGTTTTCTGGCTTTCAAAAAGTTACAATTACATTTGAAGAGCAACCTAAGGATTGGAATTTCTTCCTTTCAACATCCAGACATGCAGATTCAACTTGTGAGGGGCTGGATGCACAAATTTCCCTTGAGAGAGAAATTGAGGTATCACCGGGGTTTTGAGAGGGCGACAAGTACTGAGGGGCATTGCCCAGGGGAACCACGGCCTCCTCGGCCAGTATGGTAGAATTGCCACTGCTGTGACTGGTTCCTTCATCAATCTGAGCAGAAACTTTGAGATTAGAGGTTTGGGGGGAAATGCATAGGCTGTTTTGCAGTGCCACAGCCTCGAAAGGGCATCTACCGCCTCTGCCCGAGGGTGAGGCAGGCGGGAGAGAAATCTTGGTAGCTTGGCATTCATTGGTGAGGCAAAAAGGTTGATCTCCAGAGGATTCTGGAGATTACTGATCCAATTGAAAACCGAGGGGTGAAGAGACCACTCATTGTTGTCTTGAAAATACTGAGACAGATGATCTGCCTCCTCGTTCAGATGACCCGAAAGGTAGACCGCCTTTAGATCCAGCAGATTTCTCTCTGCCCACAACATATTGGGTTCCACTTCTCTCAGTAAAGGGAGACTGTGGGTTCCCCCTTGTCGTTGGATATATGATACTGCTGCCCTGTTGTCCGGGCGTAATAAGACCGGCTTCTGGTGTAGATGTTCTCCCAGACTCACCAGGGCTAGATAGGCCGCCCGTAATTCCAAGATATTGAAGACTATCCCCTTTGTGGGAAAGTCCCACCTCCCTTGTACTGCAAGGTGATCACAGTGTGCTCCCCAACCCATCAAACTCGCATCGGTGGTGAGGATGGTCCAGGTGGGGTATTGAAGAAGTCGAGGTCTTGAGATCATTGTTATAGAGTATATGATCAACTGTAACTCCATTTTGTCTTTTGTGTTCCATTTTACAGTTCTTGTAAGTGTTGAACTTTAAATGACCTCTGCTTTATGACAAGTCGAAAATGTATTAAGATAGTTCATTGTAAGTACACCAATTAGACAAGGAACATTTTGACAATTAAATATATAAACCACAGAAGATAAGATAAGGGTAAACCTCTTATAACAGGTGGTTTTAAATAATTAGGTAGAATACGGGAAAGTTATGTGCAGAACATTAATTAAATTTGACAGGGTCAAACAAAGGTCTGTTTGTGCCCTCATTAAAACTGGTAAAATACATACATATAGTGAGACATATAACACATCTGGTGGGGTTATTGAAAGTTCATTCTCTAAAAGTCGTAAATCTGTTATTCTTGAAGATAGTTAAACCTTATCAAGATGAGAAGGGTTTCATTTAACACAGCTGGGTGCCAGACGGTCTCTACACAGGTGTTCTTAATTAGACGAAACCAGTTATAAATCATTTTAATGAACATATAGGAATTCTTTGAATAATTAAGTTTATCTGGTTGTAGAACAGGTGTCAGATTTATGGATAGTTACATTGATGTAGATCTTAGCGACCAATCATGTCTAGGAGTGGGTCTGCCCCTCCCCTCTTGTTTACTCCTTTTTAAGCTGTATCCCTTAATAAAGATTTCAGACTTGCTTTGCACATTGCTTGTTGTGTGTGTGTCATTGAAGTCTCCAGAATTCTGATTGCGGTCACTGTGAATTTAAAGGATAAGAGGGTGGTCAGCTGTCCAGTAATCAATCCCTTTCAATCAAGTCCTTCGACCACCAGAGGAGACCCCTCCTCATGGGAACTGAGATGGCTTCCTTTTCCACTGACACAGGAAGCCCACCTGAAAAATCCTCAGATGCCAATGAGCCCAGAGTAGCATTGGGATACATGATGACATGGTCCCGATCAGATTCAAACAGTTTGACGCTGACAGGTGAGAAAGTGATTTGACATGACACATCTTTTGGACAATAGCTGCTACTTTCTGGGGGGGAGACACACTGTTCCGGCTGAGGTGTTGAAAAGAGCGCTGAGGTAGACCATTGACTGGGTTGGAGTTAGGAGACACTTCTCTGTATTCACCAGCCACCCAAACTCCTTCAGGGTGGACAGGAGAATTCCTCTGTGATCCAGAAGCTGTCCTGGGCTGGGGGCTAGCAATAGGATGTGTTGTAGAAAATGTTATATTAATGTATTGTCATAAGAGTCTCCCAATGTTTGTTCTCTCGCAGCCCGCTCTAAAGAGCTGACTGGGGCAGACTGATGCTGGTTGAGACCTGTTAGGTAGTAGAAAACTTCCTGGTGTTTGGAGAGAGGTGTTTGCGGAGAGAAGACATGTCCGCCAGCAAAGGGCCCCTGTGCAATGCACAGAACGATCGTCTGGTGGGGGTTGTTTTCGCTCTGCAAAGACATTATCGGTTTAGCGGTTGTTTGCTCTTGTCACCCCTGATCATGCCTGATCAACATATTTGGGCTGCCATGACGTACACCTGCAGATAATCTCCCATCCACGAGGAACTCTAGTCATCGTCATTTGGTTGTTGTATAAACTCATATCCTTGTTTGGTAATATCCTTGTTTGGTCATATCCTGTGAGGTCATATCCTGTGAAGGAAGCGATTGGCTGTTGGGGCCAGGACTTCCTGTTTGTGATTGTTTTTGTTGTCTTTGAATAAGAGAGGCAGACTGAGGGCTGTGGCGTCTTGCTGGGATGAGAATGTAAGAAGGGGTTGATGTCTGTTTGTGGGGAATGAGGCACACACCAGAGGATGGCATACGATCAAAAGGTGAGATGCATTTATATCATTAGACAAAATTGTTATTATTAGTAGAAACAGGAGATTTGGCTGTGTGCTCTGCGTATAGCCACATTTCGCTAACAGAATGGCGAGTCAGAACTTAGGAGTGAACAGAACCTCCTTCAGAATCAGATCATTAAGATGTGTTGGGGAAGGTCTGCTTCGTGAAAAGAACAAACTTTTCGTCTTTTGAAATAATGCTGGAAGTTTGATTGTATGTCTGGTGTGTGCCTGTGTTTGTGTGTGTGTGTGATTTGTATCTCGAATGTTTGTGTAAGGAGACTGTGTGCTGTGTGCATGTGTAAGTAACTGTATGTTGTGTAATAAGTATATGAGAAATAGAAATGTATGATTATTTGCAGCCTGCAATGTGGGTGTGACTGATGCTGTGTAACAAGTTTGTAATGCATGTGAGAAATGGATGATTTGTTATTATTACTTATGTATGGGACAAGTAGATTGCATGAGTTTTGTAAAGTGTTTAATTGTCTCAAGACACAGATGGTTAGTGGACTTTGATGGTTGTTTAGGAAAGCTTTTGGTTTGAAGATGGCTGCTGCATTTTTAAGTGGCCATGCGGCCTGGGGGAGGGGCAGCCAAGCATTTTACAATGGTGAAAGTTGGCTGCTCCCTGTGGATAATAGAAAAGTTTTGTTTTGAGATGAAAAGAACAGGCAAGCATTCACTGTTTGTATCTCTCAATGTCTTGTTCCTGTGAAAGCTGATGTGAACTGAGTTTGAGAAGAGAGGGTATGTTTCAACCTATATGTTTCCTCAACAGGAAGTTGGGGGGAGGGGGCTTGGGGTCCTATCACACAAGCAAATAAGATTTGTGCTTGAAAGGACATGGGTAAAATACTGGCGTTTGAAAGTGTTTTAAATATCTTCCAGCTGTCATTTTAGGTTTATACTATACAGTTTTGGGTAGAGAGCAAACAGGAGGCATCCAACGTATTGTTGTAATATCTAGGTACAGATAGAAGCCATAATATTGTTTTGAATAGTAGAGGATTTCATGGTGCTTTGTAGTTTGTCTGACAACACATTTATAGGGCTGCTGATAACCGGTTGTAGAGCATGTAAATGTGAGGATTAGTACGCTAGCACACCGGGAGGCCATGTAAAATAATCGGAGAACGCCAGGTGCCAGTACTGTAAAAATAGTCACTAAGCAGTACTGATCCGAAAACTAGTGCAAGGGTGCCCTGGACGCAGGGACCGTCATAAGCGATTCGAATTGTCATGGGTAATGTTGGTCCATGCATTGGAGGAAAAAAATGAGGCTCCACACCAGTCAGACAGCTACACTGCACATGAGATTTGGGTCCGGAAATGAGACCCCTTAAAGTTTGGCAGATATGGTCAGAGGGTACAGTAAGGTGTATTCCTTTTGAAGGTACTTTTGATGTCTGGAGGTACGAGACCCCAAAATAAAAATACCTTGGAAGTAGTTCAGCTGTGGCTTCAGAAATTTGCAATGTTGAGTGAGTTGATGGATGCGTAGTACACGTTTGTGTGATTAAAAATATACAGGCCTGTTTTTGAACTTTGTGTGGCTGGTCCATGCAAAGATTTCGAAATGCTCTCGTGCTTTTCAAATTGTATACTTTTTCTATCACTGAAAGAGTGAAGGTAGCATTCCATCTGGTCGTTTTTATTTTTTTTTCATTTTTGGGAACTATGAAATATCTCCCCCACATTTGTATCTAAATGTTTGTCTCATGTTTGTATGTAGTAACAAGATGTTTGAACCTACTGTGACAGCCCTCTTGCGTGTAGCGGCTGTTGTATTTTAGCAAAAATGTGAAAGTAAGATTTACAGAGGGTTTAGTTATTATCGGTTTTGTGGAATGTCAAGTGACAATTTGCCAATGTACACGAATGTAGTATTGTTTACCATTCTTTGAAGGATAGAGTAATAACTTTTGTTTATAAGTACTTTTTCAGGTCCAAAGAGTTTCTGAAAGTGTGTGTACAGGTGTATAAGAAGGTAAAAGTATCATAGGCTATTTCACTGTTTTATTCTGCACCATTCTAAACCCTGCATGTCTTCCTCCAGTTTGTAATGAGAAGGGAAAAAAATGGGGGGATGATAGTATTGAGAATGACAATTTTTCAAACCAATAATACTAACCTTTGTAATTTTCCTTGTCAAAAGAAGTTTATTGAGTATACAATGTTATAAAGATACATAAAGTAAGTTTACAAGGATCTATAAAGTAAGCTCATTGTTTTACAGTAGGGTTTATATAGGTAAATATCATGAAATTTCAAATATTAAACATTGGGTTCACGTAAACCTAAATTAAAGATATATATCATTTCCTTAGTTACTTTTGTAGTTATTTAAATGATTTATACCTACTATACATATTGTTTACAAGTAGAGTGTATATAGGTCAAATAAATTCTGATAATGAGCTTTAATCGTAAGGTGGAGAAAAGGAAAGAGAAAGAAGAAAAAGGGTTGAAAGGTAGAGGTATGGTCCACAAGGTTGTCCTGCTCGTCAGTTTATTATTCTTTTTAGTTCTCTTTGAAGCCTTAGAATGGGTGTCTCTGTAAGTCATTTAATCTGTTACCATGGCAACAGGACAGAGTCATTGAAGTTTGACAGGAACTGATGCCAACTGATGCCAAAGTTTTTCAAATTTTGGAATTTGATTTTGATCGATGGCTACCATCTTAGCATGGGACATTGTATTATTCATTCTGTGAATTGTTTCTGCTAGTACCAATGTAGGAGATTTCCATGCCTTGGCCACTGTTTGTTTTGCAGCCGTTATTAGTTGGATCATAAGTTTGAATTGAGAGAGTGTTAACCATTCCGGTTTTAGATTAAGTAAAGTTAAATATGGATCTGGTTGTATTATTTTTTTAAATATTTTAGATGCAATCACGAAGACTTCCTTCCAGAAGGTTTGGATTACTGGGCACGTCCACCATATGTGTAAATATGTGCCTATTTCTGGGCATCCTCGAAAACAAAGAGCTGAGGTATTAGGTGAATATTTTGCCACTCTAGCGGGTACAAGGTACCAGCGAGTTAGGACTTTATAATTTGTCTCCAGTGCTAAGATGTTGGGTGAAGATGACTTAGATGTGAGCCATATGTTAGACCAGTCCGTGTCTTCTAACGTTCGTCCCAGGTCCTCCTCCCACCTCTGAACGTAAGAGGGTCTATTAAGATTTGCTACTCCATATAATTGATTATAAAGTGATGAAATTGTACCTTTAGCAAATGGATCTTTTGTACAGATTGATTCAAAAATGGATAATTGAGATAATGGTGTATCCCCCTTTAGGAATGGTGTATAGAAATTTTTGATTTGGAGATATCTAAATATCTCAGAGTTTGGTAGATCATATTTTTCTCTAAGCGATGGGAATGAAAGGAATGATTTAGATGCTATGAAGTCATTTAGTGTCTGAATGCCTGATGTTGTCCAAGCTTTAAAAGAATTTGGGTAGATCCATGCCGGATAAAAGGCCGGATTTCTGATAAAAGAAAGGAGAGGATTGTGTGGAGATTGTAACTGATATTTGGTTTTTAGTTTATCCCAGAGAGATAATAAGTGTTTAGTTATGGGATTATGAATTTTAAAGCGGTCTTTAGGATCAAGCCATAATAAATTTGATATTAATAGAGGGTCATTTTCTGAAGCCTCTATAAATACCCATAATGGGATTTCCTGTTTTGCATGGTATTTGGACAGACTGGCCAAATGTGCTGCTCTGTAGTAGTTAGTAAAATTAGGGTATCCCAGGCCTCCTTTATTTTTGGGAAGATGTAGTGTGTGTATAGGTATACGTGGTTTAGAAGAGCCCCATATAAACGAAGTTGCTCTTTTTTGTACTATTCTCAAAAAATAGGAAGGAATTGGAATAGGGAGGACTCTGAATAGATAAAGCAATTTGGGTAGAATAGTCATTTTGATTGCATTAATCTTCCCTATCCAGGATAAAGGAAGTTGCGACCATTGTTTTATTAGATTTGTGATCTGTCTTAATACAGGAGGATAATTGGTTGAGAATAAGTCAGAATGAGATGCTGTTAAATGAATTCCAAGATATGGGATTGATTTTTCTGCCCATGTGAATGGGAGTGCAGCCCTAGCCGGGATCAATTCCATGTTTGTGAGTGAAATATTAAGCACTAGGCATTTCTTAGGATTAATCATAAGGCCGGATAGGGCTGCAAACCCATCAAGAGCTGGTATTAAGTTAGGACCAGAGACCTGTGGTGATGATAGAAAAAGTAATATATCGTCTGCAAATATACATAATTTGTGTGTAATACCTCCTACTTCAATGCCAGTTATAGTTTGGTTTGTTCTGATGTATTGGGGTCATGGGTTCGAGTATAAGGGCAAATAATAAGGGAGATAATGGGCAACCCTGTCGGGTACCTCTTTCGATATTAAAGGCTTCAGATTTGTATCCAGCATATTTTATATAGGCTTTGGGTTTATTATATAATGCTTTGATCCATGTTAAAAAGTGGGGTCCAAAACCCCATTTTTATAATGAATATTGCATATATTGCCAGGATACTGTGTCAAATGCCCTCTTAATATCGAGAGATAGAAAACATAAAGGGATTTTCCGTTTTTTAGCAATATGTGCCAATAACACTGCCCTGCGTATATTATCGCCTGCCTGTCTATTTGGCATGAAGCCTACTTGATCTCTATGTATTAATTTTCCTATAATGCTATTGAGGCGTTTTGCTATTATTTTTGCTAATAATTTAATATCGAGGTTTAGCAGAGAGATAGGCCGATAATTCACACAGGAAGTATCATCAGAAAGGGGTTTTGGGATCATACAAACAATTGCCATTAGTGTTTCTTGCCGAAAAGAATGTCCATCTAGAAGTTTGTTAAAAGTTTCAGTGAGAATGGGAGAGAGTATTTCTGAGAATGTTTTATAGTATAAAGCCGAGTAGCCGTCTGGGCCTGGTCTTTTGTTAAGTTTTAGGTCTTTTATGGCGTTAGCAACTTCATCTATAGTTATAGGCTCATCCAAACTGCTTTTTTGATTCTGAGATAACTCAGGTAAGGTTATTTTTGAGAAGAAGGATTCAGCCTCTGTAGGATTAAATTCATTGTTTGTCTTGTATAAAGTTGCGAGATGTGAGTAAAATTTATGGACTATTTTAACTGGATTACAAGTGTAAACGTTTTTTGATAATTTCAAACGTATTGGTTTGAAAGATTTGTTAGTTGAATTTAATGCCCGAGCCAAATATGTACCTGGTTTGTTTGTATTCATGTAGAAATTGTGTTTGGAGCGTTTGAGGGATTTATCAACTGACTCAGTGAGAAATAGATCGTATTCCAATCTAGATTTTTCCAGATGAGATTTTGTACTCTGAGATGGATTATCTTGAAATGATATGTAGGCTGCATTAAAATTGAGTTCTAGTTTTTTTGCTAGATTTTTGCGTTCCCGTTTAAATAGTGCCATTTGTCTTTGTATTGTACCACGCAAGACAGGCTTATGAGCTTCCCACAGTGTTATTGGGGAGATGTCTGTTGTATTATTAATTGATATGTATTCCTTTAAAGCTTGTTCAATGGCCATCTGATGTAGTGGGTGTTTGAGCATTATGTCCGGTAAGTACCACGTTGGGTCATGCGCTTTTGGTATGGCTGAGGCTATAGTAGTGTATACTGCATTATGGTCAGACCACGGAATCGGAATTATATCTGATGCAATAATTTCTGGTATCATTCCTATTGTTAGAAAAATATGATCTATTCTGGTGAAGGTTTGATGAGGGTGCGAGAAATAAGTGAATTTCTTTTTCATTGGGTTACTTTCTCTCCATGAATCTACCAGATTGTATTTGGAAAGAAGTTGAGAAAAAGGTAATCTAGAGGTTATTTTGGATGGTGTAAAAGGTGATTTATCTAGAAATGGGAGGAGGACCTGGTTCGAATCCCCACACATTATCACTGTTCCTATTTTGTGTGTATTAATCACTTGTAATATATGTGAGAGGAATGGTGTAGGTTGTTTGTTAGGAGCGTAGTAGGAAATCACCGTGATTGCTGTATCCATTATATAACCCATGAGTATCAGGTATCTACCTTCTGGGTCTTTAATTTCTGATGATAAGGTGAATGGTGTGGATCGGTGAAATGCAATTAGAGTTCCCCTTTGCTTGGTACAGGCAGAAGCCGTGTAAATTTGTTGATAAAAAGGAGAAATATATTTTGGAGTAGAATCTTTGGTGAAGTGTGTTTCTTGGAGGCATACTATGTGAGCCTTCTTGTTATGGAAAGTACAGAAGGCTTTGGTCCTTTTTTGTGGGACATTTATTCCCTGAACATTCAGGGAAAGTATATTCAGTGGTGCCATGGCAATAGATCAAATAGTTTTGACTTACTTTTTGTTCTGCAGAGCTGACTGCGCAGATCAACCTGTGTGGACTGAAGAGATGAATAGATAGAAAAGAAACCAGTGAATTCTGGAGTAAAGAGTAAACAAAAAACATATGAGATTAGATGATACATTGTATAAATTATTTTTTGCAAGTAATCACAATTTACCCGTGAAAGAGAATAAATATCTCTCTCAGGGGAATAAGTGCCTTCGTCACACTCCCACATAATATGGTTGGGAGAATGAGGAGGGCTAATGGGGGTACACGGATCTTCCGCTTACAGGAGAGAAGTGCTATGTCAAAAGACATCAAAATGATGTTTCATTAATTGGAGTGCAGAATATAGTTTTTGTTGAAATTATTTATTCCAGGGTGGTTGTATATGGTTAGTCTTGCCCTAGGCTAAATAATTCAGTTAGAAAGGTACTGTTAATAACTTTGGTATTGATGAAGATAGTTTGAATTATTTGGGGATTTTAACCCTTTTAGAGTAAACAATTACATATTTTATTCATACGTAACTGTTTAGATATGTTAACTCATAAAATTGAGGTTGTATTGCTTCAGATTAGAATAAACAAAAACATAATTCTAGGAACTAGTTAGGTAATAATATATTTGTTTTAAGAAAAGAAAGAAAAAGCTTCCATTACTTCTGGATTATTGAACATATTTGTCCTAAAAAGTAATAAATCTATTGTTATTACCTGATAATATATAACTGAACAAGAATTTCCTTATTTCACTTATATATTCTAAGGCTATATGAATCAGAAGTAATAAGAAATATAACTGGAATGTAACATGATCCCACACAGTGTGACTATCAGAATGCAGTTACATTCAGTTATAAATATAGGTTTTTTATAGAGAACCATCTCTTAGTATAATAAATGAAGAGATATCAGGAATTAGGATGTCAGTCCATTGAATCTTCTTGGTCCATGGATGATGTGGCATAACGGCCTCTTTTGTGAGAATGATAATTCCCATTTTGTTCTGAAATTTTCTGGGTGCTGCCTGAAGGTGAAGATGATGCCATTCTTCTGCGTGTGGGAGAGTTGCTGCTTGTGGGTTCTGTCAGATTTAATTTTAAAAGGGTTTGTTGTAGTTCATCTGCTGATCTGCTTCTGTAAATTGTACCTTGGTAGTTAAATCTGACTGAAAAGGGGAAGCCCCATTGATACATAATGTTGTGGCGTTGCAGTTCCATTAGTTGGGGTTTCATGGATCGTCTTTTAGTAATAGTAAGTTGGGATAGGTCAGCAAAAATTTGATAATTGTGTCCTAGAAAATTAAGTTCCTTTTTTTCTCTTGCAGCAATTAGTATTTGTTCTTTCGTTCTGTAATAATGAAATTTTGTGATTATATCACGTGGGGGTCCATCTTTCTTTTTGGCTGTGAGGGCTCTGTGTACTCTGTCCAGTTCTAAACGTTCAATAGGGATATCTGGCTTTAGTTCTTGTAATAGAGCAGTAATAGTAGATTGCAGGTCTGTCACAGTTTCAGGTATTCCCCTTATGCGTAAGTTTGAACGTCTGGCTCTATTTTCGTAATCTTCGAGCTTAGTTTGAAGTATTAAATTCTCTTTTTTTAATTGTTCCAATTCTGTTATATTTTCTTGGGTTGTAATTTCAATTTCATCCATTTTTATTTCTAAGGCTGCGGTGCGGTTTCCCAGCTCTCTTATTTCTTTGGTTAGGCTTTTTGTTATTTGGTCTGAGGTTTGTTTTAAAGCCTTATGAAGCATCTTTTCAAATTGTAATAATATTACTGGGGATACTGAGGAGGCTTGTGGAGAAGTTTGTGAGAGGATTTGTTCTGTATCTGACTCAAATGGAGAGTCTTGCTGTGACATTTTCTGTCTGTGAGAGCGCCCTGATGCTGTATCTTGTGAGGTGACTGGAGCTGCTTCAGCTGCAGTGAGTGCCTGTGAGCTCTTTGTGAGGTGATTTTTATTTCTGCCACGGTTTCCTCCCAGTACCATATTTCCTTCCCAAACTTTTACAGTTTGTTCCCAGGGGCAAAAAGGTTCAAATGGATACCTTTTGAGCCTGCAGGCTCTGCTTTGTCCTTCTCTTCTCTCCTCAGCGGTGTGGAGCTCTAACAATGCATGTCTGCTCTGCTAGGCTCCGCCTCCTGCCCCCCTAACCTTTGTAATTTTAACCAAGTTTGTGCCAAGACTGTCTTTCTTTGATAGAATGTGAATCAGCAAGCAGCAGTCTGGTGAAGTAGGCTCCCATACCAGATGCTAAGAAACTTTTTTGTCACTGGCTCCAGGTATTACACCCCAGATGGTAAGCCACGCACAGGTTATGCAGTGACCACAGTCCCGATGTCTGGGTTATTGTCATATGAGGTTTGTTTGGAGGTCAACCAAAAACAGAGTTCTACTTTCCTCATTAGCTGTCACCTACATTCTCAGCTGATGGGGTAGGTGCAATCACTGTAACATGAATTTCAAAAGGTCCACCACAGGGTTTACGAGTCCATCCTGGACCCTGACACAATAATCAGTTTACATTCTTTCCAACCAGGTGACTGGGTCATTGTAAAGAAGCTTGTGGGATGAGACCACGCCAGCCACTGCAAGAAGCGGATCAACCACAAAGAGTAGAGGAGTATCTTCATTTATTTATATTTTTTTGTTTAATAAATTTTAGCAAGGGTAACGATGAAAAGCATCCCAACTAGCTAAGAAAGAGAACAGGACACATGGTCGGGTATTAGTGCCCCAGCGATGACGGCGGTACATGCTATATGTGACATTCATATTGGTGTGAGGAGTTTTGACAAACTAGTAAAACCCAAGCAGACACCTGTCAATAGAACTTAACAAAACATGTCTAGAGGGTAAAATTAATTATAATTTTATCAATAGCTCTGGTTTTTGCCAGCTTTGGTATCAGGATAACTAGGTAGCCCACAAGTGTGCTTCAACTGTAGTTTGGTATTAATGCGGATCTACAGCTTATAAGGTAATTCCCGTAAGGCAAGAGGTTCATGTGTGCTGGTGAAACTCGTCCCAGCATCTTATGTCATGGCCGATCGTGAGGATCTGATGGCGCGAGAGAAGGTAAGAATGGCAGGGACAGCTAGAAGGGAATTGCTTGTACACGGTGGGGGCTTGAGCTTATAAAACGCTTGAACAATTTCTCATCCATTGAGGATGGGATGTTTTCATGTAACTGTTGAAGCTACAAGGAAGTTCCCACAGTCCAAGGGGGTTTCTGGGAATTCATAAGTAAAGATTGTTATATCTGGATCGGGGATAGTAGTGACAAAGTTCAGGCCCATATGGATAAGGTTTAGATCCCTACAAGGCAAAGCCAGAGCTATAGCTAGTGAAGGTTGGATTCCTTTTAAGGGTTTGGGAATCGTTGGGGATTTAATTTTTATTTTGCAGCAGATCATAGTGAAGGAAGTAGGGGTATATATACACATGTTGTTTTTGTTTCTAAACCTTCTATATGTCATGATGAGGTGCTCCTGTTGCCTGATTGGACGTGTGACCAGAGCCTGAGCAGATGACAACATCTTCCCTGATGAGATGCCCCGAAGCCCGACCCACGTACAAGACACAGAGGATCCCAGACCGACCGGCGACTACTACAGCTCAACACGTCATCTCCAACAGAGTCTACATGTCAAGCCATGTTTTACTTTTTATGGACTAAGAAGAAGATCAGGATTCATCGAGGGACACATGGGATCATATGACAAGAGGAGGGACTGTTGTGGAAAATTTTATATTAATGTATTGTCATAAGAGTCTCCCAGTGTGTGTTCTCTCACAGCCCGCTCTAAAGAGCTGACTGAGGCAGACCGACTCTGGTTGAGAAATGTTAGGTAGTGGAAAACTTCCTGGTGTTTGGAGAGAGGTGTTTGCGGAGAGAAGACATGTCCGCCAGAAAAGGGCCCCTGTGCAATGCACAGAACGATCATCTGGTGGGGGGGGGGGGTGTTCGCTCTGCAAAGACTTTATCGGTTTAGCGGTTGTTTGCTCTTGCCACCCCGGTATGCCTGATCAACATATTTAATCTCCCATCCATGAGGAAATCTAGTCATCGTCATTTGGTTGTTGTATAAACTTATATCCTTGTTTGGTCATATCCTTGTTTGGTCATATCCTGTGAGGTCATATCCTGGGAAGGAAGCAATTGGCTGTTGGGGCCAGGACTTCCTGTTTGTGATTGCTTTTGCTGTCTTTGAATAAAAGAGGCAGACTGAGGGCTGTGGCATTCAGTCTTGCTGGTATGAGAATGTAAGAAGGGGTTGATGTATGTTTGTGGGGAACGAGGCACACCCCAGAGGATGGCATAGGATCAAAAGGTGAGATGCATTTATATCATTAGACGAAATTGTCATTATTATTAGAAACAGGAGATTTGGCTGTGTGCTCTGCGTATAGCCAAATTTCACTAACAGATGTCATCCAAAAAGTGGAAAACTCGCAGACCTCTCTCTCTGAGGGGTGCCAGGACAGTGATTAGTACCTGCGAGAATATCCTTGGGGATGTGCAGAGGCCAAAAGGAAGGCACTGAAACTGGAGGTGCGTGAGACCAACCACCACTCTTAGGAATTTCTGGAAGGCAGGGAGAATGGGCACATGAAAATAAGCATCTTGAAGGTCCACCGAGATCATCCAGTCCCCCCGTTGGACCATCTGGATGATCGTTTGTAAGGTCTCCATTTTGAAGGAGTCTAATTGAGTGGAATGATTTAATCGCTTCAAATCCACCACTGGTCTCCATTCTCCACTCTTTTTGGGGAAAGGAAAAATAGGAGAATAGAATTCTGTAAATCTCTCGGATGGAGGGACAGGGATCACTGCTTGCTGAACTTGTAGTAGGTGCCGGAACTGTGAGAAGTTCCTGTTCCTGGAGGGTTGGAATTTAGAGGAAAAAACTCAAGAACGTCTCACCCTCCTATCCTGGGGAAGTAATCCCTATTTCCCATCTTTTACTCGAAAGATTGCCTTCTCCAGCCTATTCCCAAATAAAGCTTTCCCGTCAAAGGGGATTTTGCACCCATTTTGCTTCGAGGCTGAGTCGGCTGCCCGTGGCTTCAGTCACAAGGCCGTTTGGCCATGATCGTGTGAGACATTGCTCTAGATGAATACCTCACTGAATCAACTGCTGCTTCTCCTATGAAGTCTGCAGATAATTTGAGCTCTTCCAGCTCTTTTATGATGTCATCTTTAGGTACAGCTTGTCGAATGGCTACTTCAATGTTTTCGGTCCAGACCCTGATGGCATTAGAGACTGATGCCAATGCTACCGCTGGCCTGCAGGCTCCTCCTGCCAATTGGTAAGCTTTCTTAAGGTCTGAATCGTTGCGCCTATCCAACGGATCCTTAAAGGAGGCTGAGTCCTCCATTAATAGGGTGATGTTTTTAGCTAGGTGCACCACTGCAGCATCGACCACTGGAGGGGTGTCCAAAAGAACAGAGTCAGACTCTGCTAAGGGATACAGTTTTTGAAGTTGGTTTAAGGCAACATTTATCCGTTTCCGCCATTCATCCTCTATAAGATCCTTTAACTCCTCCATAAAGGGGAAAAAAGAAAGTCTTTTTTTTAGGAATGGAAAAAAGGACTTGGACTTCTTAGACGGTTCCTCCACCTCCTCCCAGCTGATGGCTTGTTTGACCGCTGAAACAAACGGCTGGACCAAAGAGAAGCTGAACCTTGAGGGCTCAGCTTCATCCGCCGATTCATCTGACTCATCCTTGTCTCCTGCAGACATGGGAAGAGGCCCTGATGTGGACACTGCAGGACCTGTGGACGGGCCTGGAAGGGCTGAATCCGACATTTGAACCTGTCCACTGGCTGCGACCTACTGTGATGAAGATGAGTCCATTAGTTCTGCTAATGAGTCTTTGACGACTTTTTTTTATTAAATCTTGCAGAACCTCAGATTTTTCCTGTTCAGCATAACCCCTAAGACAGTCCTTGCAGATAAGCTTAACTGCCATAGGGGTGGCCCCACATGCTTGACACCTCTTGGAGCTTTCCCGCCTGGGGGGGCTTGATGGCCGATGTCTTTAGAAGCTGACTTCCCATTGGAATGATGTTGAGAACTAGTTGAACGACTGTGATCAGAACTTGGCTGGGAATGACCACTGTGACGGCCAGAAGTTTTATTAGACATATCTTGGCGTATAGGGCTGAAACGATAGTAACAGCATAAAGGTACTCTTTTGTTGCCAAAAAAAAAAATTCTTCTATTTTTTTTATACCTTAGGTGCATGTCCTTACCTAAGAAAACAAGGGTCTTGGTCTGACGGTGGCTGACTCATAACTGTGGGGGCAGGCAGAGGCCAAAAGGCAGTAGAGCAAAGCACTAAAGAAGAGAGTAAGGGAAAGCCATAACCATAAGGGGGGAAAGACATCGCCTTTCCCTCTACAACTAGGTACAGTCTGACCAAAAAAAATGTTTCTTTTTTTTTAAATATACCAAAAAAGGACACATATAGCAAAGAAAATATAAATATATTTTTTTATAAAGCACTTACACTCTCCTTCCTTTCTTTTTTTGTTTTACTGACCACAAAAAAAATTATATTACTTTAGATCAATCAAGATTACTTACCATAAGTAGACAAAACGGCAGCCACAGGAGCACTCAAAGAAGGAGCTGCTGGGATGAAGCCTAATGCTGTGTACACACGACCGCAATTTCGGTCAGAATAGACTCCGACGGTCTTTCCGACGGAGTTCCGCTGAAAGGGACTTGCCTACACACAATCACACCAAAGTCTGATCGTTTAGAACGCGATGACATATGACGGGACTAGAAAAAGGAAGTTCAATAGCCAGTAGCCAATAGCTGTCCTTGCGTCGTTTTTGGTCCGTTGGAATAGCATACAGACGAGCGGTTTTCCCAATAGGAACTGATTCCGTCGGAAAGATTTGAAACATGTTCTATTTCTAGGTCCGTCAGAATTTTAGAAAGAAAAAGTCCGATGAAGCCCACACACGATCAGAATGTTCTGTCGGACCTTTTCTGCTTGAAAGTCCGGTCGTGTGTACACACACGTTCGTCCTCCCTAGATCTGCCTCCTGACGCTCCTGACAGAAGTGAGGGCAAGCCAAATGGCTTTAGCCACAGATGAGATGGCACCGAGAGTGTCAGCCGCCTGAGCATGCGCCGTGCGGCCGGGAGCGACGCTCAGATAATAGGAGCTCAGAGAGAACACAGAAAAGAACCAATCAGCTGCACTTTCACACCTCGGCGCTCGCACGAGGGATGCCAGAGACCTGAGGAGAGAAGACAGATGTACAGAAAGGGGAAAGACACACACAGATACAGCCAAGTATGCAAAGGCTATAGGAAAGGAAGCCCTTACCTGTCCCCACAGAGGATCTCAACCAGGCCAAAAATGCAGGACTATTGTTTCAAGATTGGAAACCGCTGCTGCCCCAAAAGACCCTCAGAAGGGGCTCCCCCTTATCAGGGCTTTTAGTAGCCCAAGGAAGGGGACCGCATCTGGGAGAGGCTTGAACCCAGACGGAAATTGCACATGGCAGAGGTAAAGACACGCACTGACACTATCCATCAGGTATGAGGAAAAAAAGGAGAATGCTATCGGGGGATAGGTTGTCAGTTTTATAATATATTCACTATCCTGAGGGGATTAGTCTGGGATGGAGCTTATCACAAGTATGCTGCCATGGAGGCACCAGGAAAGTCATTTAAAACTACTTGAGGCTTTAATGAATTGTCAGGTCTTGGCAATACAGATAAAAGTCATTGAAAAAAATGGCTTGGGTTCCCCCCCAGTCCATTACCAGGCCCTTTAGGTCTGGTATGGATATTAAGGGGATGTCAGGTCACCTAGAGGCTGGGTGACAGATGCACACCGTTGGGATCAGGAGTGCACCGCAAGGTAGTGGACCCTACGGCTGACTGCTGCGGATTGAACCCTGGGAGGTTCAGGAAGCAGGTCTACTGGATCACTGACACAGATCCCACTGGGAGCTAGAGCATAGATTCCCCAGGGCGCGGAGTCTAAGAGCCAGCAAGTGTTCACCAGAGCTTTTAATGGTAAGGATGGACTGCGCTGCAGTCTGGCTCCAGGTCGCGGCCCCCAGGGTCTCACAGCTCACGCTCACGGTAGACTACAGGAGAAGAGGAAGGAGGCAGCAGGGAAAGTAAGGGACAAGCCAAGGTCGGGGCCACAAGCAGACAAGGACAACAAAGTACACGCCAAGGTTCAGGGTCACAGGCAAAGAGGGATGGTCGGGAGCACGCCAAAGGTCAGGATCACAAGCAGACAGGAATAGTTAAGAACAGGCCAAAGTCGGTAACAGGAATCAGATGTAGGAAACACAGCAAGTACATACAGAGGCTAACACACAATGGTTGATCAGCACTGCTGGCTTGCAGTGCACAGGTTAATATAGGGTTCCCTGATAGGGCCTGGGGTGGGGCCATGCTTAGAGGAGAGGTTACAAAAGCAGTCAGGTGAGGGTCAGCTGGTCTCTAGAGATGAACACATGGAGACAGGTATGCTGATCGACAAACTCTATTGCATAACCATGACAGGGGAACCCTTCCCCCAATTTTTTAAAGAAAATGGCATAGGGGTCCCCCTCAAAATCCATACCAGACCCTTCAGGTCTGGTATGGATTTTAAGGGGAACCCCGCACCAAAATTTAAAAAAAATGGCGTGGGGGTCCCCAAAAAATCCTTACCAGACCCTTATCCGAGCATGCAACCTGGCAGGCTGCAGGAAAAGAGGGGGGATAAGAGAGCGTCCCCCTCCTGAACCGTACCAGGCCACATGCCCTCAACATGGGGAGGGTGCTTTGGGGTAGCCCCCCAAAGCACCTTGTCCCCATGTTGATGGGGACAAGGGCCTCATCCCTGCAACCCTTGCCCGGTGGTTGTGGGGGTCTGTGGGTAGGGGGTTTATCGGAATCTGGAAGCCCCCTTTAACAAGGGGACCCCAGATCTCCCCCCCTGTTTGATATGGTAACGGGTACATTGTACCCCTACCATTTCACAAAAAAGTGTCAAAATGTTAAAAAATCACAAGACACATCTTGGGACAAGTCCTTTATTAAAAAATCAAAAAATAAAAATGTCCCACGAAGTCCATTCATCTTCTTCTCCCGCTCCGCCAGACCAAAAAAAAAAACACCCCGTACGCTGCCACTGATCCATCTCTAAGGGAGGCACCCACTGTAATGACCATCCTCTCAGGTGACAGTTCTTTTAAAACTGAGGGCGGGGCCACACGGTGATGTACCCGGGTGACCCCACCCCCTCTGACACCATGGGGAAGCCATTGGGATGTCCCTGTGCGTCAGAGGGGGGTGGGGTCACCCTGGTACGTAAACAGGTGGTCCCGCCCCCTCTGACGCCAAGTTCCCATGTTGAGAGCATGTGGCCTGGTACGGTTCAGGCTTTTCCTGCGTCCTGCCAGGGTGCATGCTCAGTTAAGGGTCTGATATGGATTTTTGGGGGGACCCCCACACCATTTTTTTTATTTTGGCATGGGATTCCTCTTATTTTGAGGGGACCCCATGCCATTTTTAAAAAAAAATTTAGCGCAGGGCTCCCCTTAATATCCATACCAGACCTGAAGGGCCTGGTATGGAATTTGGTGGGACCCCCACGCAATTTTTAAAAAAATTTTGGTTCAGGATTCACCTTAATATTTTTGGGGGGACCCCCATGCCATTTTTCTCAATTACTTTTATCTGTATTGCCGAGACCCGACAATTCATTATAGCCGCAAGTAGTTTTAAATTACTTTTTTTCCTTTAGAAATGTCATTTTGTGCAGGGACTGTTCTAAACACAGGGAAAATGCGTGACTTTACAGGCATAGCATAGACACCCCCCAGGTATGAAATTTAAAGGAATATTTCACTTTTATTGTTTCATTTTAAGCATTATTAAAATCACTGCTCCAGAAAAAAACGGCCATTTTTAAAACTTTTTTTTGCGTTGATACATGTCCACTGGGGCAGGACCCAGGTCCCCAAACACTTTTTATGACAATACCATGCATATAAGCCTTTAAAATTAGCACTTTTGATTTCTCCCATAGACAATTCATTATAGCCGCAAGTACTTTTAAATGACTTTTTTTCCTTTAGAAATGTCATTTTGTGCAGGGATTGTTCTAAACACGGGAAAAAGGCGCCACTTTACAGGCATACTATAGACACCCCCCAGGTATGAAATTTAAAGGAATATTTCACTTTTATTGTTTCATTTTAAGCATTATTAAAATCACTGCTCCCGAAAAAACAGCCGTTTTTAAAACTTTTTTTTGCATTGATACATGTTCCCTGGAGCAGGACCCAGGTCCCCAAACACTTTTTATGACAATACCAAGCATATAAGCCTTTAAAAGTAGCACTTTTGATTTCTCCCATAGACTTTGAAAGGGTGTTTCGCGGCTTTCGAATTTCCTGCGAACACCCCAAATTGTTTGCTATTCGGCGAACAAGCGAACAACCGATGTTCGAGTCGAACATGAGTTCGACTCGAACATCGGGCTCATCCCTACTTGTGGGGGGAGGCCTTTTCGTGGAGATTGGAGTCCTGGGGTTCAATGTGTGGGCAGGAGAGTGGGAGATGAGGCCCAGTTGCAGTAGCAGGCATTCTCCGTCTACGAAGATTGCGAAGCTGTATGTTTTGTTTAGATAGGCAAAGTTTAAGCGAAAAGGAAAAGACCATCTATAAGTGATCGATTTTTGTGACAAGATTTGCAGAAGAGGTTTTAAGGATCTTCTTTTTTGTATCGTATAAGGAGAGAGTTTAGCAAATATTTTGATGGGGTGTCCCTGTATAGTAAGATTTTCCAATTCCCGGGCTTTACGCATGACCTCTCCTTTGACTCTGAAAAAGTGCAACTTTACCACAATGTCCCTGGGTAGGTCATCTTGTCGTTGTGGTTGGAGGACTCTATGGGCAGGATCCATTTCCAGGCGGTATTCTGGTATGTCAGGGATCAGATTTTTGATAAATGTGCGAATGATTTTATCGGTTTCCTTAAACGATTCAGGAAAACCTCTGAGTCTGAAATTGTACCTGCAAGATCTATTTTCGAGATCATCCATTTTTGAGAATGCAATATCCAACTGTTCATGTAGTTCTTGAATCCTGTCAGTATTCTGGTTGGCTATGGCAACAGTTTGGTCAGTTTTAGCTTCAATCGCCTCTATTCTGGCTCCCAGGTGATGCAGATCAGCCTGTATTATTGATGTAATTTATGAGGCAATTTGGGAAAGTCCCCTGGAGAGCATTTTTGAAAAAGTCTCCATGAAAGATGAAAAGTCTGTGGGGGTAGAGGGGATAGATCTGGTATGTGCCCCTGGATGGTCTGGGGTATTAGTAAGATCTTCCACTGGTGTAAGGGGGAGGCCATCCAGGGTCCTGCCAAGCAGTGATTCAGTGGATGTGGGCGATAATAATGGGGGCTGCTGGTTACTCACTGTTGGAGGATGCGAACCCTCTGTGTATGTGTCTTGGTCTGTTGGATCAGCGATGGATTCCTCTGGATCCTGGACCAGGCCTCGTGCAGCTGTAGCAGCTGCCATTTTGGCGAAGGCCGTGGGCGGAGGACCGGGATTAAGTTGCCTGGATAAATCCCGTCTAGCTGTACCCTCGATCATGCGGGGGGTTCCTCGTGTCCTCGGAGGGTGATGGGTAGGGATGAGCCGAACACCCCCCTGTTTAAATTTAAATTTAAAGGGATATTACACTTTTATTGTTTCACTTTAAGCATTATTAAAATCACTGCTCCCGAAAAAACACGGCCATTTTTAAAACTTTTTTTGCATTGATCCATGTCCCCTGGGGCAGGACCCAGGTCCCCAAAAACTTTTTATGACAATACCATGCATATAAGCCTTTAAAATTAGCACTTTTGATTTCTCCCATAGATTTTTAAAGGGTGTTCCACGGCATTCTGCATTTGCCGCGAACACCCCAAATTGTTCGCTGTTCGGCGAACTTGCGAACAGCCGATGTTCGAGTCAAACATGAGTTTGACTCGAACTCGAAGCTCATCCCTAGTGGTGGGGGGCCTGATCAAGGAAATCCTCCTTGTCTCTTAGCTGTGGTGGAGAGTGCAGGCTGGAGCGGTGTGGAGCTCTCGGATCTTTTTAAAGCAAGATAATATGCTTTGTAATATCGCAATGTTATTTAGTATTTCCTGTGTTAGATAATATCTGGTTGATCCTGTCTGTGCTTCTCTTCCTAAGAGTCTTGATTGACTGAGGATTCTCCTGCAGCCCCCCCCCACCCCCCACTTTGTTAAAGCTCACAACATATGATTAACGAAGAATAATAACGTTTGTATTTCACATATGTGTAGGAAGATTTACAACATATATTTGGTAGTCACTATTAAATTGTATTCAATAACAAGATTTTGTGTTTTTTTTGACATGTGACTTGCACAGCACCAATCAATGCTGAGCAGACACAGAGTCAGAGTTTAGGACTCCTCAGCTGACTAGTACATATGTCACTGGGGATTAGCACTAGTCCTTCCAGATCAGTCTCTGTGCTTGGGAAAGAGAATAGAAAAAAATCGCACTATATCGCTTCTCATAAATAGCATTTAGAGGTTTTCTTTAAAAAAAAAAAACACACACACTACCATTCTAAGAACACTGTATTAGAAGGGGTAATGGAATTTCTAATTGTTTTAATGCAATTTTATTGTTCTGTGTTTACTACTACTTGTGAGTGGTGCCTCATGTTGTTCCTATTTACCTTTTTCAGAGATCCTCATATGTTCATATCATATGCCAAAGGTGAGTCTTTTAATACCAGACACTTGGCCAAATGCCTGACAAGATATGTAATGTATGTTATCTCATGTGCAATTTGTAGACAGTTGTGTGGCCTCATGAGAGATCATTTATCAAACATCAGGACATGTAAGAACCAGTGGCAGCTGGTGGGCTCTTCTTTTGGGGGGGCGGCAAACAAACAACACACCCCCCCCCCGCGGCATGGCACAGCACCCCTCCATGAGCGATCCTGCCGGGCATTCGTGTGGCAGGACTGTGGTGTCTTCTCCTGGAGTGCGGGCATGTAGCAAAACATTTTGTAGCATATCTTGAACCTAGCATAGAATCCTTTAAATTTCTAGTTATTGACTGAGGGATTAATTAGGGGAGGTGACCATGTTTCTCTGTTGAGCAGAATAGAAGTATACTGGATCATTAGATTGGATACTCCTATATATGAATTACATTATTATGTATACTATTTAGTTACAATCATTTCCTCCTCTTTTTCTTTTCTGTTTTCTTTCTTCCCCTTCCCTAAAAAATCCCATTCCCTCTCATTTCTCCTTCCATGATGATATGCGCATAATTGTGCATGTTTGGGGGGTCTTTTTGTTCATTTGCTCACGGGTTTTTTTTTTTTTTGATCACTGGTTTAATTTACTTTGGGAAGAGAGCATTTTAATGCGTGTCCCTTTAAGTCAGTGATGCTTTTTGCTAATTACCTGACTGTCAATATCTTTGCTCTTTTTAATTATATGTTGTGTATTAGTTTCCTCTTTTCTCCAGCCTCTCCTGTCTCTACGATTAGGCCCAGTTGAGGTGAAACGCATTAGTGAGGCATAGCTTTAGATGTGGACTTTCAGTATGTCAGTTCTGGCAGAGTGAAAACATTTTTTATGTGGAGTGATGTCATTAGTGCATGGCCTTTTCAAGCTGGAACCATCTCATCTTTGGCAAGTGAGTGCATAGGTGTTTGCAGAAACGCTCATTCCTTTGGATTCTACTAACATTGTGAAAATATTTGATTATCATAGTGGGATATTGGGCTAGGGGATGCACATTCAAGATTTTTATCATGTGTGAAATAATTAAGTATTTTTTCGGAAGGGTTTTTAACAAGTTCCCCCTCTGCCTAAAGCTAAATCATGGCCGGGCGGGACTTTTGTCAATCCGGGTGGACGTCATATGACATCTTCCAAGCTTCTTTTCATGCCATCCACTGTATACGATTGTGTTGCTAGCTGTGATTGGTCACAGTGATCACATGGTACAGACAGGGCCAATCACAGCCCATCTGTACCATGTGATTAGCTGTGGCCAATCACAGTTAATCACAACAAAACACCCTGAATGAATAATTTTCATTCAGTAAAAATGGTTGCTTATACCAGTGAAATGTGTTAAAAAAAAATCCTGATCACTTCCCTAGAGTAGTACAGTGTTATTGTGATAACACTGTTCTAGTCACAGTGTGTAACATAAAAAAAAAACGTAAAAAAAAAAGAAAAAAATGTAATAAAAAAGTTATAATTATAATTTTTTTTTTTTACATACTGTCTCCAGTCAGTGTCCCTGATCATTGCCACACCTGGTATATGATAATGCTCTACTGCACGGGTGACAGTATGTAAAAAAAAAAAAAAATATGAAAGCATTTTTTTTTTAATTTCTTTATTTTGCAAAAAAATGTGACAAAAAAAAATACAACTTTAAAAACTCACCATCCTACTTACTAAATACCTTGGGCTTTCTACTTCCCAAAAAGGGGTAATTTTATGGATATTTGTACTGTTCTCGTGTTTTCAGATCTCAAGAAATGAGGCTGTCATTACATCAGGATTGATCGATTTTCAGATATACAGTACACCATAGTTTGTGGACTCTATAACTTTCCTACAGACTAAATAATAACTACTGATTTGGGTTTTTTTCATCCAAGAAAAGTAGTAGAATGCATTTTGGCCTAAATTTAGGAAGAGTAATAATTTATTTGCAAAATTTTATAACAGAAACAAAGAAAAACTTTTTTTTCACAATTTTTGAACTTTTTTCCTTTATTTAGCAAAAAAAAAAAAAAAAAAAAACAGCAGTGATTAAACACCACCAAAAGAAAGCTCTGTTTGTGTGAAAAAATGATACAAATTTCATATGGGTACAGTGTTGCATGACCGTGCAATTGCCATTCAAAGTGCGACAGCGCTAAAAGCTGAAAATTGGCCTGGTCAGGAAGGAGGTAAGAGTGCCCGGTATTGAAGCGGTTAATATACTCTGTACAAAACTAAAACATTTGGAATTTAGATTTTCTTTCAAGGAAGATGATGCCAGTGGTTTGCAGCCTTTAAAGAATTAAAGTGCTTTGTAAATGTCTGCCACATTCAGGAAGACAGGCAGTATGGTCAAAATGATATAGGTACAGAAGTAAACAGTATGCACTGGTACAGTTTATTTCGACCTTCAGTACTCTCTTGCATTTTGTATGCAACCTGTTATATTTATCTGTTTAAAATATCATAACACATTGTCTCTACTGACTTAAAAAGCAGGGGCAAAGTCTTCTGTATGAAATTGTAACATGATGCATAGGTTTTTTTACTGTCTGCGATTATATTAGCAGTAGTTAGATACTTGGTTGTCAGATGTAAAGTAGATTGCGCCACTAAGAATACTGTCTGTAATTTATTTATCAGTTGTTTTTCTAATACAGCAAAATACCATCTACTTTGTAGCTGGCTCTAAGGTATCTGAGAGCCCCTGAAGTTCATGGTTTTTCCGGTATTCTAAGTTCTGCTTATGGCTTTTCCTGTATATGACACTCAACACCACCTCTGTGGTCTTAAAGGCCGTTCTCTTTCTACTTTCTTTAGTCACAAATCATTCTGAGGCATCCCTTAAGTGCATTTGTATTGTTAAGTGCACTGGCTTGATTTGGTGTTAATTCAATTGGAGTGCCCTTAATAACTTGTGGGACTGATGCAATACATTCAGCCTGCACCTTGTAAAAACAGGTTCCAGGTCTACAGGAGAGCAGTGCACCTATCCCACAGCAATTTACTAAAGTTGCTGATAAAAATTTCATAAGGGAGCCTTTTTAGCCTGACCCTATTGTGTTATTGTACCATTATGAGTCAAACTACTGAGACTGGCTTCTGGTGACACATGTATCACATTGTACTTTTGCAGAGAGCTCACTCTTTTTGTGTGGAACACAGGTTGCACTGCTTCAATATCTTCAATATCTGAATATGCTTCAATATCTGAAACAATATGCCTTTGGAAATCTAAACCATGTACTCAACATTCTAACATTTTTTTTGCTTTGTGCAAACTACATATTATATTTAAACACTGCAGTTTTTATAATGAATATAATGCTCTTCAAGTGCATTTTATCCCCATAATTATTAGTAAAAAAAAACAAAAAAACACTGTGCATGCACTTTTTAAAATATAAAAAAAAATTGTTACGATATTAAGTATTGCTATTATTGTAGTAATGTAGAAATCACCTTTACGAACAAACCCTTTTTTGGTCCACTTTTTTCCTATTGCAACTGAAGATATATATATATATATATATATATATATATATATATATATATATTTATTTACTGTGTGTATATATATATATATATATATAGTGCCTTGAAAAAGTATTCACACCCCTTTAAATTTTCCAAATTTTGTCATGTTACAACCAGAAAATGAAAAAACGTAAATACATTTTATTGGGATTTTATGTGATAGACCAACACAAAGTGGCACATAAAGTGGAAAGAAAATAATAACTGATTTTCAATTTTTTTTTCAAATAAATATATGAAAAGTGTGGCGTGCATTTGTATTCAGCCCCCTTTACTGGGATACCCCTAACTAAAATCTAGTGGGACCAATTGCCTTCAGAAGTCACCTAATTAGTAAATAAAGTCCACCTGTGTGTAATTTATGCTCAGTATACAGTAAATACAGCTGTTCTGTGAAACCCTTAGTGGTTTGTTAGAAAACCTTAGTGAACAAACAGCATTATGAAGGCCAAGGAACAGACCAGACAGGTCAGAGATAAAGTTGTGGAGAAGTTTAAAGCAGGGATAGGTTGTTAAAATAATTATATCCCAAGCTTTGAACATCTCACGGAGCACTGTTTAATCCATCATCTGCAAATGGAAAGAGTATGGCACAACTGCAAACCTACCAAGACATGGCCATCCACCTAAACTGACATGCCGAGCAAGGACAGCATTAATCAGAGAAACAGCTAAGAGGCCCATGATAATACTGGAGGAGCTGCAGAGATCCACAGCTCAGATGGGAGAATACGTCCATAGCACAACTATTAGTAGTGACTCCACAAATCTGGACTTTATAGAAGAGTGGCAAGAAGAAAGCCATTGTTGAAAGAAAGCCGTTAGCAGTTTGCAAGAAGCCATGTGGGGGACACAACAAACACGTGGAAGAAGTTGTTCTGGTCAGATGAGACCAAAATTGTACTTTTTGGCCTAAAAACAAAACGCTATGTGTGTCAGAAAACTAAAACTGCACATCACCCTCAACACACAATCGCCACCGTGAAACATGGTAGTGGCAGCATTATGTTGTGGGGATGCTTTTCTTCAGCAGGGACAGGAAAGCTGGTCAGAGTTGATGGGAAGATGGATGGAGCCAAATAAAGGGCAATCTTTAGAAGAAAACCTGTTAGAGTCTGCAAAACACTTGAGACTGGGGTGGAGGTTCACCTTCCAACAGGACAACTACCCTAAACATACAGCCAAAGCTACAATGTAATGGCTTAGATCAAAGCATATTCATGTGTTAGAATGGCCCAGTACAAGTCCAGTTGTTCACAGATGCTCTACATCCAATCTGATGGAGCTTGAGCTATTTTACAAAGAAGAATGGGAAAAAATGTCACTCTCTGGATGTGCAAAGATGGTAGAGACATACCCAAAAAAACTTGCAGCTGTAATTGCAGCGAAAGGTGGTTCTACAAAGTATTGACTCAGGGGGGCTGAATACAAATTCATACCACACTTTTCACATATTTATTTATAAAAAAATGTTGAAAACCTTCACCCAGACCAGGTGGGATTCGTCCCCAACAGACAGGCCCCAGGTCAGACCAGACGGATCATTAATATAATATCTGCACTGAACTCAGGATGGGATGGGAGGCTTCGGAGAGGAGCGCTTTTGATTTCCCTAGACCTACATAAGGCCTTTGATTCTCTTTCATGGGACTACTTGTTTTTTATATTAAAACACTACGGGTTTGGTCCAAAATTTTTGACGACACTAGAAAATATTTATAGGACCCCCACAGCACATCTAGTTGTCAAGGGCTTTCGATCACAACCTATCGACATACGCAGGGGAAACCCGACAGGGGTGCCCATTATCCCCCTTATTGTTCATCTTGGCGCTAGAACCATTAGTTATTAAGATACGAGATCATCCAGATATACAAGGAGTTTATTGGGGTGATAGGGAACATAAGTGCGCGTTATTTGCGGATGATCTGCTGTTGATCCTCTCCTCCCCGCTTACCTCGCTACCCACTTTACACATGCTACTAAAACAATTCACTTCTATCACAGGTCTAAGGGTGAACCACTCGAAATCCCAAGCTCTTAATGTATTATTACCAACACATATAATTCGAGCTCTACGAAGCTCATACACATTTAAATGGCAAGACACAGCTCTTCCCTACCTGGGTATCTTCTTAACCTCATCATTAGCCACACTATACAAACACAATTACCCCCCACTGTTTAAAAAACTATTAGAGGATCTCAATAGATGGTCAAACAATCCCCCATCCTGGTTCGGTCGATTGTACTCAGTTAAAATGACTATTCTACTGAAGGTACTATACTTGTTTAGAACTCTTCCTATAGCAATAGATAGAGCTGATTTGGGGAAATTTCAGAATAAACTTCTGGAATTTATATGGGGGAACAAAAGATCCAGGGTGAATAGACGAACATTATTTACTCCTAAATTGAAAGGCGGTTTAGGGGTACCAGACCTGATAAAATATTATCATGCAGAGCAATTGTCCCAGCTAGTTCGATTTCACACCTGACAATCAAATCCAAACTGGATGACGATGGAAACGGCGCTATTTCCAAATAAGGAGATCAGTCACCTAATGTGGATGAAAGTGAAAGATAGACCGACAATAATGTGCCCGACTTTGTCCTTCTCATTAAACTTGTGGGACAGACTGGCCGCTACCTACAAATTTAAATCTCCACATGCCCCATTGGCTCCATTACTCAACGATCCTCTATTCACCCCGGGGCTCCGCCCCCATGAATTTAAATGGTGGACTAACAAGGGATTACTACGTATAGCTGATTTATGCGACCACAGAGGGGTCATGTCAAAACAGGTTCTCCAGGAAAAGTACCAATTTCTGAATTCAGAACTACAGTGTATCGCTACTCCCAGAGTGCATTTTTTAACAGCATTGAATCGTACCTCTGATTTAACTGCATCCACCCAAATGGAAAATTTCTGTAGAATCATCGACAAATGCTCAGGTCATATTTCACAGATATATAGTATTTTGACGTCAACTGCTCAGAAACTGTTTTACATGCAAAAATGGGAACAAGATATAGAAATCAGTCTAGAAGCTGAAGATTGGAGCAAACTGTCACTGCAGGCGTCCAAATCATACATCAATACATCTTTGATAGAGGCAAATTACAAAGTCCTGATGAGATGGTATTTGGTCCCAGCGAGAGTGGCAGCCTTTGTTCCGGGGGCCTCCCCGCGGTGCTTCAGGGGATGTAGCACTGAAGGCACCATGCTACATACATGGTGGACTTGCCCAAAAGTGCGTAGGTTTTGGATTCGCACATACAACTTTATCTATTCATTAACTCAAGTGAACCTTATCAAGTCACCCCTACAGGCACTGCTGGGACGCCTGGTAGAAGGAATATTGAAACATATGCGGAAACTCATAACTTTCATATTTGTAGCAGCAAGAATAGCGATAGCTAAATCTTGGTAATCTTCAACGATTCCCTTTCATTTACTAAAATCTAAATTGTCATGGATCATGGTAAATTAACCCCATTCTGCAATCTTAAATGATAAAATGGTTCTGTTTGAAAGAATATGGGATCCATGGATAAAATATATTTCAAACACATAATGAGCAGGGAATGATCCAGGAATCCCTCGGAGTGCACCTCTCTCTCTTTCCTATTTTCTACTTATTCACCCTCTTATTCCTCTCTCTTCCTTTCCTTTTACCTACAAAACAGTCTCGGAGGCCTCATGGGCCAATTGAGGCCCCAGAGCTCATCTTGAGGTCAAATTAGAAGGTTACACCAAGTAGAGGGGTTGGGGAGAGAGAACCCTCCTCCTGCTACTCCCCACACTACACATGAAGTACGTTAAGGAATTTATCGTAGAAAAGCTTCTCCTTTATATGTTCTACTTTGAGCAAAAGTTTTTTATTTCTATTATTTAGGTTGGACTTCTTGCTATATAGTGTTATAGTAAGGACTAGGAAATGTTAAACTTCATAATAATACGTGATAATATGTTATGTAACCCTTTTTTATAAATAACTTGTTATTTGTTCCAATACTTTAAACAAAAGACATGTCAAACTGGATTTTATATCTTTTGGAAAAAATTCTGAATAAAAATATTGGAAAAGAAAAAATGTTGAAAACCATTTATCATTTTCCTTCCACTTCACAATTATGTGCCACTTTGTGTTGGTCTATCAGATAAAATCCCAATAAAATGCATTTACGTTTTGGTTGTAACATAACAAAATGTGGAAAATTGCAAGCATACAGACAGAGTATATATATATATATATATATATATATATATATATATATATATATATATATATATATATATATATATATATATATGTAGCGGGCACCTGCTTTTATGTAGGTGACCTTTTCTTGTTAGCTTTCTGTTGCAGGTAAATTTAGACAGGTTGATGCTGTTTGCAGCAGGCCTGTATTGTTTGATTTCTTTATTTGAGTGACAGGTGTTTATGTGTTGGTCTCGGCCAATCATTAATTTGCTTGGTAATCCCGGGACTCTCATATAAAAAGGGGGGGTCACACTGTGTCCGGGAGTTTGAGTCCAGTCCTGCTTTGAGGAGCGAGAGAGCCAGCCTGGTTCCCAGAGGGGAAGTTGGAGGTTTTCCCCTCCGGGGAGCCAACGGAGCTTCACCCTAGCGAGAAGGGTGGAGATCCAGTCCCCATGGAGGAACAGATGACATCTTGTTGTGTGCAGTCATGGATGTCGTAGGCCGCCCCTGCGGGGAGGGGAATGGGCCACAAAGAGATAAAGGAAGCTGAGGAACATTGCGGATGAAAAGGCAACAAAGCGGAAGGAAACTGGGCGATTGATCTTTTATGAGTGGCACACGGACTATCGATCACGTGAGTGAAAGCCCAAGGGAAAGATACTGCCAGAGACTGAGGGTTGTTGGTGCACAAGTCAGTGAGATGGGCAGTGATGGCCTATGACTTTGAGTTCAGCATTTCCCCGGGATTCCAATCAGTCAAGCGGGAGGAGTTATTCAGATTTGGAATTTGGAAGTACCATGTCGGTGGGAAGTAGTGGTAAAAAGGTAGCGGTGAAGCTGCAAGCACACATGTAGAGATATGGATCGTTCTTTTAAAGTTATCCAGATGAAGAAGTTATTCAGAGTGACTCTTTATCAACTTATTATCTATCAAATCTACTTCCATCGTCCCTGATTGAAGAGATCATTGAGAAATGATTTCTTGACTTTCCGCAATTGTACTCAGATTTTCTTGTATGATTCATGAAAGATGACAATGTAACAGAGGAGCATCACAAAGGAAGTCCTTCTCCTATCCCAGTTTACGTTGATCAATAAAGCATTAAAGAAAAAGTATTAAGGACTGTGACTTTTAAATCTATGGGCTGCGAGGGTTGAGTAGTAAACGTGAATTACGGATGTAACAAATATTCAGCTGCTCCTTCGGGGGTAAGCGCTACACACACATATATATATATATATATATATATATATATATATATATACAGTATCTCACAAAAGTGAGTACACCCCTCACATTTTTGTAAATATTTTATTATATCTTTTTGTGTGACAACACTGTAGAAATGACACTTTGTTACAATGTAAAGTAGTGAGTGTACAGCTTGTATAACAGTGTCAATTTGCTGTCCCCTCAAAACAACTCAACACACCGCTGGCAACAAAAGTGAGTACACCCCTAAGTCAAAATGTCCAAATTGGGCCCAAAGTGTCAATATTTTGTGTGGCCATTATTTTTCAGCACTGTCTTAACCCTCCCGGCATGGAGTTCACCAGAGCTTCACAGTTTGCCACTGGAGTCCTCTTCCACTCCTCTATGATGACTTCACAGAGATGGTGAATGTTAGAGACCTTACGCTCCTCCATCTTCCATTTGAGGATGCCCTACAGATGCTCAATAGGGTTTAGGTCTGGAGACATGCTTGGCCAGTCCATCACCTTTACCCTCAGCTTCTTTAGCAAGGCAGGGGTCATCTTGGAGGTGTGTTTGGGGTTGTTATCATGTTGGAATACTGCCCTGCGGCCCAGTCTCTGAAGGGAGGGGATCATGCTCTGCTTCAGTATGTCACAGTACATGTCATTCATAGTTCCCTCAATGAACTGTAGCTCCCCAGTGCCAGCAGCACTTATGCAACCCCAGACCATGACACTCCCACCACCATGCTTGACTGTAGGCAAGACACACTTGTCTTTGTACTCCTCTCCTGGTTGCCATCACACACGCTTGACACCGTCTGAACCAAATAAGTTTATCTTGGTCTCATCAGACCACAGGACATGGTTCTAGTAATCCATGTCCTTAGTCTGCTTGTCTTCAGCAAACTGTTTGTGAGCTTTCTTGTCCATCATCTTTTAGAAGAGGCTTCCTTGTAGGATGACAGCCATACAGACCAATTTAATGCAGTGTGTGGCGTATGGTCTGAGCACTGACAGGCTAACCCCCCCCCACCCCTTTAACCTTTGCAGCAACGTGTCATACGTCTATTTCCCAATGACAACCTCTGGATATGACGCTAAGCACGCATACTCAACTTCTTTATTTGACCATGGCGAGGCCTGTTCTGAGTTGAACCTGTCCTGTTAAACTGCTGTATGGTCTTTGCCACCGTGCTGCAGCTCAGTTTCAGGGTCTTGGCAGTCTTCTTATAGCCTAGGCCAGTGATGGCGAACCTTGGCACCCCAGATGTTTTGGAACTACATTTCCCATGATGCTCATGCACTCTGCATTGTAGTTGAGCATCATGGGAAATGTAGTTCCAAAACATCTGGGGTGCCAAGGTTCGCCATCACTGGCCTAGGCCATCTCTATGTAGAGCAACAATTCTTTTTTTCAGATCCTCAGAGAGTTCTTTGCCATGAGGTGCCATGTTGAACTTCCAGTGACCAGTATGAGAGAGTGAGAGCGATAACACCAAATTTAACACACCTGCTCCCCATTCACACCTGAGACCTTGTAACACTAATGAGTCACGTGAAACCAGGGAGGGAAGATGGCTAATTGGGCCCAATTTGGACATTTTCATTTAGGGGTGTACTCACTTTGATTGCCAGAGGTTTAGATATTAATGGCTGCATGTTGAGTTATTTTGAAGGGACAGCAAATTTACACTGTTATACAAGCTGTACACTTACTACTTTACATTGTAGCAAAGTATCATTTCTTCAGTGTTTTCACATGAAAAGATATAATAAAATATTTGCAAAAATGTGAGGGGTGTACTCACTTTTGTGAGATACTGTATGTATTAAAAACATGTTTTTCTTTTCTACTTTCTTGTCATAGATGCTTATTTTAAAATCAGTGCTGTATAAGATTCCGTGACAATCACTTATCAATTTCTGTAACTGCTTCAGTCAATGTAACAGTTAATGAGACCATGATAATGAAAAACCCTTGGTATTAAAGTGACCTTTCCAGCGGCCCATTTTCAAAATATATTCCTAGCTTTATGTCTTCTCCCTTTTTTGTGTGCATGAAATTTTTTTCACAGCATGAAAAACTAAGAACACCATTTGTGTACCGTGGATTTATTTATTTTTTTACTACCCTATATTTTGCTGAACTAGCAGAATTTCAGACACAAAAAATGTCTGTGATGCAGAAAATGGTCAGTTGTGCTGATTTCTACTTATGGATTTTGTTTCAGCTTACTTGAATTGCAAAATGCAGGATAACATACCCAAAATGCTGCATGCAAGACATTTTAATGTGCATTGTAATGCAACACATGGAACAGGCCCTTTAAAAAAAAATAGCATTTTTCATATCTGTGTATATTGCTGTGTGAAAATGACATTAAGGAAAACTATAATGGTTTTAGGTCAGTTATATTTTATTTTTTAAGTCTATAACTTAGTAAACTAATATGTTTTTCTATGCTTTATACTATAAATGCAGCGTTTACAACTTTTGTTTTATAAATAACCATTAAATACAGGGTGTTCCCAAGACACAGGCTAGGCTTCCCAGAGCTCTGTATATATCTAAAAAGAGAGCACAACAGAAATTGTTTCCTTTCAAGCCTGCTTTGTCTTTTCAAAATCATGGATGGAGCCAAATACAGGAAGGGACACGAGTCAGTGTGTGTATGTGTCAACGTCAGCTAATTGACTCTGTAAACAGTAAGCTTTTTTCAGGATGAGGTAGAGAAACAAGAAAAATTAAAATGAGCCTAAAGCTGCTGGCTGCATGCACTATGTGTTCTGTTCTTACTACATGTTGCAGTGTGCAGCTCGATATGCAGCTAAACCTCCCCATCCTCCAATAAACCAGACTATATGAACAATTTCTGAGGCTTTATTGAAATTAGCAGGGTGAGATGAAACCTGGAGCAAAATAGAAAGATACATTGATGATTTGATCATTATTGTTCATCACACTTTACCCACTAGTGAGTTATTGGATTATCTGAACAATAGTCCTTTTGATTTATAGCAGAGGAACATCTTATTGAGATCAACTACACTGCTAAAAAAAATTAAAGGAACACTTTTTAATCAGAGTATAGCATCAAGTCAATTAAACTCCTGGGATATTGATCTGGTCAGTTAAGTAGCAGAGGGCATTGTTATTCAGTTTCAGCTGCTTTGGTGTTAAAAATTTACAACAGGTGCACTAGATGGGCAACAATGAGACAACCTCCAAAACAGGAATGATTTTACAGGTGGAGGTCACTGACATTTTTTTCCCTACTCATCTTCTCTGACTGTCTTTCACTAGTTTTGCTTTTGGCTAGGGTCAATGTCACTGCTGGTAGCATGAGGCGATACCTGCACCCTATAGAGGTTGCACAGGCAGTCCAACTCCTCCAGGACGGCACATCAATATGTGCCATTGCCAGAAGGTTTGCTGTGTCTCCCAACACAGTCTCAAGAGCATGGAGGAGATTCCAAGGGACAGGCAGTTACTCTAGGAGAGCTGGATAGGGCCATAGAAGGTCCTTCACCCATCAGCAGGACCGGTATATGCTCCTTTGTGCAAGGAGAAACAAGATGAGCACTGCCAGTGCCCTACAAAATGACCTCCAGCAGGCCACTGGTGTGAATGCCTCTGGCTAAAAAATCAGAAACAGATTTAATGAGGGTGGCCTGAGGGCCTGATGTCCTCTAGTGGGCCCTGTGCTCACTGCTCGGCACTGTGGACCTCGATTGGCATTTGCCATTGAACACCAGAATTGGCAGGTCCATCACTGCCAACCTGTACTCTTCACAGATGAGAGCAGGTTCACCCTAAACACATGTGACAGATGTGAAAGGGTATGGAGAAGCCGTAGAGAACATTATGCTGCCTGTAACATCATTCAGCATGACCAGTTTGGTGGTGGGTTAGTGATGGTCTGGGGAGGCATATCCATGTAGGGATGCACAGACCTCTACAAGCTAGACAATGACACCCTGACTGCTATTAGGTATCAGGATGAAATCCTTGGACCCATTGTCAGACCCTATGCTGGTGCAGTGGGTTCTGGGTTTCTCCTGGTGCAAGACAATCCCCGGCCTCATGTGGCGAGAGTATGTAGCTAGTTCCAGGAGGATGAAGGAATTGATACCATTGAATGGCCCCCACGCTCGCCTGACCTAAATCCAATAGAACACCTCTGGGACATTATGTTTCAGTCTGTCTGATGCCGCCAGGGTGCACCTCAGTCTATTCAGGAGCCCAGGTATGCCCTCATCCAGATTTGGGGGGAAATATCCCAGGACACCATCCGTCGTCTCATTAGGAGCAGGCCCTAACGTTGAAAGACATGCATACAAGCACATGGGGGCCAAACAAACTACTGAGTGCTATTCTGAGCTGCTGCAATGAAATTTCAGCAAAATGGACTAGCCTGCTGTATCATTTTTTCACTTTGATTTTCAGGGTGTCTTTGAATTCAGCCTTCTGTATGTTAATAATTTTCATTTCCATCAAACAATGTGGCATCCTTTAGTTCCTAACACATTACTCAGTCCATAGAATGTGATAGAATGAGAGATTAATTTTCAAACGTAAGGACTAATAAAAATACTAACTTGATCAGATATTTCAATTAGTTTCATGATCGCAGCAAACAATCACTGAAGGTCAGTGGAGGCTGGTGCTCAAAATTTTTGGGGGGTGCAAACAAACTGAAAAATTCTGAAAAAAAAAACAAACATCAATGGCAGCCTCACTGTGCCCATCAAATGCAACCACTGTGCCCATCAAATGCAGCCTCTGTGCCCATCAAGCGCAGCCACTGTGCCATCAAACGCAGCCACTGTGCCATCAAACGCAGCCACTGTGCCCATCAATTGCAGCCACTGTGCCCATCAAACACAGCCACTGTGCCCATCAAACGCAGCCACTGTGCCATCAAACGCAGCCACTGTGCCCATCAAACGCAGCCACTGTGACCATCAAACGCAGCCATTGTGCCATCAAAGCTGCCACTGTGCCCATAAAATGCAGCCACTGTACCCCATCAAATGCTGCCACTGTACCCATCAAATGCTGCCACTGTGCCCATTAAATGCTGCCACTGTGCCCATCAAATGCCACCACTGTGCCCATCAAAAGTGGCCACTGTGACCCCCCTGCCCGCTTTGCGCTCCGAGTTCACATTTTCTTAAGCCTATTAGAGCCTATGGCTCTAATCAGGTGCTTCAAAAATACATCCTCGCCACTGTAATTCAGGCGCCCAGCATCCAAAAAGGAGCTGGAAGCCTGAATAGGGGGTGGCAGTGGCGGCCATGGCTAGATTCATGCAATGCATGAATCTATCCATTAGTCAAAGAGGGGGGTGGCTGGAGAGAAGGGCCCTTAATGGATGCACTGCCACTGCTGAAGGTTCAGATTGTTGAAAAAACTGATCATCCAGTTTGTGGTGGGGTTTTTTAAGTTAGACACCCACATCCCCAATTTTGAATGGGACATTATCCACTATTATGAGTAAATTTCACCTTTTCTCTATTTTTGTTTTCTTGGAGCGGGCGGGGGGGTTGGATGCGGGGGAATTAAAGATAATTTAATTTCAAGACATGCTTTTATATATGTCTTTACCTGTAAGCAACACTGTATCCTGGCCTAGGCCGACAAGGCCCAGGCCTAGGGCAGCACTTTGCAGGGGGGCAGCACGGAAAGAGTCCCCACAGGCTTGCGCTACACTGTTAGTGTAGCGCCAGTCTTATGGGGCAGACTGGGCTGAGAGGCAGATTAGTCTAGCGTCCCCATAAAGCGGCTGCACTGCTTCCGGTATGTGGGCAGCCGACATTCTGCAACTGTGGGGGGGTGCCGCCTGTCACCCTGGACCACAAACCTTCCTCACTGTGCTATATGTTTTTTGCTGCACCATTAGCATGGTTATATCTTCTTAGTCCTCTCCATAAAATTATCAGAAATTTGTGCTTAAAGTAGAACTATAGGCAACACTTATTTTTTTCATTTTGGATAGAATAAGGGAGGGTTATAGTCCTTGTCAATTTATTTTTTACCATCCCTGTCCCATTGCAGAGATTTCCCTTCACTACCTGACCCATAGCCAAACAGGAAGTGAGAGGAAATCTTGCAAGTTAAGGGAATCCATTGCCCCCCCCCAGTTCTTCAAAACTCGTGTCCTCACTAGAAAATGTCAGGGCGGGTCTTAAACAGCAAGGGGTGTGGCCTCGACAGGAAGAGGTGGGTCATATTTAAATTAGGGGGTGCATGAGTTTAGTCAGGCCTAGGGCACCACAAAACCTATAAACTTCTGCCTGTAAGCTAAGTTTGAATCCCATATGAAGATTAGTTTATACATTACTCATACAGTATATTATTGTATTAGAAAGCACTCTTGTATGAAGTCCATTTATCACAGTTTAGGTGTTTGTTGATAATAAAATTCAATTTTTAATGGACTTTTTGGACTCCATATCCTGTGCTTTTGGAAAGGTTTCTCTTTCCTTTTTTTGTTTTTCAGCTGCTTTTGGGGCTTATTCCTTTGTGGATGCGTATTCATTTTTATGATTCTTTCATTGTTTGCCATCACTGGTTTTTAGTGCCCTTATTTAATTTCTGTATGCTTTGGCATTTTTTTGGACATTAAATATTTTCTTTTTGCATTTGCACATCAGCTTTTTCATGCTGTGTCATCCCAATGTAAGGCTAATGTTCACCTGACAACTATTTACCTAGTTAAATGGCAACCGATGATGCATGTATTTACCTCCTATGCATGGGATCCTTATCCTCAGGACTAAGTTCCGTGGGTGGAGTGAAATGTGTTGGGGGTGTTGCTTAGTTGTAGCCTGGGCTGAGGCTTACATATATCTTTTTACGGGGTTTTGCAGAGATGTGCGACTTCCAGAACTTTTTCCTTTTCCATTAAAATAGAAAGACACATACAATAAGAATACATTAAATATAACAATAGTGTCTTCTGTTACTGAAGTTTGGCAGATACTGAGTAAAAGTAGATTCATTTCTTACCAGCGATGCTGCCACTTAGACAAGACACAGGTGTAGCTCACCATTGTAGACATGTGCATAGAAAAGAGTGCAGCGCTAAATAAACAACAAATGAAAAAATCTTTACAATACGACAAGTAAAAAGATATGTGAAAGGGAAAACTAAGGCAAAGTCCCAATAAGAAAAATGAATTCCAAATGTATGGTATACAAAATACAAATGACGTCAATTTGTCAATATAATAAGTGTCCAGTGCAGAAATAATTTTTCAAGTTTGCACTAGAAAAATTAAAAATATAAAAAAAAATGTAAAAAGTTGAAAAAAATAAAAAAAAATAAAAAAAATTTGAATTAATGAAAAATTGTTTATGACAAAATCCAAGTGCAAAATCAATCCATAAGAACAAAAATCTCCATCCATGTGTGATAATGGTGACAAATAATGAGAAACCATGCAGGATCTTCAAATGAAATGTACATCCAACTCCACACTCAAGTGAAAAAAATGGCCTGCTTACCAGCTATCCATGACTGCTATAAAACAGTCTCACCTAGCACAGGGAAATCGGTCACCCCAAGACCCTTAAAGTTGTATGGGATTGCAGCCCAGTTTCTTCACCAATGGGATTTTCCCAACTGTGGTGGTGCTATTTATGGAAAGCACATCCGGATTTTACCACCAGCCAACTCTGGCTCATATTATTTTAATTATAAGGGCTTTTGCAGCATAGTGATGCTAGCTGTTGTGTCAGCCAATTATAAATTTCTTTATTTGGACATTGGGAAGAACGGCTGCCACTCCGATGGAGGAGTCATCATGCAGACAGAGTTCTACAAGCAGGTCCAGAATGGCACCTTAAACATGGCACCTGCTGATCAGAATGTGGAGGGCCTCAATTTTGTGTTTGTGGCAAATGAGGCGTTTGCTCTGGGGGAACATCTGATGAAGCTGTTTCCTATGAGGAACCTCACCCCCGAGCAGAGAATATTTAATTACAGACTCTCTAGTGCCAGAAAGGTGGTCCAAATTGCCTATGGCACCTTATCCAACTGTTTCCAGCTGTTTTTCACTAACATCAACCTGGCACTCTACAAACTGAATCATTTGGTCCTGTGCTGCTGCATCCTCCACAATTTTTTAAGGAGGAATGCTACGAGATACCTTGTCTCCAAGCCAAGTGTTACTACTGTATTAATAACCGATATTTCAATACATATTGATGAGGAAAGGTCCAAGAAAGTCTGTTCAGTTTTCGTGTAAAAAATCAAAAATTGATTTAATAATTAAAATAGCAAAATATTACAAAAACAATGTCAAAATGTAAAATATAAAAATAGCATCAATAAGTTTCTTATTCTTGAAATGAAGATTGTATAAATGTATCTTTGTGTGAGTGTGTGTGTGTGTGTGAAGGTTTGTCAGACTCCTTCAATGTCTCCAAGTCTCTGCCTCAAAAACTTCTGTGACTAGCTCTTACTGTACAACTCAAACCCATGAAAAAAGCCCCCACCTTTCCTAAAAAGGCTGGTTTAACGTTCCTCCGAGTCTTATTGTTCCACAGAAAACCCGGGAACTTACAAAAGGGTGGGGGTCGCTCAGTCTCTAACATTCCTGAGAAATGGGCATGTGGCCAGAATCATTTAACGTATACAATATAAGTTTCTTTTAACATATAAATCAAACTACATATACTAATATGTATATTATTTTCATTGAAAAATTAATATCCTAATCAAGAAATATTATATAAGAAACTTATGATCTTTAAGTAAAATTTTAAAACTTTTTCATCTTAAGTATTATAAAACCTTCCTTCTCATCTGTGATGGGGGGAGGTGAAAGAAACCAACTCAAAATTCCTAATTACTAACACATGTTTGAGCTCTTTAGAAAAGCATATGAAGCTTATAACCATGTATATTTTCACAAATAAAAATAAATAAAAGTCTTATATACCGTATTTATCGGCGTATAACACGCACTTTTTTCCCCTTAAAATCAGGGGAAAGTCACAGGTGCGTGTTATACGCCGATCCCCTGCGATCCCGAGCTGTCACAATTTTAAAATCGCCGACCGCGATTTGAAAATGGCGCCGCCGGCGCCAAAATACACCGAGCCGGTCCTCGGCTCTTTCCGGCGGCTCTCGTTTACTTTCGGCTCCACTCGTAGTCCCGAGCGGAGCTATCCGAACCTAGCCGCTCGGGACTATGAGTGGAGCCGAAAGTGAACGAGAGCCCTCGGAAAGAGCCGAGGACCGGCTCGGTGTATTTCGGCGCCGGCGGCGCCATTTTCAAATCGCGGTCGGCGATTTTAAAGCTCAGGACAGGGGATCGAAGGCTGCACTGGGAAAGGCTGCACTGGGAAAGGCTGCACTGGGAAAGGCTGCACTGGGGAAGGCTGCACTGACATGGCTGTACTGACAAGGCTGCACTGACATGGCTGCACTGACATGGCTGTACTGACAAGGCTGCACTGAGAAGGCTGCACTGACATGGCTGCACTAACAAGGCTGCACTGGGGAAGGCTGCACTGACATGGCTGCACTGACATGGCTGTACTGACAAGGCTGCAATAACAAGGCTGCACTGAGAAGGCTGCACTGACATGGCTGCACTAACAAGGCTGCACTGGGGAAGGCTGCACTGACATGGCTGCACTGAGAAGGCTGCAATGATGGGCATTTAAATGTAAGTTTTTTTTCCTTCAACTTCCCTCCTAAAAGTTTTTTTTTCCTTAAAATTCCCTCCTAAATTGGGGTGCGTGTTATACGCCGGTGCGTGTTATACGCCGATAAATATGGTAATTTCACGTTTTCCATACATAGAAGAAATATAAATATATATATATTTATATATACAAATCAATTATTATGCAAGATATCATCCATTCATAAATATTCTAACAGGAACCCTGCGCCAAATTTAAAAAATTTTAAAACATCGGGTTCATCCCTACTGTCAACCCTGCCTTCCACCTCTGTTGAGGGCACAGCTCCTGATGCACAAGATGAAGATGTGGAGGAGCCCATCTTGACACAGGTATAGCATTGTTGAACATATTTGGATCCAAAATACAATATGTTTGAGCTTCCATATAAATTAACAGTAGTGACCAAAAATGATTTGAACAAGAATGGAAATGCTGGGGTCAGAATGATAGTCTTTTCTATTTCTCCACATTTAATTTGCAACAGTGAGGAGATCAAAATTGTGTGTGATTGATGACCAAACCCCAAAAAATTCAAATTATGTCCCATTTTCATACATAGGAAAGTGTCAGTCTGAAGGAGCCAGCGGCCAGTAGTCAGACAGAGTTGCAGATCTCTCCCCTACCTCCTGCTGCAAAAAGAGCCAGGAAGACCAGAAATCTGGAGGCTACAGCTTCATTTCTCAGTCAGGCCTCAATTGCGCTCCGTACTGACCCAGATGAGGATTAGGTATTTGGGTGTGTGATGGACAATAAATTAAGGCTGATGGCCAGTGATCAAATGAGCAGGTGTGAGGAACTTATCCTGCAGCTCCTCAACAAGGGGATGAGGGGCGAAATTTAAGAAAGCACTCACATTTCTGATTTTGTGGCCCCACCTTCACCACCTCCACAGCCACTCCACCCACCACAGCCACCCCACCCAACACCACCACCCCACCCACCACAGCAGCATGCCGGTCAGTGGCAATACCAGCCACATGAACCCCAACAAACATGTGGGTCTGGGGATTTTCACCCCTACCCCTACCCCCCTTTTTAATTTCTATCATTTTGTGTATTTTTTGGTAATGCTTTGTTTTGTTATATTTTCTTTGTTTTTTTCTGCATGGAATGCACTTTTTTGTTGTTATTTATATTTGGATGGCAGATAGCATCTCTAATTTAATTTTTTTCTGCACAATAAAAAAATAGTGTAGAATAATACTTGGCTATGTGTTTTTCTTCAAATTACAATTTGGGAGTAGGCAGTTACATTAAAAATAACACAAGGGAAAATTAACAAGGGACACCAACATAGTTGTATCTCAGGGATAATGGTGTTGTGGTAACTTCCCCAAAAAATCAAACAACAACCATAATATTAATATTATTTATATCACTACAAAACAAATGCCTTTTTAAAATAGCTTTGGCATAACTATATCAGTATCACCAGCAAAGCAGCTTCATTATTATCCCATTAACCACTTCAGCCCCAGAAGGTTTTTTCCCCCCTTCCTGACCAGAGAACTTTTTGTGATTCGGCACTGCGTCGCTTTAACTGACAATAGCGACGTTGTACCCAAACAAAATTGACGTCCTTTTTTTCCCACAAATAGAGCTTTCTTTTGGTGGCATTTGATCACCTCTGAGATTTTTATTTTTTGCACTATAAACAAAAAAAGAGTGACAATTTTGAAAAAACGCAATATTTTTTACTTTTTGCTATAATAAATGCGCAAAAGTTATAGTGTCTACAATATAGGGGATAGCTTTATGGCATTTTTATTATTAATTTTTTTTATTAGTATTGGCAGCGATCTGCAATTTTTATTGTGACTGCAACATTAAGGCGGACACATCGGACACTTTTGACACTATTTTGGGACCATTGTCATTTATACAGCGATCACTGCTATAAAAATGTACTGATTACTGTGTAAATGACACTGGCAGGGAACGTGTTAACCACTAGGGGGCGATGACGGGTTAAGTGTGTCCTAGGGAGTGATTCTAACTGTGGGAGGGAGGGGCTACCTAGGACATGACAGCGATCACAGGGAGCAGTGGATCTCTGTCATGACACAAGGCAGAAGGGGGAAATGCCTTGTTACATAGGCATCTCCCCGTTCTACCTCTTCACACCGCAGTCGCGGGCCGCCAGAGAACATCGAGTTCCTGGGACCCGTGGGCACGCACCTGCGTTGTGCAGCGGGCGCACATGTGCGCGTGCGCGAAAGGTGGCAAATTTAAAGGGACGTACCTGTAAGTCCATTTGCCTGTCTGTGCCATTGTGCCGACGTACATATGTGTGCTGCAGTTGGAAAGCAGTTAAAGAAGATGAGAATGTGCGCTGCATTGCAACATTTCATCAACTGCCGTGTCACGAATGTTAATTCTAGATTACGAATGGTAGTTTACAAGACCAAACTCTTCCGGGTCGTTCCTTGATTCAGATCATGCGTGTTTGTACTTTCGACTTTTATGTGACGATTTCTGTACTGACCATGTGAAAATCAGAGGTTGAGTTCACATCCGACAAAAATTTTAGTTTATAGCCTGCAAAAAATTTTATAGCCTGCACATCCAGATTTTGTCTGACGAAAAAGTGAAATTGGCTGTCGAAAGCACTGTACTAACAATCCGAAGATCCGCAGACAGCTCGTCGTATGAATTTTCCCATCTGATTTTCGTATCATGTGTACAGGCCTTTAGTCATAACTAGGGATGAGCTTTGAGTTCGAGTCGAACTCATGTTCGACTCGAACATCGGCTGTTCCCCAGTTCGCTGAACATCGAACAGTTTGGGGTGTTCACGGCAAATTCGAAAGCCGCGGAACACCCTTTAAAAGTCTATGGGGGAAATCAAAAGTGCTAATTTTAAAGGCTTATATGCATGGTATTGTATTGTCATAAAAAGTGTTTAGGGACCTGGGTCCTGCCCCAGGGGACATGGATCAATGCAAAAAAAAAGTTTTAAAAGCGGACGTTTTTTTTCCGGAGCAGTGATTTTAATAATGCTTAAAGTGAAACAATAAAAGTGTAATATTCCTTTAAACTTCGTACCTGGGGGATGTCTATAGTATGCCTGTAAAGGGGCGTATGTTTCCTGTGTTTAGAACAGTCTGACAGCGAAATGACATTTCAAAGGAAAAAAAGTAATTTAAAACTACTCGCTGCTATTAATGAATTGCCGGTCCGACAATACACATAAAAGTTAATTGATAAAAACGGCATGGGAATTCCCCACAGGGGAACCCCGAACCAAAATTTTAAAAAAAATTACATGGGGGGGTCCCCCTAAATTCCATACCAGGCCCTTCAGGTCTGGTATGGATTTTAAGGGGAACCCCGCACCAAAATTAAAAAAAAAACGGTGTGGGGTCCCCCCAAAAATCCATACCAGACCCTTATCCAAGCACGCAACCTGGCAGGCCGCAGGAAAAGAGGGGGGGACGAGAGAGCGCCCCCCCCTGAACCGTACCAGGCCACATGCCCTCAACATTGGGAGGGTGCTTTGGGGTAGCCCCCCAAAGCACCTTGTCCCCATGTTGATGGGGACAAGGGCCTCATCCCCACAACCCTTGCCCGGTGGTTGTGGGGGTCTGCGGGCGGGGGGCTTATCGGAATCTGGAACTCCCCTTTAACAAGGGGACCCCCAGATCCCGGCCCTCCCACCTGTGTGAAATTGTAAGGGGGTACAAAAGTACCCCTACCATTTCACAAAAAATTTGTCAAAAATGTTAAAAATGACAACAGACAGTTTTTGACAATTCCTTTATTTAAATGCTTCTTCTTTCTTCTATCTTCTATCTTCTTTCTTCTATCCTCTATCTTCTATCTTCCTTTGGTTTCTTCCTCCATCTTCTTCTTCTTGTTCTTCTGGTTCTTCCTCCGGTGTTCTCTTCCGGCATCTTGCTCCGTGGCGTCTTCTTCCCTTCTTCTTCTCGGGCCACTCCGCATCCACCATGATGGGAGGCTCCCGCTGTGTGACGCTTCTCCTCTTCTGACGGTTCTTAAATAACAGAGGGCGGGGCCACCTGGTGACGCCGCCCCCTCTGACATCTCGGGGCATGCCACAGGGAAGTCCCTATGTGTCAGAGGGGGCGGGGTCACCGGGTTGCCCTGCCCTCCGTTATTTAAGAACCGTCAGAAGAGGAGAAGCGTCACACAGCGGGAGCCTCCCATCATGGTGGATGTGGAGCGGCCCGAGAAGAAGAAGGGAAGAAGACGCTGCGGAGGAAGATGCCAGACAAGAACACCGGAGGACGAACCAGAAGAACCAGAAGAAGAAGATGGAGGAAGAAACTGAAGGAAGATGGAAGATAGAAGATAGAAGATAGAAGATAGAAGAAAGAAGAAAGAAGAAAGAAGATAGAAGATAGAAGAAAGAAGAAAGAAGAAAGAAGAAAGAAGAAAGAAGATAGAAGATAGAAGAAAGAAGAAAGAAGATAGAAGATAGAAGATAGAAGAAAGAAGATAGAAGATAGAAGATAGAAGATAGAAGATAGAAGAAAGAAGAAGCATTTAAATAAAGGAATTGTCAAAAACTGTCTTTTGCCATTTTTAACATTTTTGACAGTTTTTTTGTGAAATGGTAGGGGTACTTTTGTACCCCCTTACCATTTCACACAGGGGGGAGGGCCAGGATCTGGGGGTCCCCTTGTTAAAGGGAGGCTTCCAGATTCCGATAAGCCCCCTGCCCGCAGACCCCCACAACCACTGGGCAAGGGTTGTGGGGATGAGGCCCTTGTCCCATCAACATGGGGACAAGGTGTTTCGGGGAGCTACCCCAAAGCACCCTTCCAATGTTGAGGGCATGTAGCCTGGTACGGTTCAGGAGGGGGGCGCTCTCTCATCCCCCCCCTTTTCCTGCGGCCTGCCAGGTTGCATGCTCAGATAAGGGTCTGATATGTAATTTTGGCTGGGGTTCCCCTTAAAATCCATACCAGACCTGAAGGGCCTGGTATGGAATTTAGGGGGACCCCCACGTCATTTTTTTTTTTAATTTTGGTTCGGGGTTCCCCTGTGGGGAATTCCCATGCCGTTTTTATCAATGAACTTTTATGTGTATTGTCGGACCGGCAATTCATTAATAGCCGCAAGTAGTTTTAAATTACTTTTTTTCCTTTGAAATATCATTTTGCTGTCAGACTGTTCTAAACATGGGAAACATGCGCCCCTTTACAGGTATACTATAGACACCCCCCAGGTACGAAATTTAAAGGAATATTACACTTTTATTGTTTCACTTTAAGCATTATTAAAATCACTGCTCCCGAAAAAACGTCAGTTTTTAAAACTTTTTTGCATTGATCCATGTCCCCTGGGGCAGGACCCAGATCCCCAAACACTTTTTATGACAAATCCATGCATATAAGCCTTTGAAATTAGCACTTTTGATTATTCATGTTTGTGTCACATAGACTTTAACGGTGTTCGCGTGTTCAAACACATTTTTTGCCTGTTCGCATGTTCTGGTGCGAACCGAACAGGGGGGTGTTCAGCTCATCCCTAGTCATAACCTGTGTCATTGGGTTTTTGGTTTGTATAGAAGAGAGAATGTAGCTTGCTTATAGGTCCTATTTCCTTGCATTTGAGATCAGTTTGAGATGCTTCTGAGATTTACAGTTCATTCAGAATTGTGTTATTGACCTGCAGTTCACCTTCACTTAATCTGCATCTGACCTCCTAAGCTGTACCAACCTGCAATTTCCAATAACTTGTAGGAGCAGAGGTGCAGTATAGAGATGCAGTTCTGATGCAAACGCCCAACAAAACATAGGCCTTAGAGCTGGCAGCTCACTTTACTGTTTAATTGTGTAAACTATATGCAACCTCCTTATGATTTACCAACAAATATGTTGTTTAAAGTCCTACAGTGCCTTGAAAAAGTATTCATACCCCTTGACATTTTCCACATTTTGTCATGTTACAACCAAAAACGTAAATTTATTTTATTGGGATTTTATGTGATAGACCAACACAAAGTGCCACATAATTGTGACGTGGAAGGAAAATGATAAATGGTTTTCCAAATTTTTTACAAATAAATATCTGAAAAGTGTGGCGTGCATTTGTATTCAGCCCCCTTTACTCTGATACCCCTAACTAAAATCTAGTGGAATCAATTGCCTTCAGAAGTCACCTAATTAGTAAATAGGGTCCACCTATATGTAATTTAATCTCAGTATAAATACAGCTGTTCTGTGAAGCCCTCAGAGGTTTGTTAGAGAACCTAAGTGAACAAACAGCATAATGAAGACCAAGGAACACTCCAGACAGGTTAGGGATAAAGTTGTGGAGAAGTTTAAAGCAGGGTTAGGTTATAAAAAAAAATATCCCAAGCTTTGAACATCTCACAGAGCACTGTTCAATCCATCATCCGAAAATGGAAAGAGTATGACACAACTGCAAACCTACCAAGACATGGCCGTCCACCTAAACTGACAGGCCGGGCAAGGAGAGCATTAATCAAAGAAGCATCCAAGAGGCCCATGGTAACTCTGGAGGAGCTGCAGAGATCCACAGCTCAGGTGGGAGAGTCTGTCCACAGGACAACTATTAGTCCTGCACTCCACAAATCTGGCCTTTAGGGAAGAGTGGCAAGAAGAAAGCCATTGTTGAAAGAAAGCCATAAGAAGTCCAAAACCAGGACCCTGCATTCACTATATCTGGTCTCCCACAGTACAAAGAATATGGAAATGCAATAGTTTTAGTAAATATAAACTGCTAAATGCCTTTTCTCATCAGTAATTGGAGCATTCTTGTGACTTCTATCAGTGTCCAGCAGAGCACTGGTTAGAGCTTGTAGGAGGGGTTTTCATCCTACCCTGATTGTCCTACGCGGTTGCAGGACCCCTGGCCCTCTGTCTGGACAGTGTCGACTGGCCCTGTGCTGATCACATGCACTCTCCCAAGAAAAAAACAACAACTCTCTAGCAATACACACCAAACTGAGCCTGTGCAGCTTGCCCACAAGGCTCTGTTCTATCAGGAGATGGATTGGGGACTGTGGAAGAAGGGGGGGGGGGATCAGAGAAGACAGTATCAAACAGCCTTTTTTCACACAATGCAGAGGATAACCTCTTAGGTTACACAGTGAGTATAACAAGCATGCTTTACTGCATATACAGACTGATTTTACTGTTGTGGGTTTAGTAACACTTTAAGGGATATATTTTATCCTTTGTATGTTACTTTCACTTGTCTTTGTCTGTTGCTTTAGGAAAGTGCAATCATCTCTTATTCAATTACAGTTTTCTTAACAAAAATTAGTAGTCGTGGCAGATGTTGTCTAGTTATTGTGTACATTAAAAGAATAGCATATGTAAGAAAAAAATACATACAAATCCAAGGACAAAGATTTACAAACATGTAATGACATGCCATCTAGCAGCTATGAGTAAAATGGTACCAATATTTTTTTCATAATTATATACAGTCCAGCTTCTGTGAAACTACACATCACAGCATGTTAGAGCATGCAATTCCACAACACCTGCACAATAAAGGATGCAGAAACTGAGCATTTATTGTTAACACTAGTGGTTAACACTAATAAACCGAACACACTTGGGTTTGGTTCAAGAAGGGTTCAGGGAACATGAATACAATTTAGGTGCTGAATCCCAAACCTATTGAATTCAATTGAAACCGAATGTTGAAAATCTGTTGTTGCCATTTTCTAGGCTATTAGGCAAGGGATTGTCAAAAATGGCATTAGAGGCTGGGCACATGGGGGCCTGGGGGACATGTACCAAAGAAAAATAGATTTTTTAAAATTTTGTTTGTTGGGGAGCAGTGATTTTAGTAATGCTTGAAGTGAAACATTAAAATGCTAAACGCCATTGAATATTATGTCTGGGGGTGCCCTGACTCTGTCTGTGAAGTGGCACTTGTAAATAATGTATACAACTTGCTACAGCAAAATTGACACTTACAAAGAAAATTTGGTTTTATTTACATTTTATTTTATTAATTGTTAGCCAATGAGGATAGAGCGGGGGCAGGGCCAAGATGTGCTCTGTGTCTGAATGGACAGACAGAGCAGGATCGGGAGCAAGCCTGCTTGGGTACCCCATAGCAATCTGCTTGCTATGGGGGCATTTGGCAGGAGGGAGGGGCCAGGAGCACTGCCAGGGGACCTGAAAAGAGGAGGATCAGGGATGAGGATCGGGGATGCTCTGTGCAAAACCACTGCACAGAGCAGGTAAATATGACATGTTTGTTATTAAAAACAAAAAATCAGCATTTAATATCACTTTAAAACCTAAAGGAGCTCTAAACCTTCCGCGTTCTTCAAAAACAATATTTAATTTATTGCTGACTGACAGGGATTATAACCATAAGCACTTTAAATAAAATGTCTACAGCTGGGCTTTAAGCCCCCCGGTCACATCGGTGTGACTTGTCATGAAATTTGATAGTTTCAAATCGCATGACAAGTCGCACATTATCGTCCGCAATTAAAGTGGTCAAATCGGTGCGACTCTGACTCCATCGGAGTCGCACTGATTTTGAGGAAGTAGTTCCTGCACTACTTTTTGCAGGTTCAGGTGTGACTTGCATAGAAATCTGTGCATGAATTTGCACAGATCTCTGTCAAGTTGCACCTGAAGTCGCACTGACATGCAGCTTTGAAATCGTGTGATTTCATGTAAAGTCGCACGATCGCAAAGCCGCATTCGATGTGACCGAATTGTAGGAGCATTCTGCAATCCAAATATGACATTTTACTGGACTTTTGTAACAAACTAACTCTGCAGCTGCATAAAAAATGGTAATGTTGGGAAGCCCTGCATTATTATTTTTCAAGTGAGATAATTATGTTGAAGCACAATTAAAACATTGTTAAAGGCATTGTATATTAGTTGATAATTTTCAGCAGGAAAAACCGAATTAGGAGAACTGGTAGTCCCTAGTCAAAAAAAGAAAATCAATAAAGCCTATCTACTAGACCTAAAGACCATTACAGTAACTATTCACTGACTATATTAAGGCTAGATGCTTTCAAATCAGAAACCTACCTGTTTACTATCTATTATTAAAAAGGAATTTTCAAACGGACTATAAAATAAATAGTTTGTTTATAAAAAGTAAGGAATAGCTGCCCTGCATCACTATTTTGACTACTTAAATTTAAGCCAATGTAAAAGTTGAAGTCTCTTTATATTTATGTGCCCCAGTATGTAAAAATGTATGACTTATTTTGTTTAAAAATACTTTAAAATGTTTTCCTGGTGCCTCCATGGCAGCATACTAGTGATAGAGTTCCGCCTCGACTCCTCCCTCAGGACCAGTGAATAGCATAAATTAAAGACATAGTCCCTCCCCCAACATTCTCCTTTTTTTTCCTCATACCTCTTGTGCTGGTGAAGAGTAGCAGTATGTCCATACCTCTGCATTCGGCAGCGTCCGCCGGGTTTAGCCTTTCCCGTGCGCAGTCCCTGTTCTTGGGCCGCTCACAGCGCTGATAAGACTGGGAACCCCTCTGTGGATCTGTTGGGGTCTTCTTGCAGAGTTTCCTCACTGGAACGCAGTCTGCTACCATAATCCTATGATGAAGGCAAAAGGAGTCGCAAAAGGATCAGCTCTCATTCTTCCAGGCCTGTGATTTTTTCCTTATTTTTTTCCATCTCTCATTTAAAAAAAAAAAAAAAAGGAAGAAGAAAGTTGCATTTGTCTTTTTTCCCCCTCTCTTCCCTTTCTGCATCATTCCTTTTCTTCCCTTTATAAGAAAATACAAAGTTAAGAGGCTGTAAGATATTCCTTTTTAATACCTGTTAAATATTCAGGCTGCTGTGTTGGAGCGATATCCGTTGCCCTGTTACTGTGGGGGCCGTGTTGTGTTCTGTTTTTGTCTTGTAGGCAGCGTGGCTCGGCGTCCCCTTCGTCGTACTGCGCATGCGAGATCCGGGAAGCTAAACAGCCGTCGCTCGGTGGGTGTTTTCTAAGCTTCCCGGCATCGGCTCTACTGCGCATGCGCAGGCGCATGCGCGGTCTCTCGACGCCGCGGCGGCCATCTTTGTTTCTGGAAAAAGGGCCGATTTTTGCCCTTTTTCCTCAAAAAAAATTAAAAAAAAAAAAAAGGGGGGCAGAGTGACTGGGGCTTCATGGGATTACTCCACCCACCCTTGGGCTATTTAGGATAGGCTTTGGGGGCTGGTGGCCAGAGTTTCCTCGGCTGTGCCCTGTTAAGGTCTCTATAGGTCTCACCTATACGTGAGTATAAAAAAAAAAAAGTGCTCGCTGGCCTGACATGATTTTTTTCTTAAAATCATAGCCCTGCCCACTCCAAGAGGACCGAAAAATCCTCAAGACACCGCGATGACAACAGCCCAAGTCGCAGATCTCGTTCTTCACGCCACCGGTCCCGCTCGTCAAGACGTGAGTCCCATTCTTCTCGACATAGATCAAGATCCAGAAGAGGGGATCGGTCCCCCTCTCCTAGATCCTATAAGAAGAAGAAGTGCTGGACCTGTGGGGCTAGTCCGCTGCCGAATAAAGTAGTCTGCAAGGACTGTTTCGAGGACTATGCGTCCAGCCGCGAGTTAGAAAACCAACAGGTGGTGGACCTGCTCAAAAGAACTATGAAGGACTCCTTCTCTGAGCTTGCGGCCTTGGTTCCTGCCCAGCCAGTCCCGCAGACGTCCCAGGCTCAGGAGATTGAACTTAATCTTCCCGGTCCTTCTGCAGCCAGTACGCCTCTACCTCCATCAGGCCGACCAGCCAGAGATTCCCCACCTGAAGACCTCTCGGGGGATTCGTCAGATGAGTCAGATCCTTCCGGCTTCAGCCATTCATTGGTAAAGCCATTCATCCAGGCAGTTAGAGCCGCAATAGCTTGGGAGGATACTGAAGAACCTCCCCAGGAAGCAAAAAGCTACTTCCCATTTCTTAAAAGAAAACAGGCTTTCTTCCCTTTGACTGGAGAAATTACTCAAATCATTCAAAATGAGTGGTCAAGGACTGATAAAAAGCTGTCATTGGGCCATTTCAATAAATTGTATCCCTTGCTGGAGTCGGGAACACAGTCACTAAACTCCATGCCTGTGGTAGACGCATCAGTGGTGCGAATCGCAAAGAATATTACCCTGCCTATGAAAGATTCCGCTTCTTTCAAGGATCCTCTTGACAGATGAATCGACCTGGACCTCAAGAGGAGCTATTTAGCTGCAGGAGCGGCATGTAAGCCAGCGAACGCCCTCACCTCCGTGTCTAATGCCATTAGAGCTTGGACGGATAACATTGAAACAGCTCTGCGCCAGGATGTCCCCAAGGAAGACATAATTAAAGCCTTGGAAGAAATTAGATTGTCGGCAGACTTCGTTGGAGTAGCAGCTATAGACACGATTAGGTGTTCAGCAAGATCTATGCTGCACTCAGTAATGGCGAAAAGGGCCTTGTGGTTAAAACCCTGGACGGCGGATTTGGCTTCCAAGCAAAATTGGTGCAAAATCCTGTTCGACGGGAAGGCATTATTTGGAGACAGGATGGATAAAGCCATATCTAGGTTGTCAGGAGGAAAGTCAGGTATGCTTCCCCAAGACAGAAGGATGCGAAGATCCAGAGGGGGTTCTTCCAGGTTCCGCCAGTCAAACCCTAGGGATTTCAGACAATCAAGGCAGTTCAGAGACAGCAGAAGACCCTGGAGGGGCACTCAGGCATCCTTTTTGGGCAGAAAGTCGAACGCCCCTCTGACTCCACATGAGCAGAAGCAATCCTTTTGACGCCAGATTAGCCCAGACACTCCCGGTGGGAGCCAGGCTAAAATTCTTTCTTCCAGTCTGGGTCAGCAAATGCCAGGATCCCTGGGTTCTGTCAACAATCCAATGGGGACACTTTTGGAGATTCTCTCATCCTCCACCTTAAAATTCGTTCACGAGAACGGAAATTCCATCCTCTCCGCTGAAGGCTCAAGCCCTAAGGCACTTCGTATCGTCACTCCAACTTCAGAGAGCAGCTGTGCCGGTTCCTTTGGCGGTGCGCTTCGCAGGCTTCTATTCCACTCTATTTATGGTCCCAAAGAGAACGGGTGGATGGAGGCCTGTGATAGATCTAAAAAGGCTCAACAGGCACATACACCCAGAAAGCTCTACAAACAATTATTCAGGCAGTACAGCCAACAGATTGGATGATCTCAATCGACCTGCAGGATGCGTACTTACACGTGCCAATTCTACCTGCCTTTCAGAAGTATCTCAGATTTGCAGTAGGTCGGATCCACCTGCAGTTTCAAGCCCTGCCCTTCGGTCTGTGCACCTCCCCCAGGGTGTTCACCAAGATTCTAATATCCGCTCTGGTTCCCCTGCGGGAGAAGGGTTTGATGATATACCACTATTTGGACGACATCCTCCTCCTAACAAGCAGTCCGGGTCAGTTGGTGTATCACCGAGACATTCTTCTCCAGTCCCTGAGAGAACTAGGATGGTTGATAAACTCAGAGAAGAGTCAGCTTGCACCTACACAGCGGATGATCTATCTAGGTGCGATGTTCGACACCCGTGAGGGGACAGTGTCATTACCATCCCTGAAGATGAGGATTATTATCCAGAAGATGGTCAAAACCATTGTGAGCCGGTATCTAACGGCATCGCAATGCCTGAGCCTCATTGGCACAATGTCTGCTTGTATACCGATGATTCCTTGGGCCCATTGGCATTTGAGGTATTTTCAGACGGGTTTCTTGGCGCAGTGGAAGAAACAGCGACTCTCTCAGACAATTCTGCTGACGGGAGCAATGCGCAGGAGCCTGCATTGGTGGAGTCTTCCGGTAAACCTCTCCAAACCTCGTCATCTGGGTTCCCTCTTCTGGATCACAGTTACGTCCGACGCAAGTGGACAGGGCTGGGGAGCCCATTGCGGGGAAACCAGGATACAGGGGAGATGGTCCTGTTCCACCCAGGGAGTAGTATCCAACATACTGGAGATGAGAGCAGCGTTCTTGGCACTGACTTCATTAGCATCTCAGATCAGAGGCCAGAGAGTACTTTTTCGCCTGGACAACAGGGCAGCTGTCGCGTATCTGCAGAGGCAGGGGGGCACTCGCAGCACATCACTCCTCAGGGAAGTAGAGCCGATTATGCTCTGGGCAGAGAAGAACATCCTAGACCTCAGGGCGATGTATCTCCCGGGAAGGTTGAACACGGAAGCAGACACTCTGTCGAGGAACTTCCTGGACAACAACGAGTGGGCTCTTCATCCCCAGGTCTTCCGTCAGATTGCCAACCTATGGGATCCTCCTCAGGTAGACCTATTTGCCACTCCGGGGAATGCCAAACTGACCAGATTCGTCTCTCACCTGCCGTATACGCAAGCGGAGGAAGTAGATGCCCTGTCATGCCCCTGGAGGTTCACCACTGCATATGCCTTTCCCCCCCGGCCATTAATATTCAAGTTCCTCCTGAGACTTCTCAGAGAGACAGTCCAGGTACGCAGTACTCCCATATTGGCCGAAGAGACCTTGGTTTCCTCTAGCTATGCGCCTCAGTGTGAGCTCTCCAATCAGGATCCATCCTTTCCCTCAACTTCTGATGCAGGGCAGTTTAGTTCATTCAGATCCTCAAAAGCTGAACCTTCGAAACTGGAAGTTGAGAGGCGAAGGTTCGAGTCCCTAGGATGTTCCCCAGGAGTCATAACAACCCTCCTAGGGGCCAGGAAGCCAGCAACCATTGCTATATATTCAAAAATATGGGACAAGTTCTTGTCATTTGCTGCCTCAAATGAGTTTAATCCAATCTTTCCTTCTACATCAGATGTTCTCGGTTTCCTCCAGTCAGGACTTGATCTGGGTCTTGGCCTAAGTTCCCTCAAAGTGCAAGTAGCAGCAATTTCTGCCGCAACAAATAAAAGATGGGCAGAAGAGCCCTTAGTAGTCACTTTCCTTAGAGGAGTGTTAAAGATCCGTCCTCCTGTCAGACGGTCTTTTCCCAAGTGGGATTTATCCCTGGTCCTTGAAGTCCTCTCTGACCATCCATTTGCCCCAGTGGAACAACTGACAATATGGAACATAACACTAAAAACGGTTTTCCTGCTGGCCATTACATCTGGTAGAAGGATCTCAGAACTCCACTCCTTAGGGATAGGTGATGACCACATCTCTTTTTTTCACGATAGAGTGGAGCTTCGTCCCCTTCGGGGGTTCACACCCAAAGTCGCTACTCCAAGTCACCTTTTGGAGCCTTGGGCACTACCAGTATTTGCTGAAGCGGACTTGGGATCATGTCACGAGCTGGACGTTTCCAGAGTGCTCAGAGCCTACCTAGAGGCCACTAGATCCTTCAGGAGCTCGGAAAGACTGTTTATTGTTCCTTTCAGTAAATACAGGGGCAAGGAAGTCTCCATCAGAACCCTGGCATCTTGGGTGGTAAAACTAATCCAGAAGGCCTACAGGATGAAGAATATGGAACCTCCATCCCGAGTGAATGCTCATTCTACAAGGGCAGTCTCAACCTCCTGGGCAGCAAGGGCTAACGTGTCATTAGAGACGGTGTGCAGGGCCGCCACCTGATCTTCTTGCAATACTTTCCTCAGACACTACCATATCGACCCAGGAGCTCTCACAACGGTTGAGTTCGGGAGAAGGGCAGTGCAGGCTGCAATGTCTCATTCTAATTAAACATCTATTGCTAAGCATTATCCCCCCCGTGTCAGCTAGTTATTTATCACTAGTATGCTGCCATGGAGGCACCAGGAAAACGGAAAACTGTATCATACTTACCGTAATTTTCCTTTCCTGGTGCCTATCCATGGCAGCATACGCTCCCACCCTCGGTATTCTATTTGACGGAGAATGTTGGGGGAGGGACTATGTCTTTAATTTATGCTATTCACTGGTCCTGAGGGAGGAGTCGAGGCGGAGCTCTATCACTAGTATGCTGCCATGGATAGGCACCAGGAAAGGAAAATTACGGTAAGTATGATACAATTTTCCGTTTTTTTTTTTTACTCACTGAAAATTCTGCCTTGAATTTCACAGAAGAGGTGTCATATCTAAACAGTTCCATGTGAATTACTGAGCCCAGTAGGCTGCACAGTCATATTTGAACAACCTAAAACCTGCTGTAAAAGGAAAGTGGAGGTAAGACTATGAATATGAAGGTAGTAAATGCAATGGGGATTATTTTTTAAAGACAAATTAACTGTGCACTTTGCAAGTGCATTTGCACACATTTTCCCAAGAGCTGTGAATGCGGTGACGCTCTGCTGATTTTTCATCTTCTAAATATGTGCAACCAAAAATGCTGTTTTTTCTATTTTCCTTGTACCTGATTGGTTATTCTTTACAAAGTTAAGCTTTATCACATTCACTAAGCTCTGGAAAAAATTATTGCAAATTGCACATTTTCTGTAAGTCAACTCCATTGCATTAACTACCTCCAGTCTAATGGGCCCTAGAGTTAAGCCGGTTACAAACTATACCCGGCAGGTTGAACGAAAACAAAAAACCTGTCAGTTCTGGTCGGAGCCGGAGCCGCTGTACTAACTATCCGAAGTGATCCGAAGCAATCTCACCCGCTGAGCTATTGTGTTCTAACAGGGAAAGGCCCCCCGACAGAACACTCCGCTCAGCGCCCTCTGCCACTGGAGTTGATTGAGAGTCGGTCGGCTCCTTTTTTTCCCAGCATGCTCGTTGGACAATAGCCGGCCAAACGACCGGCTTCTGTCAGACTAGGTGCCATACACACAGGCTGAATGTCGGCTATTTTTTTTAACCGGCCAATATCTCTCGACATTTGGCACGTGTGTACGGGGCTTATAACCCAGTGGAAGCTTTGCTATCAGCTATGATAATTAAGTGACTGGCGTAAAACTGTATTGAATGTTCAAGCAAGATGTGAAATGAAATAAGTTCTTTGTGTGGTGAACTAGTTACATAGTTAGTTTGGTTCATTTAGTTCAACCAATAAAAGGAAAAAAAAAAATCTGAAAACAAATAAGTATATATAACCTAAGTTATGCTCACTGTTCTATAAGGATGGTATAGAAGCAATAAAGTATCAGAATTCATGTAATAGAGGGTGCAGTTTTACTATCCGATGGCATGGGGTACAGGTCCAGAGGTATTCACCTGAATGAAGTGTATATTGTGCACAGGGTATGTGAAGGGCTTGGATGGAAATTAGTTGCAAGCAGAGATCTCTGAGAGACTGAAGGGTTCTGGAAAAAAATGGGGGAAATTGGTTTAGTAGAGATGTCTGTGTGTAGCAACCCTTGGGAACATTGCTCCCAAAATAAATAAAACATTGAGTATGATGCTTAGCACTTACTATCAGCATCACAGGGTATTTTTGTAAATGCTTTTTGTTCTATTCTACAACCATTTTAATAAACTCTGTTAACGAGAAACCTTTTAGATTTTTCATCGACATACATAAACTCCAGATGGTCTGAATTAAACCATAGATACCCTTGATTCTTTTTCTTCTTGCCTTTCCTTGGTTCTTCTCTAAAAGGTTCACCTTACACTTTTAACACACTACTTGAATATACTGTTTAACACTCCAACTATTTTGCAGGTCATTATTACAGACATCTCCTTTATTCTCTATTCTAATCTCTCTATCTCATTATAACACAATCTTCCTACAGTGCCTTGAAAAAGTATTAATACCCCTTAATATTTTCCACATTTTGTCATGTTACAACCAAAAACATAAGTGTAATTTTTTTTTTCTTTTGTTTCAAATATTTTATTGAAGAAAGCAAATAAAATGACATGTAACATTGTGCAGAGTTGTTTTTAGCATGAATCTTATATCAACAGTGGTAAAAAGTGTATATATATATATATATATATATATATATATATATATATATATATATATATATAGACAATCAACTACCATTTCAAGTTACCCATCATTACTCTTGACATTTCAGGTCACACAACAAGACCTTAACTGAGGTGTGTCTCATGTGTTCGACGATACTTCGTCCACGTAGTCATCATTGTTGCAGTAGTACCATGACGTGTGAATACAGTAGGAAATAGCATACTCTTATGGTTAATTAGGAGGTTCAGTGACGTTACTGTTCAGTACTATCTCAAAATTCTATCTAGGTTATACGGTGCACTTCTTTCCAGAAAATTTGGATTCGTGGGTTTGTCCACCAGATATGTATATCAATGTTCCACAGTCTTCATGACATCTCCAACATACGTCTGGTATTGTGGACTTGAATTTGTGGAGTAGCGTCGGTGTGCGGTACCAGTGGGATTGAATTTTATACCCGTTCTCTTGTGCTGAGACGTTAGTGGTGCCCTTGTGGATGTTAAGATAACTTTTTTCCCAGTCTTCTGGTGTCAGGGGTATAGCTAGCTCCTTTTCCCATGCTTTACATGCTGTGGAGATATTGGGTTGGTGCTTCGAGAAGAGAAGGGAGTGGGCAGTGGATATGAGGTGGTTTTGAGGAAGTGTTTGTGTACATAGCCGTTCAAAAGGTGTCAGTTGTCATGAGCAAGAGGATTTTTTATCTAGTGATCTTAGGTAGTGTGAGATCAGTAGGTATGTCCATGGGGGGGATAGGGGGTTTGCCCGTTAGTGTGGCAAGATGGGAGGCTGAGCAAAGCTTCCCTTGATCATAGAAGTGATGTGCCAGGACATGCTCCTGTGACCAATACTGTTGGAGGAAGCAATTATTCAAACCTGGGGGAAAGTCCAGGTTCTGTTTTATCGGGGTCATCGGGCCCGGTATGGCTGATAGAGAGGTTTGTTTACATACGCTGTGAAAACATTGGATTGTAGGTCTGATGAGTGGGTGTGTTCCAATCTCCAGGCATGAATGATTTCCCTGCACCCATGGGAGAGAATTAAGAGGTAGGCTTGTAAAGGATGCCTCCAGATCCACCCAGTCTTTGTTGGGTGCGTGTATGTTCCAATCAATTATCCTGGTTAAGTGGACCGCTTTATAGTAGTTCAACAGTTCTGGGAGATTTATCCCACCTAAGTGCTTGGGTAAAGAGAGTTGTGCATAGCTAATTCTAGGCCTTTGTTCCCCCCAAGGGAATTTGGAACCGAGACTCCTATAAGTTCTGAAGAAGGCCAGAGGGATATGTAAAGGTACAGTTTGTAGTATGTATAGAATTCTTGGTAAACATTCATTTTCAGAATCGCGTATAGGTCTGTTAGTTTGGCGGTGAGTTGCATTCCCAGATATGTAATTGCATCTGACTTCCAGTGGAAAGGGAAGTTCTATTTACACTGTGTTACTAGTCACAAGGGACGGGAGATGTTCAGGGCAAAGGATTTGGAGAAGCTTATTTTAAGTTTGGAAATCAAATTAAAGTGTTGGAATACTTCTAGTAATACAGGTATCGTGGTATGTGGGTTTTTGGAAAAAAGTAAAATATCGTCTGCAAATGCAGCAAGTTTGTATTCCCTCTTATTGGTTTTAATACCTTGTGTGTCAGGATTTTGTCTTATAAAAGGGTTCCAGAATGAGAATAAAGAGGATGGGAGACAGGGGGCAGTACGGATGGAGAAGGCACTCGACAGGGTATTATTTGCTCTAATCTTCACTGAAGGATTGTTGTATAGGGACCGAATGAAGGTAAGCAATTGAGGGCCTATGCCCATGGTTTGTAGTACTGCTATCATATAGTCCAATGCTACCCTGTCGAATGCCTTCTCCGCATCCAGGGAGAGAAAGAAACCTTTTTGGCTGGATGTTGTTATGCGATGGTGTAGGTTGATAGCCTTTATGGTGTTGTCCCTGGCTTCACGGCCAGGGACAAAACCCACTTGATCATGGGAGATGGGAGGGGAGAAGTGGTAGGAGTCTGTTGGCCAGGATTTTGGAGAAGATTTTAATATCTACGTTGGGTAATGATATGGGCCCATAATTTGCGGTTTGTGTAGGGTCTTTGTCGTCTTTGGGTATCACTACAAGATGGGCTTCCAGCATCTCAGGATTAAGTGGGTTGGAGAGTGATAGGGAGTTGCAAGCCTTCTGGAATGGGGAGCTAAGTGTTTCGGTGAACGTCTTGTAATACACGGCTGATAGGCCGTCTGGGCCTGGTCTTTTGCCAGATTTTATTTGTTTTAGCTCTACATCACATTAAAGTTAGGTGATCGGGCCTTCAAGTTCATTGGCAAGGTCCGGAGATGGAATCTTGGGGCAGAACTTGTCTACGAATGTCTTGATTTTGTTGGCTCTGGTCATTTGGGATGGGGCAGAGGGTTTTGACTTGTCAATGTTGTATAGGTTTGTGTAGAAACATTTGAATTCCTGTGCAATATCTCTATTGTTTGTGTAGGTTGCTCCCGTAGTTAAGTGTAAACTGTGTACGGTTGTTTTAGCCCTTCTCGAGTGTAGTGCTTGGGCTAGAAAATGGCTACTTTTATTGCCAAATTCATAAAATAGTCTCTGTGAAAGTGTAAGTTTCTTCCTGATGTTTTTTGCCTATCTCATCCTGTATTAGTCTGTGTACCTCAGTGAGTTCCTGGTGGGATCAATGGGCCAGAGTACGTTTGTGTAGGGCCTCTAAATTCTTGAGTTTGTCAAACAGTTCTTTGGGTCATGATTGTTTTTCTTTTTTGATTCTGGCTGCCATCGAGATAAGTTTTCCTCTTATTACTCATTTATGTGCATTCCACTGGGTTATGCTTGATGTGTCAGGTGTGTTATTTTCTTTAAAATAGTTTACCAGGCATTTGCGAATTTCTATCATGTGTATCATGTCAGTCAGAATGGTGGAGTCTAGTCTCCAGATCTGTGAATCTGTGTGTGATCCTTTCCGGGAAAGTCAGCTGGATAGAGACGGGGTGGTGATCTGACAGGGTCATTGGTTCAATCATTGCCTTTGTCAGGTAAGAGAGGTAATTTTGTGTCAAAAATAGGTAATCAAGTCTAGAATATCTGTTGTGTGGTGTCAAAAAGAAAAGAAAGTCTTTTTCTTTGGGGTGGAGTGTACGCCAGGTATCATGAAGCAGGAGGTTCTGTAGATTCAGTCTTTTTTGGCGTAGGGCCCGATATGGTAAGTGTGAAGTTCCTGCAGATGTGTCGAGAAGAGGGTCTAGAGGGACCTTACAGTCCCCTCCTAGGTTTAGTACTCCTGTCTGGAAGGTGGATAGTCGTTCTGTTGTGTCACGGAAGAATGGAACTTGGGATGTGTTGGGGCTGTAAATGTTGGTAAATGTGATAGGCCAAGTGCCTTTAAGGAAAATGCATCTTCCTTCTTCATTGACTAGTGTATCAGTTACCTGAAAGGGTATATGCTTGGAGAAAAGGATCGTGACCCCTTTAGATTTAGAGTTTAGGGAGGTTGCGTGAAAGCTTTGTGGGTAGTAGTGATTTGATAGTTTTGGTACAGCGTGTGAACAGAAGTGGGTTTCCTGCAAAAAGACTACATCGGCCCCCATACTCTTCATACTCGTGAGCGTTTCTCTGGTAAGTTAAGTCCTTTGACATTTAGAGATATTATTTTGAGGGTAGGATGTTTAGATTTAGTCATAGGTGGGGCTATGGTGGAGTAAAATAAGCAATCTCTGGGGGAGAGATCATCTGGGGAGGGGAACAAGAGAGGGTGTTCAGATGTGTTAGCAGAATGTGTGGATAAGGGAGGGATAGGGGAGAGGAGAGGTGGAGGGTAAGGGAAAGGGGGGGGGTCAGGGAGAAGGGAGCCTCTTGAAAAAACATAAATGTTATTATTATCATTATTGGGATTTTATGTGACAGACCAACACAAAGTGGCACATAATTGTGAAGTGGAAGGAAAATGATAAATGTTTTTCAAATTTTTTTACAAATAAATATTTGAAAAGTGTGGTGTGCATTTGTATTCAGCCCCCTTTATTCTGATACCCCTAACTAAAATCTAACAAACAAAAACAAACCAGACAGGTCAGAGATAAATTTGTGGAGAAGTTTAAAGCAGGGATAGATTATAAAAAAAAATATCCCATGCTTTGAACATCTCACGGAGCACTGTTCAATTCATCATCTGAAAATGGAAAGAGTATGGCACAACTGCAAACCTACCAAGATATGGCTGGCCACTTAAACTGACAGGCTGGGCAAGGAAAGCATTAATCAGAGAAGCAGCCAAGAGGCCCATGGTAACTCTGGAGAAGCTGCAGAGATCCACAGCCCAGGTGGGAGAATCTATCCACAGGACAACTATTAGTCATGCACTCCAAAAATCTGGCCTTTATGGAAGAGTGGCAAAAAGAAAGCCATTGCTGAAAGAAAGCCATAAGAAGTCCCGTTTTCAGTTTGCAAGAAGCCATGTGGGGGACACAGCAAACATGTAGAAGAAGGTGCTCTGGTCAGATGAGACCAAAATTCAACTTTTTGGCCTAAAAGCAAAACTCTATGTGTGGCAGAAAACTAACACTGCACACCACCCTGTACACACCATCCCCAACGTGAAACATGATGATGGCAGAATTATGTTGTGGGGGTGCTTTTCTTCAGCAGGGACAGGGAAGCTGGTCAGAGTTGATGGGAAGATAGATGGAGCCAAATACAGGGCGATCTTAGAGGAAAACCTGTTAGAGTCTGCAAAAGACTTGAGACGGAGGTTCACCTTCCAGCAGGACAACAACCCTAAACATACAGCCAGAGCTACAATGGAATGGTTTAGTTCAAAGCATATTCATGTGTTAGAATGGCCCAGTCAAAGTCCAGACCTAAATCCAATTCAGAATCTGTGGCAAGACTTGAAAAATGCTGCTCACAGACGCTCTCCATCCAGTCTGACAGAGCTTGAGCTATTTTGCAAACACGAATGGGCAAAATGTCTCTCTAGATGTGCAAAGCTGGTAGAGACATACCCAAAAAGTCTTGCAGCTGTATTTGCAGCAAAAGGTGGTTCTACAAAGTATTGACTCAGGGGGGCTGAATACAAATGCACGCCATATATTTCAGATATTTATTTGTAAAAAATGTTGAAAACCATTTATCATTTTCCTTTAACTTCTCAATTATGTGCCACTTTGTGTTGGTCTCTCACATAAAATACCAATAAAATACATTTATGTTTTTGGTTGTAACATGACAAAATGTGGAAAATTTCTAGGAGCATGAATACTTTTGCAAGGCACTGTACATGTCCATTTATTACCACCATTCACTAAAATCTCTATGGATCTCATACTCTTATATTAGGGTGTTACATAAAAATTAAGTAAAGCCTCAATAAAGGGGGATTTGTGTATGACCCTTGAAACTTGTATGTTAATATTTGATAGATCTTTTCTTTTTTTTCTTCTGGAAGTTTTGTCCAAGCAACCCACTAATAATACTTTCTAAGATTAGTTTTGAAATTTCCTCTTGCTATGTTGAGGTCATGTCCCTGTGTTCATAATCTTTCTTTCCTCCAGATTGTACATATTAAGTTCTTGGAGTCTCTCCTGATATGTTTTATACCTCTGATCATTAACTGTTTTTGTTGCTTGTCTCTGGACTCATTCTATCTTATCAATATCTTTATGTAAGTGTGGTCCCCAGAACTAGATGCAGTATTCTAAATGAGGTTTTACTAAACATCTATATAGGGGAATAAGGACCACTTTCCTCCTGCTGGTGATCCCTCTAGTAATGCATCCTAGAATTCTATTCACTTTTTCCACTGCCTGGTCACAATGTTTGCTCATTTTGCAAGCATCTGAAATACAGTAAGTACTCCCAAATCTTTTTCCTCTGTGGTGCTAGCCAACACTGTACGCCGAATATTGTACTCTATTGCGGGATTTTTTTCACTAATTGCATTACATTTAGAAACATTGAACTGCAGTTTTCACTGTTTTTACCAGTTGTGCAGCAATGCCAAATCATGTTCCATGTTACATACACCTCCAAGGATATCAACTTTATTGCACACATTTTTGTCATTAGCAAATATACATACCTTACCCACCAAACCTTTAGATATATCTCATACAGATTAAATAGAACAGGACCTAGTACAGAGCCTTGTGGTAAGCTGGTTATGACTAATCTCTGTTCCAAGTGAATGCAAAACCACACTGTGGTGTCTATCCTTTAGTCTACTGCATATCCACTGAATAACCCAAGGGTTAAGCTTTAGCTTGTACAACTTTTTTATTAGATCATTATGTGGAACTCTATGAAACACTTTGCTGAAATGAAAATAGGCCACATCACCATCCTGGTCCAAAACACTAATATATAGTAAAAAAAAAATAAATAAATCAGATTTGTCTGACATGATCTTCCCTCAGTAAAGTCAGGCTGGTTTGGTCACTAAAGAAGTTAACCATGTTAATTTCAAAGTGGTACATTTGATCATTTTACTGTCTGGCAACCAAGTGGAAGAAGGAACCTTTTTCAATGAGGACAATATTCTGTGATTTATTTTCATAACTTTTGTTTACTGCTACCGCAGTTATGTTTTGTGAATTTTTTTTGTTTGCTTCCTCTGACTGTTATTTTTTTCCCAAATTCCTAATGTTTGTAAAATGAATTCATAAGCATCTGGAATAAGTATAAAATGTTTACAATGAACTGTTTTCCAGCAGCAAAATACACATTCTTGCTTAATCAGTGATGATACAAGCAACACTCACTCCAAAACACACACACACACAAAAACAATTTAATAAAGTACTTCAAATCAGGTAAATACAAACAGATATAAAAAGACTTGTAGATGTGTCAGGCTACCTTTTACAGAGTTCAACAAAAGAAAACTTTTCTAAATCACATGATTTACAAGTGCATGGTTCATTCATGGCAATATGAAAAACAGGCCATCAGGGAGAGATCGCCTCATCCTTTGCCTTGCAAATACTCTTCAAGATCAAGGGCTGTTGGCTTCATCTATTATATATTCCACTGAAACGGTGTTCTTTTGACCAGAGCCTACACCTGTCTCTTGCCTTAAGCTCTAACCAATATTTCATTGGGCAATTGAAGTCAAAGATACATATTGCTTCATATTCTCTTTTTTCTCTTTCACAGACTATTTGGTACAACCTTTTGCTTAGACTTTAAACACATACAACGCAGATAGGTCAGGAACAGCAGCATACAGAACATCAAATTGTTCAATCAGGTTGAGGCTGGCAGAATTTTAAGAAGTTCCAAAGTCTTACTTTTAACCATGTGTCTGCCAAGCAAACCTTGAACAAATCTTCATCTTGGCCAGAACGCTTTAGTTGCTTCTCTAGAAGGTGTATCTTTATGCTTCACATAACAACATGTGATGATAGACATTGTAAGGTGGCTTTATGCCTTGTTTAATGTGGCGTGCAAATGAAACCATGCACCAAGTGCAATGCTATTTATATACATGTTGTAAAGGCTAGAAGAAAAAAAGAGCATGTTTAGAAAATAGTAATCTGCTATTCATTACTTGACTTTGACTTTTGCCTTTCTGCTTTACACAATCCCAGTATTCTTAAATTAATATTTAATTTATTTATCCACGGAAAATATGTTTTAGTATCAGCAGTGGTTCCAATGAAGTAACCATAGTATGTTGTTCAGTCTTTGGATTCTGCTGGTTCACAGAGAACCTATGTGTTTTCTCAGTCAAAACTAAAATTGACAGTTACACCTTTTAAATACTGTATAAAAATGTTAGCATTACACAACTAAAATTATTTCTAAGACATAATTGATTAAATGTTAGAACTCATTGGCCACCATATAATAGCTGATGGCTTCTTATCTAGCTATCTATTAGCTATAGTGAATTTACCCAACTTTTGATGGGTCTGAGTCTTATGCCAAGACTGTGGGTTGACCTGAGATAGAGGTTTTCTGGGAAAGGTGGACTGAGAGGGCATCACTCTGTTGTGTAAACAATTTGGTGGCCTGGCTATGTAGACAATTATGCCTTGTAATACTCACTTATGAAGATATAACCAAATAAGGTAACATACATTTTATTCAAACTTCCAGCTGTGTTTCAGCACAGAAATCAGTCAAGTCATAAAAATATAAGTGAAATAATCAAGTACTTGAGAACATATGGATTGTGTTATTACATGGAATTAGTATATATATGATGTACACTGAATGGGAACAACATAATGATACACAAAAACACTACTAAATTACTAAATTTCTGACTGTGTTGAATTTTAATGTGGTGTTACAGGCATGGTTGACTTACAAATAATTACCATATGATTACGATAGCTTTGATGATAAAATATTGTATGTTAATTGTAAATGCCTTCTACTCAACTAAGAAAAATGACAGTCATAAGATCCATTACCAACAAATGTATGTTCGGATAAGTAAAAAAAATGGCATTATGCAGATGTCATTAGCAAGCTTTTTTTTTTCCAGCGCTTACTTGAGTTAAAATGTAGCCATTGCTGGAAGTACACAGTACAATAATATGTCATATAATCATATATGGAAGTCATGTAAAAAGAGACTTTCTCAAAAGCTAACACAGACGATTTTTTTAATCAGTTTTGCATAGAGTATGGCAAGTCTACAACTTCTGTCAAGTTTTTATTTCCCTCTGTGCCCCTATCTGCGAGATTTCCCCTTCACTTTGGCGTGAAGGGGAAAGTAATAGGAACTCTTGCTAATGTGAGAAAACACATTTTAATAGAGTGAGAAAGAGTGAGAACCTCTAAAAAGGGTTTAATTACTGTCTGACTTAACTTTTTATTAAAAGCATTCCTCTTCTATTAGAAACTTGATAAAATTGGGCATCCACCCTTTTACTATTGCATATGCTTATTAAAAAACTTGCTTAGTGCATTGACCCACATTTGTCAACTGACAGCAACTCAAATCAAGGAGTGTAGTAGTAAAGTAAAGTAAAGTGGTAAAGTAAATAAAGCCTAACAAAACAATTATGTGTAGAATAGGGAGCACAGGGAGAGCAGAAGATGATCTTCACATTATATGAATTAAGTTAAAAGAAAACATCAAACAAACTTATTTTCAAAACATGTTTTTTTGTTGTTGATACATAAGCTGAATTAAATCCAATGCAAGCACGCAGGCTTTTCAGCGAGCAAGGGTAAGAAGACTTTTTACTGGTGCTGATACATTTGCTGTTATTTTTCCTTATAAGGTCACATCATGGTGCCAGTTATTAGTCAAGATGGTTTACTTTAACCCCTTCAAGGGTAAAACAAATATCAATATTTGAGCACAATTTTGCATCTTTGACATGTTAGCAAAATTACACATAACATCACCACTACTTTGTATATCCAGGTGGATTATATCTTGTTTTTTCAGGACAAATTGCTTTTTTTTTTGGTGCTAAATGGTAATGGATATCTCCTGATTTTTTTTTATTATTATTAAAGGAAAACTGGCCCAAAAATAGTTAAAAAAAAAAAAAAAATTTTTTTTTTCAATTTAGCTGTATATTTCTTACTACTACCATATCCTACCATCAAAGAACAAACCAAAATGTTTCTCCTGCTCCCGATGACTGCAGTAATACCACATATGTGCATGTTATTTGATGTTTGTACCTGTAGTACAGCTCAGAAACAATAGTGTGCATTTTGCTTTTTTTGTCCTACCTAAACCTTTTTAAACCTAAACTGTCAAAAATATGCTGACACTGACCTTTGACCCTGACCTTGACCCACACACTAACCCTGGCACTGACCTAGATCAAACCTGGATCTAGGTATTTTTTTCTTTATTTTTTATTATTATTATTTATTTATTTATTTTTACACAGTTGTGTTTTTTTTCTCTGCCAGGAGAGAGAAAGATACAATGTATTTTTCCTCTCCATTCAGAGAGAGAATCACAATGGCAGGCTTCACAGTGATTGATCACTGTGGTAGCCAATCAGAGGCTATCACAGCGCTTAGATGACCTGGAACCGGGCATTCTGGGTCCTGATCGTTAGTACATTCATTATTAAGATGTGTAGTTTTACGGTTTCAGATTATTTTTACTTGATATCAGTTTGTAGAAGTATATGTGTCTTTTTTTTTTTTTTGCAATGGAATCCCTTTATACATATTAATTAATATCAACACATGACTGGGCAACACACTTTATTCATGCTTCGAAGCTTAACTTCAGTCTTACCTAGGGTCTTGCAAAGTTGTACATTCTCCTCTCCTGTACTGAAATTGATGAGCTTTTACAGTGCACAATAAAAGCTAAAAATTACTAAACAAGCAGCACTAAATCCTCAAGTTTTAACCAGATATAAAGTGCAAAAAATGTTTATATGAACATTATAAACCTTAAAGTGCAAATGCATCACATATACAATTATTATCTCATTAATAAATATTTTAATTTATTTTTATTTTATTTATTTCAGGTACTTATATAGTGCCGTCAATTTACGCAGCGCTTTACATATACATTGTACATTCACATCAGTCCCTACCCTCAAGGAGCTTACAATCTAAGGTCCCTATCTCACATTCATACATACTAGGGACAATTTAGACAGGATCCAATTAACCTACCAGCATGTCTTTGGAGTGTGGGAGGAAACCGGAGTACCCAGAGGAAACCCACGCAGGCACAGGGAGAACATGCAAACTCCAAGCAGGTAGTGTCGTGGTTGGGATTCGAACCAGCGACCCTTCTTGCTGCTAGGCGAAAGTGCTACCCACTACACCACTGTGCCGCCCATTCACATAAATATTCACATAATATTAGTGAACAGTTCATATATTGGCTTCAAAGTGCTTAAGCATATTGCAATGTGCTTCCGCTCTTCTATTGATCAAGTGTTGGTCAGTGCTTCCACTACCATTACTTAAATAAATCCTCTCTAGAATTAACCTGTGCTTCCACCACCGTGCACAACCAATAAAGAGGGCCACTTACCAGATAACATGGACCATTAAGTTATAAATGGTCAGTAACGCATAAGGATTATCCAGATGTAAACTGTGTCCCAAGATGGATTCCCTCCGTCATCTCCTGGCATCACCATCAGGGAAAAAAATTGTACAGATTCATTGTGAATCTGTACATTTGTGATATATGTAATAATTAGGATTTTATTTAGACTTCAAAAGGTACACCCATAAAAGCAGAAGATGTCCAAAAATATATTGCATGCAAAAATGATATTGTTCCAGTGTTTGTTCTCATATAGCAGGCAAATATGACAAACTTACTCCTCCACGCCGGACTGCCCCTCAGTGTCATGCGTGATGATGTCACGTCATGGTCATGCCCACAATTAAAGCTGCAACAAATGAGACAGACCACATAATTTAGAATAGTTCAGGGCTCTGCTAATGTAATTATAACATCCTCCCCAGCACAAAACACTGGCTGCTTTTATCTCAGTTGATGGAGAACTTGTCAGAAGTCATCAGGCTGATAACAGAAGAACGGAGCAAGAGAAAGCTACATAACACAGGTCTTTTAGGAGAGATAAGAAAACACTACAGATATATGTGCCCACCTTAAATTTTATGAATCGGGTTTACATCCACTTTAAGCAATCTTCATGCAAATGCAGCTTGCCTAGGAATGTCCACTCCCTCAGACAGACATTCACCTCTTAAGACATTTTTATATTTACATAACTGCTCCCATGGACCAGCCCATTGCCTGAATGAGGACTAAAGGCTTTTGAGAAGAGCAATAAAGCAGGGTGCTGTGATGATTATAGGAAGCTATATACAGCACCCTGATGGCCCCTCCCACCAGCCATGATCTGCTTGCATTGCATGAAAAAGCACCCAATGACATTATTGGATCTTAACCACTTAAGGACCGCCTAACGCCGATTTACGTCGGCAAGGCGGCACGGGCAGGCAAAATCACGTACATGTACGTGATTTGCCTCTCGCGGGTGGGGGGTCCGATCGGACCCCCCCCCGGTGCCCGAAGCGGTCCCGTTCTGTTCCCCGGCGATCCGAGATGAGGGGGAGGCCATCCGTTCGTGGCCCCCCCCTCGCGATCGCCGCCGGCCAATGGGAACACTCCTTTGCTGCTGTATGCTAAACAGCAGCAAAGGAAATGATGTCATCTCCCCTCGGCTCGGTAGTTTCCGTTCCAGCGCCGAGGGGAGAAGACATCAATGTGAGTGCACAACACACACACAGTAGAACATGCCAGGCATACAAAACACCCCGATCCCCCCCCCGATCGCCCCCCGATCCCCCCCCAATCACCCCCCCCCCCTGTCACAAACTGACACCAGCAGGTTTTTTTTTTTTTTTTTTCTGATTACTGCATAGTGTCAGTTTGTGACAGTTACAGTGTTGGAACAGTGAGTATTACCCCCCTTTAGGTCTAGGGTACCCCCCTAACCCCCCCTAATAAAGTTTTAACCCCTTGATCACCCCCTGTCACCAGTGTTGCTAAGCGATAATTTTTCTGATCGCTGTATTAGTGTCGCTGGTGACGCTAGTTAGTGAGGTAAATATTTAGGTTCGCCGTCAGCGTTTTATAGTGACAGGGACCCCCATATACTACCTAATAAATGTTTTAACCCCTTGATTGCCCCCTAGTTAACCCTTTCACCACTGATCACCGTATAACCGTTACGGGTGACGCAGGTTAGTTCGTTTATTTTTTATAGTGTCAGGGCACCCGCCGTTTATTACCTAATAAAGGTTTAGCCCCCTGATCGCCCGGCAGTGATATGCGTCGCCCCAGGCAGCGTCAGATTAGCGCCAGTACCGCTAACACCCACGCACGCAGCATGCGCCTCCCTTAGTGGTATAGTATCTGATCGGATCAATATCTGATCTGATCAGATCTATACTAGCGTCCCCAGCAGTTTAGGGTTCCCAAAAACACAGTGTTAGCGGGATCAGCCCAGATACCCGCTAGCACCTGCGTTTTGCCCCTCCGCCCAGCCCACCCAAGTGCAGTATCGATCGATCACTGTCACTTACAAAACACTAAACGCATAACTGCAGCGTTCGCAGAGTCAGGCCTGATCCCTGCGATCGCTAACAGTTTTTTTGGTAGCATTTTGGTGAACTGGCAAGCAAGCACCAGGCAGCGTCAGGTTAGCGCCAGTACCGCTAACACCCACGCACGCACCGTACACCTCCCTTAGTGGTATAGTATCTGATCGGATCAATATCTGATCCGATCAGATCTATACTAGCGTCCCCAGCAGTTTAGGGTTCCCAAAAACGCAGTGTTAGCGGGATCAGCCCAGATACCTGCTAGCACCTGCGTTGTGCCCCTCCGCCCGGCCCAGCCCAGCCCACCCAAGTGCAGTATCGATCGATCACTGACACTTACAAGGCACTAAACGCATAACTGCAGCGTTCGCAGAGTCAGGCCTGATCCCTGCGATCGCTAACAGTTTTTTTGGTAGCATTTTGGTGAACTAGCAAGCACCGGCCCCAGGCAGCGTCAGGTTAGCGCCAGTACCACTAACACCCACGCACGCAGCATACGCCTCCTTTAGTGGTATAGTATCTGAACGGATCAATATCTGATCCGATCAGATCAGATCTATACTAGCGTCCCCAGCAGTTTAGGGTTCCCAAAAACGCAGTGTTAGCGGGATCAACCCAGATACCTGCTAGCACCTGCGTTTTGCCCCTCCGCCCGGCCCAGTCCAGCCCACCCAAGTGCAGTATCGATCACTGTCACTTACAAAACACTAAACGCATAACTGCAGCGTTCGCAGAGTCAGGCCTGATCCCTGCGATCGCTAACAGTTTTTTTGGAAGCTTTTTATTGAACTGGCAAGCACCAGCGGCCTAGTACACCCCGGTCGTAGTCAAACCAGCACTGCAGTAACACTTGGTGACGTGGCGAGTCCCATAAGTGCAGTTCAAGCTGGTGAGGTGGCAAGCACAAGTAGTGTCCCGCTGCCACCAAAAAGACAAACACAGGCCCGTCGTGCCCATAGTGCCCTTCCTGCTGCATTCGCCAATCCTAATTGGGAACCCACCACTTCTGCAGCGCCCGTACTTCCCCCATTCACATCCCCCAACGAAATGCAGTCGGCTGCATGAGAGGCATTTTTATGTGCTCCCGAGTACCCCTACCCAACGAACCCCCCCCAAAAAGATGTTGTGTCTGCAGCAAACGCGGATATAGGCGTGACACCCGCTATTATTGTCCCTCCTGTCCTGACAATCCTGGTCTTTGCATTGGTGAATGTTTTGAACGCTACCATACACTAGTTGAGTATTAGCGTAGGGTACAGCATTGCACAGACTAGGCACACTTTCACAGGGTCTCCCAAGATGCCATCGCATTTTGAGAGACCCGAACCTGGAACCGGTTACAGTTATAAAAGTTAGTTACAAAAAAAGTGTAAAAAAAAAAAAAAATATATATAAAATAAAAAAAAATAGTTGTCGTTTTATTGTTCTCTCTCTCTATTCTCTCTCTCTATTGTTCTGCTCTTTTTTTACTGTATTCTATTCTGCAGTGTTTTATTGTTATTGTTATTGTTATTGTTATTATGTTTTATCATGTTTGTTTTTCAGGTATGTAATTATTTATACTTTATTGTTTACTGTGCTTTATTGTTAACCATTTTTTTGTCTTCAGGTACGCCATTCACAACTTTGAGTGGTTATACCAGAATGATGCCTGCAGGTTTAGGTATCATCTTGGTATCATTCTTTTCAGCCAGCGGTCGGCTTTCATGTAAAAGCAATCCTAGCGGCTAATTAGCCTCTAGACTGCCTTTACAAGCCATGGGAGGGAATGCCCCCCCCCCCACCGTCTTCCGTGTTTTTCTCTGGCTCTCCTGTCTCAACAGGGAACCTGAGAATGCAGCCGGTGATTCAGCCAGCTGACCATAGAGCTGATCAGAGACAAGAGTGGCTCCAAACATCTCTATGGCCTAAGAAACCGGAAGCTACGAGCATTTTATGACTTAGATTTCGCCGGATGTAAATAGCGCCATTGGGAAATTGGGGAAGCATTTTATCACACCGATCTTGGTGTGGTCAGATGCTTTGAGGGCAGAGGAGAGATCTAGGGTCTAATAGACCCCAATTTTTTCAAAAAAGAGTACCTGTCACTACCTATTGCTATCATAGGGGATATTTACATTCCCCGAGATAACAATAAAAATGATTTAAAAAAAAAAAAAATGAAAGGAACAGTTTAAAAATAAGATAAAAAAGCAAAAAAATAATAAAGAAAAAAAAAAAAAAAAAAAAAAAGCACCCCTGTCGCCCCCTGCTCTTGCGCTAAGGCGAACGCAAGCGGCGGTCTGTCGTCAAACGTAAACAGCAATTGCACCATGCATGTGAGGTATCGCCGCGAAGGTCAGATCGAGGGCAGTAATTTTTGCAGTAGACCTCCTCTGTAGATCTAAAGTGGTAACCTGTAAAGGCTTTTAAAGGCTTTTAAAAATGTATTTATTTTGTTGCCACTGCACGTTTGTGCGCAATTGTAAAGCATGTCATGTTTGGTATCCATGTACTCGGTCTAAGATCATCTTTTTTATTTCATCAAACATTTGGGCAATATAGTGTGTTTTAGTGCATTAAAATTTAAAAAAGTGTGTTTTTTCCCCAAAAAATGCGTTTGAAAAATCGCTGCGCAAATACTGTGTGAAAAAAAAAAATGAAACACCCACCATTTTAATCTGTAGAGCATTTGCTTTAAAAAAATATATAATGTTTGGGGGTTCAAAGTAATTTTCTTGCAAAAAAAAAAAAACTTTTTCATGTAAAAAATAAGTGTCAGAAAGGGCTTTGTCTTCAAGTGGTTAGAAGAGTGGGTGATGTGTGACATAAGCTTCTAAATGTTGTGCATAAAATGCCAGGACAGTTCAAAACCCCCCCAAATGACCCCATTTTGGAAAGTAGACACCCCAAGCTATTTGCTGAGAGGCATGTCGAGTCCATGGAATATTTTATATTGCGACACAAGTTGCGGGAAAGAGACAAATTTTTTTTTTTTTTTTTTGCACAAAGTTGTCACTAAATGATATATTGCTCAAACATGCCATGGGAATATGTGAAATTACACCCCAAAATACATTCTGCTGCTTCTCCTGAGTACGGGGATACCATATGTGTGAGACTTTTTGGGAGCCTAGCCGTGTACGGGACCCCGAAAACCAAGCACCGCCTTCAGGCTTTCTAAGGGGCGTGAATTTTTGATTTCACTCTTCACTGCCTATCACAGTTTCGGAGGCCATGGAATGCCCAGGTGGCACAAAACCCCCCCAAATGACCCCATTTTGGAAAGTAGACACCCCAAGCTATTTGCTGAGAGGTATAGTGAGTATTTTGCAGACCTCACTTTTTGTCACAAAGTTTTGAAATTTGAAAAAAGAAAAAAAAAAAAAGTTTTTTCTTGTCTTTCTTCATTTTCAAAAACAAATGAGAGCTGCAAAATACTCACCATGCCTCTCAGCAAATAGCTTGGGGTGTCTACTTTCCAAAATGGGGTCATTTGGGGGGGTTTTGTGCCACCTGGGCATTCCATGGCCTCTGAAACGGTGTTAGGCAGTGAAGAGTAAAATCAAAAATTCACGCCCTTAAAAACGCTGAAGGCGGTGATTGGTTTTCGGGGCCCCGTACGCGGCTAGGCTCCCAAAAAGTCCCACACATGTGGTATCCCTATACTCAGGAGAAGCAGCTAAATGTATTTTGGGGTGCAATTCCACATAGGCCCATGGCCTGTGTGAGCAATATATCATTTAGTGACAACTTTGTGCAAAAAAAAAAAAAAAAAAAAAAAAAGTGTCACTTTCCCGCAACTTGTGTCAAAATATAAAATATTCCATGGACTCAATATGCCTCTCAGCAAATAGCTTGGGGTGTCTACTTTCCAAAATGGGGTCATTTGGGGGGGGGTTGTGCCACCTGGGCATTCCATGGCCTCCGAAACTGTGATAGGCAGTGAAGAGTGAAATCAAAAAGTTACACCCTTAGAAATCCTGAAGGCGGTGATTGGTTTTCGGGGTCCCATACGCGGCTAGGCTCCCAAAAAGTCCCACACATGTGGTATCCCCGTACTCAGGAGAAGTAGCTGAATATATTTTGAGGTGCAATTCCACATAGGCCCATGGCCTGTGTGAGCAATATATCATTTAGTGACAACTTTTTGTAAATATTTTTTTTTTTTTTTTTTTTGTCATTATTCAATCACTTGGGACAAAAAAAATAAATATTCAATGGGTTCAACATGCCTATCAGCAATTTCCTTGGGGTGTCTACTTTCCAAAATGGGGTCATTTGGGGGAGTTTTGTACTGCCCTGCCATTTTAGCACCTCAAGAAATGACATAGGCAGTCATAAACTAAAAGCTGTGTAAATTCCAGAAAATGTACCCTAGTTTGTAGACGCTATAACTTTTGCGCAAACCAATAAATATACGCTTATTGACATTTTTTTTACCAAAGACATGTGGCCGAATACATTTTGGCCTAAATGTATGACTAAAATTGAGTTTATTGGATTTTTTTTATAACAAAAAGTAGAAAATATCATTTTTTTTCAAAATTTTCGGTCTTTTTCCGTTTATAGCGCAAAAAATAAAAACTGCAGAAGTGATCAAATACCATCAAAAGAAAGCTCTATTTGTGGGAAGAAAAGGACGCAAATTTTGTTTGGGTACAGCATTGCATAACCGCGCAATTAGCAGTTAAAGCGACGCAGTGCCAAATTGGAAAAAGACCTCTGGTCCTTAGGCAGCATAATGGTCCGGGGCTCAAGTGGTTAAACAATGTATGTTATGAGAACAAAACGTTTTTTTTTGTTTTTTTTTTAAGCAGTGTATTTGGTAGATTGATGATGGGGGAAAGGAGGAACCAAGGAAATCAAAATATTAGAGGTTTACATTTCAGCTTTAAACAAAGCCAGCATAAAATGTGATATTCTCCACAGCCTTGTTCATGGTACTTGAAAAAACTTTTCTTGAACCGGTGTCAATGTTTCTGCATCTCAAAAGAGAATATTTAAATATTGTATAGAAAAGTAACGTGTTTTATACTTTTTATAATACAATCATTATTATTATTATTATACAGTATTTATATAGCGCCAACAGTTTATGTAGCGCTTTACAACTTAAGGGTAAACAGTACAAATACAATACAATTTGATACAGTAGGAATCAGAGGGCCCTGCTCCTTAGAGCTTACAATCTAAGAGGGAAGGTCAAGAGATACAAGAGGTAATAACTATGGGTGATGTGTTGATTGAGAAGATAAATGTACAGTTGTTAGGTGGGGGCCAGATAGGCTTCTCTGAAGAGATGAGTTTTCAGGGATCGTCTGAAAGTGGATAAAGTAGGAGAAAATCGGACGGATTGGGGTAGAGCATTCCAGAGGATGGGGGAGGCTCTGGAGAAGTCCTGAAGGCGAGCATGGGATGAGGTGACAAGGGAGTTTGAGAGCAGGAGGTCTTGGGAGGAGCAAAGAGAACGAGTAGGTTGGTATTTTGTGACTAGGTTAGAGATGTAGCTGGGGGCCAGGTTATGGATGGCTTTGTAAGTTATAGTTAGTATCTTGAATTTAATTCGGTGACTGAGTGGCAGCCAATGGAGAGATTGGCAGAGGGGTGTGGCAGACGCTGAGCGGTTTGTGTGGTGGATGAGCCTGGCAGCAGTGTTCATGATGGACTGAAGTGGGGATAGCCTATTTAGAGGTAAACCAATGAGGAGGGAGTTGCAGTAATTGAGGCGGGAGATGACTAGGGAGTGGATTAGAAGCTTTGTGGTGTCATTGGTTAGGAAGGGGCGTATCTTGGAGATGTTGCGAAGACTGAGACGGCAAGCTTTGGATAGTGATAGAATGTGGGGTCGAAAGGTTAGTTCAGAGTCCAGGATTACACCTAGGACCTTGGCGTGGGGAGATGGGTTGATAGTTGAGCCGTTGATCTTGACAGGGAAATCAGGGGAAGTGGCACCTGAGGGAGGAAATATCATGAGCTCAGTTTTGGATAGATTGAGTTTGAGAAAGTGATGTGACATCCAGGCTGATATGTCTGCTAGTAAGTTGGTAATGCGTGAGGAGACAGATGGAGAGAGCTGGGGGGTGGAGAGATAGATTTGGGTGTCATCAGCGTAGAGATGATATTTAAAGCCGTGGGAGGCAATCAACTGACCCAAGGAGGTGGTGTAGATTGAGAAAAGGAGAGGTCCAAGAACAGAATCTTGGGGGGCCCCAACGGAAAAAGGAAGAGGAGAGGAGGAAGTAGAGTTGTAAGTGACACTGAAGGAGTGGTGGGATAGGTAGGATGAGAACCAGCGAAGAGTACAGTCATGGAGACCGAAGGAGTGGAGTTTTTTGAGGAGGAGGGGGTGGTCCACTGTGTCAAAGGCAGCAGAGAGATCCAGGAGAAGTAGTACAGAATAGTGTCCATTGGCTTTAGCCATTAGTAGATCATTTGAGAGTTTAAGGAGAGCAGTTTCCGTGGAGTGTTGAAGGCGAAAACCGGACTGAAGGGGATCAATATTCATGGTCAGATGGTCGCTTAGTCGGTTGTAGACCAGTCTTTCAAGAAGTTTGGAGGAGAAGGAGAGTAAGGAGATGGGACGTAAGTTGTTGAGATTGGTGGGATCCAGTGAGGGCTTTTTTAGTATGGGGGTGACTAGCGCATGTTTTAGAGAGTTTGGGAAGATGCCACAAGAGAGGGAGAGGTTGAAAATGTGAGTTAGAGCGCGTAGAATCGAGTCAGAGGGTGAGCGTAGCATTTGCGAGGGAACAGGATCCAGGGGGCAAGTGGTTAGATGAGTGCTAGATAAAAGTTTAGCAACCTCAGTAATAGTAGCAGGGTTGAATGAGGGAAGTAATGATTGTGTCTGTGGACATGGGGTGTTGCATGGGGGAGGTTTTTGCGCATTGGTGATCTCCTCATGAATTGTATCAATCTTAATTTTGAAGTGATTGGCAATCTCCTGGGCAGTGAGTGAGTTGGTGGGTGGAAGCAGTGGAGGACAGAGTAGAGTGTTGAAGGTAGAGAAGAGTTGACGTGGACTGGATGAGAAGGTGTTAATGACTGTGATAAAGTAGGTCTGTTTGGCAGTGTGAAGGCAGGAGTAGTATTTTAGGAGGGCAGATTTATATTGTATGAAGTCTTCCTGGGTCTTAGTCTTATGCCACAGGCGCTCAAGAGCGCGGCTATGTTTTCTGAGACTTCTGGTGTCATCTGTTTGCCAGGGTTGTAGCAGTCGGGGCCTAATTCTGCATGTAGTGAGGGGGGCAAGCTTGTCTAGGGAGGAAGACAGTGAGCTGTTGTAGATGAAAGTAGCTAGGTTAGGGCAGGACAGAGGTGAGATTTTGTCATAGAGGTGATCAGTAGCAGAGTAGAGAAGAGAAGGGTTGAGGTGGTGAAGGTTTCTACGTGTAATTGTTAGGCGGTTGGAGGGAGAAGAGGTGGAAGACAAGGAGAGAGCAAAACTAATAAGGTGGTGATCAGAGAGTGGGAGTGGATTGTTGGAAAGGTTGCACGGAGTGCACAGATAGGAGAAGGCAAGGTCAAGGGTGTTGCCGTTGGAGTGGGTAGGAGCCTGTATCCATTGCTTCAGGTCAAGTGATGAGGTTAGACTGAGAAGTTTAGAAGTAATAGTAGTGTTAGTGTTGACAGGGATGTTGAAGTCCCCTAGAATAATTGTGGGGATTTCAGAAGAGAGAAAGTAGGGTAGCCAGGCAGAGAAGTCATCAAGAAAGGCTCATACTGGTCCAGGGGGCCGGTAGATGACAGCAATTCTTAGAGAAATGGGAGAAAAAAGACGAATGCAATGTGCCTCAAAAGAGGAGAGTGTCAGAGAGGGAGGTGGGTGAAGAACCTGATAGGTGCTGCATGGGGCTAGAAGGATTCCCACTCCACCTCCCTTCCGTCCACTTGGTCTGGGGGAGTGAGTCCAGAGAAGGCCCCCATGGGAGAGGGAAGCAGGAGAAATAGTATCCGATTCATGAAGCCAGGTTTCAGTAATGGCAAGTAGGTTAAAGGAATTTGTGATAAAGAGGTTGTGAAGGGCGGTGAGTTTGTTGCAGACAGAACGTGCATTCCACAGGGCACAGGAAAAGGGGGGCTGGTTTTGGAAAGAGGAATAGAGACCAAGTTCTGTGGGTTATGGCTCCTGCCAGAGGGTGTAAGGGGATGGGAGCAATGGGCAAAGACAGATGATGGTGGCCCAGGGTTTGAGGATATGTCACCAGAGATTAGGAGAAGCAGGAGGGTGAGGGAGGTAATGTGGGACTGTGATTTATGTGAAGGGGCATGTCTCAGAGTACTGGAGGTTTTATCAGTGTATGGATGTAGAATGGTAGGAGCAGTAGTAGGGAGAAGACAGAAGGCAGGGTGATATGTATAAGCAGGCGGGTGGAGAGGGGGGTGAAGGTAAGAGAGTTTGAGGAGAGAGGAGAGGAGTGTCAGAAGCAGTGGTAGAGAGTGCATGTTACAGTGCATGTTACAGAGCGGAAGGAGAGCCTATTAGAGAGACAGGGTCACCTGCAGTCTGTTAGCTGCTTTCCAGTGCAGATTGCTGTATTTGTTTGCTTCGTGCAATCGCTGAAGTGCAGAGATTATAGTGCATATCACTTGTAGAAAGAATCACTTAGAGAAAGAAGCCTTAACGATAGAAGCCCCTGCAATGTGCTCCCCGAGCAATGTGCTCACCCCTTAAGGATGCTCAAATATATACTGTTATAAGGGTGGGGTTGAAGTTCGTTAATTAATCATGAGTGACTATAAGAATGTCTAACAATCAAAGTGGACTTTTTGCTTCAAAAGTCAGAATAGCAAGAGGCCAAAATAAGATCAACACATAAAACTTAGGTAAGACAGTCCAGAGCAACAAATAATGTCATGGTTGTGCGCACAGGGCAACAGATAGAGAAGGCCACATACCAGAGACACACACATACGGACAGCAGGCAGATCCCAATTTCAGTTAACGGTGGAAGATGTGGGTGAGCTGACACATACCAGAGACACACACATACAGACAGCAGGCAGATCCCAATTTCAGTTAATGGTGGAAGATGTGGGTGAGCTGCCACATACCAGAGACACATACATACAGACAGCAGGCAGATCCCAATTTCAGTTAACGGTGGAAGATGTGGGTGAGCTGACACATACCAGAGACAATCATCTATAATAACAAAAATAACTATGATATATACTGTAATTTTAAGTGATGGATTCTATGACTTTGTTTATTGTGATGCTACCTTCTCTACCAAGCAAACATGGTTACAATGTGGTACATTTTTGAGATATATATATATATATATATATATATATATATATATATATATATATATATAAGGAAGTATTTTTTGAATATTAAAGTGACCCTTGCTTTCATTTGCTATCCCATCTACAGTGCCTTGCAAAAGTATTCACCCCCCTTGGCATTTTTCATGTTTTGTTGCCTCGCACCTGGAATTCACATGGATTGTTTGAGGATTTGAATCATTTAATTTACAGAACATGGCCACAACTTTGAAGTTGTTTTTTTTTTTTTTGATTGTGAAGCAAACAACAAATAGGACAAAATAACAGAAAAAGTCAATGTGCATAACTATTCACCCCCCTAAAGTCAATACTTTGACTTTAGGCTATTACAGCTCCAAGTCAATTTGGATAAGTCTCTATGAGCTTGCCACATCTTACCACTGGGATTTTTGCCCATTCCTCCTTGCAAAGCTGCTCCAGCTCCTTCAAGTTGGATGGTTTGTGCTTGTGAACAGCAATCTTTAAGTCTGACCACCGATTTTCTATTGGATTGAGGTCTGGGCTTTGACTAGGCCATTCCAACACATTTACATGTTTCCCCTTAAACCACTCAAGTGTTGCTTTAGCAGTGTGTTTGGGGTCATTGTCCTGCTGGAAGGTGAACCTCCATCCTAGCCTCAAATCACACACAGAGTGATACAGGTTTTGCTCAAGAATATCCCTGTATTTAGCACCATCCATCTTTCCCTCAACTCTGATCAGTTTCCCAGTCCCGACTGCTGAAAAACATCCCCACAGCATGATTCTGCCACCACCATGTTTCTCTGTGGGGATGGTGTTCTTTGGGTAATGTGATGTGTTGGGTTTGCGCCAGACATTGCGTTTTCTTTGATGGCCAAAAAGTTCAATTTTAGTCTCATCAGACCAGAGCACTTTCCTCCATACATTTTGGGAGTCTCCCACATGCCTTTTCGCAAACTAAAAACGTGTCATTTTGTTTTTTGCTGAAAGTAATGGCTTTCTTCTGGCCACTCTGCCATAAAGCCCAACTCTGTGGAGCGTACGGCTTATTGTCGTCCTATGTACAGATTCTTCAGTCTCTGCTGTGGAACTCTGCAGCTCCTCCAGGGTTACCTTAGGTCTCTGTGCTGCCTCTCTGATTAATGCCCTCCTTGCCCGGTCTGTGAGTTTTGGTGTGCGGCTGTCTCTTGGCAGGTTTGCTGTTGTCTCATGTTCTTTCCATTTGGTTATGATAGATTTGATGGTGCTCCTAGGGATCATCAAAGATTTGGTATATTTTTTTTAAAACCTAACCCTGACTTGTACTTCTCAACAACATTGTCCCTTACTTGTTTGGAAAGTTCCTTGGTCTTCATGGCAGTGTTTGGTTAGTGGTGCCTCTTGCTTAGGTGTTGTAGCCTCTGGGGCCTTTCAAAAAGGTGTATATATGTAATGACAGATCATGTGACATTTAGATTGCACACAGATGGACATCATTTCACTAATTATGTGACTTCTGAAGGTATTTGGTAGCACCAGAGCTTTTTATGGGCTTCATAACAAAGGGGGTGAATACATACGCACATGTCACATACGCAATTATCAGTTTTTTATTTCTGAAAAATAGTTTTATGTATATATTTTTCTAATTTTACTTCACCAACTTAGACTATTGTGTTCTGATCCATCACATATAATTCAGATTAAAAAAAAACATTGAACTAAAGGCTGTAATGTAACAAAATAGGTAAAAAGCCAAGGGGTGAATACTTTTGCAAGGCACTATAGCAGTACCTGTTCATAGATGTTGCTGTAAGCTCTTTATTTAACATTATTTATTCTGGCCCTGCAAGACTTCAAATTTTGGAACACTGAATCGGCTGAAATTCAAGCCGTGGGTGGCCCTGTCTGCGTCAACCAGCGCAACAAACTTCAATTGCAAAAATTCTTGGCTGAACAATGTCTACAGCCAATCATATGCAGTCACTGTTTAGGTATTCAAACAGCCATAGGTGCAGCTACAGTCAGAATATAAGCAGGGGAGAAGCAAGAGAGATGTGGATGAGGAACTCAATTGATTCATTTGTTCAGCCCACAGGGAACAACATTAATCTTAAAGTATAACTAAAGGCAAAACGTTATAGTTTTGGATAGAGGACAGAGGGATTAGAACATCTGTCAGTTTTTATTGCTGTCTGTGTACCCGTTGAAATTGAAAGTAAACAAATCACAAATTTTGGGTTGTCCCTACAAAACTAATATGGGGCCTGGGGGTCCCCAAGAAATTCCCTTAAATTCCAGGGATTTCCTCTCGCTTCCAGTTTTGGCCATAGGACAGGAAGTGAATGGAAATCTCCCCATTGGGACAAAGAGGGCAAAAATAAATCTTACAGGTGTTATAACCCTTCCTTACACCTATCCAAAATAAAAAAAAAGTTTTGCCTATAGTTTTTTTTTTTTTCTTGTCTGATTAAGCGCCTAATTCTATTCTTTTGATATTTATCTCTATTCCTTGTATTTACATTTTGGTTGACATTAATATTTTAACTTTCACACTAGTATGCAAGTCCACTTTGTAAGATGAACAGTAGTTTAATGCTGCTTAAAAAATTTCAGTGTGGCAGTGGTGAGTATTTTCCATTATCATTGATTGCTATTGTCATTGCAATGATATCTCATTAAACCAGTTGAATCCCTCTGATTCTATTAGTTGACATTAGGATATGTAAACACTTGGTTGTTCACATGAACTTGCAATATGCTTCTTTTTTTTAAAAAAATCCAGCTGAAAATCAGACCAATGGATTGCAATAGTACAGTTCTTTGAATGTCGAGACTACTAAGTTACATGAATTTTAATGAACTTTATCCCACAAAGGTACTGTATAGGAAAGAACAAGATTGAAATATTTCTGTGAAGGCTTTCATCCAGATCATAGTATACTGTACATATTAGTAGTTAGTCACATTCAACTGGACTTGTTCTGTAATATTAAATATGTTTCACCACACATCCAGTGGCTTCTTTAGTTCAATTCCCATGTGATTTGAATATGGTTTTTATTATTTTATTATGAGCCAGACTGAGGGATTGTTCCCAGGTCTATCAGAACTATAGAAATGCACCTGTGATGAGTATGCACCAGTGCATCAAAAAGAGCTCTGAGCTTTCAAATGCTTTTCAAGCATTTATCATGCATTAAATATGACTTATGGCTTACAAAACACTGTAGACAGTTAAAATCACATTCATTTTTATATGCATTTTAGTTAAAACCTAAATTACAACTGATAACATCCAAATATATAAGTAAATGTGTACTGCTGTAAGAAAACTTCACTTTATATTTTTATTTGGTTTAGTCTTCTATTTGAATTGAATTTAATAAAAGAAAGCAGATCAAATTCCCAAATTCCTTATAGATATAAAGTTAGTTGCCAAGGTCTGACACATCGCATATGAAGGCTGGATTGCTCATGGTTGAAGATCCAAGAACATGTGGCCCCCTGCCTGTTGACACTTCAGAATTAGGAGGACACTTTGAGAGGAGTCTTCAACAATGAAGAGAGCGAGAGCAAAAATGGTGAAATAAAAACTCGCCTAGAGCAGATCCTGTAATGACGTAGGATCAATACAGTAGACAATGCATGGAATTATTTACTGTAAAAATAAAAATAGTGCAACACTACCTTTTCCCAGTAACACAATGCAACATTAGTGCAAACATAGATCAATATAAACAGACAATGTACTGTATGTGACAAAAAATAGCATAGAAATCCACAATTTGATTTTACACTTAAATGTAAATAAAACTCCAAACTCAGAAGTAATAGAATTCCTCTTGTGTAGAGTTTTCATTAAAAAAAGTTTAGTCTTGTGATCACTTGCCTTGAGACACCTTAGGCAGGCCTTACATGGAGCAAATTTCTTTCCTGAAGCCACAGACAGTGTTGACAGGGGAATCCCTCCTGCTGAGCTAATGTATTCTCCCGCTGGGAGCGTGGGGGAAGCCGTCCCCACCGTGAGAAGACAATTATTTATTGCTAGAAGCTACACCAGCTGCTAGCAAAAAAACGTATGTAAAATCCGGCAGGCTGGTTAAACCCAAGTTGGTCGATCACTTCACAGAGCAACAAGAAATTTGAATTTCTTAACATAATATGATATGAGGTAGCCCAGGAATGTAAGCCGGCTGAGTTGGTAAAAGCAAAATGTCCTTTTATTGGTATTTTCAAAACAAGTAAATACAAAGAGCTTTCATCAGCCAAAAGTAAAGCAGAAACAGTTGGTAGTTCGGGTATAAAAAAGATCACTCCACAGGCTCACCACCAGTCCCTTGACCCCACAATGGGGTTAGGGTTCCTCCTTGTATTAAGGTGCCACACAGGCTGCATGGGTTCAGCTACCAGCGTTTCAGTTGCCAGATGGTTCACCTTGCTCACAACTGGTGAACCTCTTCACTCTGCCTCACTGAAACAGGTGCTGATTCATTCCTGCTGCCATTCAAGACTCCTTTTGCTGAGGCTTAACCCCTTCAAGACCAGAGTCCTTGTAGTCAGGGGTTGGAGGTTCTTCCCTTCCAAAACTCTTTGAACCGCAAAATATCAGTGTTCCTGATATAAACTTACCAATTCAAAGAGTTCTGAAAATCTGTCCTCTCTTTCCAACTGGACTACCCCTCAACCTGCATGGGTGAGAAAACCCTAAGTACACAAGCAAGTCTTCAAACTGCCCCCCTTAAAGGAACAACAACTCAGATATTGGGGAAATATACAGTACCTGCCATTTAGGACACACTCCCAGTGTCCTGTACAATACCCACACTAAACCCAAAACTGAAAATGTAATATATTTCAGTTTACTAGTCCTTGGTGTGGTGGCTGCCTTTGTTTTATTTTTTTCAAACTTCTTTTGCTTTATTTTCACTGAGTAATCCTGCAAATAAGACTCTTCCTGTCCCTGGGTGGCTACATCACTCCTTCATTGTGTCCAAGGAGGGAGCCATCACTATCACCCTGACCCTGGGCTGCATTCCTTATATGGACTACAAACATGTCCATATCTATTCATCTCAATTACATGGGGTGCAAGGCAATTGGTAGATTACAGAAGATAGCTTGGAAGGAAGATATAATTTGGTATAGCTTACAGGAAGTGAGAAGAATACATATATTGTCTGTTTAGATTGGTACATTTGCATTTATGTTACCTTGAGGTATTTGGGAAGGGTAGCACTGCATTATTCTTATATTTAAATGGTTTGAGATAATATATTCAGAACAGAATGCAGTTTGCGTCCTGACACATGCATTGTGAGAGACCCAGGGATCTTGGGTTATACAGTTTCTTCCTATTAAGTGTCAGGTCTCAGACTACAGACAGAGGTCCTGCATTAACCTGAGCAGTGCCATGTATCATGTTTCCACACAAACTACGACATAGAAATAAGTATAGGCTGTGCATAAAGGTCAACAAATGACAGCATGAAACTGCATGATCTAAACACGTCCTATGCAGGTAAAAAACACAAGGTTTAGTATAAAAATATACTGAATATGGGGACAAAAACTGAGGTCTTTTGGGCTTTTTGGTCAATCCAGAAAATATTCTTTGCTCCATACCCAGAATCTATGACATTCTGGATATGGAAGAGCTAGATTGTGATGAGGTTTATGATTCCTATGTTAGCTCAACCATCTCTGTTAGAGACAAACCTGTCCAAGTATGTATTTTTCTTTTCTTTTAGGGTCTACATTACACCACTGTGACTGTTCAATATTGGGAAAACAATTGTCTATGTCAAAAAAGTCAGGGGGCTGATGTTGATCTTATACGAATGATATGGAAATACCCTATGGTTAGACCATTTTGGTCTTAGATTACAGAATGCATTTCTCAGCACTTTGAAATCCCTTTGATATATTTGTTAACTCAAAGTAGTACCTATTATGAGCGTTTGATTGTATTGATTTTGGAAAATGCTGAAAAGACCTTTCTGAGACTTTTATTTTATGTTAGGAAGATTGATGTATTAGGCATTATTTCTACAGCACACGTGGACACATCCTTTACAACCTAATTGTATTGATCACACTATTTTTATCATCAATTTTATATGGGTTCTGTTAAAACATAAATGCATTCATGTAAAAGTTAGAGTGATGTTTTCCCTTTTGTCAATGTGTACTGTGTACTAAGAACACCTCCTCAATGTTTTTTAATTTTCCTTTTTCAGAAAAACTGAAACAAGTGTCATATTCTTTTGCATGTCAATAAAACATGTGCATGCAGTGGCGGCTAATGCTCAATTTTTGGGGGGGATGTGCAAACAAATCACTCGCCACCCCCCCACCAATTCGTTTGATCTGTCAGTCAAACCCCCCATTGCCCCCCATTTGGTTGGTCAGTCTGTCCATCCGTCAGTCAAAATCCACCACCCCTCCTCGCTCGGTCGATCAGCAAACCACCCACCACGTCGCTTGCCTGTCCGCCCAGCAGCCCCACACTTACCCCATCTAGGTCACGAGCAACTTCGGCAGGTTCCCCCTGCATCTCCTCCTCGGCGGCCAATATGGTCGCTTCTCTTCTGGGCCAAGCGGGTCTTAAGACCCGCTTCCTGATTGGCCGGGAGGAGAAGCAGGAAGATAATATTAATTCACTATTGTCACACAACTGGGTGGGCTCAGAACGCAGTGCTCTGCGCCTGAGCCCACACTTTTTTTAAGCCAATTAGAGCCTCAGGCTCTAATCATGTCCTTCAAAAAAAAACAAAAAAACATTGCAATCCATGCATCCAGTGCAAATGGATAGGGGGGACCCCTAATGGAGCGGCCGCCACTGCGTGCATGAGAATAAAAAATCTTTCTAAAATTATTAATAATACTGCTAATAAAAATTAAAAAGAGTAACAATGTTTAATGCCATTACTGAATAACGTGTTAATGGCTGCTTAAGGAGCCGTCCAAGCCCTTCTTGGATCAGGTTGTGCTTGGTTGTTCTGTCAAGTATATTGCAGAGCATCTCATTAAGACATGTTCCAGTTGAGATGCTTCACATTGCATTAAATAAAATATCTAATGCACCCTATGGGCAACTGGTGGTGCTGGTAGGGTGGATTTGATAGAAGTGTCAGCCTCTTAAAAACCCAACAGTTCTAAGTGTATTCTCTGCAGTAAAATGTAATCACAATGTTTTTGTACTTTTACATTGATTTAACATTTTTGCAAACAGATTGCATACATTGCATTGCATACATTGCTTTAGAATGCTGAAATTGAAAATAATAACTCCTGCAGAATAAAAAAAATCCTCAAACTCCTTTAAAAATGAAAGCCCTGTCTGTCTTGACAAAATATAAAAAAGATCTGTAATGTAAACTGTTACTAAACCCACAACAGTAAAATATCAGTCTGTATATGCAGTAAAGAATGCTTGTTATACTCACTGTGGAACCTAAGGGGTTAATCCTCTGCATTGTGTAAAAAAGCGGTTTGATCCTGTCTTCTCTGATCCTCCCTTTCTTTCACTGTCACATGCTCAGTTTGGTGTGTATTGCTAGAGAGTTTTTTTTTTTCTTGGGAGGGTGCATATGATCAGCACAGGGCCAATTAGCACTGTGCAGACAGATGGTCAGGGGTCCTGCAGCCTCATAGGACAGTCAGAGTAGAATGAAAACTCCTCCTACAAGCTTTAACCAGAAACTGATAGAAGTCACAAGATTGCTATATATTGCTGATGAGAAAAGGTATTTAGCAGTTTATATTTACTAAAATAATTGCATTTCCAAGATTGGGAACATTTGACCTGAAGGGCACACACAACCAATTGACCTGTTTATGTCAGGGATATTTTCTTGTGGGCTAAAGTTGCACTACAAAAAGTGTGCCACATTGATTGGTGGCCATAGTGAAGGGTAGTTTAATAGGTTTGTTTTAATATGTACTGTAATTTCATAGATTGTAAATACAGGAAGTACATTATTAGCTGAACATAATGACTGCTGATCTTTAAAAATTACACAAACATCTAAATAAAACATGAAATGAAAAAAAATCCATCATCACAAATAATCTGTATCATTCAGTGTCTTATAACAAATAATCATTTCAAAGCATTGACTTTCTTTGGCTGCAATCCGCATTTGGATGCATAACATCTCAGAACTGCAGAGATGAACTCAGAGTAAGTTGGTGCTGGAAGACCTCCCTCCACCAGATACTGGGGTTGCAGGCCTGAATAGGGAACAGATAACTATCTAATGCCTGGCAGCTGTTATGACTGTGAGGCCTGTTCTGTTTGGGGTCTGAATATCTATCTAACCTAGAGACACCAGCCCAATTTATCTTATCTGTACTGGCCTAGAGGTCTAATGTCCCCTGCCTGTCAGTCCCCAACAGCCTCCAGCCAACAAGTATTCTTCCCACTAGGGGTTGACCGATATCGTTTTTTCAGGGCCGATACGATACCAATTTTTAAAGCCACCTTTCAGGTCGATAGCCGATATCAGGCACTGATATTTTGTACATTTAAAGTTTTTATTTTTACACTGTCCTTTTCATTTCTTATTTTTCTTTTATCACTTTTATTGCTGTCACAAGGAATATAACATCTTTGTGACAGTAATAGGCAGTGACAGGTCCTCTTTATGGAGGGATATGGGGTCTATAAGACCCCGAACCCCTTCTCTGCACTTGAAAGTATTCAAAACAACAACCTAAAGCAATATCGGTAATATCGGTAGGTTTCTGGCCAATACTGATACTTTGAAAAATGTGAATATTGGCCCCCGATAATCGGCCGCTCTGATAATCGGTCGACCCCTACTTGCCACAAACGCTGATTTTCTTATGAATAGTATAATTGATTATTTCTAAAATACAAATCTTCTGTATCATAAGGATGAAGAATGTATTTACTGTAAACTTAGTCATATTGGGTGTCTTAGTAATAATTTGTGTTTTTAATAGAGATATTTTATGACATTCTTTTTAATGTTTAGACAGATGTTTTCCATTGTAGAATACAATAGCTATTTCTCAACAACCTAGAAATGTTAATTTCCCATACACCACACCTAACCACAAGGACATCAATCTCTGGGTATTGTACTTTAAAACATAACAACAACATTGAGAATTTTTTTATTGCTATTCCTACTGTCCTCCTGAAAAACGATTTGGGAATGTTATCTTGCCAGTATATATATATATATTTCTGTCAGGACAGTGGCTGTAGTATTTACAATTCTAATTTCATTGCTCAGAAATTATACTAAACTTTATAAGTATTCTTTTTCATAAGAAAGCTATTTGCAATGGAAAAGTGGCAGAATGCTTGCTCTGGTTTTGTGGTTCACATTTGTACGTTTTATTATTCAAATTTCTTTGATATGTGCTTTGCATGGCAATATAGAATTCCTTTTTCTACATACACATGCACATACATCCATATGGGAATATTAACATAAGTGCACTCAAAGCTTGTATCTGAGTTGTTCTATACTGGATCTGCTATTACCTCTTGGGAAACCATTAACAGAAAAATGTAAATGTGAATCCCACCAGTTGTGATAGGTACCATTCCCAAAAAGGTACAATGAAGCATGCACTTGAAGGGGTTGTAAACCCTCAAGGTTTTTCACCTTAATGCATTCTATGCATTAAGGTGAAAAACCTTCTGTAGTGCAGCTGCCCCCCAGAGCCCCCATTTTACTTACCTGAACCTGATCTTTCCAGCAACAGGAACAAGCCCAGCAGCTCCAGTCACTGTCTCCGGTCCTCATTGGACAGATTGATAGCAGCACAGCCATTGGCTCCCACTGCTGTCAATCAAATCCAGTGACACAGGATCCGGGGGTAGGGTCAAGTCCTGCTGTCTGTGTCAATGGACGCAGCAGCAGGACTTGGGAACATGCCTGCATGAGTAACCCCTTGGAAAGCGGGTCTCTGAGGGGGCACTTAAGAAGAGGAGGAGCCAGTAGCTGCGGGGGGACCCCAGAAAAGGAAGATCGGGGCCACTCTGTGCAAAACCCACAGAGGAGGTAAGCAAACCATGTTTGTTTTTTTTTGTTTTTGTAAAACACAAAGCTTTACAACCCCTTTAAAGTGATTGTAAACTATCACCTTGTAAAACAACCAATTCAGTTTAAAATAATGAAAAACAAAAAATTTTTTGTATAGCTATAAAAATACATTAAAAATACCTTTTTTCACTTTTTTATAAGTGATCACATTCCCTCTGTTCTCAGCTGCATAAGAGCTGGGGGGAGGAGTAGCAGCAGCACAGTAGCAGACTGAGCTTCTCAGTGAAAGGCTGTGCAGGAGAGGCTTGTCAGGACAAGTTTGATCATTGGAGGAGAGCACACTGAATTCAGAGCATACCCAGAGAACTGCCATGGTGTGCTCTCCTGCATAGTGTGGTCAGTTTTTATTAGGAAAGCAGAGGGACTGGCAGGAACACCAGGGATTTCACATAAAGAAAGCAATATAAAGAGAACAGGATACTTTCACATAAAAGTACATGGTACAGCGGGCACATATCAGGAATATGAAGTTTTGGGATAACAAACGCTTTAAGTGAAATCTGATGTACTGTAGGAAAGAAGTCGGGGGGAAGCATTTTGTAGACAATACCAGCATACTCCCAGTATTGCTTGGACCCTTTGTCTTTGATTTAGATCAACTTCGGTGCAAGCTCCATTAAAACAAAACAAAGATTTTCAGTTTTAAGAGGAATCTGGTTATTTCTGCAAAGTTTCAGAAGCTGAAAATCCTTATTTGACCAACTAACCATTTCTAAAGCTAACCTAAAGGCCCGTACACACGATCAGACGTTTTGACGACAAACATACAAATTAGCTGTTCTGGAGCAACATCCGACCGTGTGTACGCTCCATCGGACAAACTTTTTCTGTTTCCATCGGACTTTTGTTGGCTGTGCAAACGCACAAACTTTCCGGCAACAAAAATCCGATGGAGCGAAGTCCGATCGTGTGTACACAAAACCATCGGACTTTTGTACAAACTACAGTACGCAGCCACAAGAATCTGGTTTTCGGCGACAGGGTACTGTACATCTCGCGCTGGCTGCAATAGGAAAAACACGTTTTCCTACTGCGGCGGGCGTTAGAGAGGGAATTCCCCTCTGGGGGAATATCAGGCCCTTCGGTCTGGTATGGATTTTAAGGGGAACCCCCATGCCGAAAAAACGGCGTGGGGGCCCCCTGAAATCCATACCAGACCCTTATCCGAGCATGCAGCATGCAGTCAGGAAAGGGGGTGGAGACAAACGAGCACTCCCCCCTCCTGAACTGTACCAGCCCGCATGCCCTCAACATGGGGGGTGGGTGCTTTGGGGAGGGGGACGCCCTGCTCCCCCCACCCCAAAGCACCTTGTCCCCATGTTGATGAGGACAAGGGCCTCTTCCCAACAACCCTGGCCATTGGTTGTCGGGGTCTGCGGGCGAGGGGCTTATCAGAATCCGGGAGCCCCCTTTAATAAGGGTGCCCCCAGACCCCGGCCCCCCACCCTATGTGAATGAGTATGGGGTACATTGTACCCCTACCCATTCACCTAGGGAAAAAAGTGTCAATAAAAAAAACACACTACACAGGTTTTTAAAGTAATTTATTAGGCAGCTCTGGGGTCTTCTTCCTACTTCGGGGGTCTTATTCCGACTTCTGGGGTCTCTCCTGCCTCTTCTCCCGGTGTCTGGTTCTTCACCGCTCTCTCCGGCATCTTCTCCCAGTGTCCGGTTCTTCTGCGCTCGCTCTGGCCTCTTCTCCCGATGTCCGGTTCTTCTGCTGGCTCCTCCGCTATCTTCTGCTGCTCTTTTGCCCGGTCTTCTACATTGTCTTCTTCCCTCTTCTTTTCTTTCGATGTTGACATGATGCTCTCTCCCACTGTAATGCTGTCTGAGCGCTCCGCAATGACTTATATAGGTGGTGACCCCGCCCCTTATGTCACAGTCCAGATGTGCTGGGATGCATGTCATTGGATGACATGACCCCCCTCCCCCAAAGCACACACCCCCTATGTTGAGGGCATGCGGCCTGGTACGGCTCAGGAGGGGGGGCGCTTACTCATCCCACCCCCATTCCTGACCGGCCGGGCTGCGTGCTCGGATAAGGGTCTAGAATTGATTTTGGGGGGACCCCCACGCTGTTTTTTCAGTGTAGGGGTCCCCTTAAAATCCATACCAGACCTAAGGGCCTGGTATGCCCCTGGAGGGTAACCCATGCCGTTTTTTTATTTAAAATTTGTCGTGGAGTTCCCCCTCAAGATTCATACCAAGCACAGTGCCTGGCATTGGCGGGGATCCAAGTCGGAACCCCGCACCAGTGTGAACCTGGCTCGCAAGGTGTCAATCTCGCTGATAAAAGCGGCGAGATTGACACAATATCAGACAACACTACAGAAGTTGACCAAAGGGTGGTGGTAAAGAGCTGAAAAACCATGTGGTTTGGTGAAAGTTGGCTTTAAAATTCTGCCGTGTATGCAATACAAACTTATGGCCAACGCCCTTTGTACAAAAATCTGAGGGAAAGTCCTATCGTGTGTATGAGGCTTTAGATATATAAAGAAAAGTGTGGCGCTATAAACTCCAAATAAATAGCATCTCAAAGCCAAATAAAGTGTATATATAAATCATGACATACCATATGATTAGATATTCATGTGTAAAGGCTAGATGAATACATATATAGTATACAAAAAATGTGAACCAATGTGAAAAAAACCCCTGCAGTGTTGATATAAATGGAAATAGTACACTGTATATATAATATATAAATTATAAAAATATCAAACCGTGTGAACAGTGATACAAATATAAATAAACATGAAGAAAAAAGCAAGTACAATCCAAAAAAGTCTTGAGTAGGATTAGCACCACAGGGAACCAAATTATCAAAGTCCACCAATGATGTAGGAAATTGTAGGGGAAGTGAGAAAGCCACCACCCAGGGTCTTAGGGTGCTTACCAGAAATAAATGACCTGGAACGACTTATGCCGGCCAAGTCACAAGAGGCTATGATACCAACAGGTCACAAGAATATAACTCCTTAGACACACATGTTGACTCGCAGATTAAAGTGGAAGGTACGTGAGGAGGCTGGGTAGAAGTTTAAAGGTGACCAAAATAACCAGGAAGGGTAATAATGGTGGAAAGAGCCATCACCTGAAGGTATTAGAGGCTTACCAGAGGTTGTTGACTTGGGGAGACTTATGTCATCCAAGTAAAAAAAGGTAAGGAGACCGACTGGTCGGAGAGGTACACCCTCTTACGATATCCTCAATCAATTCCAAAACAGGGCGGCTATTTATCATCCACAGTTGTCCTCAACATTCATGGAAAGTAATATCTCAATGGAAGGCCACACACATAGCGTAATAACGTAAACACTGGTTTATTAAAAGTATAGGAAGTAAACTCACATATTTGTAGATCATCAAAATACAAAGATCAGGTAGCGGTAATAATGGGGAGTCCACCCAATGCGTTTCTGCTAAAGAGCCGTCATCTGGGATCAATTTACTTAAGACAATCATATGTGGTGTGCAGGCTCCATCTAGCGTTCCTTTTTGGTATTGCTGCAGCTCTGTTTATCTGTTTATTTGTATGTGTAGTTGAGGAAGTTGTCAGCAAGCAGGGAATTCTGGGTAGACAGGAAGTCAACCATCCACCATTCTTTTCAACACATTGCAAGACACAACACATGTATTTCTCTATCTATCACCATCACCCCTTAGAGAACTTAAAAAGTAATTTTTTACTATCCCATCTTGTACTGTATATCGTTGTTTATGCAATGTATGCTATATTGTATGCAATATTATACTCATTGAGGTCTATTTCTGTTATTTTGTAGTTTCACCTGGCTTGTTTTAATAAAACTGAGATCAAAAAAATATGGTATCTACAGTTATTGGGATGAGAAGGTTTAGCTAGCTGTCCCAGAGACAGAACAGTGAAATTTTTAAGCTGACCTCTGAAGGGAAGATAAGCCGACTTCGGGAAGTCTGTACAGCCCGGGGCTAGGCAGTATCCATACAGTTGGAAGCCTTAAAGATACAGGCCTGCGGCAGGCGAAGCAAGCAGCCACGCAACACAGAGATGCGCTCTGTCAAGCAGCATCGACACTAGAGCGGTCTCTATACAGCAAGACAGCTTCTTCCCTGCAGCCATGTCTCACATTGGGACATCGTCTTACAAAACACGTTCATGAGCAAGCTCATCTAAGTCATCTGTCGCAAATGCAGCAGCTATCACCCAAAAGCTGAAGCAGCAAAAGCCAGGGCCGAATTCGCAGACCAAGAATTGCAGATGAAAAAAGAAAAAGACCGCCTTGATGCAGAAAAGGTGAGATGGGAGCAAGAGAGAAAGAAGGAAAGAGTACGCTTAGAGCAAGAGAGAGAGAAGGAAAGAGTATGCATGGAACAAAAGAGAGAGCGAGAAAGAGTACGCATGGCACAAGAGAAAGAGAAGGAAAGAATACACCTGGAAGAAGAGCTAGCCCAGCAGGAAGCATCTCTGAAATTGCAGCAAGCTTTCTTAGAAGCTAACATGGAGAAGCTGGCAGTAGAAAGAGACGCTGCCGCCACCATTGCAGAAGCAGAAGCTTTAGAAGCAGCCATCTATGATGAACCAAGACTAGGCAGCAGCATACCGGGTCTAGAAGAGGACCAACAAGATTCTTCGCAACACACGTCAGATTATGTCTACCAGCACTGTGACCCAAGCAGCATCCCACAACAGAAGATTAAACATGATGTCAGTGAGTCACATCAAATAAAGCAGCAACAAGACGACCTGGGACCTCAACACTGCAAGCAAGAAAAATCTGACAGAGTTCCAGACCTTCCAGTTCCAACCAAACCTTCTACTCCACAAGGTACCCAGCCTTCATACAAGCATCAAACACCAGTCTTCACTCCAAAGGTGAATGCAACGAGCCAGTACGAACTGCCAACCTTATGCAAGTTTGAACCCAGCGCGCCTAAAGAAGAGACTTTTACCAGGTATGCCTTTACACCGCATCATAATACACCAGCAGCCTACCCCAATGCCAATCAGGCTACTGTAGACTTTGCCAAGTTCCTGGCCAAAAGAGAGTTAGTTACCCAAGGACTTGTCAAATTTAGTGATCGCCCTCAACACTACAGGGCATGGCGATCCGCTTTCCAGAGTGTCATTCAAGGTCTAGAACTATCCTGCAGGGAACAGATAGAACTCCTCATAAAGTGGCTTGGCAATGATTCTGCTGAACATGCCAAAAGGATCAGAGACATTAATATAAACCACCCTGAGATAGGCCTTACAAACATCTGGAACAGACTGGATAGATGTTATGGCTCACCAGAGGCTATAGAGAGTACACTGTTTAAAAGGATAGAAGACTTCCCAAAAATACCTAGCAGAGGTTACCAAAGACTCAGAGAATTCAGTGACCTGTGTAAGGAGTTACAAGTTGCTAAAGCAGAAGGAGACTTACCTGGCCTTTCTTATCTTGACTCTGCTAGAGGTATTAACTCCTTAGCACAAAAACTTCCTTATGAGTTACACGAAAGATGAATTACTCATGGCTGTAACTACAAACAAAAACACAATGTGCCTTTTGCACCCTTTAGTGAGTTTGTGGACTTTGTAGACAGACAAGCAGGAATAATAGATGACCCCAGCTTCATTTTTCCAGTGTCTTATACCACTTCTGGCCCTAAACAACTCAGAGCTCCAGTAGCAGTGCACAAAACTAACATTTCTTCCCACAGATTTGCAGAGTCTCAGCCAGAGGATCAAGACAGCGACCCTACTAAGTTCTGCCCTCTACATAAGATGCCACATCCTCTTCTGGAATGCAGAGCCTTCAGGACAAAGGCCATCAAGGATCGTAAAGCTTTCCTCAAAGAGAACAACATCTGTTACAAGTGCTGCTCTTCGTCCACACATTTCACCAAGGACTGTAAGGTCAGTGTCAAATGTACAGAATGTGACATCACAGAGCACAACACAGCTCTACACCCAAGGCCTACTCCAAGAACTTTCCCACTTGTTCGTAGGGACAAGGAGCAAGGCGGGGAGACCAAAGACTCTAGCACAGACACCATAGGAATCACTTCACAGTGTACTGAAGCTTGCAAAGGAAGTACAGATGGCAGATCCTGCTCTAAAATCTGTCTCGTGAGAGTTTACCCAAAAGGACGCAGGGACAAAGCAGTCAAGCTCTACGTCATCTTGGATGATCAGAGTAACAAGTCACTAGCTAGATCTATGTTTTTTGACATTCTAAATCTTAAAGGCCCCAGCAGCCCTTACTCCCTTAGGACTTGTTCAGGTACAGTGGAAACGGCGGGGAGAAGAGCTGACGGTCTACAAATTGAATCTATGGATGGTAAGACATGCCTACCCTTACCGACCATAATAGAGTGCAACCAGATGCCAGACAACAGATCAGAGATTCCCACGCCAGACGCAGCAGCTCACCAGACTCACTTGAATCACATAGCACATCTCATACCAGAACTAGATGATCAAGCTCAGATAATCTTACTCCTAGGGAGGGATATCTTGCAAGTCCACAAAGTAAGAAAACTGATCAACGGTCCTAAAAATGCCCCATATGCCCAAAAACTGGATCTCGGGTGGGTCATTATAGCTGATGTTTGCCTGGGAGGTGCGCACAAACCTGCATCTGTTAATAACCTGCTCACTAGTACCCCCGAGAATGGTCGTCCTTCTCTTTTCCAACCCTGTCAAAATCACATCCTCATAAAGGAGCCATAACACAACAACCCTGTACCTCTTCCCTTCCTAAGTCCCTTCTGTGACAGAAATACCTATGACAATGACCAAAGCAACTTAGGAAGCACAGTGTTCCAGAGAACAAAGGAAGATAACCAGGTAGCAATGTCTATTGAGGACAGGCTCTTCCTAGAAGTTATGGAAAGGAGTATGGAGAAAGACGGGACTAATAGCTGGGTTGCACTTCTTCCCTTTAGACCACAAAGACAACGTTTACCTAACAATAGAGAACTAGCATATAAACGTCTCACTTCCCTAAGACACAATCTTCAAAGGAAACCAGAGATGAAAGAACATTTCTTTTCCTTCATGGAGAAAATATTCCAGAATGGTCATGCTGAGATAGCCCCAAACCTCAAAGACTCAGAGGAATGCTGGAACTTACCTATATTTGGGGTCTATCACCCTAAGAAGCCAGGACAGATTAGAGTGGTGTTCGATTCCAGCGCCAAACATGAGGGTGTCTCTCTAAATGATGTCCTCCTCTCTGGCCCTGACCTTAACAACAGACTATTAGGAGTACTTCTTAGCTTTTGCAAGGATTCAGTCGCATTCATGGCAGACATACAACAAATGTTCTATTGCTTTCTTGTTAAAGAAGAACACCAAAACTTTCTGAGGTTTCTCTGGTTCAGGGACAACAACCCCTCTGGAGACATCACAGAATACTGCATGAGGGTGCACATATTTGGCAACAGTCCTTCCCATGCAGTTGCTATATATGGCCCCAGACATTCTGCTCGAGTGGGAGAGTCAGAGTATGGGTCAGATGTCAGACAGTTTGTGGACAAGGATTTCTATGTAGACGATTGCTTGAAATCACTACCCACCAATGAAGCTGCAATCAGTCTCCTCAAAAGACCTCAGGCAATGCTTGTTTGTTCCAACTTAAGACTCCACAAGATTGCTTCCAACAGTAGAGAAGTTTTAGAAGCCTTTCCTGTCCAAGATTGTTCTAATGAGTTAAAGGACTTAGATCTAGGCACAGACTCACTTCCCATGCAACGCAGTCTTGGTTTGCTTTGGGACTTAAGATCTGACACGTTTATTTTCCAAGTAAACACAGAAGAAAAACCCTTTACCCATAGAGGTGTCCTGTCTACCATAAACAGCCTGTATGATCCCTTAGGCTTTGCAGCACCTGTCAGCATCCAGGGTAAGGCACTACTTAGAGACTTAACCCGTGAGTCGCTAGATTGGGACCACCCTCTCCCCACTGACAAGAAGAACCTATGGCTAGAGTGGAAGGACTCACTAAAAGCTCTATCCAATCTTAAAATTCCACAACCTTATGCTCCTCTGTCATCTGCTAATGTTCAGATGCAAAGACTTTGTGTGTTTTCGAATGCTTCTGTTAAAGCAATTGCTGCTGTAGCTTACCTGAAAATCATAGACACTGAAGGACAATGCCACATAGTGTTCCTAATGGGGAAAGCAAAACTTGCACCACTTCCTGAACACACCATACCCAGGTTGGAACTTTGTGTTGCAGTATTAGCTACAGAGCTAGCGGAACTAATTGCAATCAGAGGCCCAGTGAAACTCATTCGTTCTGACAGAGGGTCTAACTTTGTGGGAGCAGTAAAAGAACTTCAAATTCCTTTTAACTTGGATGCACGTGGATCTTCAACCCACCTCACTCTTCTCACATGGGAGGTGTTTGGGAGAGGATGATAGGCATAGTCCTCAGAATTCTTGATTCTATCTTCCTACAAGTAGGAACTGCAAGGCTTACTCACAAATGTTTAGTGACATTTATGGCAGAGGTTACAGCTATCATTAACACCAGACCTTTGACATCCATTTCAAGTGACTCTGAAGATCCAGTGGTCCTCACACCTACCATGTTACTCACGCAAAAGACTAGTCTTGTTGGTGCTCCAGCTGGAGAGTTTTGTGAGAAGGACCTTTACAAACGTCAATGGAGACAAGTACAAACCCTTGCCAATACCTTCTGGAACCGGTGGAGGGAACAATATATATCTACTTTACAAGTAAGGAGAAAGTGGCACACTGAAAAGCCTAATCTTAAACCTGGCGATGTTGTGCTCATGAAAGATTGCCAGACACTAAGGAATATGTGGCCTTTAGGTTTGATCACCAAAGTACTGCCAAACAAGGCTAATCATGTCCGTAAGGTTGAGGTCAAGATCTTTCAACAGAATGAGGTTAAAGTATTCTTGAGTCCAGTGACCGAACTTATTCTGTTGCTTTCTACGGAGGACTTGGTTAGTGACATCACTTGATGTCAGGCGGGGAGTGTTCTGTCCACCAGATGTCTTGCTGATTATTTTCACCTTATTTGTACCTGTGTTGTTAAATTTACATGCAAAATGTGTAATTTACTTAAGACAATCATATGTGGTGTGCAGGCTCCATCTAGCGTTCCTTTTTGGTATTGCTGCAGCTCTGTTTATCTGTTTATTTATATGTGTAGTTGAGGAAGTTGTCAGCAAGCAGGGAATTCTGGGTAGACAGGAAGCCAACCATCCACCATTCTTTTCAACACATTGCAAGAAACAACACATGTATTTCTCTATCTATCGCCATCACCCCTTAGAGAACTTAAAAAGTAAGTTTTTACTATCCCATCTTGTACTGTATATCGTTGTTTATGCAATGTATGCTGTATTGTATGCAATATTATACTTATTGAGGTCTATTTCTGTTATTTTGTAGTTTCACCTGGCTTGTTCTAATAAAACTGAGATCAAAGAAATATGGTATCTACAGTTATTGGGATAAGAAGGTTTAGCTAGCTGTCCCAGAGACAGAACAGAAACCCTAAACCCCTTTAAAGTGCTACTAAACCCAGGATCCTGAATTTACTGTATCTGGTCTCCCACAGTACACAAAACATGGAAATGCAATTATTTTAGTAAATATAAACGTCTAAATACCTTTTCTAAATACCTTTTCTCATCAGTAGTATATAGCAGGCTTGTGACTTCTATGAGTGTCTGGTTAAAGCTTGTAGGAGGAGTTTTCACTCTGTACTGACTGTTTTAAAAAATGTTACATAAAGTTATACTTTTTTGCAATTAGGTGACAGTAACATTTATAAATGTTCAAGGCATGACATGAACTATATATTAATATATGCAGTTAAAGCATCAGTACACAGCCCTGGAAACTGCATAGAAGCATAACCTGTGCAATGGCTCCCAGCCATTGGTTAGCATGGTTATGTGAGAGCGCTGTTCAGTGGGAGTCTCTGCTTTTGGCCCAGGAGTAAAAAGAGACTCCCATTTGTCAGCACTATTACATGACCACACTAACCAATGGTCAATAGCTATTGCACAGATTGTGCTTCTGCACAGCTTAAAGGGCTGTGTATGGACATTTCAACTCTACAGAATTATGGGCAGCGGAAGATGTTAGAGAAAAGCAGATAAGTTCACAGGGGACAACAGTGAGGAGGATGTTAGGAGGGGATTTTTTTTTTCAGGTACAAATTTGGAAATACCTTTTAAATTGTATTCATTGGTACACAATTTGTTTAAACTGTGTTTATATATTTTTGTTTGCAGTTCAAAAATTCCATATTACCAGATTTGTTTAAAATGCATGGAAGCATGTACTACACATCCAAAGCTTAAATAATAAGTAGGAAATTCAAAAGTGCATGTCAGATTTTTATAAATACAATATTCAACCTCTGTGGCTGAATTTTCCACTGAGGCTGTTGAAATTTGAATGGGAGTTTAATAGTATATCATAAACCTATGGCATACAATGGCGAGTATATAATTATGATAAAAAAAAAGGTTGCTGACAAAAATCACCGAACACATTTGTGCTCTTTTAAAATCAAACAAGAAATAGCAACAGTACAAATTGTAGGAATTTGCCAAAGGATTGTGTATGCTGTATGAACAATAGTTTTATATAGTCGTGAAACAAGATACTGCAGTTAGAAGGTTGTTGGAATCATGTTTTAAAGTCTAATGGTTCATGGTCAGTGCAAGCTCCTTTTTTCCATTGGTTTATTTGTGGTTTTTCTGTTTTTGCTCAGAAACTACACTGCAATAACTAAAAGTGAGTATGACACAAATGCAACTGGAAGGATTGGAGCAGTTAGCATCCAAATGTGGTTCATCAGGTTTTTAAGATTTACTAACAAAATTGAAAATGAGCTCAGAAACAGGATCTTCTGTTTTGTAGCATGTTTTGGTCACTATTACTATGGAAATCATCTTTAAAACATAGTATAAAGTCACCATGAAGGCCAAAATATGATTTTAGATATCTTGGTAAATATTCTTTCTATTATTTAGCTTATTACTGTATTTAAAGAAATGCATTTTTAATTTTTAGTTTAACAAATATGTATAATTACTTAACACAGGCAATAATTACCTATTTCACTATGCAAAATAGAATTCAGGTATCAACAAGAATTAAACGTTATTTCCCCATTGAACCCTAATCATGCATATTAATTTGAGAAGGAAATAGGCTTACCAAATCCAAAAATATCAAAAACAATGCTGAATCAACCAAATATTTAAAACAGAAATGAACTTCCATAATTGCTAGCCATTACCATGGCGACTATACAGTATGTTCAAATTTAAAGCACAACTCCAGTTTTTTTTTTTATATATTCTTCCAGGAGTAGCATAATTATATATATATATATATATATATATATATATATATATATATATATATATATATATAAAGCAGCTCTGGCTGCAATACACATCTCCTATTTAGTGCTGCCACCTCACCATAATTTCTTTATGCCACTAGATGTCCTTGGTTTTCCTGGTTGAATGATGCCCTCATCATTCATCCAAAAGACTGAGGACACATTGGGGTTGATTTATTGGAGAGTGCAAAATCTGGTGCAGCTCTGCATAGAAACCAATCAGCTTCCTTTTTTTTTTTTGTCAAAGCTTAATCGAACAAGCTGAAGTTAGAAGGTGATTGGCTACCATGCACATCTGCACCAGAATTTGCATTTTCCAGTTTTAGTAAATCAACCCCCATTGAGTGCAGGGTATCATTGACACAGTCTCTGAGGTGAGATCACTAAAGGACCCTGCACTATCAGTGTATTGATGCAGAGAATGATACTGATGATATCACACCACCACGGTCTGAAGTACATTTTCTGCTGACGTCACCAAGATCAGTCCAGGCACCACGTCATCCCGACTCTGGAAGTCTGGATCCACCAGGTGCCTGGACTGATAGGCATCTCAACCTCTCAGCGAGCCACTGAGACGGCTGCTCCCCGGCCCTCCACAGCTCAGCGTTTCAGTGAGCATGGAGAGCAGAGCAGGAGAGCTGCTGATTGACAGGCAGCAGCTCTCCGCTTGGGGGGGTGAGAGAAACGGTTCTCAGTGCAGAGGCGCCGGGGGACAGTTGCAGCATCAGACCGATGATTATGGGCTAAAAAGAATCCCATACTTCTCTTTTAAAGAATAAATGAACCTTTAGGCCGTTTTCACTTTAAGAATTTTCTTGAATTCTGCTGTAAAAAAACAAAAAACGAATTGAGGTTTCCTGCCTGAAAGTGGTGGGTTTACATCTTTTCTTTCTGTGGCAACTGATTCTCAGCACCTCTAAAATATAGCCTTCGTATTGTGAGTAAAAGACAAGAGAACCCCAGAGCATGTGCCTTCAGACACAGATCAACAATGGCTGTACTGTTACACAGCTCAGCAAGGAACAAGCCCCGACTCCAGCCTACTAATTATAAAGGAGCAGCAGCACTGATGAAGTCAACCCTAAGTTCTTTACTTTTTTAACCATATCAATTTGAAAGCTGTAAAGCACTGATTGTCTTTGGACGTCCCCTCCCCTCCCTTTCCCATTCTGAGCCCTGCTGTTCAGAGGATTACATGAAGCTAAAAGAAATATAGAATTTAGGTACTTATACTAGTTGCATTGAAAATAGAGTTAATGATTTGTCAATGATTATGTAACTGGAAAATGTGGCATTTCTTCATATAGGCCTAAAGCTGAGTTTTAAAAGCATTCAATTTATAAAATTATATCATCTGGAGAAACATGTGACATATTCACAAATGTGATTTTTAACTATCCAATATGTTTGGCTACTGAAAATGTACAACATTAAAAAATAAATACCTAGTATTTATCCTGACATATTGCAATTCCCTGTGTACATCTCTATAATTTTTGCAGTGCTTTATAGAGTACATTGAGCAATTACTATCAATCCTTGAGCCAGAGAGAGATAACACTCTAGCACAAACATACATATGTTATTGGAAGTAAATAGGAGTATTCATACCTATAAAAGACCCATGTAACTTTGGGGAGGAATTGAAAAAGCAAAGCTAACATAAGGATCCTAATTCCGAAGTTTACAAACCCACACACCAGTCCTAATCTCCCTAAATTAAACCTACCTTAAATGTTCTAAAACTTCTTCTTTTCTGATCCTTCTAGCTTTAGTTTAGTAATGCTGACATATTTCTAGCCCTCTTGTCCCATCACATCCTTTTCTATTTTTTTCCAAGAACAAACTAGACCACCATAAATTAGCATTCACCAGTAAGGATGAGCCGAACACCACCCCCCCCCCCCCCCCCCCGGTTCAGTTCGCACCAGAACTTGCGAACAGGCAAAAAATTTGGACGAACACACAAACAGCTATTGCCATAAAAAGTGTTTGGGGACCCGGGTCCTGCCCGAGGGGACATGTATCAATGGAAAAAAAAGTTTTAAAAATGGCCGTTTTTTCGGGAGCAGTGATTTTCATAATGCTTAAAGTGAAACAATATAAAAATGAAATATTCCATTAAATAACATGCCTGGGGGCATATCATGATATCATACCTAGTATGCCTGTAAAGTAGCACAGTTTTTCCGTGTTTAGAACAATACCACAACAAAATGACATTTCTAAAGGAAAAAAAGTAATTTAAAACTAATCACGGCTGTAATGAATTGTCAGGTCTCGGCAATATAGATAAAAAAATGGCATGGGTCCCCCCTAGTCCATTACCAGTCCCTTTGGGTCTGGTATGAATATTAAGGGGAACCCCGAACCAAAATGAAAAAAAAAATGTGTGGGGGTCCCCCCAAAATCCATACCAGACCCTTTAGGTCTGGTATGGATTTTAAGGGGAACCCTGCACCAAAATGTAAAAAAAAATGGTGTCCATACCAGACCCTTATCCTAGCACGCAACCTGGCAGGCCGCAGGAAAAGAGGGGGGACGAGAGAGCGCCCCCCTCCTGAACCGTACCAGGCCACATGTCCTCAACATGGGGAGGGTGCTTTGGAGTTGCCCCCCAAAGCACTTTGTCCCCATGTTCATGGGGACAAGAGCCTCATCCCCACAACCCTTGCCCGGTGGTTGTGGGGGTCTGCGGGCGGGGACTTATCAGAATCCGGAAGCCCCTTTAACAAGGGGACCCCCAGATCCAGGCCCCCCTATGTGCATTGGTAAGGGGTACATTGTACCCCTACCATTTCACAAAAAAAGTGTCAAAAATAGTAAAAAAGACAGGAGACACTTTGGGACAAGTCTTTTATTATAAAATAAAAATGTCCAGCGATGTCCATTCATCGCCCGCAGACCCCCACAACCACCGGGCAAGGGTTGTGGGGATGAGGCCCTTGTCCCTTTGTCCCCATCAACATGGGGACAAGGTGCTTTGGGGGGCAACTCCAAAGCACCCTCCCCATGTTAAGGCATGTGGCCTAATACAGTTCAGGAGGGGGAGGCGCTCTCTCGTCCCCCCCTCTTTTCCTGCGGCCTGCCAGGTTGCGTGCTCGGATTAGGGTCTGGAATGGATTTTGGAAGGGATCCTTACACCATTTATTTTAACATTTTTGAGCAGGGTTCCCCTTAAAATCCATACCAGACCTGAAGGGCCTGGTATGGATTTTGGGGGACCCCCATGCAATTTTTTTTGTTTTTTTTTTGTTTTTAAAGAAATTTTATTGAAGAGCAGTACATTACACTTCATAGCACGGAATTGCTGGTGGGGCGCAGCCCACCTCTGTGACAATACTCAAGTAATGAACAATAACAGAGAGGTTGACCAGATATCTAAGCTTATTCAAATAAACAAAGAGAAAAGCCCTCAGACATATTTGGGAGACACCTAGTGCTGCAGGAAGGCTCGACACCCCTATCGGGAACAAACTGTGTCGAACCCCGTAGAGCAACTGTAGTTAATTATTAGGTGTGTAACTAACCTGTTAAGGCCCATCGCGCCTTCCGGGAAAATAAAGGTCCCAGACCGCGTGAGGAAGCCTCCCCCAGTCCTCTAAGGCCAAAAGCCAAAGGAACCAGGGATGCCATGAAAATATCCTGAAGGATCCGGCTGGGAGGTCGACCCACGGAAAATAAGTCGAGATACCAACTAATCGCAGTCAAGTGCATAGGAAACTGGAGCAAACCGTTTGGAACCAAATACTTACTGTAAAAATAAATTAACAACTTCCTGAGAATAGGAAGAAAGAGAGAAAAATAGGTGGAAAAGAAGACGGAGAGGGAGAAAGGATGGGGGGTGGGGTGGGTTGACAGACTGCAATATAACAATAGTAACCAATCATGCTTCAACTCCCGGTATGAGAGAGATGCCTACATGCCTTGCCCAGGGTTCCCAGACAGCCAAAAATGCTTTATTTGAGTCTGCTAAGACACTGACTAATTTTTCCTGGGACATGATCCACGAGATCTTTCTCCTGGCAGCCGCCAGGGAGACTCCTGGTTGTTTCCAAGCCTTTGCAATGGAGAGCTTGGCGCCAGTCAGGATGAAAGAAATAAGTTTAGCAGTTGTTTTGGGGATTTTGGGAATATGACCATTTAATAGAGCTATCTGGGGAGATTTAGAAATGGGAGTGTCCGTGATTTTTCTGATCAGGTAAAAAATCCTGTTCCAGAAGTCCCTGATTTTCGGGCATTCCCACCAAATGTGTATCATGGAGCCCTGGGCTTGGCAGTTTCTGAAACAAAAAGGAGACGAGGAAGGGAACATCTGTGCGAGTTTGGAAGGAACCAGATACCATCTCGTAAATACTTTCATGTTAGCTTCTATTAGTGCAATATTAACTATACCTTTGTAGGCTCTTGTGCTCATTCTATTCCAGATCTCCAGGTCCCAAGTCTCGCCCACGTCCCTCTCCCACTCTGTCATGTATGTAAGTTTGGAAGGGGGAGTTGAAAGAGCTTCGTATATCAGGGATATGCCTCCTTTTTGCTCTGTTGCTTGTCCACACCATTGTTCATAAGATGTGCACTCTGGGGGAATTGATTTGTCTTTCCAAATAGTGTGAAGAAAATGGGAGATTTGAAGAAATCTAAATTTTTCGGAATCGGGGAGCTCTAGTTTTTCAATGCAGTGTTTCATGGAGATTGGTCCGGAGGCGACAAGGTAATGTCCAATACGGTATATTCCCTTATTAAGCCACCATTGAAAGGATTTGATGTCTAACCCCGGCTTGAAGAGGGAATTGTGGAATATGTGTGAGAGGGGCCGAAGCTGTGAGGTCAAAGCGGGAAGTTGGCTCAGGTTGTCCCATAGTTTGAAAGAGTGTGAAAGTGTGGGTGCCATGATGGGAGGTCTGGATTTACTGGGAGTCCAGAGTAGAAAGTCTAGTGTGTGGGAAGGGACCGCTTGGCGTTCTATTTGTATCCAGTCGGGTTTTTCGCCCCTGAAATATATGGTGGAAAGTTGGTCAAGTCTAGCTGCTTGGTAATACTTGGATAGTTCAGGGAGGCCTAGCCCTACTTTAGATTTCGGGGCATAAAGGGTGTTTCGCGTGAGTCTATATCCTTTCCCTCCCCAGATAAATTTTATAATCTTTCCCTGAAAGTTTTTGAGGTGCTTTTTATTAATCGCAATCAGAAGGGCTCTAAATAGGTACAGAATTCTAGGAAACAGGGTCATTTTGACGACATGGATTCTCCCCAGCCATGATAATTTGTGGGATGACCAAATTCGTATATCCTCTTCCAATTTGCGAAACATAGGAGGGAAATTGGCTAGATAGAGGGAGTCTATTCTGGGTGTAAGGTTTATACCTAGGTATCGAATTGAGGAATCACTCCAATTAAAATTAAAGGCCAGTTTTAATCTCTCAGCTAGGGCCGGATTGAGGGAGATGTTTAATGCCTGTGATTTGGTCATGTTAACTCGTAGGCCTGAGACCTCGCCGAATGTCTGAAGCAGTTTGTTAATGGTGGGAAGTGAGGTGATTGGAGAGGTGATAAATAGAAGAAGGTCGTCTGCGAAGAGGGCACATTTATGGGTATTCAAGCCACAGTTGACACCTTTAATGTTTGGATCTGACCTGATTGCTATGGCTAGTGTTTCTATTGTTAGAGCGAACACAAGTGGGGATAGGGGGCAGCCCTGTCTTGTGCCCCTGGCAATTTTGATTGGGGATGAGAGAAAGCCTTGTAATTTAACTTTCGCTTCCGGTTCTGAGTAAAGTGATTTGAGGATTCCGATGAAGTGTTCACCGAACCCCCAGAATTTAAGGGAGGCGAATATGAAGGGCCAAGTCACCGAATCGAAGGCCTTTTGTAGGTCTAGGGAAAGGAAGAGACCCTCCTGCTTTGGGCCTCCATCCCATCCCGAATGCAAAATTGAAGCTATGTCTATGGCCCTTCTGACCTGGTCTGGACCCTGTCTGCCGGAGATAAAGCCCACCTGATCTTTGTGGATATAAGTGTTGATGAATGTATTTAGTCTATTGGCGTAAATTTTTGTCAGGATTTTTAAATCGTTATTTATAAGTGATATTGGTCTGTAGTTTTCTACCTGATCCGGATTTTTGTCGGGTTTAGGGATGACAGTAATAAATGCTGCATTCATCTGGGGGTCCATGGGGTCTCCCTTTCGTTTGGAGGTGAACATTTTAGTTAAGTGTGGCGCTAGAGTCTCGGCAAAAGTCTTATAATAAAGATTGGAAAGACTGTCTGGACCTGGGGCAGAGCCCCCTTTCAGATTTTTAATGACCTCTAAAGTTTCCTCTACTGTGATATGTGCTTCCATGAAATCCTTGTGGGACTTATGTATAGTGGGGATAGGCAGGTGCTCTAAGAATGCTTCTATAGCTCGTGTATCGTGGGAATCATTTGCTCTATATAGTTGTGAGTAAAAGGATTGGAAAGATTCCAAGATTCTATGGGGATTTTGGGAAGATGATCCATCCTGAAGTTTTATTTTGGGGAGAGCGAAGAGACGGGTCCTAGGGGATAACTTGGAAGCCAGCATCGTGCTCATTTTGTCCTGATTCAGGTAGAATTTCGCACCATTCCAACGCAGAGAACTCTCAGCTTTAACTGTGAGCGCCAGGTTTAGTTTAATCCGAGCAGCGTCCAGCTGTTCGGCTTGAACCATGGACGGGTTAGCTTTGTGTTTTTTGCGCAGGAGGAGAAAGTCTCTCTCCAGTTTTGAGATGTCCATGGTTCTCTCGTTTTTAAGTTGGGAGGAGATTTGGATAAGTTTACCTCGTATCACGGCTTTGTGGGCTGCCCAGAGGGTCTCGGCTGAGATATCGTCTGCGCTGTTCAGGGCGAAATACTCTTTTAGTGACTTGGTGAGAATCGTGATCTGAAAGGGATCTTTAATGATGTGTTCTTTAATGCGCCATATGGGGGACGAGGGTCTGAGGAGCAGGCCTTGGATGGATAGAGAGATCATAGAGTTGTCAGAGAGGGGAGTATCCTTAATTTTAGCTGAGATAGCAGCGGGGATGTGCAAGGAGGAGATTAGAATATGGTCGATTCTGGAGTATACTTGATGGGGTATTGAGAAATGGGAGTAATCCCTTGATGTGGGGTTGAGTTCTCTCCAGATATCTGTGAGGCCCTGCTGGTGAATTAGTTTAGCAATTTTAGAGCTGATTTTTGTTGGCCTGGAGAGCTGTTTAGCTGGGGGTTTAGATTTATCAAGACTCTGATCAAAGGCGACATTCGAATCTCCTCCAAATATTACTGTTCCTTCCAGGAGGGGTCCTAGTGTTTGGTCTGCGATCTGACCTTTCACTAGTAAGTACCTGCCTTCGGGGTCACTAAGGGTCCGGCTTACTTTAAATTGGCATTCTTTAGCAAATAGAATCGCAACCCCCCTGGTCTTATCCTCTGCGTTTGCTAAATAAAACGAGGGGAAGCGCGCATGCAGGAATGAGGGGGAGAATCGAGACGGAAAATGCGTTTCCTGGAGCATCACTATTGAAGCCCTTTGTTTATGGTATGATTGGAAGATTTTCCTCCTTTTGGTTGGAGAATTGAGGCCTTGGACATTATGAGAAATCATTTTTATCTGGGAGGAGGATAGAGTGGTGTTAGGCATGAATTTTGAGTAAAGTGTGTGCTTCTGGTAGTGGAGGACTTACCCTGACCATATTGAAGAGGGATGGGCAGAAGGCGAGTGAGAAGTGGAGCTCGGGACCTGGAGATGCTGGATGAGAAGGTGCTGCAGACGATCCGTCAACCCTGGCAGGAGGGGGGAAGGGAGAGACAAGCACAGATGGGTTAAAACATAGAGACAGAAGGATAAAGAGAGTATGAACTTGGTGACCTAAAATAGGCCGGAGACGGAGAGGGCGGATAGTATTCCCCTGTCCGAACTCCAATAACAGAAATAGGTGGTCCTGAAAACGAACCACCAGTCCATCGAACGAGAATGGGAATTCCATTTTCGTAGGATGGAAGGAGTCGCAGGGCAGCTACCGCAGCCCAAGCCACCCTTGATACCTTGCATACAATATTAGGCTATGTAAAAATAAAAAGATGCAAAAGGAGAACATAAAAGTTTCAAATTCTGAAAATCCTGAGATGATTTTAACTAGGAGCCGTGCTGGCCAAAGATGCAGAAAGAGTCTTCCTGGTAGGCATCATGGGTTCCTCAGTGGAGATGGAGATGAAAGGGGATATGAAATATCCAAATCCTGCTGTGGGCTTAGACAGTCTGTTGTGGGGGTGTAGAATGGTGGGGAAGAACCGAAACACCCTGCTAACGCTGGGGGTACCAGAGAGGACGATGGGGAAGTGATGTCACAATCCGGGGGGCCGTTCTTGTGAAGTTCGGTGAGTTGAGCCTTTGATCACCCCTGAGGTGTGGGTGAGTGATAAGGACGGTAGTAGATCTTAGGGAACAGGAAGCGTAGGGCCACTGGGGTGTTGAAGTGGAAGCCTGAGACTTGGGATAATTGGGAAAATGTCCCCTAGAGAGGACGAGGCCTCTTTGTGAAAGACCCGAGTGAGGTAGAGGTCATCTGGTATGAGAAAGACATGGGTCAGTGGATCACAAAGAGGGAGAGGGGTGTCGCCGGGTTCTTGTAATTGGCATCTTCAGGTTGGCAATTGTTCTTTCAGGCGCCTGCTTTTGTTGGATTTCCAGGCAGGAGAGATAGGGCTGTTGGGAGTTTGACGTTTAAAAGAGCCCGCTTGAGTGTTGGATATGTCCATTTCCGAGTCTAGGGATATGAGCTTAAGTGAAAGGAGGACTCGTTCGCCTTCTGTAAACGTGGTGAATGAGTGGGTTTTGCCTTTAAAGGTAAATTTCAAGGCGAAAGGGAATGCCCACCAATATTTAATCTCCTTCTGGGAGAGGACCAGCAGAAGGGGCTTCAAGGCTCTGCGTTTCTGGATGGTCGTGGGAGAAATGTCCGCAAAAATTTGTACTTCCTGTCCTTGAAAAAGGATGCGGGATTGCTGGCGCGATATTTTCATTATTGCTTCCTTCACACTATAGAAGTGTGGCTTCACGACCACATCTCTGGGAGATCCATCTTTTCTGGGGGGACCCAGGGATCTGTGAGCTCTGTCCAGCTCCAATTTGATGGGGGGCAGCTCAGGGATAAGGGATTTGATTATATCCTGGATTGCTTTGGGGATGTCTGTAATTGATTCAGGGACACCTCTGACTCTAAAATTGTCCCTTCTCGACCTGTTCTCCAAGTCATCGATTCTATTCAGTGCCACCTCTAGTTGCTCTTGAACAACATGAATGTGCTCAGTGTTCTGGTTAGCTCTGGACACTGTGATGTATAATTTGTGTTCTATAGCTTCCATCCTTGCTCCCAAGTTTTGAAAGTCAGCTCTTATCTCGTTTGTGATTCTTGTGGCTGTGTTTGCTAAACCTCTGTCTAGTAGATCCGACAGTTTGAGGAATAAATCTCCTGCATTGAGGGGTATAGCATTCTCCGGGTCTCCTGTGGAAGTCCCAGCACCCTGATGAGGTGATGTGGCGTTCAGTGGGGACAGAGAATAGTTCTCAAAAGTGCGCTCTAAGAGGGATACTGTAGAGGCTGGAGATGGGGTCTCCATAGGTTGGTTGTGAAGAGTGGGTAGGGGTGTGTAGGCTAAGGTGGCAGGAGCTATCACTTGTCTTGTTTCCGCGTGTCCCCCTGTATATGGCTCCTTGTGCTGTGCTGCGGCCGCCATCTTGGATAAGGCCCGGGAATCCTCTGCTGAAAACTGTGGTCCCAGGTCCCTGCAGACCGAGTTATTTGGCATGGATCGGGGCTGCGGGAGTTCCCGGATCCGAATCCGCTAGTGGTGGGTGTCTAGGCGGCCTGACACCGGCGCTTGGGTGGCTTGCTGGGCTGGGTAGAGCGGAGCTCCCGGCTTACGCGGCCATCTTGGGAGTCCCGCGCCTGCGCACCCCCATGCAATTTTTTAAAACATTTTTGGTTCAGGGTTCCCCTTAATATTCATACCAGACCCAAAGGGCCTGGTAATGGACTGGGGAGGGGGACCCATGGCATTTTTTCAATGAGTTTTATCTATATTGCCGAGACCCAACAATTCATTACAGCTGCGATCAGTTTTAAATCACTTTTTTCCTTTAGAAATGTCATTTTGCTGTGTTATTGTTCTAAACCCGGGAAAACTGCACCAATTTACAGGCAAAGTATAGACTATACTATACTATACATACTATACTATACATACTATAGACACCCCCCAGGCTTGATATTTAAAGGAATATTTATTTTTTATTATTTCACTTTAAGCATTATTAAAATCACTGCTCCCGAAAAAACTTCCATTTTTAAAACTTTTTTTTCCATTGATACATGTCCCCTGGAGCAGGACCTGGGTCCCCAAACACTTTTTATGACAATAACTTGCATATAAGCCTTTAAAATGAGCACTTTTGTTTTTTCATGTTAATGTCCCTATGACTTTAACTGTGTTCCGCGGCTTTCGAATTTGCCACAAATACCGCATAATGTTTGTTGTTCGCCGAACGTTTCGAACAACCAAAGTTCGGCCCGAACTTATGCTCAGGCCGAACAGTTCGAGTTCGCCCATCCCTATTCACCAGTATGTTCCATTTTTTGCCCTATACATACACTTCATAGTATCCTGCCAAATCATGACATCTACTCTTTAATTCCGGGCCTTACCAAGTACAAAGATTGACTACCTAGTCCTTGAACTTTATCCCAATAACTCAGCTCAATACTGTACCTGGTTATTGCTGCCTCCATTGCTTGGCAAATTGAGATCACCGACCAATAACAACATTACCACCAATATTACAACAATGTTTATTTCTTCAATGTCTTGTCCTGTAGTAAAAATAAATTGGAATATAAAATAAAAAGTCTTTAACTTCACTTTACTCGTAGCTTACATTGCACAACTTGGAAATCATGGAAAACTATCCATATGTCTGTTTTTCTCAGTGATTGCTCACCTGTTTAACATTGGCAAAGAAAGGAGATGTCTCCTGCTGGTAGTCAAGCACAATTTAAGGCTGCAATTCTGAAAAAGATAAACCTTGATGCAAAGCAGCACACTAACACTATATAGGAAGTACTTTATTTTCTAGGATATTATCATAACTCTCCTGTCATTTTAAGCATTGTTATACCAAAACTATAGAAGTAAATTTTAAAGACAGCTGTCACCATTTATGCTATTAATGGGCAATGTAGATGAGAATGAAAATGGTGATGACAAATATTTCACACATTTTATTTAGTTTACTGTGTTACAACCCTGCTCTTTCTAATCCACTCTCCAGCATGAGTATCCAAGAAAATAAACATCTATCAACAATAAAGTCTCTTTTTGTTGACAATGTAAGCGTAGGGATAAAACACTGCTATTAACATTATCATCAACAGTTCTTTATCCAACAGCATCCCACTGTTTTATTTGGCTTGCTTACCATCACAAACAATTTCTCTACATTGCAAAGGATTGTTCTTATGGAATACAGCCAAACCATTTGGACAACACGTCAGTTTAAGCTTTCACACTAGAAGGTGCCAAAACACATGGGCGAGGGTGCTCGCTAATTGGAAACCCCATGAATGATGCTTTTTCACTTTTACACAAGAATGCCAGGGATCCTTGATAATAAAAGTAACCCTATTTTCTAGAAAAAATGTGGTCAATTATTTTATGCAAATGCAAATATTTCACTTGGGTTTGCTAGATGACTCTTTGAATGGAAGTTGAAGTTAAATTCTGATTTTACTTAAATACTATGAAAGAAAAGCAGTACTAATAAATTGTAATAACAAAAATATATACCGTATATATTTTTTGATAATAACGATAATCGGGGCTTTTTTTCAGCAGGAACTAGGGGGAACTGAGTTCCACCACCTCTGGCTCAGGTCTTCTGCTCCCTGCTCACCACTATCACTTGGTAACACTGAAGTCCAGCTTCTGCGTTTACATGTGATAGCTTATCTCCCAGTAGCTCCCACAGGTCAGATCTCCTGCACAGATCCCACTGAGTGCCGGACAGGGACAAGGGAGATACAGAACAGGTGCACCCTAGGTGGTCTCCATTTTTTCCCTGGTGACCAATTGTTGATGCTCCTACTACATGATCTCCCTTGCAAGTGACTGTAGTATAGTATAGTATGCTGCAACAAAGGTAAGACATATGACAGATGGTGGAGCTTTTAAGGAGGGGGGGAAGATGAGGGCAGTGGAGGGACTGGTTGTATGCATAGGGAAGAGCTACTATTTGATGCCATTGGGCAGGTATGTGTGTGTGGCGGGCATGGTTGAGTTCCTGCACCTTTTCTCTGGGAAAAAATTACGACGATAATTATGTTTTTTGTTGGATGAACCTGCTGCATACTGGTTGGCTGAACAAAAGGAGTGAAGGAAGGGATTCTCCAGTATGGTCAGTATGGTTATATCAGCCATACCATTTTCAAATCTATCTATCTATCTATCTATCTATCTATCTATCTATCTATCTATCTATCTATCTATCTTCTCTATCAGCGTCTTGATTCTAGATAGACCTATTAGGCCTCTTGCACGCTATACTCCTGTTTGAGCATCTACTTTTTAAGACTTTTTTTAAAATGTATTTTCACGTATTTTCACGCATATGCGTTCGCGCAATTTTTTTGTGCAAATTTGCATACATTTTAGCGCATGCGTGAAAACTTGTTCCCGGATTGACAATGTCAATGGACAAATCTGTGTGCATTTTCACGCAAACGTGTTTACACGCCTGTGTGCATAGGCACATTACAATTAATGGGCTGTATTTTAGCTCAGTTAACCACTTGCCGACCGCCTAACGCACATATACGGCGGCAGAATGGCACGGGCAGGCAGAATCACGTACCCGTACGTGATCTGCCTCCCGCGGGCGGGGGGTCCCATCGGACCCCCCCCGGTGCCAGCGGCGGTCGGCATTTGACTGGGAGCGTCGGGAGGCGAAGGGGAGACCATCCGATCGTGGCCCCCCCTCGCGATCGCTCCCAGCCAATCGGAATCCTCCCCTGCCTGTGTGTAGTTTCACACAGGCAGAGGATGTGATGTCATCTCTCCTCGGCTCGGCAGTTTCCGTTCCAGCGCCGAGGAGAGAAGACATGTAAGTGCACAACACACACACACACAGTAGAACATGCCAGGCATACTTTACACCCCCGATCCCCCCCCCGATCGCCCCCCGATCCCCCCCCCAATCACCCCCCCCCTGTCACAAACTGACAGCAAGCAGTATTTTTTTTTTTTTTTTCTGATTACTGCATGGTGTCAGTTTGTGACAGTTACAGTGTTAGGGCAATGAGTATTACCCCCCTTTAGGTCTAGGATACCCCCCTAACCCCCCTAATAAAGTTTTAACCCCTTGATCACCCCCTGTCACCAGTGTCACTAAGCGATCATTTTTCTGATCGCTGTATTAGTGTCGCTGGTGACGCTAGTTAGGGAGGTAAATATTTAGGTTCGCCGTCAGCGTTTTATAGCGACAGGGACCCCCATATACTACCTAATAAATGTTTTAACCCCTTGATTGCCCCCTAGTTAACCCTTTCACCACTGATCACCGTATAACCGTTACGGGTGACGCTGGTTAGTTCGTTTATTTTTTATAGTGTCAGGGCACCCGCCGTTTATTACCTAATAAAGGTTTAGCCCCCTGATCGCCCGGCGGTGATATGCGTCGCCCCAGGCAGCGTCAGATTAGCGCCAGTACCGCTAACACCCACGCACGCAGCATACGCCTCCCTTAGTGGTATAGTATCTGTACGGATCAATATCTGATCCGATCAGATCTATACTAGTGTCCCCAGCAGTTTAGGGTTCCCAAAAACGCAGTGTTAGCGGGATTAGCCCAGATACCCGCTAGCACCTGCGTTTTTCCCCTCCGCCCGGCCCAGCCCAAGTGCAGTATCGATTGATCACTGTCACTTACAAAACACTAAACGCATAACTGCAGCGTTCACAGAGTCAGGCCTGATCCCTGCGATCGCTAACAGTTTTCTTGGTAGCGTTTTGGTGAACTGGCAAGCACCAGCCCCAGGCAGCGTCAGGTTAGCGCCAGTAGCGCTAACACCCACGCACGCACTGTACACCTCCCTTAGTGGTATAGTATCTGATCGGATCAATATCTGATCTGATCAGATCTATACTAGCGTCCCCAGCAGTTTAGGGTTCCCACAAACGCAGTGTTAGCGGGATCAGCCCAGATACCTGCTAGCACCTGCATTTTGCCCCTCCGCCCGGCCCAGCCCAGCCCACCCAAGTGCAGTATCGATCGATCACTGACACTTACAAAACACTAAACGCATAACTGCAGCATTCGCAGAGTCAGGCCTGATCCCTGCGATCGCTAACAGTTTTTTTGGTAGCGTTTTGGTGAACTGGCAAGCACCAGCGGCCTAGTACACCCCGGTCGTAGTCAAACCCGCACTGCAGTAACACTTGGTAACGTGGCGAGTCCCATAAGTGCAGTTCAAGCTGGTGAGGTGGCAAGCACAAGTAGTGTCTCGCTGCCACCAAAAAGACAAACACAGGCCCGTCGTGCCCATAATGCCCTTCCTGCTGCATTCGCCAATCCTAATTGGGAACCCACCGCTTCTGCAGCGCCCGTACTTCCCCCATTCACATCCCCAACCAAATGCAGTCGGCTGCATGAGAGGCATTTTCTTTATGTCCTCCCGAGTACCCCATACCCAACGAACCCCCAAAAAAGATGTTGTGTCTGCAGCAAGCGCGGATATAGGCGTGACACCCTCTATTATTGTCCCTCCTGTGCTGACAATCCTGGTCTTTGCATTGGTGAATGTTTTGAACGCTACCATTCACTAGTTGAGTATTAGCGTAGGGTACAGCATTGCACAGACTAGGCACACTTTCACAGGGTCTCCCAAGATGCCATCGCATTTTGAGAGACCTGAACCTGGAACCGGTTACAGTTATAAAAGTTAGTTACAAAAAAAAGTGTAAAAAAAAAAAAAAAAAACACAAACAAAAATATAAAATAAAAAAAAATAGTTGTCGTTTTATTGTTCTCTCTCTCTCTATTCTCTTTCTATTGTTCTGCTCTTTTTTACTGTATTCTATTCTGCAATGTTTTATTGTTGTTATGTTTTATCATGTTTGCTTTTCAGATATGCAATTTTTTATACCTTACCGTTTACTGTGCTTTATTGTTAACCATTTTTTTGTCTTCAGGTACGCCATTCACAACTTTGAGTGGTTATACCAGAATGATGCCTGCAGGTTTAGGTATCATCTTGGTATCATTCTTTTCAGCCAGCGATCAGCTTTCATGTAAAAGCAATCCTAGCAGCTAATTAGCCTCTAGACTGCTTTTACAAGCAGTGGGAGGGAATGCCCCCCCCCAACGTCTTCCGTGTTTTTCTCTGGCTCTCCTGTCTCAACAGGGAACCTGAGAATGCAGCCGGTGATTCAGCCAGCTGACCATAGAGCTGATCAGAGACCAGAGTGGCTCCAAACATCTCTATGGCCTAAGAAACCGGAAGCTACGAGCATTTTATGACTTAGATTTCGCCGGATGTAAACAGCGCCATTGGGAAATTGGGAAAGCATTTTATCACACCGATCTTGGTGTGGTCAGATGCTTTGAGGGCAGAGGAGAAATCTAGGGTCTAATAGACCCCAATTTTTGCAAAAAAGAGTACCTGTCACTACCTATTGCTATGAAAAAAAAAAAGCACCCCTGTCCCCTCTGCTCTCGCGCTAAGGCGAACGCAAGCGTCGGTCTGGCGTCAAATGTAAACAGCAATTGCACCATGCATGTGAGGTATCACCGCGAACGTCAGATCGAGGGCAGTAATTTTAGCAGTAGACCTCCTCTGTAAATCTAAAGTGGTAACCTGTAAAGGCTTTTAAAGGCTTTTAAAAATGTATTTAGTTTGTCGCCACTGCACGTTTGTGCGCAATTTTAAAGCATGTCATGTTTGGTATCCATGTACTCGGCCTAAGATCATCTTTTTTATTTCATCAAACATTTGGGCAATATAGTGTGTTTTAGTGCATTAAAATTTAAAAAAGTGTGTTTTTTCCCCAAAAAATGCGTTTGAAAAATACATTCTGTTGCTTGTCCTGAGTACGGGGATACCACATGTGTGAGACTTTTTGGGAGCCTAGCCGCGTACGGGACCCCGAAAACCAAGCACCGCCTTCAGGCTTTCTAAGGCCGTAAATTTTTGATTTCACTCTTCACTGCCTATCACAGTCTCGGAGGCCATGGAATGCCCAGGTGGCAAAAAACCCCCCCAAATGACCCCATTTTGGAAAGTAGACACCCCAAGCTATTTGATGAGAGGTATAGTGAGTATTTTGCAGACCTCACTTTTTGTCACAAAGTTTTGAAATTTGAAAAAAGAAAAAAAAAAATTTTTTTTCTCGTCTTTCTTTATTTTCAAAAACAAATGAGAGCTGCAAAATACTCACCATGCCTCTCAGCAAATAGCTTGGGGTGTCTACTTTCCAAAATGGGGTCATTTGGGGGGGGTTTTATGCCATCTGGGCATTTTATGGCCTTCAAAACTGTGATAGGTAGTGAGGAGTAAAATCAAAAATGTACGCCCTTAGAAATCCTGAAGGCAGTGATTGGTTTTCGGGGCCCCGTACGCGGCTAGGCTCCCAAAAAGTCCCACACATGTGGTATCCCCATACTCAGGAGAAGCAGCTAAATGTATTTTGGGGTGCAATTCCACATATGCCCATGGCCTGTGTGAGCAATATATCATTTAGTGACAACTTTTTGTAATTTTTTTTTTTTTTGTCATTATTCAATCACTTGGGACAAAAAAAATGAATATTCAATGGGCTCAACATGCCTCTCAGCAAATTCCTTGGGGTGTCTACTTTCCAAAATGGGGTCATTTGTGGGGGTTTTGTACTGCCCTTCCATTTTAGCACCTCAAGAAATGACATAGGCAGTCATAAATTAAAGGCTGTGTAAATTCCAGAAAATGTACCCTAGTTTGTAGGCGCTATAACTTTTGCGCAAACCAATAAATATACACCTATTGACATTTTTTCTACCAAAGACATGTGGCCGAATACATTTTGGCCTAAATGTATGACTAAAATTGAGTTTATTGGATTTTTTTTAGAACAAAAAGTAGAAAATATCTTTTTTTTTCAAAATTTTCGGTCTTTTTCCGTGTATAGCGCAAAAAATAAAAATGGCAGAGGTGATCAAATACCATCAAAAGAAAGCTCTATTTGTGGGAAGAAAAGGACGCAAATTTCGTTTGGGTACAGCATTGCATGACCGCGCAATTAGCAGTTAAAGCGACGCAGTGCCGAATTGTAAAAAGTGCTCTGGTCAGGAAGGCGGTAAAACCTTCCGGGGCTGAAGTGGTTAAAAAATAAGCTATACTGAGCATTTTTAAGCTGCAGTGTGCAAGAGGCCTTACAGTGAATCACATTCATATTCATATACAACGTATTTCACATATGTATCTTAAACACAACAGGACATGCTCAAAGATTGTCCCTCAGTAAAAAACATTGATAATAATAACTTCGGAGTGATAACATTTAAATCAGCTGTACAAGCCTTAATCTGAACTCTGGGCACACAAACTTTACATTACATGTATTGCTCAATAGCAACATAAGATTTAATTCCACTTTGTGTACATCAAATGTCTTTGCAAACCCATAATGGGGACATCATCTCTGTTCTGCACATAGTCTGTGCAGAATAAGTCTAGCCATTACAGAGTGCCTGCTGAAAAATATAGGTAGGTGTGGATACAAGACCAATCATCCTGCTAAAAAAAAGAGCAGTGACTAGTTTTAAGCTCCTGAATAGAGGCAAAGTTTTAAACAGATCTGCACAGATCTGGAAGAAATACACAAAGTACACCAAGATTCAAGGAAGAGTATACACACCTCTTGTACTTAGACAGCTTACGGCCTCTTGCACATGATACTCCTGTTTAAGCATCTGTTTTTTCAGACTTTTTTTTATATGTATTTGCTTATATTTACGCAGATTTTTGTGTATATGCGCACACGCATTTGCAGGCGCACTCGCCCACTTTCACACAGATGTGCGAAAATGTATTCCCACGTTCTCCTTATTGGTTATGGGGGTGCAGGGGTGACTTACTGGAATCTGGAAGCCCCTTTAACAAGGGGGTTCCCAGATCCCAGCCCTACATGTGAATAAGTATGGGGTACTCATTCACCAAAAAAGTGAACACCGGATGCCGACCCCCTCCAAAAAAAAAGGTCCGCACCCGACTAAGGCTCCAGCCGAATGACAGCTCCGCCGCCTCCTGCCACAAAATAAACGAAGGGGTAGAGCCACACAGTGACATCACTGGGTGGCCCCACCCCCTTGTGACATCATCAACCCAGCATCAATTTTTTATTGCCGGCAATTGTTTTGACTGACAGCTTATGAGTCATCTGTTGTGTAGGACATGGTGGCCGACTTGCCCACTCTTTAACAACCAGCTACTCACTTAACAAAAACGCTACCACTCCTAAACACTTTTGAAAATGCTCCTAATCACTGCAAAACGCTGGCAAAAACATTTTTATCCAGCATTTTTTTAGCGGTTTTTGAGCATTTAGTGTGCCTTTGAGCCTTAAGGAAATATTGAAAAACATGAAAACATGACCTGTTGGTATACTTCAAGAATGATATAGAATATCTTATCTATGAATAGCATATGGCCCTCCAGCAAAGAGGGTTTTTTTTCAAAGTAAACCCTCAAATAGGTTTGAGATGTGCATCCCTGCTCTAAATAGGTATTGGAAAACCCAATGCGTACACTTAATAAGATTCTTCCCTCAAACATATTAATCTCCTCTCTTTGAAAAAAACAAATGAGGTTAGTAAGGAAAAATATATGTGTGAGCCACCATTATTGCTCCAATGACCCAGCCTGTTCTAAAAAATAAGTAGTCTGGTTAATTAAGTTTGATTATAATCGACCACCAGCAACTGAAGTGAAATTGATTGCCAAGGAATCTCTAATTTAAGTGCTTCCTCTAACCATTATATCTTTCTTCCCTCTGCTTAAACACAATTTATACCAAAATGTGACTGGGGTCATTGTCTGCATAACTGGACATTTTAGTTATACCATTTTGTGGAATAAAAATGTAAAGTATAAATACAAAACAAATTTTAAGAACAATAATTCTGAGCATCATTTTTAAATTGTAGAAAAATTGCAAAATTGAATACAATTTTAAAAGACTCAGTATATCAAACAATAAACTGACAATAAACTGACTAATTATTTCATTTTTTACAATGTTAAAAGCTCTAACCAAGCAGGTGACATCTCTATTATTGGTTCAGCTTTACAGCTTATTGTCTCACAGCCTTTTAACAGAATAGTGAATCAAAAGTGCGTTCCCTCATTTTCCAGTTATGCACTGTACACACAATTGGACTTTCCGACAACAAAACCGTGGAATTTTGTTCAAAGATTGTTGGCTCCATCTTGTCTTGCATACACACGGTCACACAAATTTTGGCCAACAATCACGAACGTAGTGACGTACTGTACAAGACGTACGGCGAGCCGATAAAAAGGAAGTGCAATAGTCATGCGCCACTGTTTGGGCTCCTTCAGCTAATGTTGTGTTTGGTGAGCATTGATTCCGAGAATGCGTGGACTTTTGTGCGACGGACTTGTTGGCGGAAAGTCCAACAACAAATGTTCGATGGAGCATACACACGGTCGGACTTTTCGCCAACAAGCTCACATCCAACATTTGTTGTCGGAAAACCCGATCGTGTGTACGGGGCATAAGGGATGACAAGAGAATGTAAACCCCCCCAGGGCACGCGGTCTATGACAGAGCAGGGTATGCACAGAAGGGACTGCAAACAGGGCTTGGGGCCCTCTCTCTCATCCCCAATCACTTCTCTCTCTTTCTCCCCTCTCACCCCTCTCATCCCTCCCCTCTCTTTCTCTCATACCCCTCTCTCTCACACCCCCTCTCTCTCTCACCCACCTCTCTCTCTCTCATTCTCTCCTCCTCCCTCTCTCTCATCCTCACTATCTCTCTCATCCCTCCCCCCTCACCCCCTCTAATATTCCCAATCCCCTCTCTGTCACCCCCCCTCTCTCTCGCATCCCCAACCCCCTCTCTCTCACCCCCAACCCCTTCTCTCTCACCCCCAATCCCCTCGATCTCTCATCCTCACCCCTCTCTCATCCCCCTCTCTCTCATCCCCAATCCATTCTCTCTCATCCCCCCTCTCTCTCTCTATCTCTCTCACCCCCTCTCTCTCTCTCTTATCCCCTCTCTCTCTCTCATCCCCCCTCTCTCTCATCCTTCCCCCAACCCCCCTCTCCCATCCCCAATCCCCCCCTCTCTCTCTCATCCCCAACCCCCTCTCTCTCATCCCCAATCCACGCTCTCTCATCCCCAATCCCCTCTCTCTCTCATACTCACCCCTCTCTCATCCCCTCTCCCTCTCATCCCCAATCCCCCCCTCTCTCTCTCTCATCCCCAATCCCCCCTCTCTCTCATCCTCTCCTCTCACCACTCTCTCATCCCCAATCCCCTCTTTCTCTCTCTCATCCCCAATACTCTCCCTCTCTCACTCTCTCATACCCAGTCCCCTCCCTCTCTCATCCCCAATCCCCTCTCTCTCCCTCATCCCCTCTCTCTCTCTCTCTCTCATCCCCCCCTCTCTCTCTCATCCCCCCTCTCTCTCTCATCCCCCCTCTCTCTCTCTCATCCCCATCCTTCTCTCTCATCCCCCCTCTCTCATCCCCAATCCCCCCTCTCTCTCATCCTCCCCTCTCACCACTCTCTCATCCCCAATCCCCTCTCTCCCTCTCTCTCTCTCTCTCTCATCCCCAATCATCCCCCTCCATCTCTCATCCCCCTCTCTCTCTCATTCTCTTCTCTCTCTATCATCCCCCTCTCTCTCTCATCCCCACCCTTCTCTCTTATCCCCCCTCTCTCATCCCCAAACCCCCCTCTCTCTCATCCCCAATCCCCTCTCACCTCTCTCTCACCCCCTCTCTCTCATCCCCAGTCCCCTCTCTCTTATCCCCAATCCCCTCTCTCTCTCATTCTCCTCTCACCCCCCTCTCTCTTTCATCCCCAATCCCCTCTCTCTCTCATCCTCCCCCCTCTCTCATTCCCAATCCCCCCTCTCTTTCCCTCTCACCCCTCTCTCATCTCCACTCTTTCTAATCCCTCCTCTCTGTCTCATCCTCCCCTCTCACCACTCTCTCATCCCCAATCCCCTTTCTATCACTCATCCCCAATCACCCCCCTCTCTCTCTCACCCAGTTACTCTCTCTCTCTCTCATCTCCCTCTCTCACTCTCACCCCCCCTTCTCTCACACCCTCTCTCATCCCCATTCCCCTTTCTATCATCCCTCTCTCACTCTCTCTCTTTACCTCTCTCACCCCAATCCTCTCTTTATCATCCCTTCTCTTTCTCATCCTCTCTCTCTTTCTCTCTCTCTCTCACCCCCAATACTCTCTCTCTGTCATCCCCAATACTCTCCCTCTCTTACTCTCCCTCCCTCATAGCCAATCCCCCTAACTCTCTCATCTCCAATCCACTCTCTCTCCCTCATCCCCCCTCTCTCTCATACCCCCTCTCTCTCTCATCCCCCCTCTCTCTCACTCCCCTCTTTCTTTCATCCACAACCCCCCTCTCTCTCTCTCATGTAGATAGTACATGGACAAATATTGGTTACTGGATTATGGGGAAAAATTGGCAAACCCAAGGCATACTACCAGCAGGTACCAGCTACATAGATAACATCCACCCTCCAGCCCTCCTCAATAGTCCCACTGTTTTTTGTTTTTTTTGGGGGGAAGAGGGGAGGGGGGGGCGCAAGCAGCTGGTCTTGCCTAGGGTGCAAAATAGTCTAGCACCGGCCCTGTGCAATTACATCCCTAGATTTAGGATTGGCCTCACTTATGCCAGCCATAGATGGGTAGACTCTCAGCCGGTTCAGCAGGGACCGGCCAAGATTCAATCCATCTATCGGCAGGCTGGTTATACTAACATTAATCCATCAATCGACGTTAGTACAACCAGACTGTCTGATTTTTTGCATGTGATTACTGCCGGTGTCTATAGCTGCCAGAAGTAATCTTTGTGTTCTGTATGGAAGGCTCCCTTCCTGCAGAACACAATAACACTGTGGGAGAGATTGCCTCATCAACACTGACTGTGTTGATGGGGGAATTAAGCAATTTTCTTTCCTATAACCCATGGTTACAGGAAAGAAAATCACATCATATATTGCTTGCCTTACACCAGTCTGGAGACTGGCTAGTTTGCTTTCACCTAGAAACACCCTGACAATTATTATTATTATAATACCAGGTTTATATAGCACAAAACATTTGGAACACTACTTTAAAAATTACAATTACATTACAATCCTATCCAACATAAGAAGATTCAGACCGCCCTAAAATCTAAAAGAAACAGCACAAAAATAATTCATGTTCTATAACTGGGTTCGATTTTGTTACAATTTACAATGTTCCACCATGCTAGCTTACTTGCAACCAACCAGTTCTTATTCTGTCACTGTTTTTTTTTTAAATGTTAATAAAGTGGTTGTAAACTTAATTATTTTCTAAAATAACAAACATGTAATACTTACATGCATGCAATGGTAGTGCCCTCAAACCTTCTCTTCTGGGGTCCCCCGCTGGCGCTCTGGGCTTCTCCTCTTCTCAGTGCGGCATTGTAGGATGCCATGTCCCAGGGGGGAACATCTGCAGGCTCGCTCCCGAGCCAGGCTGTGTGCGTCTATAGACACACACAGCACAACTCTGCCCCACCCCCACTGCCTCCTCACAGGATTTGATTGACAGGAGCCAATGGCTCCCATTGCTCTCACTAAGTCCTGTGAGGAAAGGATCAGAGAGCAACGCTACTGCACACAGGCACAGCGCTGGATCTAGATAGGACTCCGGTAAGTATTTTATGGAGGTAAGGGTGTGATTAGGGTTGGCCCGTCCATTAAGGGTGTACAGGCGCCACCCCCCCATCCATGCGTCCGGCCCCTTTCAGGACCCCGGACGCATGTTTTCCAATGGGGTAGTGGTTTTTTTTTTAAGCACCTTATTAGAGCCAGGGGCTCTAATAGGCCTCAAAATAGGGTGGCCTCGGGGTGCAGAGAATTTGAAATGAGCCCACCCAGGTGTGTTGAAATAGCGAATGAATATTCACTATTGTAACACTGATCCTCCTCCTGGCTAATCAGGAAGTGGGTCTTGAGACCTGTCACCCGATTGGCTGAAAGGACAGGAGGGGAGGAGACACACGGCCGCCGTGATGAAGGAAAGGACACAGGAGCCGCTGCCCGATGCCCACTGCCACTGCACGATGCCAAATGCTGATGCCTGCTGCCCGATGCCGATGCCCACTGCCCGCCACCTGCCACCTAAGTGCCGGACCAACCAGCAGACAACGAGTGGGTGCATGGGGGGGTTGAGGTGGATATTTGCCGCCCCCCCAAAAAAAAACACCAGCCACCACTGGGTGTGATACAAATACTGGGACATTTTTTTACCTTGATACAGGAAATGCATTAAGGTAAACAATGCCCTGCCTTTAGAACCGCTTTAAGTGTAACATTGGTTCTGCGTGTTGCACAAAAGGAATCAATGCTACTGCAAGCTCAGTGGCTATCAAAATACATTCTTGTACTACTGAGCACTGCAGTACAATACAGGACACTGTCTTGTCTTTTATGAATGAGACTGGTATCCCATATTGAATGTGTTACCTTAACTGTGCTGACTTTCCTAGGGCTTCCCGTTAGTATGATGACATCAGTGTTCCTGCTCCCCGACTGAATCTTAGCCCAAGGGACTGCTATTTGTTAGTGCTAAATCTAATTGCTTCAAATTGTCAGCGTGCACATTTGGATGTATTTCAAGCTTTCATTATTTATTGAGAGGAGCTGCGGTATTGATTTTGGATGGCCAGCGGAATGCTGGGGATATTAGCAAGGAGCTAGAAGAACGCAGCTCATAAACTTTTATGATGTGATGTCAAACTGGATTGTACAGACATAAACGAGGGAAAGAGGACAATACGTTCTGCAGCAACTAACAGAACGTTCCAGTCACTATATATCAAGATGCTAAAGAGCAGTGCTGTTTTGCCCTGAACTTAAATCTTCCACGCGTTTTATTCTGATGATTTAAAGAAGATTAAGTAAATTGTTTTTGCAGATGATTATGTTTTACCAGAAAAGTTATATTAGTACTTTTTCATAAAGAAAAAAACTAAACAAAATATGAATGCTTCAAATGTATGAGGATGAAATGCATAACATTAAGGGCTCTTTCACACAGACGATCCGTATGTCCGTTTTTCATCCTTCCGTTTTCGGATGAAAAATGGACATATATGTATTCCTATAGAATAGCGGATGTCAGCGGATGAACGTCCGCTGACATCCGACCCGCTCCAATCCGAAAAGTGTAACGGAGGAAAACCCTACTTTTCCATCTGCATTCGGATCGGATCGGGTGACGATGGACTCTACGGTCCATCATCATCCGATCCCCCATAGGAGAGAGCGGCGCTCTGACAGGTCCGTCGCTGCACAGTGTGCAGCGACGGACCTGTCATCTTCCTGCTCAGCGGGGCTCAGCGGAGCGATCCCCGCTGAGCAAGCAGGTGTTCACGGGGCGGATCATCACTGATCCGCCCCGTGTGAAAGAGCCCTTATACCCTGGATTTTTGCATTACAAGAAATTTAAGAATTCTTTTTATTATTATAGGACTTTGTCAGTAAAGTTTAACATTGTTAAAGCTGAACTCCAGGCAAACCACTAAATAGACATATGAAATACATATATGGGAGCAGTTAGACTGGCCAAAAGATTTGTGTTTTTACCCATCAGCAAGGTCCTTTCTGGCAGAGGGAGGAGATTAGCTTATCTTTGGTCACTCTTCCCTCCCTTCCTCACTTCCTACCAGCATGTTCCTTCTATCAGCACTGAAGCACAACTGACTGGCTCTTTGTGCTATTCTCTTTCACCTAGCACTGGCCAGTACACACGATCAGAACATCGGACGAAAAATACCGCTTATATATATATTTATACCAGATCCAAAGGGCCTGGTATGGACGGGGGAACCCATGCCATTTTTTTTCTTAATTCTGTCATAGGGCTTCCCTTAACCACTTCAATACGCTATATTATATATTGTACACTGCACTATATACCCTGCACTGTATTATATACTACACTGGCTGCTCTATATACTCTGAACTGTAGTATATATACTATACAAACTGAACTATATACTCTGAACTGCAGTATATATACTATACGGACATTATTATATACTCTGCTGAAAAATTGGCCTTAGGTGTTGGTGGTGCCAGAACACCTCACAGTTACTCTTGTTGGGCGCAGGGACAGGCTCTGCTGTTAAATATTATTTAAAAAATTGTAATCACAAGGCCCCTGTTAACCACTTCCCGCCCAACCTATAGCAGATTGACGGCCGGGAAGTGGTTCTGTTATCCTGACTGGGCATCATATGACGTCCAGCAAGATAACATGCCGGCACATGCCCGCAGAGGCGCACATCGCGGTGATCGCATCTCTAATCGTGGTAAGCCTCTGACAGAGGCTTCTTACCACCTGATCAGCTGTGACCAATCACAGCTGATCATCATGTGAACCAGGCATTCCTCGGTTCGCGCTGACAGGGAGAGCCGATCGGCGGCTCTCCCTATCAGAGTGGGGTCTGTGCTGATAATCAGCACATTGATTATCAGCACAACCCCATCAGATGTGCCACCACAGCTGCCAAAAAGGTGCCCATCAGCTGCCAGTCAGTGCCCCCTCAGAATTGCCTGTCAGTGCCCAATAAAGTGCCAATTAGTGCCCACCACAGTGACAGTCAGTGCCCATCACATTGCCAATCAGTGTCCTACAGTAACACCTGTCAAAACCTCATCAGTACCTCATCATCAGTGCTGCCCATCAGTGCCACCTGTCAGTGCCAATCAGTACCACCTATTAGTGCCAATCAGTGCCCTACAGTAACACCTGTCAAAACCTCATCAGTACCTCATCAGTGCTGCCCATCAGTGCCACCTGTCAGTGCCAATCAGTACCACCTATCAGTGCCAATCAGTGCCGCCTGTCAGTGCCCATCACAGCCGCCTGTCAGTGCCCAACACAGCCGCTTGTCAGTGCTCATCAGTGCCACCTATCAGTGTCCATCAGTGCTGCATATCGTGCTGCCTATCAGTGCTGCCTCGGGCATCAGTGCTGCCTATCAGTGCCCATCAGTGCTGCAATATGTGGCCCACTGATGGGCCTATTGGTGCCCATCAGTGCTGCATATAAGTGCCGCCTATGAGTGCCCATCAATTCTACATATCAGTGCCTCCTCATCAGTGCCCATGAGTGCCACCTTATCACTCGAAACTCACCAGTGCCCATCAGTGCCCATCAGTGAAGGAGAAAACAAAATTTTATAACCGAAACATTATAGAAAATTTTTTTTTTATCTTTTTTAGCTTGTTTAGCAAAAAATAAAAACCCCAGTGGTGATCAAATACCACCAAAAGAAAGCTCTATTTGTGGGAAGAAAATTATAAAAATTTATTTTGGGTACAGTGTTGCATGACCGCGCAATTGTCATTCAAAATGCGACAGCACTGAAAGCTGAAAATTGTCCTGGGCAGGAAGGGTTGAAAGTGCCTGATATTGAAGTGGTTAAACAGGGACCAAAAAATTGGGCCTTTAGTTTTGATGGTGCCACAACACTATAACCCCTCACAGTTACTCTTGTTGGGTGCAGGAACGGTCCCTGATGTTAAATATTATTTCAAAAATTTGAATTACATGCCCTTGTTAACCCTTTCATGACTAAGTCTATTTTTGACATTTGGTGTTTACATGTTAAAATCCGTACTTTTTGCTAGAAAATTACTTAGATCCCCCAAACATTATATATTTTTTTTTAGCAGAGAATCTAGAGAATAAATCGGCGATTGTTGCAATACTTTATGTCACACGGTATTTGTGCAGCGGTGTTTTAAACGCAACTTTTTGGGAAAAAGGACACTTTCATGAATTTAAAGAAAAACAAACAGTAAAGTTAGCCCAATTTTTTGTATAATGTGAAAGATGATGTTATGCCGAGTAAATAGATACCAAACATGTCACGCTTTATAATTGCACGCACTCGTGGAATGGCGACAAACTACGGTACCTAAAAATCTCCATAGGCGATGCTTTCATTTTTTTTTACGGTTCTTAGGTTAGAGTTACAGAGGAGGTTTAGTGCTAGAATTATTGCTCTCACTCTGACAATTGTGGCGATACCTCACATGCGTGATTTGAACACCATTTACATATGCGGGCGCGACTTCCATATGCGTTTTCTTTGCTGCGCAAGCTTGCGGCAACAGGGGTACTTTAAAAAATGTTTTTCTTATTTATTTTATTTATCTTTATATTAATACATTGTGTTTAAAAAAAAATTGATCACTTTTATTGCTGTCACAAGGAATGTAAACATCCCTTGTGACAGTAATAGGTGGTGACAGGTACTCTTTATGGAGGGATCGGGGGTCTAAAAGACCCCCGATCCCTCCTTTGCACTTCAAAGAATTCAGATCACCATTTCCAGTGATTCTGAATACTGTATATTTTTTTAAAACCGGCGCCATTGGCAGCTGAGTAAACGGGAAGTGACGTCATGACGTCGCTTCCGTGTTTACAATTAGGAGACTGGAACAAAGCCACTTACAGCTTTGTTTCAGTCTGTTCCTAGCCGCCAGAGGTGGCGGATTGTTGATCGGCCTCCCAGTGGAACGGGAGGCCCGGGAAGAACGGCGGGAGGCTGCGAGAGGGGGGACGTCCCCTCCCGCTCCTTCGGTATAACAGCCGAGTGGCTTTTAGCCGCATTGGTTGTTATCCATGGAAAGCCGATCGCCGGCTCTAAAAAATAGTACTGGGATGATGCCTGCAGCTGCGGGCATCATCCCGGTATAACCCCCGAAAGCCAAATAAGCACATCTGTGTACGCTCAGCGGGAAGGGGTTAAACAAGGGCAGAAATATTGGGCCCTAGGTGTTGGTGGTGCCAGAACCCCTCACAGTTACTCTTGTTGGGTGCAGGAACGGGCCCTGCTGTTAAATATTATTACAAAAATTGTAATTACATGCCCCTGTTAAACAACTGGGCCTTGAGTGGTGGTGGTGGTGGTGCCCTAAACCAAAAATATTGTTGAAAAGATAGCATCATCATGATTGAGGAGGAATAGGATAGGCAACATAGTCAGTCTTTAAGGGATCCCAGATCCATAGCAAATTCAATCAGTTACATTAGCATCAGGTGCTGGATAGCTGCTGATCCAGGACTGATTCATTTTTATAAATGTGAGCCTGTTAACAAAGTCTGTGGACAGGCACACTCTTTGATCCGTTACAAACGCTGTGCATTCTGAATGTGTGTTTAGAAAGCAAGCTGGATGCAGGACAGGCCAGTAGCTCAATTGCACATTGAGCAAGTTCTGGCCAGTGATCCAACCTCAAGACCCAGTAATCCAGTGAATGCTCTGTTGGAAAGGTCTCCAAGTCTGCTCTTGCCCCTAGATATTCCTTCACCATATAATGCAGACGCTGACGATGGTTGCTGGAACCTATCAGACCTTGGCGCTGAGGACTGAAAAATTGTTTAAAGGCATCGGTCAGCCGGCCACCTTCTCCACCGCTCTTCCTCAAACCGAACAAAGCCTCAGAAATACATTGTCCAGCACCAGGAAATGGTAACCTCCCAGGGTCTGGAAATGCCTCCTGAAGATGTTTCATCCTCTGCTCCCTCTGCGAAGGCAGGATGAGTTCTGCAACCTTACCCTTGTAACGGGGATAAAGAAGGGTTGCCAGCCAGTAATGATCCCTCTCCTTAATACCACGAATCCTAGGGTCCTTTTGCAGGCTTTGCAGAATCAGGGAGGCCATGCAGCGTAAGTTTGCAGAGCATTCTGAGTCCTCTGGGTCACTAAGGATCACATTAACTACCTCCTCCCAGCTGCGTAGAACTCCTTGGGTTTCTGGGGACTGAAAACCATTCCTTGAAGACTGCTGTGTGTTATCCTCAACACTCATGCTGACACAATCCTCCTCCTCTTCTTCCTGTGTGTTTTGTGGACCCGCAGGAATGCTATCTGGATAAATGGGGCCTTGAGAGGAAAGGAAGTCCTCCTCTTCCTCCTGCTGTTCTGCTTCAAGTGCCCTGTCCATGACTCCAACGAAGCGTGTGCTCCAGCAGGAAGACTAGAGACAGAGTCACTGATGCATGCATTGTCACTGCTCACAATCCTTGTGGCCTCCTCAAATGGTGACAGGACAGTGCATGCATCCTTGATCAGTAGCCACTGGCATGGCGAAAAGAAGCCAAGCTCCCCTGACCCTGTCCTGGTGCCATACTCGCACAGGTACTCATTGATGGCCCTCTACTGTGTGTGCCAACGTTGAGTTCCACCTGGTGGGCATATCACAAATGAGGCAGTTGGTGGGCAGGTTGCATTCCCTTTGAATGTCAGCCAGCCGAGCACTGGCATTGTATGACTGGCAGAAATGACCACAGACTTTTCTGGCCTGCCTCAGGAGATCTTGTAAGCCTGGGTACCTGGTCAAGAAACGCTGCACCACCAAATTCAGGACATGTGCCAAACATGGAACATGGGTCAAGTGTCCCTGTCGGAGGGCGGACAGAAGGTTGGTGCCAGTGTCGCATACAACCATTCCTGGCTGAAGCTGGTGTGGCATCAACCACTTCTGAGCCTGCCCCTGCAGAGCTGACAGAATCTCTGCCCCAGTGTGGCTCCTGTCCCCTAGGCAGACCAACTCAAGCACCGCATGACATCTTTTTGCCCGACTGCATGCATAGCCCCATTTAGGGAGCACTGCTGGTTCAGAGAACAATTCTGCAGAAGAGGCCATAGAGGAAGAAGAAGAGGAGGGAGGGGAGCATACAGATGTTGTGACAGAATCACCACTAGCTTTTTGGAAGCGTGGTGGCGGAATAAGCTCCAACACTGAACCCTGTCCTGCATCCCTCCGAGCTACCAGCAGAGTTACCCAGTGCGCCATGAAAGAAAGGTAACATCCCTGCCCATGCCTTCTGGACCATATGTCAGCGGTAATATGAACCTTACTGCTGACCACCCTGTCCAACGAGGCCAAAGCATTGCCTTCTACATGGCAGTGGAGAGCTGGAATGGCCTTATGTGAAAAGAAATGGCATTTTAGGAACCTGCCACTGTGGTACAGCACATTCCACAAATTCATGAAAGGGGGCCATGTCCACCAGCTGAAAAGGCAGCAGTCTTAGTGCTAGCAATTTGGCCAAGTTAGCATTTAGACGCTGAGCATGTGGATGGCTGGGACCGAATTTCTTTTTAAGGTTCAGCATCTGGGGTAGGGAAATTTGCCTGCTGAAATCAACTGGTGGTGTACTGCTAGCATATTGTCTGCAAGTACTTGTGACACCTATTGCTATACCTTCATTCCTCTCAGTGCAGGTTTTTGAGAGGACTGGAGGTATAGTAGGGTTTGAGATGCCAGATGAGGAGCAAGCAGAAGTCTGCCTTTTTCTATGATGTGGGTCTTTCAGGTGCTGCTACCAATGGACTGCATGGCAGGTCGTCATATGTCTGGTCAAGCATGTGGTGCCCAAGCGGCTGCTGTTCTGGCTTCAAACATAGGTTGCAAACAGCAACAGTGCGATCTGCTGCACACGTGTCAAAAAAGGCCCACACCAAGGAACTTTTAAAAGTTAGCACAGAGTCAGTAGCGCCCTGCACCTGTGGAGATCTGCGTGTGATGCAATACGGTGGCTGCCTTTAAGCTGACCCCTGGAGGACATCCTGTCTCGCTGGAGTTGTGCCTCCTCCTCACTTTCTTCCTCTCTTCTCTCAGGCACCCAAGTACGGTCAGTGACCTCATCATCCCCTCCCGTTTTTCAGGAGCAGTGATTTTAATAATGCTTAAAGTCAAACAATAAAAGTGTAATATCCCTTTAAATTTCGTAGCTGGGGGGTGTCTATAGTATGCCTGTAAAGGGGCGCATGTTTCCCGTGTTTAGAACAGTGTGACAGCAAAATGACATTTCAAAGGAAAAAAGCCATTTAAAACTACTCGCGGCTATTGCATTGACGGTCCGACAATACACATAGAAGTTCATTGATAAAAACGGCATGGGAATTCCCCACAAGGGAACCCCGAACCAAAATTTAAAAAAAAAATGACGTGGGGGTCCCCTTAAATTCCATACCAGGCCCTTCAGGTCTGGTATGGATATTAAGGGGAACCCCTGCCAAAATAAAAAAAAAAAGACGTGGGGGTCCCCCTAAATTCCATACCAGACCCTTCAGGTCTGGTATGGATTTTAACGGGAACCCCGCGCCAAAAAAAAATAAAAAATGGCGTGGGGTCCCCCCAAAAATCCATACCAGCCCCTTATCCAAGCACGCAACCTGGCAGGCCACAGGAAAAGAGGGGGGGGACGAGAGAACGCCCCCCCTCCTGAACCGTACCAGGCCACATGCGCTCAACATTGGGAGGGTGCTTTGGGGTAGCCCCCCAAAACACCTTGTCCCCATGTTGATGAGGACAAGGGCCTCATCCCCACAACCCTGGCCGGTGGTTGTGGGGGTCTGCGGGCTTATCGGAATCTGGAAGCCCCCTTTAACAAGGGAACCCCCAGATCCCGGCCCCCCCGTGTGAAATGGTAAGGGGGTACAAAAGTACCCCTACCATTTCACTAAAAAACTGTCAAAAATGTTAAAAATGACAAGAGACAGTTTTTGACAATTCCTTTATTTAAATGCTTAAAGAGCCAGAAGAACCAGAAGAAGAAGAAGATGAAGGAAGATAAGAAAGAAGAAAGAAGAAGCATTTAAAGGAATTGTCAAAAACTGTCTTTTGTCATTTTTAACATTTTTGACAGTTTTTTAGTGAAATGGTAGGGGTACTTTTGTACCCCCTTACCATTTCACACAGGGGGGGCCGGGATCTGGGGGTCCCCTTGTTAAAGGGGGCTTCCAGATTCCAATGAGCCCCCCGCCCGCAGACCCCCACAACCACCGGCCAGGGTTGTGGGGATGAGGCCCTTGTCCTCATCAACATGGGGACAAGGTGTTTTGGGGGGCTACCCCAAAGCACCCTCCCAATGTTGAGGGCATGTGGCCTGGTACGATTCAGGAGGGGGGCCACTCTCTTGTCCCCCCCTCTTTTCCTGCGGCCTGCCAGGTTGCGTGCTCGGATAAGGGTCTGGTATGGTACAGTCATGGAGTTGTTGTGAAGCCGCTCCTTCGTTATTAGCTGTATGCTTAGGGTCATTCTCTTGTTTGAAGGTAAGCCTTCGGCCCAGTCTGAGGTCCTGAGCACTCTGGAGAAAGTTTTCGTCCAGGATATCCCTGTACTTGGCCGCATTCATCTTTCCCTCGATTGTCGTCCTGTCCCTGCAGCTGAACAACACCCCCACAGCATGATGTTGCCACCACCATGCTTCACTGTTGGGACTGTATTGGACAGGTGATGAACAGTGCCTGGTTTTTCTCCACACATACTGCTTAGAATTAAGGCCAAAAAGTTCTATGTTGGTCTCATCAGACCAGAGAATCTTATTTCTCACCATCTTGGAGTCCTCTGGGTGTTTTTTTTAGCAAACTCCATGTGGGCTTTCATGTGTCTTGCACTGAGGAGAAACTTCTGTCGAGCCACTCTGCCATAAATCCCCAACTGGTGGAGGGCTGCAGTGATGGTTGACTTTCTACAACTTTCTCCCATCTCCCAAATGCATCTCTGGAGCTCAGCCACAGTGATATTTGGGTTCTTCTTTACCTCTCTCACCAAGGCTCTTCTCTCCCGATAGCTCAGTTTGGCCGGATGGCCAGCTCTAGGAAGGGTTCTGGTCATCCCAAACATCTTGCATTTAAGGATTATGGAGGCCACTGTGCTCTTAGAAACCTTAAGTGCAGCAGAATTTTTTTTGGTAACCTTGGCCAGATCTGTGCCTTGCCACAATTCTGTCTCTGAGCTCTTCAGGCAGTTCATGATTCTCATTTGCTCTGACATGCACTGTGAGCTGTAAGGTCTTATATGGACAGGTGTGTGGCTTTCCTAATCAAGTCCAATCAGTATAATCAAACACAGCTGGACTCAAATGAAGGTGTAGAACCATCTCAAGGATGATCAGAAGAAATGGACAGCACCTGAGTTAAATATATGAGTGTCACAGCAAAGGGTCTGAATACTTAGGACCATGTGATATTTCAGTTTTTCTTTTTTAATAAATCTGCAAAAATGTCAACAGTTCTGTGTTTTTCTGTCAATATGGGGTGCTGTGTGTACATTAATGAGGAAAAAAAATTAACTTAAATGATTTTAGCAAATGGCTGCAATATAACAAAGAGTGAAACATTTAAGGGGGTCTGAATACTTTCCGTCCCCACTGTATGTTTATATTAAATAAACTGCAACTAACTTACTAACCTGCCTGCTTAATCTAGCTCAATCTATCTCCGCCCATAGTCCCACACTATACACAGCGGCTATGTAAGCAGCCTCATATAGTGTGGGGTGTGGACTTAGTCCCCCTGAGCCATGATTGGCCAAAGGCACCCTGTCTTTGGCCAATTATGGCTCTCTGCAGAGTGCACTGTGATTGGCAAAAGCATGCAGGTTTTGGCCAATCATCAGACACTAGTGCACTGTGATCTCGCAGTGCATTATGGGGTGTTCGAATTTCCCGCGAATGCCCCATATTTTTCGCTGCTTACATTCGACTCGAACATTCCGCTCAACTCGAACATTACGCTCATCCCTACTATGCATAGCCCTAATAGAGGAGCTGCCAGTGATTTCCATGTTTGACTTAACAAACACTTTAAATTTAAAATAATTTATGTTTTTCCACTTAAAATGTAATTCTAGTTTTGCATTACATGCATTTTAGCAAACTTTCTGAAGCCTCCATACACTTTGTATACAATGCAGAGGTCTCAACCAAATTATTTTTTTCAAATGTTTTTAGCGAATAGTGTTAGGTTATTTTCTCTGTTAATTAATTGAATGTTCTATTTTTTCTTGTAATTGAATGTTAGGGAATGAAAAATTCACCTTGTAGAAATAGAACAAATACAAACTGACACTTCACAAACATTTTGGTTATTATTTATGACTTTTGCATAAATGCCAAGATTACTCACAAAAAACATTCTCAATACAATAATTTAATACCACACAAACATACCTTTACAGAAAAAAAGTTCTTCAACCATTTGCTGACCTCTCTATAGCAGTTTTACTGCTACAGGGCGGCAGCTGTGCACCAAATCACATACTGTATATATAAGTGATCCGGTTCTTTCAGGTAGTGGGTAAATTATTCACAGCTGATCGTTTGATACAAAGGCAGAGCGGACATCTGCCTATGTAAACAAGGCATATTGTCGTTCTGTCAGTAGGGAAGGCATTGATCCTGTGTTCCTGCAAAGCAGGGACAGAGATCCATGTCTTCCCTTAGTAAAAGCACCTCACACACTGTACAAAAACACAGGCTAGGCACCCAGTTACTCTTTGATCGCCCCTGATGTTAACCCATTCCCAGCCAGTGTCAGTGACAGTGCATATTTTTAGCACTGTATTAATGTCACCGGTCCCCAAAAAAGTGTCAAAGTGTCAGTTAGTGTCAGATTTGTCCGCCAAAATATCGTAGTCCCATTATAAGTCACTGATCACCACCATTACTAGTAAAAAATAACAAAATAACATTTCCATAAATATATCCCATAGTTTGTAGACGCTATAATTTTTGCACAAACCAATCAATATAAGCTCATTGGGATTTTTTTTACAAAAAATATGTAGTGGAATACATATTGGCCTAAACTAATGAATAAATTTGATTTTTTACATTTTTTATTGGATATGTTTTATAGCAGAAAGTAAAAATGCTGTTTTTTTTCTTCAAAATTGTCAGTCTTTTTTTGTTTATAGCGCAAAAAATAAAAAACTGCGGTAAAATACCACTAAAAGAAAGATCTATTTGTGGGAAAAAAGGACATACATTTTATTTGGGTGCAGTGCCGCATGACCTCACAATTGTCAGTTAAAGTAACGCAGTGCAGTATCGCAAAAAAGGTTCTGGTCATGAGGGGGGTAAATCTTCCGGAGCTGCAGTGGTTAAAGTGTTAAACACTGCATCTGTAAAGGACTGTTAAGCAAGGCTGATTACACAGGTGGCACTAAATTACAGTATGTTGAAAGTTCTTTTTTTCAAAGGGCACAACACTTAGACCCCATTCACACAGGGACGACTTGTCAGGCGACCTAGTCGCCTGACAAGTCGCCTCCCGTTCTGTACTATGGAGCCGTTCTAAGGGGAGCGACGCAAGTCGCTCCGACTTAGAAAAAGGTTCCTGTACGACTTCGGGGGCGACTTGGGGCGACTTGCATAGACTTCTATGCAGAAGTCGTTTTGCAAGTCGCCCGGCCATTCATTTGCAGGTCGCCTCGCTGAGGCGACCGGCAAGTCGTGTTGCCCCTGTGTGAATGGGGTCTAACAGGTTATACTAAGTTCAAAATATAGTTCAATGAGCCAATTAAAGAACATGGAAGAAACCAGAGACTTTCTGCAGCTGCAGCAGAGTACTTCTTATGACACTACCACACAAGTCTGGTGTTTGCCTTGGCTCCAGGACAACATGTTCGCATCATCTCTTCTGAACATTCTGCTGCTTAAAGGTTATGAAATGGAGCTTCAAGTAGCAATTAATTTCTAATGTCTACAGTTTTGTATCATTAGTAAAGAAGCCCATCTTAATGTAGTATTTTCGACACTTGTGGTGTCCTATAGGATATTTATTACAGAGGTAAAATCTAAAGCCATACCTTAAGGCTGGGTTCACACCTATGCGAATTGGATGCAGGTTTCCTTGCATCCAATTTGCATAGCAGGAGAATATGGCCGGCTCTCTATGGAGCCGGTTCACATGTCTCTGGGGTGGCTGCGGAGCGCACTGCACAAAGCGCCGTGTGTCTTTGCCTCCATTTCAGGGCCAAATTCAGGCAAAGATTCTGCCCTGATTCATCCCTGAAATGGAGAACAGGGACATACAGCATTGCTGTGCAATCCATGGCTGGTTTAGTTGTGAACTGAGCCTAAGACACTAGAAGCAATATATGCATGGATAAAACAAAAAACATTAAGCTGGATTGCAGGCAATGACAAGATAAATTATCTCAAGGTATTATGTTCTTACTTGAATATATCTAATGCATTCACACGGTCAGAATTTCCGTCAAAAAAAGTGTGATGGGAGCTTTTGGTTGGATATTTCAACTGTATGTATGCTCCATCCAACTTTTTCTGAATTTCCCCCAGCAAAAGATTGAGAGCTGGTTCTCTATTTTTCTGACGGAAAAAGTTCTTGATGGAAATTCCGTTCGTCTGTATGCAATTCCAACCCGCAAAAAACATGCATGCTCGGAAACAATTTGACGCATGCTCAGAAGCATTGAACTTAATTTTCTCGGCTCATCGCAGTGTTGTACGTCACCGCATTCTTGGCGGTCGAAAGTTCAGAGAACTTTTGTGTGACCGTGTGTATGCAAGCCAGGCTTGAGCGGAATTCTGTCGGAAAAACCATCCAAGATTTTTTCTACGTAAATTCCACTTGTGTGCACGGGGCATAAGGCCAAAATGTCCTTTTTAGTTTTTGAAATTGGGTAGATGGGTTAGGAGCGCTGCCAGATCTAAATATCTGCCAGGGATATTTACTGTCCCTATTTATCTAAGAAACCCCTGTCACCAGGACTGAAAATTTGACAAAATTTTGAGATGTAACCAGTAAAAAAATTAGGATAAAATCTTCCCAAGGAGATTTTTTATGTTAACGATTGTCTAAAAGATAATTTGCCTACACTTTGGAGATATCTATTTGCAAGACGTAAGTTGCAAAATAAATTAATAAAAATATAAATAAAAGCAAATAAACTGTGTTTTAACCATTTTCTACTCCATCCAAATATAAAAAGAAAAGTTTTTGTTTTAGATGTACTTCAAGATTTTAGTCCAGATTACTAATCTATGCACAGATCTGTGATGCTACAAAATCCCAACCCACCATATTATGAGTTAAACATCACTGGAACCTGTCCAAAAATTAGAATATATTGGAGAGAGGTACTGGAGACAATAAAAGATATAACTAAAGTGGAGGTTTCTGAGGACCCGTGGGTGTGTTTGTTCCATCTGACAAAAATTCCATCCAAACAATACGAGAGAACTTTGGTCCCTTCATTGATAAACACGGCAAAAAGTCTAATCCCCAGACAGTGACAGGACCCAGAGAGTTCTACACTGAGGAGTTGGTGAAATAAGGTAAATGAAATTTACAGCTTGGAGTATCTGAGATTCAGTGGGGAGGAGGGATGGGCAAGCTTCAAAGAAAAGTGGAATGATTGGGTTAAATTTAAGTATACAACTAAGTTTGCAGAAAAAATAGGAGATATGTGAGGAGAGAGGATAAGTGTGGGGGTATAGCTGGGGGACAAGTAGAGATAAACTAAGGCCAGTGAGGGGGGGAGAGGGGTGGGTTGGGGGGTGGTGGGGTGAAGGGAAGGGGTGGGGGAGGATGAGTGGGAAGTTGTTATATGTATTTGACGTATTGATGAGAAGTTTTTTTTTGCTCGACTGGTTGTTTGTAAATCATCATTTTTTTATAAGAAACAAAGAAAATTTAATAAAGAGATTGAAAAAATAAATAAATAAACATCACTGGGGGTTTATTTATATCATACAAAAACATGCATATTAAAGCAGACCATCACTCTAAAATCAAGGTTTGCAGCATGGTAATCTTCCCCTCCCCTTTTAACAAAAACTGATCATTCTTTAAGGTTTTTTTTTAATGCTCAATCTTTTTATCAAATGGGAACAAAGAGGTATCACATCCGATCATTCAAATATTGAAAATAGAGTTGCTAAAGTATTCCACAGCACTAAGCAAAAGGGTACTTTGTTCAAAAATAAAGGAGGGCAACATAGATGGCTCCTCCAACCTATTAAAATGGACCAGAATTTAAAAAAAGTGAAGATTTGCTATCTTATAGAAAATATCTAGAAGTATTATTTGTGCCTACACAGTACCCTGAAAAAGCAACCCTTTACTTGAACTCCTCTTAAAATCTAGTGAAGTTCCTGTGTGTGCCTAGACATTCCTGTGCATGTAGCCTCATGTCTATGTATCTACAGTTTGAGAGGCACTGCTGTCTATGACTGCTAATCTCATGAGATTTGGATTTAAATTTGGTTATGTCCCTATTGTGCTGCTCGCTGTTTTTCTTGCTGGAGAGGAAGCTGTAATTGAGATCTTGCAGTGCAAGGATATTTCGCCTCATTTATTCTGGGGACCGTGGCTTTCTCAAACTCTACTGTTGCTTCTTGAATATTACCCCACCAGTCATTAGGTCACTAGTCATTAGGGGGCATCTCTGATTTGAAGAAGCATAGTCCTTCCATCTTCCAAAATTGTCACCTCTATCAAGAAGCATGGTAGGTCAGTAATAGGAAAAAAATCTGCTGAAGGGGCAATACTTACTATTTTTTTGTCCCCACCTGCTTTTTTAGACACAGCTTTAACAGTTCAGGTCCTCTCTAAGTATTAGAGCTCATTCATTTGGGTGCATAGCTCGGTGCAGCATGTGGACCCATTTGTTCATGTTTTCTACTAGTGGTGAGCTACAGGTAGGCACCCATATAAAGAGAATGGATACACATTGGCTGTACAGACTAAGGTTGCCACCTCATCCCTTTAAAACCAAACACATATTAATTACACAGGTGCTGTGGCTGATTAAGGTGATAATTAAACTCACTTGTGTGCATTATCTGCATTCAATTAGCCTCAGAACCTGTGTAATTAATATGTGTTTGGTTTTAAAGGGATGAGGTGGCAACCCTAGTACAGACGCATCTGCACAGAGGGGTTTGACTGGTGCAGGGAGCTGGAAGCACAGGCTCTGCAGATCCATGCACCTTTCCCTGTGTACCTGTCAAAATTGGGTGTTCAGATGAGCCTGTGTAGTAGATGGCAGTGTTTATAAGTTCATAGCTGAACTCTGTGGTAAAACTCTATTGCCCCGTACACACGGTCGGATTTTCCGATGGAAAATGTCCAATCGGAGCGTGTTGTCGGACATTCTGACCGTGTGTGGGCTCCATCGGACATTTTCCATCGGATTTTCCGACACACAAAGTTTGAGAGCAGGCTATAAAATTTTCCGACAACAAAATCCAATCGCATCAATTCCGACCGTGTGTGGCCTGTTCCGACGCACAAAGTGCCACGCATGCTCAGAAGAAATTCCGAGACGAAACAGCTCGGTCTGGTAAACTTAGCGTTCGCAATGGATACAACACTTTCGTCACGGTGCAATGTTAAAAATGGTTTAATACAGCGCACTCTCTTCTTCTTTATAATGTGAGAAGAATGAAGTCGTTTTGCTGCTCATATTCACACAGACTTCTCACAAACTTATTTCTTTATTATTTATTGGGATTCCCTTAATATATTTTGATTTGTCACATCTGACAAAAATATATTATTTTTTTTTTTTTTTAAGGCATTTTTTTTTTTTATTTTAGGTTTGTATTTTTTTCAAGGCTGATCTTTATTTTATTTTTTTTTTTTTTAGTTTTACTCCAGAATATTTTTGTGTGTGTTTTGTGTGTCAAGTTACCACAACACCATTATTATCTTGTATTATTTAATCTCAAGGAGATTGTTTGGTGTTGGTGTCCCTTGTTAATTTCACGTTGTAGTTTTGAAATGTACCTGAATCCTCACCAACAAACTGTCCTTTTTGAAGGAAAACACACATAGGCAAGTATAATTGAAACCAAAAATCCTTTATTAAGGGCTCAGAACCAAACAAAGAGGGAGGCAACGCTGGATAAACAGCAGAAATTAGCGAAGCCTTAGACCCCCAGGGGAGACATCAATTCTTGAACATCAAAATTGGTGGCCTGAGGAGTCCATATGTAAGGGAGTGCAGTCTGGTCCAGAAGTCCCAGAGATCCGGAAAGCAGCAGATGACATCTGTGTTCCCAGGCTGTGGTACCACAAGAGGCTGCATCTTTTGCCAGACCAGACTGGATCCAGGGTCATCACTTTCTGGTTTTCCTTCCACGCTTCCTTCCTGGCTGTGGCTCTGCTGTTGGAGATGTGGCAGGAGGAGGACTAGTAGGACCTGGAGGAGGAGGAGGACTAGTAGGACCTGGAGGAGGAGGAGGACCATGTGTGGGGTCACAAATGTGGGTAGCAGATGTTATTTGGCCCCTCAACCCCTTACTGAGAGCTTCCAACATTAATGACTCACACATGAGTTGTTGGCCCTCCTCCATCCGCTGCATTTTACATGCAATTATGCCAGCAAAGTTCTCCTCCACAGTGTATGGTGCTCCCAGGGCCTCTGTAGCCTTCCAAAAGAGGCCTATGGCAGCCTCCTCTAGGGTACTCCTCTTCCTGCCACTTTCTCTTTGAAGGTGTAGGGGAGGGACCTGCATATCAGGCAGCCTGCTCGGCCCGGCCACCTCCTGGCTGAGACTTCCCTGTGTATGAAAGAGGGACATGGTTTAATGTTTTGCATCATCAATCACAATCCTAAATTAGTACTCCAAACTAACATCTAGTTAACATCATTGATTGGACAAGCAGAAATATTTAGAAGAATGCTATACCTGGCTCAAGCTGGGCTCCTCCACATGTTGCTGCCTGGAAGGCCCAGGTTGGGCGTCAGAAGCCTCAGCTGGGGGGGAAGGAAGCGTGGAAGGAAGACTGGAGAGTGATGACCTGGGTTCAGTCTGACCTGCCAGAAAATGCAGCCTGTCATAGTACCACATCCTGGGGACATAGATGTCATCTGCAGCTCCGGATCTCTGCGAATCCTGGACCTTCTTGCGCTCCCTTAGATATGTGCTCCTCAGGCCACCAATTAGGATCTTCAAATAGGTGATGTCTGCCGTGGGGATCACCTGCTTCACAATTTCAAACAATTGATCCAGCGCTGTCTTCCTCTTTGTTTGGTTCTTATAATGTGGGTGGTTGATCTCCCACAGACAAGGCAGCTCCCTGAACATGTCAATGAATATTGCCATGAAGTCGGTATCATTCAAGATATCCATTTTCACTGCAAGATACAACACAAGACAAACCCTAATGTCAGGCAAAACTCTCCTAATCTAGTTACAATATAGGCCTCAATCTAGAAGCAGTATAGGCCCAAGTTTGGCTCTTACCTTCGTTATCATGATCGGCACCTCCGATACTCCTTCCTCCGCTCACAGATCGTACGTACTACGCACGCGTGTTACGCTTTATACACACTGCGCATGCGTGTAACTCTGCCCGCCCCTGACGTTCTTTCTAGTCTATTCCCCGCCCCTTTTCATTCGGCGCAGTGGGTGAAGAGCACATGGCAGAGTCAGAGCAGGTGCGTGCTAATTATAGCAACGAGGAGGAGGAGGAAAGCCCGGATTCGGAAACGTCCCGATCCAGAAGGAGACGATTTAAGGCCTCAAATATGTCCTTTGGGGAGATGTTGGAGATGGTCGACATCCTGAAGAAGGCCGACTATGACGGGAAGTATGGACCTTACCCCAACCCCAATATCAGAAAGGCCAAGATCATGGCGAAAGTGGTCAAAAGTCTGCACCGGAATTTCGGGGTACGACGATCGAAAGATCAGCTCAGGAAGTGGTGGTCGGACCTGAAATTAAGAGAGCCCGAGCAGTACAGAAAGATACAGAGAGTGCTGCAAAAAAGTAAGTATTGTGCTGTGTTCCTATTCTTTTTGTCTTTATTACGTTTGTGCTGCTCCATCTGCTTTTCTTAAGTGTTGTAGAGTTTAAAATGGCAACTTTCACGTTCATGGGCCCATTATTCATTCGTATCAAACATTTTTCTTTCGGCCTATAAAACACCATTGTTTAGGCCATATGCATTTGCCAACATTTTTTAGGGCCTACTTGTATGAAAAATATTTGGTTGTGTAGATGGGTTTGTGACTAGAATGAAATGCAAACTAGATTCTGTGTAAGGGGAGGACACTCAGCAGCTGTTTTCACATCTGGACGCTGGAGCACTAGTGTGGGACATAAGAACACCCTTTTTATTAGGGGGGCCACACAGGTGCTCCAGTGTATACTATAGGGGGGTCTCCATCTGTGAAGCTTGTACAAGACAGGTAAAGTCTTGAAGCTTGACAACGGACAATAAAAATGCTACATCTTGGAACTCTGTCAAAATAGACAATTGTACCCCACTTCCAAGCAATGTTTCATCTTTATATTTCAGCCATCAAATGTCTGTATGCTAATTATACCATTTTTGTTTTACATAGGGGAGAAAAGACTCGGAGGACACCCTTCATCCGAGGAGACCACAGACCCCCCACCTCGGGAAGAAGGGGAAATACCCCCAACCCAAGCAGAGCCGGAGGAAGAAGAAGACGTGGTGGAAATTGGCACCACAACAGGTGAGTGTCTGCGACCACAGACTCAGGTAAGAGATGAATGCCGGCATATTTATAATACCTGTTTTTTTTTGGTTTTCTCTCTTTTTAGGTGATCGTGATGTTGTGGACCCAGGGCATTTCACCTCTGAAAGTGCACAGATCCTGATTGGGGAGATCATGGGGTGTAATTTAGCTTTGGAAAACATCAAGAAAAACATCAATGATGTTATTCAAAAAAATAATAACATCATTGATGTTTTGGGGAGAGTTTAAAACCCCTCCAAATCACTTTGTTTTTTTGTGTGCTACAATGTTAAAAATGTTTTAGCGATTTTTAGAAAAGCAAAATTTTGAGGATGCACACAGTGTGCCAACATGTGCTATCTGCCATCAAGGGAGATCAATGGACGTGTTTTGGGGGTGCAACCCCTTCCTCAATAATAAAGTAGCTGAGAGGAAGGGGTTGCTCCCCAAAACACATCCCTTGATCCCCCGTGATGGCAGCTAGCACATGCTGACATTCGTAAATTGGTGTGCATCTTCAAAATTTGGCTTTTCCAGGGGTGACTTCACCCCATCTGAACGCAATATCAAACACAGTTCCTAAATACTCATGTCTGATATTGCCTTCAAGTTTTACCATATGTGAACTTTGTAAGTTCAACATTTGTGTCTTTCTTGTTGGTTTTACACATGCCTGTTTTGTCTTAAATGGACATTTCTATTTTTGATAAAGGCACCCCAAAAATTGTTATACAACAAACATGTTGGTTTGTTTTAAAAACCTTTTCTAAATGCACATGTGATTGTGCAGGTATTAAAAAGATTGTTAATCAAGAATGTGTGGATTATTGTCTCAACGCTACAACACTTTTGTGGTGATGTAATTGCTGCTTTCTGTGAAAATGGGGGTTATTTCCTAAGGGCAAATCCTCTTTGCACTACAAGTGCAGTTTCAGTGCAGTTTCAAGTGCACTTGTAGTGCAAAGTGTCTACGCCTTTAGTAAATAACACCCAACAGTGCTTTGTATAAGGTTACACAATCACGCCATTTTCAGGACTCCCCACATTGCTGTCAGGGTCAGCTAAAGCAAACACAAGCAGTAAATGTCACCAAAGATTTGCTTTTTTTTGTTTTTATTTGATAAAGGCTTCACAAATTGTCTGGAATATTGATGGCCCCCCTACCCGCAAAAAAATCAAGGTATCTTAACACCACAGGCACTCAGGGAGGGCAAGCCAGGACGGCCACTTTCAAGCGCCGTCAGGGTTGTTTCATTTAAAATTCCGGCCTCAGGCCCAACTGAGCCAGCATAGTTGGCCGAATGTTGTCGTAAAAAGTTATGTAGAACACAGCACACCAGGATTATATGATTACGTTTATACTCCGCCATATGGATGGGTGTAAGAAATAGGCGGAACCGGCTGGCCATGATCATAAATGTGTTCTCCACCACTCTTCTGGCTCTGGCCAGCCGGTAATTTAAAACCTTCTGTTCCGGGGTGAGGGTCCTCATCGGGAATGGCCGCATAAGATGGTCCCCCAGCGCAAATGCTTCATCCGCAATGAAGACGAATGGGAGTCCTTCCACATTCTCTTCTGGAGGTGGCAAGTCCAAGCTGCCATTCTGGAGACACCTGTAAAACTCCATCTGGGCGATGACTCCACCATCGGACATCCGGCCATTCTTCCCCACGTCCACATACAGGAAGTCGTAATTAGCCAACACCACTGCCAACATCACAATACTATTGAACCCCTTGTAATTATAATAGTATGACCCCGAGTTGGGTGGTGGGACGATGTGGACGTGTTTTCCATCAATTGCCCCTCCGCAGTTAGGAAAGTCCCACCGCTGGGCAAAGTGGGAGGCCACAGTCTGCCATTCCTGTGGCGTGGAAGGAAACTGTTGAGGAAAACAAAAAAAATTAGTATTTTTGCACATAAACATGGAAAGCAGATTAGACACAAACATTCTTGGCCAACATCCAGATAACATTTAGTAGGGGAATTTTACAACACTAAAGTATAAGGTACACCTATCATATTCCCCCTCCCACCCCCTCTCATGGGCCATTTCTAACATTATGGGGGGGTAATCTTGGACAGGTAACCCTCTTCACTTCATTGAGAGATGAATGCCTAAATAATGGGTATTACTTGGAACAGCCCCTCCTTAGTTACACTATTGGCAGCCCACTGGACAGGTAAGAAGTGTCATAATACAAAGATATAAATACACACTGTACACATTTGAGCACATTTGGACATTCTGCTATTACCTATCAAGATAATAATAGGATACAAAAACTTTAAACAGTACCATTTGAAAGTATAAAGGCAGGCCCTTGCACTACATGCTTTGGGGAATTCATCCATAAATCTGACCACAAAAGAGATGGGTATAGTGTGTATTGGTTTGGCAAAGTGAGCAGATAGATGATTGAGGATAGATAGAGAATTGTTATCAGCTGACTTAGCAGTTGGGGGGAGGGAGGGTTAATAAAAAGGATTTGGGGACACTACAAAAAAAGCCTCTGGCACTCTGCCTGAATTTAAAGCACAAATCACATTAAAAAACATTTTAGGGGGTGTTTGGGGTAAAGCACTACAGGGGGTCCCCTACTTACAAACATCCGACTTACAAACGACTCCTACTTACAAACGGAGGGAGACAACAGGAAGTGAGAGGAAATCTACCCCTAGGAATATGGGAAAAAGGTGTCTCCACTGATGCTTTATCACCAATCCTTATTTCCCTAATAACCCCAAATTTTCAAAATCCAATTGTCATTGGGACAGAAAGTGAGGTGAAATCTTCTGAACAGGGGCACAGACAGCAAAACAAATGTTACAGGGGTGATAACCCTTCCCTATGCTATCTACAAAACTTAAAAATAGATTTTTTTGGCTGGAGCTACACTTAAAAAATGTACCTGTTCCGACTTACAAACAGATTCAACTTAAGAACAAACCTAAAGTCCCTATCTTGTTTGTAACCCGGGGACCCCCTGTACTATGGAGCTGATAAAATACATTGTTAAGTGACTACATGAGGTGAATATAGGACAGGAGAGCATGCTGGGGAGGTAAGTGAAGGCAAATATGTATGAAGGACAAAAAACCCCCATAAAATTCAAGCATGCATGAGGACAAAGGGGATATTCACAGCATATTACAATCATGGTAATTAGGGAATGAGGAAAGAAATACAATATATTAGCAAACATTCAATACAATAAAATGTGATATAAAAGGATAAAAGTCTTACCTTAATATACTCCTTCTGCAGGACCTGGATGATGGCAGAACAGGTCTCTGGGATAATGATACCCAGAGTCTGGGGGGAGATGCCTATCGAGAACTTCAAGTCCTGCAGGCTTCTCCCTGTCGCCAAGTACCGCAGGGTAGCGATGAGCCTCTGCTCCGGAGCGATGGCTTGCCTCATGCAGGTATCCTGCCTGCTGATATAGGGGGTCAGCGAAGCCAACAAACGGTGAAATACGGGGTCCGTAATCCGGAGAAAGTTCCTGAAATCATCAGGATTATTCTCACGGATCTCACGGAGCAAAGGCATATGAGAGAACTGGTCACGCTGAAGCAACCAATTCTTGGTCCATGAACTCCTCCCCACCCTGTTCATGGACTGGACTTGTGTCAAGGTAAGGACCCCAAAACCAAGCCCCTGCACAGCACGAACTCTACGAGAAGTACGTATACGCAACATGGCTAGAAAATGGTCGGCTGCTCAGAACGAAGTAACAGAACGCACTGAAGAACAGCAAGGCCTGTGAAGAGCGACCTGAAAAACAGCAACGAGCGGGCAAGATCGCACAGAAAACTCTGATACAAACTGACTGCACGCACTGAAGAGCAGATACAAACCCACAAGCACAAACTGAACCGCAGAAAATTATCTGAAAGCCACAAGTCTGAAAAAGCGCGAATCGTCTCTCACCAAACTTTTACTAACACGAGATTAGCAAAAGGAGCCCAAAGGGTGCCGCGCTTGGTTCTGAAATGGCCTTTTCTAGTCTCGTCATACATGGTTGACGTCACCGCATTGTTGGCGATCGGAAATTCCGACAACTTTGTGCGACCGTGTGTACGCAAAACAAGTTTGAGCCAACATCTGTCGGAAAAAATCCTAGGATTTTGTTGTTGGAATGTCCGATCAATGTCCGACCGTGTGTACAGGGCATAAGTCTCTTCTCTGATTTAAAAAAAAATCCTTTTTCCTGTTTTCCAGATAAACACTTGTGGACTCTGCTGCACGTTCTGTTCTGTAGGGCTATATACAAAATTTCTAACAGGTTATAGGCTCAGGTATAGCCAAGACACCCAGCCAGACACCCACCCAGACACCCAGAGAAAGGCTGAGAACCCAGCCATAGGCAGCTACAGCAACAGAAAGAAGACTGCAAAAGAATAAAAAGAGAAAAGCCAGTAACACAGCTTCAACAAAGCTTTGATTTGCAAATCTGACAAACCAGAACTACCAGTCTTGGAAATTCAAGATGAAAATACTGCTAATAAGAGAAGGTATGTGGAATTGTATAAATTAGGTCAGGGCAGAACACCCTTCAGACGAGAGGATAGAGAAAGCCCAAAAAGCTCAGAAATCTCACAATCTCTCTTAGCATAGAAGGTGATCAAATCATACATATATGTAACTGTGAAACTGCTAAAGAAATGTGGGAAGGATTACAAAAGGTGCATGAAAGAGTTAATCTCAGCAATTAACTGTATTTGATTAGAAAGCTATGTCAAACCAAGCTTATGAAAGGCCAGGATATGTAGGATAACATAAGACATCTTTGAAATGGTTGAACGCCTGAGAGGTATAGGAGAAGAAATAAAAGAATGTCGCAGCACTATTACTTAGCAGTTTACCAGAAAGTTATGAAACTCTTGTCACAGCACTTGTTGCACATCCAGATGATGAACGGACTTTGGAATATGTTAAGGGCAAGCTTGTGGATGAATATAAGCCTAAAACAGAAAGCATTAATAGTGACAGTGCTTCTGTCACAGAGTCTGCTTTAACGAAAAGTAGGATAAAAACAGTAACATGCAACAAGAAACACGTGAATGTTTTGTGTGCAAGAAACAAGGTAATTTAAAAGCAGATTGTAGAATCTGGAAAGCTAGAATGCAAAAACAAACTAAACTGCAAAAAAGTCAAAAGTGTGAAGGAAGAAACTGATTTTGCTCCAGATAATGAATATGTTTTTCAATCTAAAAGTTGTACCTCATATTTGCAGGCATGGTGTGTTGATTAGGGAGCTACGAGTCACATGACAAATGACAGAAATTTATTTTTTCACCTTGACCAGAGTAAAACAGAAAAAATTGCCACAGCTAATGGGTAAATAATGGAATTAGAGGGAATAGGAGAGTTTTCTTTACTGTCCTATTTCCCAGAGTCCATCTCTTCTGGTAAGCGCAATTTGGTTCATATGGTGGAGGATATCGTCACTCATTTTCACTTGGAGGAATTAGTTCACTCTCTGTCACAAGGAATCTTGGCTTCCATCCTTACTGGATTTAGCATTGTTTTACTCATATGGACTGGACTTATTTCTTTTCTTTATTTTAGTATATATATTGCGCTGCACTTACCATCATTTACCAATTTACTTTTTAGGCATATGTGATTACCTATAGTGTTCAGCTTGCATTTTATTTGTGCTATTTAGTTTTGTTTTTGCGCTGATTGTTCCTTGTTTTTCTATTTTCCAGAGTGCCACCAGAAAGATACCTGTATACAATGTCCCTGCTCTTGAAACTATTCTTTTGTCAGTGAAGAAGCTCACAAAAAAAGGCAATGTAGTGACTTTCCAAGATTACATTTGTGTAATCTTGCAAAGGCAGATGTCTTGCAAAGGCTAAAATTACAGATGAACTGCATCAGCTGAACTGCAATGAGGTGGTTAATATCTTCAAGGAGAAACACATTTAAACTGCATTCACACAGGGCACAGGTGCCTTGGGTACAGAAGTCTAGACATAATAAAGAAATTAACTGAGAATGACTATGCAAGTGGAATAAAAAAAAGCCCATATGGACTGAGCATGGTCTGTTCTGTAGGGCTATATACAAAATTTCTAACATATCCATTCACTTTATGAGGGCTGCCTGCATGGATCTCAGTGGTGGTACATAAAAAAAAGTATAAAAAAAAAAAAAAAAAAAAGGCAATGCACGCTGCCCTGTGTCAATGAGCCATTAGACAAACGCACAAAAGCATCTGCAATTACAATTACTCCTATATTTCAACAACATCACAGAGGTTGAATAATAACTACTAGAACAGCTTTAGCAAAGTAAATGTAGCAAAGGATGATGACCTAATAAGCATTTATTATGTCTCCTTATTTTGATGTCCTTTCCACTCATTTTGTTTTCTTCCTTTGCCTTCCTTTAACTATATTTTTCCAGTCTATTTTTCTCACCTGTTATTTCCCCCTGAAATGCTTGTTTCTTGCTGTTTCTTCCTAAATGTTTGATACATTAATAATATTTTGCAGCTATTTTTTGATTCAGTAAATTCAGTGTTCAACAGTTTTTCTCTGGTTTATAAAACTGAATAATAGTCAAGTGACCATTTAGTGTTCCATGCATTGATCAATGCACTCACATCCTAGAAGCTATGTACAATTTGTGTTTTATGCTCTGTCACCTTGAACTTCATCCCTTGATAATATGCCTGCCACGGGCTTGCTTTGAGACACAGATCCAGCAGGATACAAGTTTGTATAACAAAATGTATGCTTTGACATTTTTGGTCGAACTGAAAAGCGTTCATAGGTGTCAACTGCCAAGTAATATGTGTTTTTTTTTATTTTGGTAGATTCAACTACCTAGAGACCATATGCCTTTTACGCATCTTTGTTTTGGATCCATAGGTCACCTTGTTGTTCATAACAGGATTTCACCCTGCCACTGTGGCTTGTTCTTTGGATGCTTGTTATGTAAACCCCAGAGATTCTGTACCTCTTTTTTTATTTACAAGTGCAGACCAAGTCCTTAGAGTCTCCTGTCTGTGCTCACACTTATTTTGTGTGCATATTTTAAAGATCACTGTAATCAATTTTTTCAATGCCATACTCTTTGTGATTGAAATATTCTCACTGACAGGGCATTGCAACAGTTTATGCTTTTAGTGTTCTTGCTTACTTGACATCACAGGTAGATAATACAGTTTTTACAGTGTGTCGGTTATAGATGTAATCATTTTAGTTTTCATATACTGATTCTGTTTAAACTAAAACTAAAGTTTTTATAACATAGTCATATCTAACCCCATATTGAAAATGCATTATTTTGCAGCTTAGTAGTCCTTAGATTTGGTGGCTGGATTTGTTTACTTGTTTAAGCTTTTTTCCCCTTTATTTTTACCTAGGGATTCTGACAGTAACAAACTTCTAGTCCTAGCACTCCATCTTCCATATCAGGTCAAGGAAGCCAGAGAGAACAATAGAACCCAAGCCTATCTCCTTTCCATTAGTGAGGTCAAATAAGTGCTTGTTTTTGTTTGCAATCTCTATTTTTTTTAAATGTTCACATTTTAAACAACATACAAAAATGTGATAACCATTTTTAGGATTGGATACTTCCATACAATAAATACATATTATACTAAAGACACCCCTTTACATTTCTTATTTTTACAAATCCTTATTAAAACCTTACAACATATCTAGATATTTAATAGGTTATAGATTCATATTCAAACATCAGAGAGACCCTATATCAACGGTCCAGACTTTCATATCTAGATAAGTAACAGTAAATCCCCCACCACTCTACATATATCCTACCCATAAAAGATAAGATATATCTAAGCTCATAACCTATATTTCTACATGCCAGGTAATGGTGACTATATCCCTGTCCCTAGCTGTAACTACACTTAAAATATCTCAATACTAATAATTAAAAGAGTACAAAATACTCATGTAGTAAGATGATCTCTACACCAACCTCCCACTACCACTATCCACATCCCAAATGATAAAATAATACCAAAGAACATTACACATATACAAAAAACAAACAAACAAATGTAGCGCTGGTAGATTTCTAATCTACCGCTTATAGGTAAATTTAATGGATCATCTGTGCTATATATTGTTCAGGTTTAATCTAAGGTTAGTTTAGCCTCTGTCCCAGCTTGGCTGTGTTGCGTGCAGTTCCACATTGCGCCTGTGGGTGTCGTTGTCATCGTGGATCAATGTTGGAAAGCAACAAGCTGAAGTGTATGAGTGCTCTTCTGTCCCTGCGATAACTTGGCGGAGGTGGTCCTCCGAGTTGCATTCTGGGAGAGGGTATTTATGGGGGGGACGCCATGTTTCGGAGAGCTTTTTGCCTCGTGGCCCTCCTGGCCTAGAGGTATGTGTCAGTGAGTGCTATCTCGTAGCCCTCCAGCTTGGTGGGTTACGCCGCTGCAGCCGGGCGGGTAGGCCCAGAAGTCTGTCTGGGGTCTGCTACTGCTGGGATGGTCCTGTGCTGTCTGTCCTGCGGGAAGAAGCCAGACAATTGAGAAGAATCCAGGGGAGGACCCGTCTTGGAAGGGACCATGTGGAACGCTGGTCTGTAGAGGGGCCTGGTGACTCAATTGGAGGACGCATCCTAAATTACCCTACCACACAAGTACTGCTGGGTCGGCTTAAAGGTTCTGGTACTGTGTTTGCTGTTCATCGAAAATTACTACATCCTGTGGCAGAGGATCGTATGAGTTTGCCCCACCAAAGTCTGTGGAAGAGACTTTTTGTTCGTGCTGCGTCCCGGTTGCTAGGTTAGTGAGAGAAACCTATCCGGGCGGGCAAAGATTTAATCCTAAGATGAGGAGACATTCATCCTAAAGATTTAAATTCCTTGACGCTACGCCAAGAAAAGGTATTTGAACACCCCTGCAACTCTCCTACCTTTTTCCTGCTACTTCTTCCAGTTATCCCCATTAACCACTTAAGGACCGCCTAACGCCGATTTACGTCGGCAAGGCGGCACGGGCAGGCAAAATCACGTACATGTACGTGATTTGCCTCTCGCGGGTGGGGGGTCCGATCGGACCCCCCCCCGGTGCCCGAAGCGGTCCCGTTCTGTTCCCCGGCGATCCGAGATGAGGGGGAGGCCATCCGTTCGTGGCCCCCCCCTCGCGATCGCCGCCGGCCAATGGGAACACTCCTTTGCTGCTGTATGCTAAACAGCAGCAAAGGAAATGATGTCATCTCCCCTCGGCTCGGTATTTTCCGTTCCAGCGCCGAGGGGAGAAGACATCAATGTGAGTGCACAACACACTACACACACAGTAGAACATGCCAGGCATACAAAACACCCCGATCCCCCCCCCGATCGCCCCCCAATCACCCCCCCCCCCCTGTCACAAACTGACACCAGCAGGTTTTTTTTTTTTTTTTTTTTTTTTTTTTCTGATTACTGCATAGTGTCAGTTTGTGACAGTTACAGTGTTGGGACAGTGAATATTACCCCCCTTTAGGTCTAGGGTACCCCCCTAACCCCCCCTAATAAAGTTTTAACCCCTTGATCACCCCCTGTCACCAGTGTTGCTAAGCGATCATTTTTCTGATCGCTGTATTAGTGTCGCTGGTGACGCTAGTTAGTGAGGTAAATATTTAGGTTCGCCGTCAGCGTTTTATAGTGACAGGGACCCCCATATACTACCTAATAAATGTTTTAACCCCTTGATTGCCCCCTAGTTAACCCTTTCACCACTGATCACTGTATAACCGTTACGGGTGACGCAGGTTAGTTCGTTTATTTTTTATAGTGTCAGGGCACCCGCCGTTTATTACCTAATAAAGGTTTAGCCCCCCGATCGCCCGGCGGTGATATGCGTCGCCCCAGGCAGCGTCAGATTAGCGCCAGTACCGCTAACACCCACGCACGCAGCATGCGCCTCCCTTAGTGGTATAGTATCTGATCGGATCAATATCTGATCTGATCAGATCTATACTAGCGTCCCCAGCAGTTTAGGGTTCCCAAAAACACAGTGTTAGCGGGATCAGCCCAGATACCCGCTAGCACCTGCGTTTTGCCCCTCCGCCCAGCCCACCCAAGTGCAGTATCGATCGATCACTGTCACTTACAAAACACTAAACGCATAACTGCAGCGTTTGCAGAGTCAGGCCTGATCCCTGCGATCGCTAACAGTTTTTTTGGTAGCATTTTGGTGAACTGGCAAGCAAGCACCAGGCAGCGTCAGGTTAGCGCCAGTACCGCTAACACCCACGCACGCACCGTACACCTCCCTTAGTGGTATAGTATCTGATCGGATCAATATCTGATCCGATCAGATCTATACTAGCGTCCCCAGCAGTTTAGGGTTCCCACAAACGCAGTGTTAGCGGGATCAGCCCAGATACCTGCTAGCACCTGCGTTGTGCCCCTCCGCCCGGCCCAGCCCAGCCCACCCAAGTGCAGTATCGATCGATCACTGACACTTACAAGGCACTAAACGCATAACTGCAGCGTTCGCAGAGTCAGGCCTGATCCCTGCGATCGCTAACAGTTTTTTTGGTAGCATTTTGGTGAACTAGCAAGCACCGGCCCCAGGCAGCGTCAGGTTAGCGCCAGTACCGCTAACACCCACGCACGCAGCATACGCCTCCTTTAGTGGTATAGTATCTGAACGGATCAATATCTGATCCGATCAGATCAGATCTATACTAGCGTCCCCAGCAGTTTAGGGTTCCCAAAAACGCAGTGTTAGCGGGATCAACCCAGATACCTGCTAGCACCTGCGTTTTGCCCCTCCGCCCGGCCCAGTCCAGCCCACCCAAGTGCAGTATCGATCGATCACTGTCACTTACAAAACACTAAACGCATAACTGCAGCGTTCGCAGAGTCAGGCCTGATCCCTGCGATCGCTAACAGTTTTTTTGGAAGCTTTTTATTGAACTGGCAAGCACCAGCGGCCTAGTACACCCCGGTCGTAGTCAAACCAGCACTGCAGTAACACTTGGTGACGTGGCGAGTCCCATAAGTGCAGTTCAAGCTGGTGAGGTGACAAGCACAAGTAGTGTCCCGCTGCCACCAAGAAGACAAACACAGGCCCGTCGTGCCCATAGTGCCCTTCCTGCTGCATTCGCCAATCCTAATTGGGAACCCACCACTTCTGCAGCGCCCGTACTTCCCCCATTCACATCCCCCAACGAAATGCAGTCGGCTGCATGAGAGGCATTTTTATGTGCTCCCGAGTACCCCTACCCAACGAACCCCCCAAAAAGATGTTGTGTCTGCAGCAAACGCGGATATAGGCGTGACACCCGCTATTATTGTCCCTTCTGTCCTGACAATCCTGGTCTTTGCATTGGTGAATGTTTTGAACGCTACCATACACTAGTTGAGTATTAGCGTAGGGTACAGCATTGCACAGACTAGGCGCACTTTCACAGGGTCTCCCAAGATGCCATCACATTTTGAGAGACCCGAACCTGGAACCGGTTACCGTTATAAAAGTTAGTTACAAAAAAAGTGTAAAAAAAAAAAATATATATATAAAATAAAAAAAAATAGTTGTCGTTTTATTGTTCTCTCTCTCTATTCTCTCTCTCTATTGTTCTGCTCTTTTTTTACTGTATTCTATTCTGCAGTGTTGTTATTGTTATTGTTATTGTTATTATGTTTTATCATGTTTGTTTTTCAGGTATGTAATTATTTATACTTTATTGTTTACTGTGCTTTATTGTTAACCATTTTTTTGTCTTCAGGTACGCCATTCACAACTTTGAGTGGTTATACCAGAATGATGCCTGCAGGTTTAGGTATCATCTTGGTATCATTCTTTTCAGCCAGCGGTCGGCTTTCATGTAAAAGCAATCCTAGCGGCTAATTAGCCTCTAGACTGCCTTTACAAGCCGTGGGAGGGAATGCCCCCCCCCCCCACCGTCTTCCGTGTTTTTCTCTGGCTCTCCTGTCTCAACAGGGAACCTGAGAATGCAGCCGGTGATTCAGCCAGCTGACCATAGAGCTGATCAGAGACCAGAGTGGCTCCAAACATCTCTATGGCCTAAGAAACCGGAAGCTACGAGCATTTTATGACTTAGATTTCGCCGGATGTAAATAGCGCCATTGGGAAATTGGGGAAGCATTTTATCACACCGATCTTGGTGTGGTCAGATGCTTTGAGGGCAGAGGAGAGATCTAGGGTCTAATAGACCCCAATTTTTTCAAAAAAGAGTACCTGTCACTACCTATTGCTATCATAGGGGATATTTACATTCCCCGAGATAACAATAAAAATGATTTAAAAAAAAAAAAAATGAAAGGAACAGTTTAAAAATAAGATAAAAAAGCAAAAAAATAATAAAGAAAAAAAAAAAAAAAAAAAAAAGCACCCCTGTCGCCCCCTGCTCTTGCGCTAAGGCGAACGCAAGCGGCGGTCTGTCGTCAAACGTAAACAGCAATTGCACCATGCATGTGAGGTATCGCCGCGAAGGTCAGATCGAGGGCAGTAATTTTTGCAGTAGACCTCCTCTGTAGATCTAAAGTGGTAACCTGTAAAGGCTTTTAAAGGCTTTTAAAAATGTATTTATTTTGTTGCCACTGCACGTTTGTGCGCAATTGTAAAGCATGTCATGTTTGGTATCCATGTACTCGGTCTAAGATCATCTTTTTTATTTCATCAAACATTTGGGCAATATAGTGTGTTTTAGTGCATTAAAATTTAAAAAAGTGTGTTTTTTCCCCAAAAAATGCGTTTGAAAAATCGCTGCGCAAATACTGTGTGAAAAAAAAAAATGAAACACCCACCATTTTAATCTGTAGGGCATTTGCTTTAAAAAAATATATAATGTTTGGGGGTTCAAAGTAATTTTCTTGCAAAAAAAAAAAAACTTTTTCATGTAAAAAATAAGTGTCAGAAAGGGCTTTGTCTTCAAGTGGTTAGAAGAGTGGGTGATGTGTGACATAAGCTTCTAAATGTTGTGCATAAAATGCCAGGACAGTTCAAAACCCCCCCAAATGACCCCATTTTGGAAAGTAGACACCCCAAGCTATTTGCTGAGAGGCATGTCGAGTCCATGGAATATTTTATATTGCGACACAAGTTGCGGGAAAGAGACAAATTTTTTTTTTTTTTTTTTGCACAAAGTTGTCACTAAATGATATATTGCTCAAACATGCCATGGGAATATGTGAAATTACACCCCAAAATACATTCTGCTGCTTCTCCTGAGTACGGGGATACCACATGTGTGAGACTTTTTGGGAGCCTAGCCGTGTACGGGACCCCGAAAACCAAGCACCGCCTTCAGGCTTTCTAAGGGGCGTGAATTTTTGATTTCACTCTTCACTGCCTATCACAGTTTCGGAGGCCATGGAATGCCCAGGTGGCACAAAACCCCCCCAAATGACCCCATTTTGGAAAGTAGACACCCCAAGCTATTTGCTGAGAGGTATAGTGAGTATTTTGCAGACCTCACTTTTTGTCACAAAGTTTTGAAATTTGAAAAAAGAAAAAAAAAAAAAGTTTTTTCTTGTCTTTCTTCATTTTCAAAAACAAATGAGAGCTGCAAAATACTCACCATGCCTCTCAGCAAATAGCTTGGGGTGTCTACTTTCCAAAATGGGGTCATTTGGGGGGGGTTTGTGCCACCTGGGCATTCCATGGCCTCCGAAACGGTGTTAGGCAGTGAAGAGTAAAATCAAAAATTCACGCCCTTAAAAACGCTGAAGGCGGTGATTGGTTTTCGGGGCCCCGTACGCGGCTAGGCTCCCAAAAAGTCCCACACATGTGGTATCCCCATACTCAGGAGAAGCAGCTAAATGTATTTTGGGGTGCAATTCCACATAGGCCCATGGCCTGTGTGAGCAATATATCATTTAGTGACAACTTTGTGCAAAAAAAAAAAAAAAAAAAAAAAAAGTGTCACTTTCCGCAACTTGTGTCAAAATATAAAATATTCCATGGACTCAATATGCCTCTCAGCAAATAGCTTGGGGTGTCTACTTTCCAAAATGGGGTCATTTGGGGGGGGGTTGTGCCACCTGGGCATTCCATGGCCTCCGAAACTGTGATAGGCAGTGAAGAGTGAAATCAAAAAGTTACACCCTTAGAAATCCTGAAGGCGGTGATTGGTTTTCGGGGTCCCATACGCGGCTAGGCTCCCAAAAAGTCCCACACATGTGGTATCCCCGTACTCAGGAGAAGTAGCTGAATATATTTTGGGGTGCAATTCCACATAGGCCCATGGCCTGTGTGAGCAATATATCATTTAGTGACAACTTTTTGTAAATATTTTTTTTTTTTTTTTTTTTTGTCATTATTCAATCACTTGGGACAAAAAAAATAAATATTCAATGGGTTCAACATGCCTATCAGCAATTTCCTTGGGGTGTCTACTTTCCAAAATGGGGTCATTTGGGGGGGTTTTGTACTGCCCTGCCATTTTAGCACCTCAAGAAATGACATAGGCAGTCATAAACTAAAAGCTGTGTAAATTCCAGAAAATGTACCCTAGTTTGTAGACGCTATAACTTTTGCGCAAACCAATAAATATACGCTTATTGACATTTTTTTTACCAAAGACATGTGGCCGAATACATTTTGGCCTAAATGTATGACTAAAATTGAGTTTATTGGATTTTTTTTATAACAAAAAGTAGAAAATATCATTTTTTTTCAAAATTTTCGGTCTTTTTCCGTTTATAGCGCAAAAAATAAAAACTGCAGAAGTGATCAAATACCATCAAAAGAAAGCTCTATTTGTGGGAAGAAAAGGACGCAAATTTCGTTTGGGTACAGCATTGCATAACCGCGCAATTAGCAGTTAAAGCGACGCAGTGCCAAATTGGAAAAAGACCTCTGGTCCTTAGGCAGCATAATGGTCCGGGGCTCAAGTGGTTAAAGCATTGAAAAAGTACTTAACCTCCCTGGCGGTATTCCCGAATCTGGCTCGGGGTGGATTTTTCATACCAAAAGCGGTATCCCCGAGCCAGACTCGGGCTTGCATCGCAGGATCCAGGAAGAGTTTACTTACCTTGTCCCCTGGTTCCTGCGATGTCTTTCCGCTGTGATCGGCGAGCCGCTGTGTCTCGCTCGATTCACAGTGCCGAGCTCCGTTCCCTGCGAGCGTTGCGACGCACAGGGACGGAGTTCGGCAGTAAATTCAAAAGTGAAACACACAGTACAGATACAGTATACTGTAATCTTACAGATTACAGTACTGTATCAAATAATGACACATCCCCTTTGTCCCTAGTGGTCTGCCCAGTGTCCTGCATGCAGTTTTATATATATAAAACTGTTCTTTCTGCCAGGAACCTGGAGATTGTCCATAGCAACCAAAACTGTCTCTTTACATCAAAAGTGGTTTTAGACCAGCTAGAAAAAAGCGATAATAAATTATAATCACTTGCAGAATTGAGCGATAGTGATTTGTGAGGAGATCCGTCATCAAACACTAAAAGTAACAAAAGCTACAATTCTGCAACTGAGCAAATTTCAGTGTTTTTGATTTGATTACATTATTATATCATTTTTATTATTATTATATTATTATTTGTTATAATTATTTATAGTTATTTATTATATTATAATTTTTTATTTCGTTTTTCAAACTTTATCATACCCGAGATGTCTACTAGACTCTTGTTTGGACAGATTTAAGTGAACTATTCCTAAGAATTACAGGCCTACAATATAAAACGCCAAATTTCTGTGCAAAATAATGGTACCGCTTTCAGAACCTAAAATCTGAAATAATCATACCGCCAGGGAGGTTAAGTGACTGGTGCCTATATTGAGTTAGTGCTACACAAACATAACTCAAAAAAGTACATAAACCAAGAAAGGTCACAAGACAAACAACAACAAAAAAGAGAGAAAAAAAAAAGTAAAACATCAGCGCTTGTTTTCGACCACAGTGACAAGAAGATTCGAAGGAGCAGGATGGAATTTTTTAACAGTGTATGTGGTTTTCATTTGGGAAAATCCATTCACTCCAAAATTAAATTGAATGTTGAATGCAAATGTTTTTTGAGGTCCTTTGGAATGACATTTGACATATCATTGAATGTACTAGTGGGTGTTTTACATATGATTTTTCATACTTTGTGTGAACGTTCATTTGAAAATTTGCTGTTGGCCAGCTATAGAAGGGCTTGGTTCTTCAGAAAGCTGAAGCCTGATAATAGTTAACAAAGGCAGAAAGCGCAGGAGGTTATAACTCACAATATTTCTTGCAAGATCATCAAGTATTTTTGAACTTATCAAACAGATATAATAAAATGCATACAATGTTACATTAGCCACTTCAGCCCCGGAAGAATTTACCCCCTTAATGACCAGAGCATTTTTTGCAATACAGCACTGTGTCGATTGACAATTGTGCAGTCGTGCAACGTTGCACCCAAATAAATTGACGTTCTTTTTTTCCCACAAATAGAGCTTTCTTTTGGTGGTATTTGATCACCTCTGCGGTTTTTATTTTTTGCTCTATAAACAAAAAAAGAGTGACAATTTTGAAAAAAAAAACAATATAATAAAAAACAATGGGAAACCATTGCCTCCCACTGCTGTCAGTCAAATCCTGTGAAGAGGGAGGGGGAGGACATAGCCGAGCTGCACTGTGTATCAATAGATGAACACAGCACAGCTTAAGACCGAGCCCACATGAGTGCCCCCATTGCAAGCAGCATTCTATGGGAGCACTCAGAGAAGAGGAGGAGCCAAGATCGCCAGTGGGGAGCCGTAGAGGAGGCTTGGGGCTGCACTGTGGAAAACCATTGCATAGAGCAGGTAAGAAGAAAAAAGAAGCTTTAAAATCATTTTATCTGTCTATGTGAATTACATCTTATTGTTTGAGTATAAATGCTATACTAAGTATGCACTCCAGTACACACTGCAGCATGCAGCCTAACATGCAGTGTTGTTGTGTTCCAATACTCACCACATTGTGTCCCATGCTGTGTACACCAATACACAGCACTGTGCACCTCAATGCACACTGCACAAGGCACACTGTGCAAAGCAAATCAGTACACAGCATCATATACATCATTTACATCATAACATAATATATAGTACTTAATCAGAACAATCCATACATGGCTCAGAAGCCTTCATTTACCATGGGCTACTTACAGAAAGGATGCACCACTCACTTTGGTTGCAGAAATTTTCATCTCTGATAATGTTTGGGCAATGTTGCAAAAAAAAAAAAGTGGTTAGGAAAAATAATGTAAATAAGCATACTGTACTTAACACTTAAAAATGTACAAAATGACAAGGGTATAAAATAATTCAATATATAAATACATGAATAAAATAGTCAGTCTTGTTAATTTTCAATTTTCAGTATACTTGTTCTATAAATAGGTACATTTCAGTTAAATTATAAAAAAAAAGTATGTACACTGCCCTTTTGAGCATTTTCACAGCTGATACATGGTTGTCTTTCATTAGTACTTTTGCGTTTCCACATGGCTTTTTTTTATCATGAAAGAATCATAAAATTAGTTTAAAAAGGTTCTGGGGAACAGCTCCATCTCTAGCGTTTAACCAGCTTCTGCTCCCGGAAGAGAAATGTAATATTTTTCCTGGAAAGAACCCTAAGTATTTAAGCTGTAAAATAAATTACTTTAGAGAATTAGTCAGCTGTTACAGAGGATATAAAGGAATCACCAGGGAATGAGATACCACTATCACTTTATGAAAGGTCAACAATGGGTAATGTGCAAGCGAGGGAAAAAAATGAATATCACTATTTAGATAAGAAAAGTAAAAGCACATTAATTTATTATTTCTTTTCCCTTTAAGTCACATAAGGATTAAAAAGATAATGCATGCTGATTGTAGGAAAACTGCTACTCGTTTCTAATTATTCATGATAAGATAATAATTGGTGGTTATTATGGCATATTATTTATTTGATTTTCATGGAACTTAAATTGGAGAAATGCACATAGTTAAGATAAAGAACAAATGCTGTATAGTTTGTTAAATGGTCATTATAGAAACAGAAGTGTCATTTTAAAGATGTGTGCTTTTTTAGAGCTACCTTTTCTATGGTTGCTACCTAAATTAGCCTAAAACTTTTTTTGCAGTAACAAACATGCTAAAGTTCTCACAACAACATTATTAAGTCTTCAAGATGATCCACTGGCCCAGGCTATAGATTAATCTTCTCCCGTTCCAGGGAAAGCCTCCACCCCTATGATTCAACTGTGAAATGCCCCAACTTTAGTAAGAAAAAAAGAGTCTGTCATTTTCAAGGAAAATAAAATACGGGGCTAATAAACAGAATGAACAGAGCTTAGTTTTACCTTGAGCTAAAATGCAACCCCTAGGATATCAAGATTGTTCCATAGGAACATGGGGGCCAAATTGAAGATCTAGGACTTTGTCACTAGAATAATTTTATAGCAGTGATTTTTTCTTTCCAGCGGCTAAAGAATCAATCTCCTTATTGTTTTTTTTTGCCTGGGAAAATCAAATTTCAGTTAATATGTTGCAGTGAATCCAGTGATTTGTAGCACTGTTACTGAGCATTTTAGTTTTTTCAGTGTTTGAAGCTAGTATTAGAATTCTCAGTTTGAATAGCTATGTAGATGATGCAATACAACTGTAAATGACCATGGCATACGAGGGATTTATAGCTGCAACCTAAGTATTGCAGGCAACTTCTGCAACAACTTTGTTGTTATGCACTAGTTATCAGAAAGGATAGACAGGGAGCTTTGAACCTGCTACAAAGTTGCATGTGTGTAGTAATAGTAGAATCTGCTTGTGTTCAATTCGCCAAGGGTTCAATGAATTTTGTCTGAAATTTGGTTGAACACAAACTTAGTGGCAAATCCTATTGAATTCTATGGAGGGGAATATTGCTGTGAAATTCTGGCCATTTTTAGGGTCAGTAGATAAACTACTGTCAACCAAAATATATGAAGCTGGAAACTGCCACGGAGACATGTACCAATGAAAAATGTTTACTGTACAGCAGGGAGAGGGTATTTTCATATGACTTTCAGGAAAAAAATGAAGAAACATAAATCCTTTAAATAACATGCTTTGGAGATGCCTTAAATCTGTGCATGAAACAGTACAATTTTCAAAAACAGAGTACAGGTATTTGATTATTTGAGATTTGCTATAAGACTTATGATACCGAAGAGGCAGCAGCAGTGAAACATTGGCCAGAAGCGGGAAATTTGTTCCCTGGGATAATAGGCCTAACTGGTGTGTGCCTAATTGTATTTTATCTGTGGGGATGTGGGGGGGGGTTAGTAAATGTAAGTGATGTCATTTGTGGTTGTTTAGGTGTACAACATTCTTGCACTGGTCAATAGCAAGTGAATGCTGGACTTTCAGCAGCCCTATCAACATAAAATAACATGCAATAAAATAAACAAAAGAAATGAAAACCCCAAAATACTATAACTGAAACAAAGGCCCACCCCACCCCCTTTTTTAAGGAAAGCCATGCAGCAAAGAAAAAAAAAAAAAAAAGCAATTTAACTTTAACTTATATAATGAAATATTGAAATTGAATTTGAAATATGCCTCAGAAATAAGTGAACACAACAAACTACCACCTCCTTAAACAAAAGCTTATTGCAAGGGAGGCCTAAAAGCAGGAACAGTTGTCTATTGACCTCAAGGTAAACAAAAAAAAAAAAAACACAAAGAAGTTGATTTCCCAAAAAGCTAACAATAAAAGTGAAAGTACAGTTTCCTAACTGACTGTAATCTCTCCTATTTAGTTTGTCAGCTTTACCAATACTTCTTCTGTAGCAGCCTCCAGTACACTGAGGGGGGCTGTCCAAAGGGCCACTTACTGTACCTTCTAAACCTGTCACTAATAATTCAAAGGCTAGCACGGTGCATTATGTTTTCCAAAATTCTACACATAAATTTTATGAGACAACAAATTTTCAACTTGCAGACTACCATGAAAGTGAATGTGAACATTAACAATGAACGTATCTTATTTTATCTGTTAAATACAAAAAAAAAAAATACATTTTTTTTACATCTGTTTGATAGATACAAATATACCTGCTAATTCTGCCAGAAATCTTGTCAGCTGAGGACTAAAAAACACCTCACCCATATGTTATGGAAAAGAGGAGAGGGAAAAGTGTTTTGATTTAAATTCTTTATTTAGTGATATGCAATCAGAAACAACAGAACAACAAAGCATGTTCCAACACCCCATAATTGAAGTACAAAGTAACAATTTTGCAAGTCGTGGATCTGGGGTTACATAAAAGATCGCCAGAGACTATACAAATTATCAGGTAATGCCAAGAGCACGGAAAGCCATGGGTTCTTCATACAAAAACAAGTAAAACAGTAAACTTGAGCAATCAACCAGTATAACCTTTGTGCTTTATGCTCTGTTGTTTTGTCTTTGAGGGTGGGGGTTTAAATGTTCCATAGTTTGTATGTCATTCACTCTGGCAATCCAGTGAGATACAGCGGGTGGGGATTGTTGTTTCCAAATGCATGGGATGCAGGCCCTAGCAAAAATGTGAAGTAACGTGCCGGTGTGAGACCCACATCTCCAGCAGAGGTGGGTTTGTCCTGCGAACAGGACACTAGGACTGACAGAGTCCTAAACAACCTCATCAGGATTTTATATGTGGTTTCCTGGTATTTACTACAAAGGGAGGATTTGTACGAACGGGGGGTGGGGTTTGGGTGACCTGATGGGCGGGAAGGTGTTCCCATCGGGGGGGGGGGCTTTTGGAGCGGTCGCTCGCCCTGGCAATTTCTTTCTTGGGGGGATGTTTGGCCATGTCCGGTAGCCTCTGAATGTGCATTTGAACTTTGTTTTGTCTATATACATTGTTATATATTTTTTTCTAATTATATATTTCTTTATTCAGAATTCATTAAATTAATACAGGTATGACCATCTTTCCCTGAGGAAGCCAATGTTGGCGAAACATGTAGGAACATAGTACCTGTTAACAAGACCTGCCATCATACCACTGGCTGGTTCTTGCATTATTGCTGTATATGCTGGTTCTGTATATCCCCCCTTTGTTTGTTTACACCCTTGTTGCGTATACTTTTTTTGTATACCTTTCTTTTAATCTGTTTGTTAATAAAATATTATATTTTTAATACTTGTGTGTTACTTTACAGTATTTAAAATCCTGGCACCGCTATAATCCCCCTACCTTTTCCCTACTGTTGTTACATCATCACTGGATCTCTGAGTTCCTTTATGCAATACAGGTAAATCATGGCTAGTGGGAAGAGATGGCAGGATGCTGTAAATAGCATCCTGAAAAACATCACAGCACCCTACTTTAGTACTCCTCCTTTGAACCCTCAGCCGTGATGCAAAAACTGGGCTGGACCTTGGGGGGACTTATGCAAATTTTAAATCAGCCTGGAGAAGTGGGCATTCCTATTTGCATGCAGACTGCCCTAAGTAAAAATTGCATGTTATGCTGAACCTTCATGATTGAAAGTAAGGCTGGGGAGGAAAGGGATAGATGAAGATGATATATCACCCAGCCAGGAAATGAGATGGACTGACTTGCTGCAGCTTCTAATGTACACTATGAGAAGCTCACACTGTGCAGTGAAATAAAAAGAGGCAATTTCAGTACAGGAAAAAAGCCTTTACAACTGTGCAAGACTGACTTGGAACTGTATTGTTATGTAGTGTATTAATGCGCTGAGTCATAGTACAGGGTGGGATGTACCCTGTTGAAGTATTTGTTTTTGTATATTTTAATGCAAAATAAAGTATACGTTTTTAATCAAAAAAACTGTGCAAGACTGACAGTAAAGCTTGAGTTCAACTTCAATGTTAGCTTTAGTTAAAGTATTACTAAACCCAGATCCTGCTTTCACTATATCTGGTCTCCCACAGGACACAGAACATGGAAATGCAATAGTTTTAGTAAATATAAGTTACTAAATACTTTTTTCCATCAGCAGTATATAGCAGTTAGAGCAATCTTGTGACTTGTATCAGTGTGTGCTGATAGTTTGTAGGAGGAGTTTTCATTTCTCCCACAATTGTCCTATCAGACTTCAAGACTCCTGATCCTCTGTCTGGACATATCTGGACAGTGCTGATTGGCCCTGTGCTAATCACATGCACTCTCCCAGGAAAAAAAAAGACTGTAAATATTATGTTATTTTTTAGAGTCTGTAGAAGGAGATTATCAGAGAAGACAGGATCAAACAGCCTTTTTACACAATGCAGAGGATTAATCATTTATAACAAGCATGCTTAACTGCACATACAGACTGATTTTACTGCTGTGGTTTTAATAACACTTTCATCATTCACCTGGGGTGGCATCTTTATTGTTACCATAGTGTTCCATATTTTAGTATGCCCCCATCTACAGACCAGGTTAACCACTATGACACATTTGTGAGGAAGAGACCCTTGTCATCTCAATGTTGTTAATAAGCTGCTTTGTCAATGCAGATGTTTGGAAGCTGGCAGTGGGTTATAGGGGGTATGAGGATGACAGGGGTAGGGTGTTAGCAAGGCAGCATTGGGGTACCAGGTGTGATGAGGATGACAGGGGGTAGGGTGTTAGCAAGCTGGCAGTAGTGTGCCAGGTGTGATAAGGATGAGGATGATAGGGTGTAGTGTATTAGGAAGGTTGCATTGGAGTGCCAGGTGTGATGAGGATGAGGATGACAGGGGGTAGTGTGTTAGGAAGGTTGCAGTTGGGTGCCAGGTGGTAGGAGGATGAGGATGACAGGGGTAGTGTGTTAGCAAGGTGGCAGTGTGGTGCCAGGTGTGATGAACATGGGGATGACAGGGGGTAGGGTGTTAGCATGGTTGCAATGGGTTGCCAGGTGTGATGAAGATGAGGATGACGGGTGGGGTGTTATCAAGGTATCAGTGGGGTGTCAGGTGTGATGAACATGAGGATGAGGATGAGAGTGGATGGGTGTTAGCAAGGTTGCAGTGGGTTGCCAGGTGTGATGGGGATGACAGGGGGTGGGGTGTTAGCAAGGTTGCAGTGGGGTGCCAGGTGTGATGAACATGAAGATGAGGATGACGGGGTGAGGTGTTAGCAATGTATCATCGGTGTGATGAGGATGGCAGGGGGTGGAGTGTTAGCAAGGCAGCATTGGGGTGCCAGGTGTAATGAGGATGAGGATGACAGGAGGTAGGGTGTTAGCAAGCTGGCAGTAGTGTGCCAAGAGTGAAGAGGATGAGGATGATAGGGGTAGTGTATTAGGAAAGTTGCACTGGGGTGCCAGGTGTGATGAACATGGTGATGACAGGGGGTAGGGTGTTAGCATGGTTGCAATGGGTTGCCAGGTGTAATGAAGATGAGGATGACGGGTGGGGTGTTATCAAGGTATCAGTGGGGTGTCAGGTGTGATGAACATGAGGATGAGGATGAGAGTGGATGGGTGTTAGCAAGGTTGCAGTGGGTTGCCAGGTGTGATGGGGATGACAGGGGGTGGGGTGTTAGCAAGGTTGCAGTGGGGTGCCAGGTGTGATGAACATGAAGATGAGGATGACGGGGTGAGGTGTTAGCAATGTATCATCGGTGTGATGAGGATGGCAGGGGGTGGGGTGTTAGCAAGGCAGCATTGGGGTGCCAGGTGTAATGAGGATGAGGATGACAGGAGGTAGGGTGTTAGCAAGCTGGCAGTAGTGTGCCAAGAGTGAAGAGGATGAGGATGATAGGGGTAGTGTATTAGGAAAGTTGCACTGGGGTGCCAGGTGTGATGAGGATGAGGATGACAGGGGGTAGTGTGTTAGGAAGGTTGCAGTGGGGTGCCAGGTGGTAGGAGGATGAGAATGACAGGGGTAGTGTGTTAGCAAGGTGGCAGTGTGGTGCCATGTGTGATGAACATGGGGATGACAGGGGGTAGGGTGTTAGCAAGGTTGCAGTGGGGTGCCAGGTGTGATGAACATAAGGATGATAATGACAGGGGTGGAGTATTAGCAAGATATCAGTGGGGTGCCAGGTGTGATGAACATGAGGATAAGGATGACAGGGGGTAACATGTTAGCAAGGTTGCAGTGGGTTGCCAGGTGTGATGAGGATGACAGGGGGTGAGGTGTTAGCAAGGTTGCAGTGGGGTGCCAGGTGTGATGAACATGAGGATGAGGATGACGGGGGTGAGGTGTTAGCAATGTATCAGTTGGGTGCCAGGTGTGATGAACATGAGGATGACAGGGGGTAGTGTGTTAGGAAGGTTGCAGTGAGGTGCAAGGTGGGAGGAGGATGAGGATGACAGGGCAGTGTGTTAGGAAGGTGGCAGTGGGGTGCCAGGTGTGATGAAGATGAGGATGACAGGGGGTAGTGTGTTAGCAAGGTGGCAGTGGGGTGCCAGGTGTGATGAAGATGAGGATGACAGGGGGCAGAGTGTTAGGAAGGTGGCAGTGGGGTGCCAGGTGGGACAAGGATGACGGGAGAGAGAAAAAGAGGAAAAGCAAGAAAGAGATGAGAAAGAAGGATCACAAATATGAAAAAAGAAAACATAACACATTTTTGGCACAATCTGTATTATTTATGAATTTAGACATTGGGACCTCAATATGCACGTCTGCAGGCTGTAACTGATGCTGTTGATAGGTCAAAAAAGAACACTGCAAAAACATGTACAGTGGTGTTCTCACCTTTATGGGAATCACTGAAATCCACTATAGCCTTTGTCCTCATGCTTTTATGGGAGGCGGATCATCCATCAATCAAGATGTAACATCCCACCCACTGTGTTCTTTTTTAGTTACTGGGGATGGAGGAGGAGGGAGGGACTGGGCTGTCATTTAGGATCAGTATACACACCCAAATGTGTGATGTCAATATCATGTGACCTGACTAGCTCAGCTCAAACAGGAAATGTTCTCTCTAGCAATAGAAACCAAATTGAGCATGTGCAGCAGGACTACTCTGACTGTGTCTTATCTGGACTTGTCCAGAGTGACCCTGCAGAAGGGGGAGGATCTGTGCATACGGGCTCAAACAGCCTTTTTTTTGCAATGTTCAGTAACCTATGACAAATAACCAGATATCAGTTACGGTAGTGGGATGATTAGAAAATTAACTGATTAAAGGCACTGGGTTACTGCACTTTGCACATCACTTTTGTTCTTTGCAAAGCCATATTTTATAAGCCTAATCTGTAAAGTTTTCTGATGTATAATTCACACATCTGGGATGTCACAATTCTCCTGCTGAAATGTACAGCTGGAGCTGTGCTTATAATAGATCAGTTACATCATATGCATACATTTACAATAAACATATACAAACAATAAGGATAAAAATATCACATGTGTTAAAACGGGAAACTGCCTGAAAGCGGATATCAAACAGTTGTTAACCACTTGCCTACTGAGCACTTATGCCCCCTTCCCGCCCAGGCCAATTTTTAGCTTTTAGCGCTATCGCATTTTGAATGACAATTGCGCAGTCATGCAACACTGTACCCATATGACATTTTTATAATTTTTTTCACAGAAATAGAGTTTTCTTTTGGTGGCATTTAATTACCACTGGGTTTTTTAAGAGACAAAAAAAGACAGAAAATTTTGAAAAAGAACATAAACATCTTTCATAGTTTGTTATAAAATTTTGCAAAAAAATTTTTTCTCCTTCACTGATGTGCACTGATAAAGCTGCACTGATATGCACTGATGAGGTGGCACTGATGGGCACTGATAGGTGGCACTGATGGGCACTGAGGCAGCACTGGAGGGCACTGATGAGGTTGCACCGAAGGGCACTGAGGCGGCACTGGTGGGCACTGATGAGGCTGCACTGATAGGTGGCACTTAAGGGCAATGATGGGCACTCAGAGGAAACACTAATAGGTGGCACTGATATGGGACACTGATGGTGAGGCACTGATGGGCACTGATTGGCAGCACTGATAGGTGGAACTGGTGAGCACTGATTGTCAGTAATGGTGGGCACTGATAGGTGGCACTGGTGGGCACTGATATATGGCACTGGGGGGCACTGATAGGTGGCAATAGTGAGCACTGATTAATAGAACTGGCGGACACCGAGGCAGGGACTGATGTCCCTTTAACAAAAGCCAGTAACTGGCTTTCTGCTTCTCTCCTCATGCTGAGCGTGCCGCCCGACCATCACGATCACAGGAGGACGTCTATTAACACCCTCCCGCTACTGGAAAAGAAAAGGGGAGGTACCTGGTATGGAGTACCAGGTAAGGGTTACTTCCAGCAACAAAAATAGATCAAACTTGTTATTGCAAAAGCATATGCCAGGAGCATGGCAGACAAGATGGGTGAACTAGAGATACTGTTGTACAAGGAGGATTTGGATTTTGTGGGAATTTCAGAGACCTGGTTCAACAGCTCTCATGATTGTCCGGCAAACATTCAAGGGTATACCCTATACCGCAAGGATAGAGAGGGTAAAAAAGGGGGAGGGGTATGCCTATATATCAAGAATAGTGTACAAGTGAATGTGAGAGATGACATCACTTAGGGAGCTAGAGAGGAGGTGGAATCCTTATGGGTAGAGCTCCAAAGGGATGAAGCTAAGGGGAAAATAATACTGGGAGTATGCTATAGGCCCCCTAACCTGAGGGAGGAAGTGGAGACAGATCTCATATCACAAATTGGATTAGCAGCAAGGATGGGAAGTGTTATCATAATGGGGGATTTTAATTATCCAGACATAGACTGGGCGGAGGGAACCGCACATTCATTTAAGGCTCGCCAGTTCCTTAATGTCTTGCAGGACAATTTTATGGGTCAGATGGTAGACGCACCAACTAGAAATAAAACATTACTGGATCTACTGATTACCAACAATACAGACCTGATCACGGATGTAGAAATACGGGGCAATTTAGGTAACAGCGATCACAGGTCAATTAGTTTCAGTATAAATCACACAAATAGGAAACATAGAGAGAATACAAAGACACTGATGTTCAAAAGAGCCAACTTCCCTAAACTACAAACCTCACTAAAAGGCATAAATTGGGATAAAATATTAGGAACAAAGACTATGGAGGAGAGATGGGTTTGCTTTAAGAGCATATTAAATAAGGGCATTAGCCAATGTATCCCATTGGGTAATAAATTTAAAAGAGGGAACAAAAATCCTGCATGGCTTAACTCCAATGTAAAATTGCATATAAAAGCAAAGGAGAAGGCCTTCAAAAAATACAAGGTTGAGGGATCATCCTCAGCATTCAGACTTTATAAAGAATACAACAAGAAATGTAAGGGTGCAATTAGGACGGCTAAGATAGAACATGAAAGACACATAGCGGAGGAGAGCAAAAAAAAATCCCAAGAAATTCTTTAAGTATGTAAACAGTAAAAAAGGGAGGACAGACCATATTGGCCCCATAAAGAATGAGGAAGGACATCTGGTTACAAAGGATGGGGAGATGGCGAAGGTATTGAATTTATTCTTCTCCTCAGTCTTCACGAGTGAATCGGGGGGCTTCGGTAACCAAAACTGCAGTGTTTATCCTCATGACACAACACAGGAAACACCTCCATGGTTAACAGAGGACAGAATTAAAATTAGACTTGGGAAACTTAACATTAATAAATCACAGGAACCAGATGGCTTGCATCTGAGGGTACTTAGGGAACTCAGTCAAGTGATTGCCAGACCGTTGTTCCTAATTTTTACAGATAGTCTACTGACTGGAATGGTACCAGCTGATTGGAGAAAAGCCAATGTAGCAGTAATATTTAAAAAGGGCCCAAAATACATCCCTGGGAATTACAGACCAGTTAGCCTAACATCAATAGTATGTAAACTCTTGGAGGGGATGATAAGGGACGATATACAAGATTTTAGTAATAGGAACGGTATCATTAGCAGTAATCAGCATGGATTCATGAAGAATCGTTCTTGCCAAACCAATCTATTAACCTTCTATGAGGAGGTGAGTTGCCATCTAGATAAAGGAAGGCCTGTAGACGTGGTGTATCTGGATTTTGCAAAAGCATTTGACACAGTTCCTCATAAACGTTTACTGTACAAAATAAGGTCCGTTGGCATGGACCATAGGGTAAGTACATGGATTGAAAACTGACTACAAAGGCGAGTTCAGAGGGTGGTGATAAATGGGGAGTACTCAGAATGGTCAGGGGTGGGTAGTGGGGTTCCCCAGGGTTCTGTGCTGGGACCAATCCTATTTAATTTGTTCATAAACGACCTGGAGGATGGGATAAACAGTTCAATCTCTGTATTTGCAGACGATACTAAGCTAAGCAGGGCAATAACTTCTCTGCAGGATGTGGAAACCTTGCAAAAAGACCTGAACAAATTAATGGGGTGGGCGACTACATGGCAAATGAGGTTCAATGTAGAAAAATGTAAAATAATGCATTTGGGTGGCAAAAATATGAATGCAATCTATACTCTGGGGGGGGGGAACCTCTGGGGGAATCTAGGATGGAAAAGGACCTGGGGGTCCTAGTAGATGATAGGCTCAGCAATGGCATGCAATGCCAAGCTGCTGCTAACAAAGCAAACAGAATATTAGCATGCATTAAAAGGGGGATCAACGCCAGAGATAAAACGATAATTCTCCCACTCTACAAGGCTCTGGTCCGGCCGCACCTGGAGTATGCTGTCCAGTTCTGGGTACCAGTCCTCAGGAAGGATGTACAGGAAATGGAGCGAGTACAAAGAAGGGCAACAAAGCTAATAAAGGGTCTGGAGGATATTAGTTATGAGGAAAGGTTGCGAGCACTGAACTTATTCTCTCTGGAGAAGAGACGCTTGAGAGGGGATATGATTTCAATTTACAAATACTGTACTGGTGACCCCACAAAAGGGATAAAACTTTTTCGCAGAAGAGAGTTTAATAAGACTTGTGGCCACTCATTACAATTAGAAGAAAAGAGGTTTAACCTTAAACTACGTAGAGGGTTCTTTACTGTAAGAGCGGCAAGGATGTGGAATTGCCTTCCACAGGCGGTGGTCTCAGCGGAGAGCATTGATAGCTTCAAGAAACTATTAGATAATCACCTGAATGACCGCAACATACAGGGATATACAATGTAATACTGACACATAATCACACACATAGGTTGGACTTGATGGACTTGTGTCTTTTTTCAACCTCACCTACTATGTAACTATGTAACTATATGAAGTTTATTTTAAATACGTCTAATACATATGGTATCAAATTAATTAAAGAGAGAGTGCAGTAAAAAAAGGGGTTAAAGTGCTATGTTGTGGCTATGGATAGTCATCACAGTCATACGACAAACAGACAAACATATAACATGACAGGATAACACTGAACATAGTCCGGACGTATTGGTATAGCCGATGGTCAGTCACCAATGGGGTTAAATATATTGTAATTTGGTAGAGGTGTACAATGGACCCCAATGGCTTCAATTTATGGTGACTGGCAGAGGGCTAGTCCAATGTTGGAGAGAGTGGGGATGGGAGATGGAGGGGGGTGGCTGACTGAGACTATAGATTTAGCGAGTGTCCATAGCCTACAGTGATTAAAGGCAATATTGGCCCCTGGTCGGTATTTGGAAATAGTGTCCGGCACGTACAGTGTTAAAGTGCACTTTGTTAGGTCGACCAGGTCGACCAGAAGTCTGGTCATGGAATAGTTAATGCAATGCTATCATTTCAGTATTCATTTGGCTCCCTTTGTTTTAATGGAGAAGTGTAGCTAGCATGTCATAATCATCACCTGTTCTTAAAGCTGGGTTCCCACTGTGGGGGATGTATGGGAAATCGGCTATGAGCATACAGTATATCTAATTGTGGCAGTATGGATAGGTAGCAAATTGGTGACCATAAATGGTGGGTGAAGCACTGGGCGGAATTGACTGGTGCGTATCAGGTAAATGCTTCCATACTTTACCGCTCTGTTATGGATGGTTTGAGCCGGTGATTCTCATAGTTGGCGTGACTGCAAATTCAGCTCCCAAGGTGGTTTTTGTCACCGGAGCGTGTGCTGAGAAGGAGTCCTCACCAGTTGCTTGTCCTTTGCCAATATTTGTGAGAGAGGAAGCCAATTCCCATCCTCGTGTCCCGCCGTGGGTCTTCACAGCTGATTGCTCAATGGGGCCGGCATCTCTGACATCTCCTTAGTCCATCCCACACTCAAGCTACGTCAAAGGACTAGGCAGCGTAGTGACGTCAACGTGTTTCGCTCTGTCTATTGGCATAGCTTCATCTCGGACGATACTAAGACTAACACCTGCATATCCTTTTATAGTGTAGTTGATACATGCCACAAGGGTATTCTAAGTTTTAAAAGAGGAAGTGTCTTGTTTGACTAAGTGAGGAGACTTTCTCTCGGCAGTTTTTAAAGCCCATTATGTTTAGTAGGAAATGAGTATCCATTGATGGCTTTAACAAAGGCTGAATGCTAAAGGATTCGTTAAGGGGATTTCAAATTTGGAAAATAGTAATGATGGAGGGGGAAAGGGAAAGACACAAGAGGAAAGGACAGTATGACACTTATGGGGTGGTACCAAGTTAATAAAGTTATAAAGGCAATCATGTGTAAAGAAATGTATGCATACACACATGACGGTGACATGCGGATATAGTGGATGAAAATTGTAGGGAGAGGAAGGATCAAACATGCTACATGGATCCTATTTGGCCCAATTATCGCAAAGATTGGAGATAGGGCTAGAGGAAAATCACTAAACTTCAAGGAAGGGCTGTAGATTTAGTTCAGTGTTTAAACCCACAGGGACGAGGGACTTCAATCGATACACCCGCCTTTTTTCCTTTTGCAGGAGTATACGATCAAAGTCACCCCGTCTAGTAGGTAACTTTAATGCATAGATTCCTTTCACCCTCATGCCATGGGAACTCCCCCATGGCAGAGTGCAAAATGTTTGGCAAGGGGTTTGTCTGGATTTTACCTTTTTCATTAATTTCCCGTAAGTGTTCACCTATGCGTACCCTTAGTTGTCTTTTTGTTTTGCCCACATACATTTTGGGGCAGGGGCAGGTTATCATATAGATGAGACGCGATGTAGAGCAATTGATCAAGTCTCGAATTTCATACGTCTCCTTGCCAAGAGCATCGGTGAATGTAGAGGTTCTGTGTACCAGTGGACATATCTGGCATCTATTTCAGGGGAACATCCCAGTCGTCCATGGGTGGTCTGCTAACCAAGTAAGGTCTTGTTCTTTAGTAAATTCTGACTGGATCAACATGTCTCCCAGGTTTTTGGCTTGACGTGCCACTTGTTTTAGGGAGGTGCCGACAATCCTTTCCAATTCAGGAGAATTAGTTAGGATCCCCCAGTGTTTCTCCAAAATAGATCGTACTGTGGTCCACTGTGACCCAAAGGCTGTTATAATCCGGATTGGGTCATTGGTCATCTGGGGGAGTCCATTTGGTTGTTTTGACTGTTCCATAGTTAGGAGGCTGTCGCGATCCCTAATTGCTACTTTCTTTTTGGCTATCTTAATTTGTCTATGCGAGTAGCCCCGCTCACGAAATCTGGTATAGAGATCATGAGCCTCGCGTCTGTATTTATCTGCACTTGTACAATTCCTCTGGAATACCATTCATGTAATCCATCGGGGGTACCCTTCCAAATCATAAGTACATCGTCGATGTACCGCCACCACGTATGCATGTGTTGGCGGTACATCCGCGAAGCGTAGACCTCCTCCACTTCCCAGAGACCCAAGTAGAGGCAAGCATAGGCCGGTGCCCACACTGCCCTCATTGCGGTGCCTCGTTGAGTAGTGCAAACTCCAACAAATCCACCAAAAATTCATAATGTGGCCCTGATTCTGGGTACGTTGAATTTAAGAAAGATTCAACAGCTTGTATCCCACACTGATGGGGTATTGAGGTATACAATGATTCAACGTCAATACCCACCAGCCATATGTCTTCATTTTGCTCAAATGCCTTGAGTGTGGAAATCTTTGCCAAGACATGGCGGGTATCCTGTACATAGGATTTGAGTGTCCTGACCATATCTTTCAGTAGTGAGTCCAAGTACCTACCTACCCTCTCAAGGGGACCCTGGCATGCCAAAACTATCAGCCTGCCTGGTGGGTTTTGTAAGTTTTTATGTATTTTTTGTGATTATATAAAAGGTAGGTACAACTCACAAACTGTAAGGTATTGAAATTCATGAATGGTCAGTAGTCCCTCATCTTTGGCCACCAGTAGTATTTGATTTAGTCTCCGGACCACCTCAGGAAAAGGGTTGTGGTCCAATTTATTATATGTGGTCCTGTCGTTGAGCAGTTTTTTTGCTTCTTTTTCATAGTGTTGTTGATTTAGCAGGACCATGTTCCCACCTTTATCGCTATTTTTAATAGCAATATTTTTCCTTTTACTAAGGTCGTTGAGAGCTTGTCTTTCACCGGCGGTTAAGTTGTCGATGGCCTTTTTTGTCCAGTCAACTTTCTCAAGGTCTGTTTGAACCATGTCTAGGAATAGATTCAGCCATTTATTTTTTGACAAGGGGGGCATTTTTAGGGACCTAATTCCTAAATTGGCTTGTCTTCTTACCGATGTTGTTGTTTCTAAAGGTCCCTCATTTTCCTTGAGCAGTGAATTTAGTATATCAAGGGCCCTTTGGTCTTCAGCGTCCACAGTCATCGTGGAGGTTGGCTGGTTATCTTTCCTTTCATGCAGGGAGCGCAAGAAGGCTTTCCGCAGAAATAGGGTTATGTCATTGTATACAGTAAATTCATCCATATTAGTAACTGGAGAAAAGGACATACCTCTTTGTATTAGGCTAATGTGGTCAGGGGTAAGTGTAAAGTCAGATAAATTCACATTTTTCATGTCACCAGTTCTTGAATCAGTATTTGTGGATTCCATCAGTGTCTCTTTTGACTCCTTGTGTTGGTTCGCTCGTTGGTGGTTTTTGGTTGTTTTTTGTTTTTTGGGCCAGTTTTCGTCTTTGGAGGTGGGGCCTGTTTGGAAGGCGGCTCCACCCCCTCTTGGTCTAAAAAAATAACAGTTTTAGCGGAATCTTCTTCAGAGTCACTATGCGATTTAGTTCAGCGTTGTCTGGACTGTTGGCGTGACGCCGTCCTTGTGATTTACTTCATCCATGTCGAATTGTCAAGTCAAAAACCTCATCTTTCTCAAAGTCAGCTATGTCACGTCTGAATTTACTCTGTTTAGTGTTTTTTAAGTTTAGTTGTACCTTTTCAATTTGGTCGAATTAACAAAGTGCACTTCAAGACTGTACGTGCCAGACACTATTTCCAAATACCGACCAGGGGCCAATATTGCCTTTCATCACTGCAGCCTATGGACACTCTCTAAATCTATAGTCTCAGTCAGCCACTCCTCCCCATTTCCCATCCCCACTCTCTCCAACATTGGACTAGCCCTCTGCCAGTCACCATAAATTGAAGCCATTGGGGTCCATTGTACCCCTCTAGCAAATTACAATATATTTAACCCCATTGGTGACTGACCGTCGGCTATACCAATACGTCTGGACTATGTTCAGTGTTATCCTGTCATGTTACATGTTTGTCTGTTTGTCGTATGACTGTGATGAATATCCATAGCCACAACGTAGCACTTTAACCCCTTTTTTTACTGCACTCGCTCTTTAATTAATTTGATACCATGTATTAGACGTATTTAAAATAAACTTCATATGCTTTTGCAATAACAAGTTTGATCTATTTTTTGTTGCTGGAAGTAACCCTTACCTGGTACCCCATACCAGGTACCTCCCCTTTTCTTTTCCTTATATACAATACAGTTATAGCAACAACACCAAATTTGGTGGATGATCAAACAGGTCAGGTTTTATCCCGACTGTACATTGGTGGACAGCTCACCTTTCCCTCTTCTACCTCCCCCATTTATTGAACTCCCGCTACTGGAAGCCTGTGCTGTAGCCATCATTCGGCTATAGCGCAGGTGGAAAGTGGTTAAAAAAAATCAACAAATTAAAAGTGAAGATGTATTTTCTATAAATTTTGTCCACCTAATAAAACACCGATCTGCGCCTAAGGATATGAGATTCCTGTGATAAACTATTGATAATAGTAATAAAATATTTTATAACAATATAAATGTAAACATATGTCACAACGTTGCTAAAAGCAGCTGCTTAAAAATCACGTCAAAAATCAAGAAGGCAATATACAAAGACTTAAAGTCTCTTTCAATATTGCAGCAGCGCTCTAAGTGCTCAAACAAAGGCAGGTTTAATAAGTTCACTTCATGCATAGGATGATGTGGGCAGTGGAGAAGATCACCTTCTCTGCATTCCGTGTAGGGTACTTCCACCATGTAATAACACCGCGTGAGGGACAACTTCCCCTATGGGGATGCATTCACCAGAAATACAGTTATAATGAGCCCTGGTTCATAAAAAGCTTTTCCACCGCTCCAACTCAAATGTCCACCAGGTGTCAGTCACGCTATTTGGCGCTCGGATTGAGCTGTAGTCACAGCCTCCGACCTCCTCTCCCCATAGAGGGGAGCCTTGGAATAAATAGGTAGAGCTGACAGTGGGGGTAATTTATTAAAACAGAATCTGGGGCAGCTGTGATTTTTAACCAATTAGCTTCTATAATCAGCTTTTTTGGTCAAGCTTTAAAAATGAATGTCAGAAGCTGATTGGTTGTCATGCAAATCTGCTCCAGATTCCAGTCTTAGTAAATTCCCTTTGGTGTGTTTTTGGGAAGAGATTTGCTGTTGCTGTTATACAATGCTATATACGGTACTATAAAATGCTTTATTGTGCTACATTATTACAGTAAATTGCAGTGTGGTGGGCGGGCTACATAGACCTCTGGGTTCACAGTGAATAGACTCAACAGTCCATTTTAAATCTGCTTGTATATTTCAGCAACAACTTCAGTTGATGCTTAGCTGATGCGCCCCCACTTAAAGTTTTACTTTTTTTAGGGTTTTTTTAGGTTTTTTTTATTTCACATTTTCCTATTTTTTTCACCTTCAATTAGATAAAAAAAAATTACCAAATACCAGTGCAATAAAGTTTAGTGAACCAAATCACCACATTGTAAGTGCCCCAAACCACCACATATTCTATCCCCCGATGTATTATCTGCTAATGAAGTTAGGTAATCCCCTGTATCCATCATGCTTGGGAGGCCTAAAGGGAGAGGCAGAAGTTCTTCACATACAGCTAGCAGGAACAATAAGATTCTGCATCCACAGGAGAAAGCTGTGGTAGGGCCACACCTTTGAGAGACAGGGCATGGTCTATCTTTTCTTTCCGATATTGGGTGTGCTATACAGTGGAAGGGGTCCTTACAATGGCTAACCAAGCCTTCCTCATCCTTCTCCTTCTCCCAAATGCATCCTTCCCTCCTTTTCCTTCTACTGCTAATTTTTCTGTTGCCCCATAAACCGGCATGGAGAAGTGGGCTGCATTTCTTTCAAAACAGCATAAGTCACTTGTATGTCCAGGAAAAGTGTGAGAGAAGCATAGAAAGAAGAGGACAACAGAAAAGAAGTAGCATTTGCCATTGAAGTTCTTGCATCTAACAGCTTACTCCCAAAAGAGCTCAAGCAATAAAGAGAATAGGGGTAACAGGCCCTACCTAGGTATTCTAAATGAACCCTTTGCACATTGCTATACACCATTACATATTTCCAGCAAACTTTTGCATAAAGCATATTTTTTTAGTTCACATATATTGCAATACATGTTCAAGCTGACCAGCTGCATAAAAATATTTCCTCTCTCTACTCTACGCTGCAAAATGCCAATTACTTACTTGTTTATAGCATACCTTAGTGAACATGTAGTTCCAATATGGGGCAGACAGATACAGTCGGAGGACAGCTACAAACTCATGTCTAGTCACTGATCTGCACCATGCAATAGGATTTTGTCCAGGGGCAGGGGCAGCTTGCAGAAGAGTGCATGAAGCAGCCATCCTATTCCACAGAATGGCACTGTCCCATGAGTGCAAGTCACTGTCTTCCCCCAGGTTGCTCAACTTGCTCAGTAGTCCGGTACTTTTTTAAATACATCTGCTGCTGACAGGAGCATATTGGTTTGCAGCCTCTGCCTGCAGCCTATCAAACTTTTTAATGTACCAGTCATGTGGGTACCACAAACATGAACTGAAGTATGATTCTTCACCACAAGGCTCAGTGGGAGCAGAACATGAATAATACCAGTCAGCAGCAAAAGGTCCGTACTCATTCTCCTTATCACTCCTCTCTTACCACCTTTACTCCTAGTTCACAAGAATTTTCTTCTATATCCTAAGCGTAATCTGTGGTATAAAGCACTATGAATTGAAGTCTGTCAAGGGGTTTGGGAGGCTTATCGTATGGTACATGAAACAGGGAAGAGGGTTAGCGTACAGCCATGCAGAGTAGGACCGAGTGTAGGCAAGGGTCTCTTCCCCAGCTGCTGGAAAGAATAAATTGTCACCCCTATACACTATTACTTTGCAGTGTAACAGAGCAGGTTCCTCTAGCAGGAGGAAAAGGAGGACTTTATGCTGTCTGATGGACAGCTAGATCCTTTCACAACTGACTCCATCGCCGTGAGGCAGCAGCAGGCAGAGGAGAAATATGAGGAGGAAAGTTGGCCGGCTGATGGTGAGGAGAAGGGCATAGTACAGGTGTCCAAGGGTATGTTTCACCCCACCCATTGTTGAGGAGACCTTTGCCCTCTGGAACACTAAGCACACTGGGCCCCCTGCTGCAGGCAATTTCTGGTGAATAAGCTCATTCACGCTGAAGTGCCTGCACAAGGAACCCAGAATTTACGCCATGAAAGAGAGGAACTGGCTGACTACCCATTTGGATCCCTGATACAAGGAGAAAAAGACAGATCTTGTGCTGCCATCTAAGATGGAAAAAATGCACTATTTGGAGGAGATACTCTCAAACAGTATAACAATTTTAAAAACTGTGCGCTTAGGTCACAAAATATCAAGCAATATCTGAGAAACTAGTTATCAGCTTCCATATACAATATAGCAGTTAATAAAATTCAGAGGAATAATTTGTCACTCTCAGGAAGCGCTCCACTAATTAGTGTGTTAAACATTGAGGTTGGACCACTGTATACAGTGTGATGTCAGAGAAGACATTCAGTACCAAGGGGTGGTTTTCAAGATACAAATCCGCCTGTCCCCACCTTTCCCCTGAAACACTTGACTTACTTTTTTATACTCTGATGTTTTCTTTCTAATTAAAAGCTGACAGGTGCACCGCCAGTTCAAAAAGTTGCCTACTCTAATGCCCTGTACACACGGTCGGACATTGATCGGACATTCCGACAAAAAAATCCATGGATTTTTTCCGACGGATGTTGGCTCAAACTTGTCTTGCATACACACGGTTACACAAAGTTTTCGGAAAATCCGATCGTTCTGAACACGAGGACGTAAAACATGTACGTTGGGACTATAAAGTAGTAGCCAATAGCTTTAGTTTCCGACAACAAGGTCCTATCACACATTTTTCGTCGGAAAATCCGACCGTGTGTACAGGGCATAAGTATTTAAATACTGTCTATGAAATCTGTAAAATATTTCTTTCTTTTTTGTAAAATATACACACTTTAATGTGTATTTGTGGGACTAAAAACTACATGATGTGTGTCATTTTGAAAATGCAGCCAACTCCAAAAAGTGTATTTAGTAAAACATTTGCATAGCCCTGAAAACTTTCCCTGAAAACTTTCCTCTTCAGAGAAGCCTATCCTGCCTCCATCTAACATCTGCACTATTTTCTCCATTAGCTCATCCCCCACAGCTATTACCCTTTTGTATAACTTGACCCTCCCTCCTAGATTGTAAGCTCTAATGAGCAGGGCCCTCTGATTCCTCCTGTATTGAATTGTATTGTACTTGTACTGTCTGCCCTAATGTTGTAAAGCACTGCGTAAACTGTTGGCGCTATATAAATCCTGTATAATAATAATAATAATAATAGCCATTCATAAATGGATTCCATGCAAACAGGCAAAATCAAATGTTCTTCTATTTTCTCTACAGGATGAATGTTATCCATTCAAAAGTGGTTAAGTACTTATTTCCTGTGATCTTTAACTCCATTTATTAGAGTCAAATATGTTTTTATTAGGTTTACAAGGTAAGACAATGCCAAACAGTATATGGCAGTACGTTCAATACATCAATAACATGGTAGAGGTCAGTCTGCCTGGTTAAACTATGAATATAAGTCGGTACAACATAGAAACGTAGGTTAATGTTAGGTCGGCTAGATTTCCGGATAGTAAATAATAAAACATCCATGCTATGATACAACCAAAAATCATTAGTTTTAAGATTCTGCTACTGGAATCAAGGGAGGAGAAGAAGAGGATAGAGAGGAAAAGAGAGAGAGGAAGGAAAGGAGAGGGAATAGGTAGGGATGGGAGGGTTAAGGCAGATGAGCAGGCCCTGGAGCAGCACATTGGGGAGTCTGGGTAGAGTCTGTTGGATTAGGTGACGTTAGCAAGGTTTTTAGAGCATCTGAGGTGGAATAGTCAATCCAAATTAGCCATAGGGTTTTGAATTTATCAAAGGTATCATTGTCTAGGCCTATCATCTCCTCCATTCGCATAATATCGTTGACAATAGAGACCCAAGAGGACAAAGGTGGCGTAGTAGTGGTTTTCCAGTAGCGAGGTATAAGTTGCCTAGTTGCTGAGAGAAAAAATCGAAGTAAGGTTCATTTCTGCGAGGATATGAAGCCTGGTAGCATGGACAACAGTGCTACTTCGGTTGTGGGTACCCTAGGCCTATCGTAAAGGCTACTATATATGGCAAAGACCTTGGACCATAGGGGCTGGATAGCATTGCAGTCCCACCATATATGGAGATAACTTCCATCTGTTTCTCCACATCTCCAACAAGACGTAGGGGTGGATGGGAAAATTCAATGTAGTGATTGGGGGTCCCTGTACCACCTAGCCAGAAGTTTAAAGTTCTTCTCTTGTGTGTAGCAAGAGATGGAGGATTTGTGTGTGAAGTGGAATGACTTTTGCCAGTCAACCAGTGAAAGATCCCTTCCCAGGTCCATGGCCCACCTCCTCGTGTAAGGTGGAAGCCGATCGTGGGTCAGTGAGTGTAATAGTTTGTAAAAGCTGGATAGCAAATGTTTAGGTGTTTCCGAGAGAGAGCACAGCTACTCGTAGTCAGTCAGAGGTCTATGTGTGTGGTTGGAGGAAAACAGGTCAGAGCAAAAAGAGGATATACGCAGGGCTGTAAGTCAGTTGCTGCTGTCCCCTGGTAGAGCGTGCGTGCCCTCAGTTGGATGTATGAATGAGTTAGCTGTAGGCCAGGTGTCTCGTAAATATGGACCTACAGAGTTGGAACCCATGCCTTGGGCGAGATCAGGGTAGTCAAAAAGTGAAGTAAGTGGTGAGGGGTCAGTGGATAGTAATGATAATAGTCCCTTTTTGTACCACAGGTATAATGCTGCAGTCGTTAATGGAGAGGAGTTTTATAGGATGGACAGTTTTTGACCATATCCCCAGAGCAAAGCCCGAAGGTCAGAAATGGAGAGATCTTGTTCTATGGCAGTGGATGCCTTGGTTAATGGGCGAGGGAACCACTCGAGGATCCTAGAGAGGACCGCAGCCCTGTGGTACATTTCAAAGTCTGGGAGACCCACTCCGCCTCGTATTTTAAGGTATGTCAACAAAGTATGGCGGATACGGGACATTCCTTGTTGCCAAACAAAACGTATGGACATAGATCTCAGAGAGGTAAAGAATTGCTTAGGGATAATTATAGGTATCGTCTGGAATACATAATTTAGGGAGTGTGTCCATTTTAAGTGTGTTGATTCGACCAAACCAGGGTAGTGGCGGAGGAGGTAGTTAAGATTGTAGAGATCTGATAAGTTAGATGGGATTATAATACCAAGGTAGGAAATGCCCTTTGATCCCCATTGAAATGGAAAGTTGGCCTGTATTTGTGTAAGGGTAGAGGGTGTTAAGGATATGTTGAGGGCTTCCAGCTCCCCTGGTCCTGGTTTGGTCCATATACATTAGCAACTGTGAAAATAGAAGAGTTAGATTTTAGTTTAAGGAAAATAAAGCGACCTGCAGGGTCTATCAACGAGTCTAGAACTTCTGGATGAAAGGATTTATGACAAGCTATTGACACCCCTTTGGACTTAGCAAGTGGGTTAGTACTATGGAACCATTGGTGGAAATGGGGGTTGTTCAGGATTGGGATGGCCGAGCCCTTAAAATGCGTCTCTTGTAGGAGTAAGATTTGGGATTTAGCTTTGTGAAAATGATATAATACTTGGCTCCTTTTCTCTGGGGTATTAAAGCCCATGCAGTTAAAGGAAGCTAAAGTTATATGATCTAATGGAGACATGGGAGCGGTGGAGTGGAAGGAAGCTCAGATTCTCCTGCTAGTTCTCTAATGACCCATGTGTGCCCCAGGACCTGCCCAGGGGGGGGGGGGGAAGGGGAAGAGGGAAGGGGGAGATAAGGAGATTAAGTACAGTGAAAAAATAGAAATAAAAGAAATGAGGTAGACAAGGAAGGTGGACAGGATCCGTCTCAAGCGTGTAGAAGTGGAGTGCATCCATAGGTCAGACGGAAAGAGCCACTTTGAAAGACAAAGGTAAAAAAGAAGGGTGCAACCAGAGTGGTAACCAAAAAATGATTATAAAGTATAATCCCAAAGCAAATGAAAAAAAGATACTAAGTAACGTAAACAGTGCAGTAATAAGCACTATTGGTCCTAAGTGGGGTTTAAACGCGGTAAGCGCACGGAGCGTCTCCCGGTCCCGGGATCCCCACTATATAAATAACATTAGTAAGCTAAGGACAACTCTCACATACAACCTCAACCATGTATATTATGTGGCGGGCCCAACTTGGCACATCTGCCTTTCTTCCACACTGAAACAGTACATGCAATGCCATAGAGGTGGGAAAGGACGGCGGGGGGGTGACCACACTCCCTCCTAAGTAAGGTCAAATTAAACTTAGTGTGGAAGGAAAGCATCAAGGTAGTAAATATAACGCTAAAAAGAGAATTAATTATAATAAAGCAGAAACTAAAATCCAAAATGTAGGAACAAACAAAACCTTCCCACACTGACACCAACCCACCTCCCCACTCCCTCCACCTCACAGCAAAAACAATTAACCTTTACCCGTGAGGAGTGAGAAAAAATGGCAAAGAACAACATGTGGGGAAATGCACAGTGAAAAAAGAAAAAGACAAATAAAAGAGTCCGTGTGCATCACATGTAGACAATTCTAGGTCAGCCGACCCAAAAACCTGGTGTTAGGGTCGAGGCCCTAGTCCGGGGGTGAGCGAGTGAGCTCAACTCCAATGATGGAAAGCGCCATTGATATCTGACTTGCCTCTCCTGCAGGAGTGAAGTTAGGGGCTTCAAGGAGCGTCTCATGGCTAGCGTTTGGCAGGAAAGGTCTGGAAGTAGCATAACAGGGGTGTCATTCAACCTGATGGAGTCCTGTGTGCTAGCAGCTCGCATGATGCTTTCCTTTACTTTAAAAAGGGGACTCTACATAAAGTGTCACGGACATAAGCAGAGTCAGGGTTGCATGGGCCAGAGGTCCTGTGCACTCTGTCCAGTTCAATGTGGGTATCTTTGGGTTGTTGGAGCAGCTGATTGAAAATAGAAGTCACAGCCCCTGCCAGGTCTTTATGCTCAATGATTTCTGGGATACCACGTATTCTAACATTATTCCATCTGTTACGGTTCTCAATGTCATCTTGATGGTACATGAGCTGTTGTATCAAGACAGTATAGGAGTTCAAAGTTTCCTCATGGGATTGCGTGGAGCGGTATGCGGGTCCCCATATCCCTTTTAAGCTCAGCAATCTCCTGCTTATATGTTTTCTCCATACAGGAGGTGTAATGTTCAAAATCAGCTTTAGTTGGGAGGGATCGCAGGTATGTGTGGAGGGATTGCATCTGCGATTCTATGTCCCATCCGTCCCCAGAGTTCAGGGATGCCTGGGACTGGCAGTAGGGGCTGTGCGGGCTGTGATGGCCTTGCAGTGAAGGCTCTAAGTCGGCTAGTGAGGCAGAACGGCCTCTGGAGCCTACCTGTATGGCGTCTGAGGGCTCAGAGCGGGTGGGGGATGGAAGTGCCAGCGCCATCTTGGGCTTCCCCTGAGCGTTGTAGGCCGCGGAAGCCCGGGTCACAAACTTGCCCAGATCGCTTTGGGTACGATCGCTGACGGGCTTGGGATGTTCCTTGGGCTTTCCTTTGCCCATCTGTGCAGTATGGAGGCGATGTGAGACGTGATGTCCGCGTTATAACCTCGTGGAGATCTGTAGGACCGGGAACCGCTGTATAGTGCGACCTACGGCTACATGCGCTAGGCCACGCCCCCTTAACTCCATTTATTAGACTAATTGTTGTATTTTCTCAAACCACATTATTTTTTATTAATGAATAACATTTGACCTCTAGAGCAAATACTGCAGAAGAAGAACATTCAATTTTGCCCCATTCACACAGATTGAACATACAGTACCACCAATTTTGCTAGACAAATAACTATGCATTTTTTTCTTTCTAAATATATTCCTAAGTGTTTAAATATTCTTTAAGAAGTCTACATGGTACTTTTTCCTTTTTTTTTCTGTGAAATATGCACACTTGAGTGTAGATTTCTTTTGGGCTGAAAAACTTCATGCTGTGTGATATTTTGAAAATGTAGCATACTCCAAATGGTTAGGCAATATCTATTATGTCCGTACAATATTTCCTCTCTATTCTGTGAAATATATACGCTCTCATGTTATTTTGTATCAAAATCTGTATACTGTGTATGCTTTTGAAAATGCAGCCTGCTCTAAGTTTTTAAATACTGTTAATAGAGTCTGTACAATATTCCTGTATTTTTCTGTGACATAGAAACTCTTCATGGTTAATTTTTAAGCTGGAAAGCTGCATGCTGCTTGTCATGTTGAAAATGTGGCCTGATTCAAGTGTTTTTATACTGTTTATAAAGTATGTACAATATTTCTACTTTTATAGTAAAATGTCTACTGTTTAGTGTTGATATAAACTCTTCATGGTGGATTTTTGGGCTGGAAAGCTGCATGCTGCTTGTCATGTTGAAAATGTGGCCTGATTCAAGTGTTTTAATACTGTTGATGGAGTATGTACAATATTTCTTCTTTTTTAGTAACATATCTACTATCTAGTGTTGATATAAACTCTTCATGGTGGATTTTTGTGGCCGAAAACATGCATGCTGTGTGTTATTTTGAAAATGCATCCTACTCCAAGTGTTAAAAATGGAGTCTATATCCAATTCCTTCTCTTTTATGTGAAATATATAAACTTTTGGGAAGAAAGACTGTGTATTTTAAAAATGTGGCCTACTCCAAGGGTTACTACTATCTACAAAGTCTGTACAATATGCCTTCCTTTTATCTGTGAAATAAATACTCTAATGTTGACTTTTGGATGGAAATCTTTATACTGTGAGTCCTTTTGAAAATGCATTCTACTCCAAGTGTTTAAATGCTTCAAAAAAATGGTAGCTTACACCATTACCATCTTCTGTCACTTCTACAGGCCTGCCACCATTACTAGCTCCTGATTCCTTTGCTGGCTTGCCATTGTTACCAGCTCTTGGAGCCTCTGCTAGGCTGTTTCCATTACCAGCTCCTACAACTTCTCTTGTCCTGCCACTGCCACCATTACCAGCTTCTCCACCTCTTCTAACCACCTGACATGATTACCAGGTCCTGCCACCTCTACTGGAAAGGCACCATTATTAGCTACTGCAACCTCATTTGACCTGCTAAAATTACCAGCTCTTGCAGCCTCCCATGTTTTAGCACTGTAAAGGTGACACACCTAATCTTATCACAAAACAATGATAGCATACACCAGTCCAAGATCCTGCCCCCTGGCTTTTCACTGTTGCCAGCTTCTGTTACCTCTGTGTCACGTCTACCCCAACACAGGTGGTCAGACACTATAGCTGGCTACTGTGCGCTTCACCTATAGCAGCCCCCTGTCCCTTAAGGCAAGCAGGCCTACCGGTACTTTGTTGCCCCCAGGACTTATACACAATGCTATAGTGCCTGGCCACCACACCAGGGCAGATGCGAACTGAGCAAAGCAAAGAAATACTTGCAATTAGCAGACAGAAAGCGTGGTTCTATGACAGTCCAGGTAAAAAGGCAGGCTGAGTTCAAGGAATAGTCCAATAATCTGGTCCAAAGTTGTACACAGGGAAATCCAAACTAGCAAAGCAGGGCAGACAGACAGGGAGCTTGATCAGGAACAACACAGGTATCACTCACTATCACAAGCAAGAGACTGAGCATTTGGCTTGCTTATAACAGGTGACTGACCACATCAATCACCTTGCAGGTGGACACAGACAGGGAGAATGCAGTAGCCAAAAATTGGATGCTGGAATGAGGAGCAGGAGCACTTAAGTGATCCTGACATTTTCCCCCTCTGAGGATGGCCCCTCTGACCCTTAAATACAAGCTGGACATCCAGCACAGGACCATCAGACTGGACAGAGGTCAGTGGACCCACGGGGTCAGGTTGGTTAGCAGGTGACATGTCACATGAGTCAAGCCGGATAGGTTATACACAAGCAGAGTGCAGAGAGCCCTGAAAAAAGGTTGAAAGCCCCACTTGGCTGAATGAAGCAGTCTATACAAAGGATGGATTGAATCTCTTGGACAGGTTTGAATGGGTGTAGTAGAAGTAGAGTGAGGCCAGGTTGCAAAAAGTCCTGAATAAGAAAAAGTGAGAGGCTTAATGGGCATGGGCAGGACTGGCATATCTGGTGCAGTGGCCGACTGGACCACTGTCTGAATCGCATCGCCAGGCATAGCAACTACCTGAATCGTATCACCAGGTGTAGCGACTGTGGAACTTGCAGACAAGTTAGCCTGGCTGTGCGTCCAAGGGAGTTTAGCGACAGGCAAAGGTAGGGGTAATCCAGGGGGCTTGACTACTGAGAACTTAGAGGAAGTTTCCAAACAGGGCTTAAGGCTGTGAGACAGAGGATAAGTTTGGCTTCTAGGAGGAGAGGATTCAGGCTGTGGCAGTTGGCTGGAGAGGTGGCCTATATAGAATTCAATAGACTTGTCAGCGTCTTTTGCTATAACAGAGTCATATAAAGGCACATGGCCATGCAAACTGGAGTCACACTGGGAAAATTGTCATGATCAGAATCCAAATAGTACTGTAATAAAGGCACATGACTGGTACTGGTTTTAATGCAGTTCTGGATGCAGGTCTGGGACCAGGACCTAATCTGCTCTGTAGCCCAGTCTATGTGCGGGTTGTGAAGTTTAAGCAAGGGATACCCTAAGATACAGGGATAAGCAGGAGATGAGATCAAGTAGAAGCCGATTGTCTCCCTATGAAATTCCCCAATGGTTAGGGTAATAGGTACAGTGCACAAAGTCACCAGGCCCATGGATAAGGGGGAGTTATCAACAGCTAAGACTAAAAAGGGTCTGTGCACCTTAGTCACCGGAATCTGTAGATGGTGTGCTAGGTCCCTATCAATGAAATTGCTAGCAGCACCATAATCTATGAAAGCTAAGAAGTGATGAGAAAACTTGGCAGAACTAAGTTGTGCAGGAACAAATAGTTTATCTCTGAGGGAAGCTGACACAGTATAGTCTATAGAAGTAGACCCCACTCACACCAGACCCTTGGTGTTTCTTGGCTTATTAGGGCAGATGGCGACAAAATGGCCGTGGCCGCCACAGTATAAGCAGGGTACCTGAGATCTCCTTCTAGCCTTTTCCCCAGAGGATAAATGCTTCCAAACAGGTCCAATTTGCATGGACTCTTCCCCCTGGAGAGGTTGAGAGGGCTCAGGAAATGAGGAAAAGGTGGGCAGCATACTAGGGGCAGAAAAACAAACCTCTCTGTATGCCTTTCCCGTAAACGCCTGTCTAAATGGATGGTTATTTGCATGGCTTCATTCAATGTCTTTGGCCCAGGGTAGTGTACTAAGGAGTCTTTGATGGAGTCTGATAAGCCTAACCTGAACTGGCTTCTTGGGGCTGGGTCACTTCTGAGTCAGGTGCCCAGTGGTGGAAATCAGAACAGTATTGTTCAGTGGTGCTTTTATCCTGACGTAATGACCCAAGGTGAATGGGCACGGTCAGGATCATCATGCAATAAACCTAAGGCCTTAAAAAAAGCTTCAACTGACCCTCTGGCTGGGTCATTTGTGGGGAGACTAAAGGCCAAGACTGGAGGTCCCCCTGCAACCATGTAAAAATCAGGTTAACCTGCTGTGCTTCAGAACCAGAGAAGTGTGGCTTAAGCTTAAAGTATAGCATACAACTATTTTTAAACTTGGAAAACATATGGGGGTCTCCAGAAAAACGATCAGGCAGGTTAACTTTGGGCTCTGGCTCCTGCATTACTGCTGGAGGTGCGCTTACATGCACAGACAGTTCCTGGACTTGGCATGTCAGTTTGCAAATTTCCTCAGCAAATAAGCAAGCCTGTGTAGAGTCCATTTTGACAGAAAATGTTTTTTGTTAAAGGCTTGTGATAATGTCATATCTACCCCAATGCAGGTGGTCAGACACTATAGCTGGCTATTGTGTGCTTCACCTATAGCAGCCCCCTTTCCCTTAAGGCAAGCAGGCCTACCGGTACTTTGTTGCCCCCAGGACTTATACACAATGCTATAGTGCCTGGCCACCACACCGGGGCAGATGCGAACTGAGCAAAGCAAAGAGATACTTGCAATTAGCAGACAGAAAGCGTGGTTCTATGACAGTCCAGGTAAAAAGGCAGGCTGAGTTCAAGGAATATCCAAACTAGCAAAGCAGGGCAGATAGACAGGGAGCTTGATCAGGAACAACACAGGTATCCCTCACTATCACAAGCAAGGGCCTGAGCGTTTGGCTTGCTTATAACAGGTGACTGACCACATCAATCACCTTGCAGGTGGACACAGACAAGGAGAATGCAATAGCCAAAAACTTGGATGCTGGAATGAGGAGCAGGAACACTTAAGTGATCCTGACACTCTGGTTGACTTCCACCATTACCAGTCCTTGTGGCTTCTGTTGGTCTGCCTCGATTTCCAGCCTCTGACACCTTAGCTGGACTGCCACAGTTACCAGCTCTTTTGGCCTCTTGTAGACTACCTCAATTATCAGCTCTTGCCACCTCTCCTGCCCTGTCTCTTCTACCATTAACAGCTCTTGACACCTCTCCTGGCCTATCAACATTACCAAGTCATGCCACCTCTTCTCAACTGCCATCATTACCATCTCCTGCCACCTCTGTTGGCTTGCCACCATTACCAGCTCTTGTGGACTGCATAATTCTGGTGCTCCAGATCCGTAAAGGTGCCACACAAAATTTGAAATGTTTTTTTTTTTGCAGGATAAATCATGCTCTGTGTTTCCAAGTTTGCAGTCTATCAAAAACTCATCCAGCACTCAAAACACTGCCTTGCTTAGTGCTACATTGTGGCCTATTTAAACTGCTTACATACTCTTTTGTGAATGTACGTTTGTGAAAGTATTTGTGGCTATTGTCTTACATTATACACCCTAATTTATAAATTAATTTATAAGGATAAAACCTGAATGAATACATTTCATAATGATAAAACTTGCCTCATTGCTGCCTACATACTGTGCAGCAACATTACAGTATTTCTGGCTATTGTCTCTGAAATTATACATTCTAATATTTACTTTATGAAAAATACTGCCATGTCATTTCATCTTACAATACTGACTAATCAAGCTGCTTACATACTCTCCAGCCAATGTACTATATCTGTGTTTTTTGTGTATGAAATAACACCTTGTACACTCTCATTTTTATTTCAGAATAAAAACTGCATCATCTTTGGAATGTTGAGTTCCTGTTTTATGTACTCTGGGTTTTTTTTCAACTTTTAAAAAAATACTGTTGGGTACTGCAAAAAGAAGTTCTCAAACTATACTATAAAACCTCTTTGCTACTGGCCAATTGATATGAAGTTGAGAGTTTTAGCAGATTTTTTTTAAAATACACTGTACACTTTTAGATCTGTTGCTACTTCCACCTGTCAATTCAGGCCTATTACCACTGCATAAAAAATCAGGCGTGGCAGCTAAAAACTACCTAAAAGCCTTTTTTTAATTAGAAATGGATGAGATTTGGGTGCTGAAGTCAAACAATAATGTAAAAAAAAAAATGTAAAAAAATGTAATAAAAAATCTATTACACGTGAAAATATGTGATACCAGCATACAGTGTCACTAATGCTGTCTGAACTGTTCTTTAACACAACTTAAACTCTCAAGTAGAGTTGGGACGAACAGTTCAGGCTGAGCAAAAGTTCGGCCCAAACATCACCTGTTCACCCGTTCAGCAAACACCCGAATGTGCAGGGCACTCAGCGGGATATTCACCCTCCAAGCACCCCACACTGCACTGTGTGCTGTACAGTGCATTCTAGGGCCCTAATTGGATGAAGCCTTGCACCTGACCAACAGGTGCAAGGCTTTGCCAATTAGGGCACAGAGCACTGTCAGAGCCCTGATTGGACAAAATGATGATGACTTTGTCAAATCACGGCTCAGTGCTCATAGTCCCACCCCACACGATAAAAGGTTCTTTCCCACAGGAAGCTTTTGCAGTGTGTTGTTAGAGTGGATGGCTCAGTTTGCTATTATCGAGTTAGTGTGTTCACTTATTGTGACTCTGGGGGTCATTTACTATAGCGCCAAAAAATTATCCTGCAGTACCAAAAAATAGCTGTGTGCCTGTCAGATCACATATGCTGGAATAGTGGAAGTCAATGGGGCTCGAACCTGCAAAATCCAAAGTTCTCACTGAAGGCTTATATGCAAGTTCTTTGCCATAAAAAGTGTTTGGAGACTCAGGTCCTGCCCTAGGGGACATGTATCAATGCAAAAAAAAGTTTTAAAAATGGCCGTTTTTTCCGGAGCAGTGATTTTAATAATGCTTATGCCCCGTACACACAAACGGACATTGATCGGACATTCCGACAACAAAATCCATGGATTTTTTCCAACGGATGCTGGCTTAAACTTGCTTTGCATACACACGGTCGCACAAAGTTGTCGGAATTTCCGATCGCCAAGAATGCGGTGACCTACACCACGTACGACGAGACTAGAAAAGGGCAGGTCCGAACCAAGCGCGGCACCCTTTGGGCTCCTTTTGCTAATCTCGTGTTAGTAAAAGTTTGGTGAGAGACGATTCATGCTTTTTAAGACTCGTGGCTTTCAGATCGTTTTCTGCGGTTCAGTTTGTGCTTGTGGGTTTGTATCTGGCCTTCAGTGCGTGCAGCGAGTTACGCATGACTCTGTCATTGTGTTCTTGTTCATTTGTTACTGTTTTTCAGGTTGCTCTTCACAGGCCTTGCTGCTCTTCAGTGCGTTCTGTTACTTCGTTCTGAGCGGCCGACCGTTTTCTAGCCATGTTGCATATACGTACTCCTCGTAGAGTTCGTGCTGTGCAGGAGCTTGGTGTTGGGGTCCTTACCTTGACACAAGCCCAGTCCATGAACAGGGTGGGGAGGAGTTCATGGACCAAGAATTGGTTGCTTCAGCGTGACCAGTTCTGTCATATGCCTTTGCTCCGTGAGATCCGTGAGAATAATCCTGATGATTTCAGGAACTTTCTCCGGATGAGGGACCCCGTATTTCACCATTTGTTGGCTTTGCTGACCCCTTATATTAGCAGGCAGGATACCTGCATGAGGCAAGCCATCACTCCAGAGCAGAGGCTAGTCGCCACCCTGCGGTACTTGGCGACGGGGAGAAGTCTGCAGGACTTGAAGTTCTTGACAGGCATTTCCCCCAAGGCTCTGGGGATCATTATCCCAGAGACCTGTTCTGCCATCATCCAGGTCCTGCAGAAGGAGTATATTAAGGTAAGATTTTTATCCTTTAACATCACATTTTATTGTATTCAATGTTTGATAATATATTGTATTTCTTTCCTCATTCCCTAATTACCATGATTGTAATATGCTGTGAATGTCCCCTTTGTCCTCATTCATGCTGGATTTTTATGTAATTATTTTTTTTGTCCTTCATACATATTTCCCTTCACTTATCTCCCCAGCATGGTCTCCTGGTCCTATATTCACCTCATGTAGTCACTTAACAATGTATTTTATCAGCTCCATAGTAGTGCTTTACCCCAAACACCCCCTAAAATGTGTAAAATTGTGATTTGTGCTTAAAATTCAGGCAGAGTGCCAGAAGCTTTTTTGGGGGTCCCCAAATCAGTTGGAACCCTCCCTACCCCCAACTGCTAAGTCAGCTGATACAAATTCTCTATCTATCCTCATATTTATGGATGAATTCCCCAAAGCATGTAGTGCAAGGGCCTGCCTGTATACTTTCAAATGGTAATGTTTAAAGTTTAGGTATACTATTATTATCTTGATAGGTAATAGCAGAATGTCCAAATGTGCTCAAATGTGTACAATGTGTATTTATATCTTTGTATTATGACACTTTTTACCTGTCCAGTGGGCTGTCAATAGTGTAAGTAAGGAGGGGCTGGCCAAAGTAACGCACATTATTTAGGCATTCACCTCTCAATGAAGTGGAGAGGGTTACCTGTCCAAGAGCTCCCCCCCATAAGTGTCCGTCCTGGCTTGCCCTCCCTGAGTGCCCGTGAGGTCCGTCTAAGATACCTTGATTACTTTGCGGGTAGGGGGGCCAGCACAATCACATGTGCATTTATAAAAGGTTTTTAAAACAAACCAACATGTTTGTTGTATAACAGTTTTTTGGGTCACATTACTAAAAGTAGAAATGTCCATTTAAGATAAAACAGGCATGTTTAAAAACATCAAGAAAGACACAAATCTGGAACTTACAAAGTTCAACTTTTCAAGAAATTGAAGGCAATATCAGACATGAGTATTTCTAAACTGTGTTTGATATTGCGTTCAGATGGGGTGAAGTCACCCCTGGAAAAGCCAAATTTTGAAGATGCACACAAATTGCTGAATGTCAACATGTGCTAGCTGCCATCACGGTGGATCAAGGGACGTGTTTTGGGGGTGCAACCCCTTGCTCCCAGCTACTTTATTATTGAGGAAGGAGTTGCACCCCCAAAACGCATCCATTGACTTCCCGTGATGGCAGATAGCACATGTTGACACACTGTGTGCATCTTCAAAATTTGGCTTTTCGAGAATATGTCAAAAAATGTTTGAAATTTTTAGAGCCCAAAAAGCACAAAAAAGAGAAGGGATTTGGAGGGGTTTTAAACTCTCCCTAAAACATCACTGATGTTCTTCATTTTTTTTTTGAACATCATTGATGTTTTTCTTGATGTTTTCCAAGTCCCTATTAAACCCCATGATCTCACCGATCAGGATCTGTGCACTTTCAGAGGTGAAATGCCCTGGATCCACAACATCACAATCACCTAAAAAGATAGAAACAAAAACACACCATGTATTATAAATCTGCTGGCATCCATCTCTTACCTGAGCCTGTGGTCGCAGACACTCACCTGTTGTGGTGACAATTTCCACCACATCTCCTTCCTCCTTCTGTTGTCTTTGGTAGGTCTCCACTTCTTCCTGAGGTGGGGGGTCTGTTGTCTCCTCGGTTGAGGAGTGTCCTCCAAGTCTTTTATCCCCTATGTAAAAAAAAATAGGTATACTTAGCACACAGATATTTGATGACAGAAAAAGGAATATGAAACATTGCTTGAACGTGGAGTACAATTGTCTGTTTTGGCAGAGTTCCAAGATTAAGAAATATTTTTGTCCTTTGTCAAGCTTGAATACTTACCTGTTTTGTACAAACTTCACAGATGGAGTCACCCCCATAGTATACACTGGAGCACCTGTGTGGGCCCCCTAATAAAAAGGGTGTTCTGGTGTCCCACACTAGTGCTCCAGCGTCCAGATGTGTAAACAGCTGCTGAGTGTCCTCTCCTTACCCAGAATCTAGTTTGCATTTCATTCTAGTTACAAACCCATCTACACAACCAAATTATTTTAAGAGAAGTAGGCCATAAAAAATCTATTTAAATGCATATGGCCAAAAAATGGTGATTTCTAGGCCGAACGAACAATGTTTCATACGAACGAATAATGTGCCCATGAACATGAAAGTTGCCATTTTAAACTGTACAACAGTTAAGAAAAGCACATGGAGCAGCACGAGCGTTAGAAAAATAAAGAATAGGAACACAGCACAGCTACTTACTTTTTTGCAGCACTCTCCTGATCCTTCTGTACTGCTCATGCTTCCTTAATTTGAGGTCCGACCACTGCTTCCTGAGCTGATCTTTCGATCGTCGTACCGCAAAATTCCGGTGCAGACTCTTGACTACTTTCGCCATGATCTTGGCCTTTCGGACATTGGGGTTGGGGTAAGGTCCATACTTCCTGTCATAGTCGGCCCTCTTCAGTATGTCGACCATCTCCAACATCTCCCCAAAGGACATATTTGAGGCCTTAAATCGTCTCCTTCTGGATCGGGACGTTTCAGGCTCTGGGCTTTCCTCCTCCTCATTGCTGTAATTAGCACGCACCTGCTGCGTCCCCGCCATGTGCTCTTCCCCCACTGCGCCGAACGAGAAGGGGCGGGAAATAGACTAGAAAGATTGCAGGGGCAGTGTATATAAAGCGTAACATGCGTGCTTAGTACGTACGATCTGTGAGCGGAGGAAGGAGTATCGGAGGCGCCGATCGTGATAAGATCTAAATGAAAATGACTGGGTGACCCTCAATGTGATACAGCACCTCATCCCAATACGTTGAAAAATCAAACTAAAAAGAGGAAATACGGGGATTATAGCTGTGCCAAAACATACACATTACATCATAGTAAAAACCAGAAGTATTTTATTAACAAAAAATTCTTAAAAGGTTGACCTAGAGTTCACAACAACAAGGTGTGCATCATAATTCATATATTTAAAAAACAATTGTGTAGCGGAAATTCTATTTACGAAACTTGGCCTGAGAAGCGTGGCGGCCAGTTCCGTAGGTAGGTATTTAGATGTCCGACATGTTTCGTCAGTGATGGCTTCCTCAGAGACAGATGTTTGATACCTATAGCACTACAATTTAATCTATGAAAGAAAATTGACAATCGGGCAAAACTCTATAATCAAAATATAAACAAAAATGCATGTAATGTAAGTGGATACTTAAATATGTTTGCGTGCTGTCAGACAAGAACCAACCACATCCACCCAAAACGAGCCCACATATGCCCCACGCACATAAGATGCCAGGCTTCTCAGGCCAAGTTTCCTAAATAGAATTTCCGCTACACAATTGTTTTTTAAATATATGAATTATGATGCACACCTTGTTGTTGTGAACTCTATGTCGACCTTTTAAGAATTTTTTGTTAATAAAATACTTCTGGTTTTTACTATGATGTAATGTGTATGTTTTGGCACCTCTATAATCCCCATATTTCCTCTTTTTAGTTTGAAGGTAAGATCTAAACTTGGGCCTATACTGCTTCTAGATTGAGGCTTACATTGTAATAAGATTAGGAGAGCTTTGCCTGACATTAGGGTTTGTCTTGTGTATTGCAGATAAAATGGATAGCTTCAATGACCACAACTTCCTCCCCCTGTTCATAGATAAATACAGGGAGCTGCCCTGTCTAAGGCAGGTGAAACATCCACATTATAATCATAAACAAAAGAGGCAGGCAGTGCTGGAGAAACTGCTGGAGTTGGTGAAGCCGGTGGTCCCCACGGCAACCATCCCCTATTTAAAAGCCAAAATTGGTGGCCTGAGGAGCACTTATCTTAGGGAGCGCAAGAAGGTCCAGGATTCCCAGAGATCCGGAGCTGCAGCAGATGACGTTTATGTCCCCAGGCTGTGGTACTATGAGAGACTGCGATTTTTGTCAGACCAGACTGGAGTCAGGGAATCCCTCTCCACTCTTCCTTCCACTCTTCCTTCCACCCCAGCTGAGGCTTCCAATGTCCAACCTGGGACTTCCAGCCAGGAAGAAGCGGAGGAGCCCAGCTGGAGCCAGGTATAGCATTGTTCTACAGATTTCTGGTCAAGAAATAAATGATGTTTACTAGATATTATTATTGATAACTAATTGCTGATTGAATAAAGTGTTTTACATATCAATAGACAGTAGTGGGCAAAAATAATTGGGACAAGAATGAAAAATGCTGGGCTCAGAATGATAGTCTGTTATATTTGTTAACATTCAATTTACAACAATCATGAGGTGAAAATTGTGTGTGATTGATGAATAAAAAACTAAAACTATGTCCCCTTTTCATACACAGGAAGACCTCAGCCAGGATGAGGCTGTGGAATGTGCCACACAGGAGGAGGCTGTGGAATGTGGCAGCCAGGAGGAGGTGGGGTTAGTGGTAGCCAGGAGGAGGCGGGGCTAAGGGGCAGCCAGGAGAAGTCTGGGCCCAGTAGGAACCTGACAGAATCCAGGTTCCTCCCCTCCGCCTTCCAAACAAAAGACCCTGGGAGGGGAGTCACGTGCAGGATTCAGCACTCAGGCTGATTCAGGAGGCTTCTGTGTCCCTCAGAGCCACCCACACTCCTGAAGAGGCCTTTGCCTGCTTGGCTGCCACAAAACTGCAGGGCATGCAGGAGAGCCAACACCTCCTGTGTGAGGACCTTATTTATAAAGTCTTAACTAAGGGGGTGAGGGGCGAAATCACACACAAAACCCACCTGAGTGAGTTGAACCATCCTCCTCCTCCTGCCACAACTCCACCACCAGAGCCACAGCGTGGAAGGAAGACCAGAGAGTGATGACCTGGGTTCCGTCTGGTCTGACAAAAGATGCAGGCTCTTGTATGACCACAGCCTGGGAACATACATGTCATCTGCTGCTTTCGTGATCTCTGGGACTTCTGGACCAGACTGCACTCACTTAGATAAGGACTCCTCAGGCCACCAATTTTGCCATGAAATAATTGATGTCTGCCCTGGGGGCCAAAGGCTTCACCAATTTCTGCTGTTTCTCCAGCGTTGCCTCCCTCTTTGTTTGGTTTGGATCCCTTAATAAAGGAATTTTTGTTTCAATTATACTCGCCTATGTGCGTTTACTTCAAAAAGGACAGTTTGTTTGTGAGGAGGCAGGTACATTTCAAAAATACAATGTGAAATTAACAAGGGACACCAACAACAACCAATCTCCTTGAGATTAAAGATTAAATAATACCAGATAATAATGGTGTTGTGGTAACTTGACACACAAAATACACACAAAAATATTCAGGATCTAAAATTAAAAAAAAAAAAAAAAAACTAACAACAAGATCAGGCTTGAAAACAACACAAACCAAAAAAAAAAAAAAATATATATTTATTGCAATGTGACAAATCTAAATATATTGATGAAATCACGATAAATAATAAAGAAAGAAGTTTGTGAGAAGTCTGTGTGAATATGAGCAGCAAAAATGCTTAATTCTTCTAGTATTATAAAGAAGAAGAGAGTGCGCTGTATTAAACAATTTTAAACATTGCAGCCTGACGAAAGTGCTATATCCATTCCGAACACTAATTTTACCAGACCGAGCTGTTCCATCTCGGAATTTCTTCTGAGCATGCGTGGCACTTTGTGCATCGGAATTGACCACACACGGTCGGAATTGATGCAATCGGATTTTGTTGTTGGAAAATTTTATAGCCTGCTCTCAAACTTTGTGTGTTGGAAAATCAAATGGAAAAAGTCCGATGGGGCCCACACACGGTCGGAATTTCCGACAACACGCTCCGATCACACATTTTCCGTCGGAAGATCCGACCGTGTGTACGAGGAATTAGAGTGAAACAATAAAAGTGTAATATTCCTTTAAATTTCGTACCTGGGGGGTGTCTATAGTATGCCTGTAAAGTGGCGCATGTTTCCCATGTTTAGAACAGTCTGACAGCAAAATTACATTTCAAAGTAAAAAAAAGGTCATTTAAAAGTGCTAGCGCTAGTGCCGGCTATTAATGAATTGTCGGTCCCGACAATACACATAAAACTTCATTCATAAAAACGGGCTGGGATCCCCCACAGTGCATTACCAGGCCCTTTGGGTCTGGTATGAATATTAAACAGAACCCCGAACCAAAATTTTAACCAAAAATGGTGTGGGGGTCCCCCCAAATTCCATACCAGGCCCTTCAGGTCTGGTATGGATATTAAGGGGAACACCGCACCAAAATTAAAAAAAAAATGGCATGGGGTCCCTCTAAAAATCCATACCAGACCCTTATCTGAGCACGCAACCTGGCAGGCCGCAGGAAAAGAGGGGGGACGAGAGAACACCCCCCTCCTGAGCCGTACCAGGTCACATGCCCTCAACATGGGGAGGATGTCCCCATGCTGATGGGGACAAGGGCCTCATCCCCACAACCCTTGCCTGGTGGTTGTGGGGGTCTGCGGGTGGGGGGCTTATCAGAATCTGGAAGCCCCCTTTAACAAGGGGACCCCCAGATCCTGTCCCCCCCGTGTGAAATGGTAACGGGTACATTGTACTCCTACCAATTCACAAAAAAAGTGTCAAAAATTGTAAAAAACACACAGACATAGCATTGGACAAGTCCTTTATTAAAAAAAGAAAAAAAAATTCCAGCGATGTAATCATTCCTCGTCCAGGGATACGGAGAAAGACGCCGCCACGACATGAGAGGAGGGGGGGCTCTCTCTCATCCCACCCTCTTTTCCTGCGGCCTGCCAGGTTGCGTGCTCGGATAAGGGTCTGGTATGGATTTTTAGGGGGATCCCCACTCCATTTTTTAAATTTTATTTTGGCACGGGGTTCTCCTTAAAATTAATACCAGACCTGAAGGGCCTGGTATGGAATTTGGGGGGACCCCCACGCATTATTTTTTTTAAATTTTGGCAAAATTTTGGCCTTAATATTCATACCAGACCCAAAGGGCCTGGTAATGGACTGTGGGGGAATCCCAGGCCGGTTTTATCAATGAACTTTTATGTGTATTGTGAGGACTGACAATTCATTAATAGCCAGTGTCTTGCCGAGAAAGTTCCCCCGGCAGATAAGGACCCCCCTGTACTGCGCCTGCAGTGCGCTTGCGCAGTATGAACGACTATGGAGCCGCTGAAAGTCTCCGAAGTTGAACAGCTGATCGTCAGCTCTACAGAGCGCCTGCGCACTACATTCTGCCTTGAGTCCAGGTTCAATCCCCACCATCCAAGTGGAGTTAAAATAAAAATATGCTGAGAGAAGCGAGGCCATGCCCGAAGCGTGACGAGCGAAGTGAGCCCACGAGGGGCCCTGTCACAGGCCCCGTGTACAGCTGACTCACAGGTGTTCAGCTTTGGCTATTTTCGGCAGCTCGTGCTGCGCAAGCGCTGCACCTATGCAGTACAGGGGAGTCCTTATCCGCCGGGGGAACTTTCTCGGCAGAACACCGGCACTAGCGCTAGCACTAGCACTTTTAAATTACTTTTTTCTTCTTTTAGAAATGTCATTTTGCTGTCAGACTGTTCTAAACACGGGAAACACGCGCCACTTTACAGGCATACTATAGACACCCCCCAGGTACGCAATTTAAAGGAATATTACACTTTTATTGTTTCACTTTAAGCATTATTAAAATCACTTCTCCCGAAAAAACGGACATTTTTAAAACTTTTTTTGCATTGATACATGCCCCCCGGGCAGGACCCAGGTCCCCAAACACTTTTTATGACAATAACTTGCATATTAACCTTTAAAATTAGCACTTTTGATTATTCATGTTCGTGTCCCATAGACTTTAACGGTGTTCTCACAAATTTTTTGTCTGTTCGCATGTTCTGCTGCGAACCGAACAGTGGGGTGTTCGGCCCATCCCTAGTTATCATTGAGAATCATGGGGTACAACTTGTCAAGCAAATCGGAGGTCCAAAGTCGCCCAACTGTGAAACAAGTCATATATATTTTAATAGAAAGGAGCTCTCATTTCTGCATTTACATCAGCAGAACAAATGCAGGAAGTGATGTGTGCACATGGGCCAGAAGCAAATGTGTGGGGATGCCAAACAAATCAATGAACTTCACCCACACCAAATCTAACTACCACATCCACCCCACATTGATTAAGCACAAGTACATATCATACCCTTATCTGGAAAATGAGCAGCACCTACTCTTTGCTAAAGAGGGACCTCTCCATGTCCACCTAGATGGAGATCCTGACCAGCACAGGAACTTCCGGGTGATTACAATGACTTATTTCTGGGTCAGAAGGCAAAACCACACTCTTTTGATAGCTGCTGCGAATATTTGATCTCAACCACAATTAGAATTTTATTATTTTTGTTTATTTGCAGATATGCAAATTTGTATTTTTACTTATGATATTTAAAGGTGTTCGATAAGAAATGGTGTCCCTGGGTTAGCATCAGGTAAATGACAAAAACAAAAGACCCAGTTTGAGCCCTGGTTCACACTGACAGAGGGAGGAAATCGTTCAGCTGAAATCACACAATTTCATTCCCGCATGTCAATCCCGACTGCAGGGGGAATTTCAGAGACATCTGTGCAGGGTTCTGCACTGATAGCAATACAAATTGCACCCCAAACTCGCACCAATTAAAACTGCGCAATTACCACCACTTTGACATGTCAAATCGCACCAATGTGAACTAAAGCTGACACATACAACACTGCCTATCCACCAGCTGAATTCGTTACCTGCAATTCTCCACAGCTGTTATATATAAAGATTCCACCTTTATCATTTACTTGCAGGTGTGCAGAAGCCTAGGTTTACATTGGAGCAATTTGTCATGCGATTTGGCACTGTTCCAATCGATGCAACACCGATTTTGTGGCGCTGCACCAATTTGCTAAAGTAGTTCCTGCACTACTTTTGCCGATTCCAGGTGCGACTTCAATAGACATTTGTGTATGAAGCCACACGGATGTCTATCAAGTAGCACCTGAAATCACGCTGACCTTGCTACTTTGAAATCGTGCTACTTCTAGGGAAGTAGCGCGATTTCAAAGTAGCATCAATGTGAACCAGGGCGAAGAGATTCATTTTTTGGTACACAAATACATATTGAAATAAAATATGAGATATTGCACTTTCCCAAAACCACCACCCACAAAAACTAAAGAGAAAGAAAAGTAGAAGAAAAAAAAAACACACCACCACAAAGCTCAATAATGTACTTTTATTTTACCAGCAGAAAAAAAAATGTACATTCATTTACTAGCTTCAAAAAAATTTAGACAGGATATATGGTGCTACATTTAGCAATGAGATTTTAAGGGCCCTGCTTATAGGAGCTTACAATCTAAAATTTAACAAAACCTTGGAGTGGACACAGCTTTAATTTCAGTGTATAACAGGCAACACATCACATTTTTATCTGCAAGATTATAGAAACACACTTAATCATTCTTACAAAGCATTCCAACATAAGATTAAAAAGACTTATTCAAAACACCCACCACCAGCCCACAATCCACACATACATAGGTGATGTTCTGCTGGAAGCTGCATTCCGGTGTACACGATTAAACAAGATCAAAAAGGGTAGAAGGTCAGCAGATGCTTCCAAACGATGTTTGCACGATCAGACAGGAAAAATACACACACAACATTGACAGCATGGCCACATAAACCCACTTTTGATTGAAAAAATGCACAAGAATTTCAGCAAATATCCCTAGTTGGGCATTTGTCAGTATGCACAATATCATTCCTTCGCCACCACAAATCACAGCAAAAAAACTGACCTTCTCGGGCCAAACAAACCCCCCCTACTGCAGGCCTTTATATAAGAGAGGTTGTATTGTTAGCACACTGACACACCCAATTGAAGTACACTCCCACCAGTATCTTTCAATCCATCTCTTCGTGTATTTCTAAAGTGATTGCACCTGATGAACAGGAACACATAATACTATTTGCAACTGTGTTAGCCCTTGGCTATGTGCATCAAATCTCCAACTACAGGCCAAAGATCAAAGTCCATTTGCATCCATATAAACAAAGCAACAGTTTTCTAAGCATATGTACCTGTGCAGTGTAAACCCTAAAATTTTAAATGTCCAAGTCCCTGGGCATGATTAGTGCTAATAAACATTAACATCAGTCCCTGGCTGCAATGGGCTTCCAATATAAAGTTCAAAATTAACTTTCTTACATTAGAACCTATTTCGACAGGAGACAAATACTATGCCAGCATGTCTTTGGATTGTAGTGAGAAACCCACACAGGGGAATATAAAAACTTCAACACAAGCATTAGCATGTTGGGGAATTAAACCAACATCCCAGGCGCTGCTAGACAGAGCTGCTACCCACTTAGCCACCAGGCAGCCTCACACATGTTTTCTGCATCTCTGTGGTGTGAACCAGCACTAAGTCCATAGCCATGCTCAGTGTCACAAGCAATATACAATATACAGTACCTGACCGCAAGAATGTGTTTCCAGCGCGATCCCATCACGCTGGTTCTCGGCGACAGGGTACTGTGCATCTCGCGTTGGCTCGCTCATCGGGAAAGGAAAACTGTTTTTTCCTTTTGCGATGAGCGACAGGCAGTGCTGACAGCTGTCTGGTATGAATCATGAGGGGAACGTCACGCCAAATTTTAAATAGAAAACCGGCGTGGGTTCCCCCCAGGGGCATACCAGGCCCTTAGATCTGGTATGGATTTTAAGGGGAACCCCCCTACGCCAAAAAATCGGCGTGGGGTACCCCCAAAAATCCATACCAGACCCTTATCTGAGCATGCAGCCCAGCCGGTCAGGAAAGGGGGTGGGGACCACACCAGGCTGCATGCCCTCAACAGCGCTTTGGGGCAAGGACAAGGGCCTCTTCCCGACAACCCTGGCTGTTGGTTGTCGGGGTCTGTGGGCGGAGGGCTTATCGGAATCCGGGAGCCCCCTTTAATAAGGGGGCCCCCATATCCCGGCCCCCCACCCTATGTGAATGTGTATGGGGTACATCGTACCCCTACCCATTCACCTGGGGGAAAAAGTGTCAATAAAAAACATACTACACAGGTTTTAAAAGTAATTTATTAGGCAGCTCTGGGGGTCTTCTTCCGACTTCGGGGGTCTTCTTCTGACATCTCCACTCTCTCCGGCCTCTTCTCCCGGTGTCCGGCCTCTTCTCCCGGTGTCCGTTTCTTCTGCCGGGCTCCTCCGCTATCTTCTGCTTATTTGCCGCTCTTTTGCTAGCAGTGGCCCGATCCTCACCGTCTTGTTCCTTCTTCTCTTCGTCTCTTCTTCCAATGTTGACACGACGCTGTCTCCCGCTGTAATGCTGTGTGAGCGGTGCACGATGACTTATATAAGCATGGGGCGTGGTCACTGGGTACTGTCACCCGGTGACCCCGCCCCTTATGATGTCACAGTCCCGGGTATGATGGGACTGTGACATCATAAGGGGCGGGGTCACCGGGTGACAGTACCCAGTGACCACGCCCCATGCCTATATGTCATCGCGCACCGCTCACATGGCATTACAGCGGGAGACAGCGTTGTGTCAACATCGGAAGAAGAGAAGAAGGAACAAGACGGCGAAGACTGGGCCACCGCTAGCAAAAGAGCGGCAAAAGAGCAGAAGATAGCGGAGGAGCCCGGCAGAAGAACCGGACACCGGGAGAAGAGGCCGGAGAGTGGGAGAAGAGGCCAGACACTGGGAGAAGAGGCCGGGCAATGGGAGAAGAGGCCGGAGAGAGTGGAGATGTCAGAAGAAGACCCCCGAAGTCGGAAGAAGACCCCGGAGCTGCCTAATAAATTACTTTTAAAACCTGTGTAGTGTGTTTTTTATTGACACTTTTCCCCCAGGTGAATGGGTAGGGGTATATACCCCTACCATACTCATTCACATAGGGTGGGGGGCTGGGATCTGGGGGCCCCTTTATCCTGGATTCCGATAAGCCCCACAGACCCCGACAACCAATGGCCAGGGTTGTTGGAAAGAGTCCCTTGTCCTCATCAACATGGGGACAAGGTGCTTTGGGGTGGGGGGCCCGCACGGCGCCCCCCTGCCCCAAAGTGCCCACCCCCCTATGTTGAGGGCATGTGGCCTGGTATGGTTCAGGAGGGGGGCTCGCTCGTCCCCACCCCCTTTCCTGACTGGCCGGGCTGCATGCTCAGATAAGGGTCTGGTATGGATTTTGGGGGGACCCCCACGCCGATTTTTCGGTGTAGGGGGTTCCCTTTAAAATCCATGCTAGACCTAAGGGCCTGGTATGCCCCTGGGGGAACCCACGCTGGTTTTTTATTTAAAATTTGTCACTGCGTTCCCCCTCATGATTCATACCAGACAACTGTCAGCACTTCCTGTTGCTTATCGCGAAAGGAAAAAACAGTTTTCCTTTCCCGATGAGTGAGCCAGCTTGGCGCTAGCTCCCACGACGGAGCTCGCAGGTGTCAAATTTCGCCGTTAACAGCGGCGAGATTGACACAATATCGTGGTCACCTACTGTATTGGTCTAAGTATTGGGATGCCCGCCTTTAAACACACATGAACTGTAATGGCATCCCAGTATTAGTATTGAGTTTTAAAACTCATTTGGCCCACCCTTTGCAGCTATAACAGCTTCAACTCTTCTGGGAAGGCTGTCCACAAGGTTTAGGAGTGTGTCTATGGGAATGTTTGACCATTCTTCCAAGTACATTTGTGAGGTCAGGCACTGATGTTGGACAAAAAGGCCTGACCTACAGTCTCCTCTCTAATTCATCCCTAAGGTGTTCTCTTGTGTTGAGGTCAGTACTCTGTCCAGGCCAATCAAGTTCCTCCACCCCAAAATCACTCATCCGTGTCTTTATGGACCTTGCTTTGTGCACTGGTCCAAATGATTTGGTGCAGGGGGATTATGATGTGGGGTTGTTTTTCAGGAGTTGGGCTTGGCCTCTTAGTTCCAGTCAAGGGAACTCTTAAGGCATCAGCATACCAAGACATTTTGGACAATTTCATGCTCCCAACTTTGTGGGAACAATTTGGGGAAAGCCCCTTCCTGTTCCAACATGACTGCACACCAGTGCACAAAGCAAGGTCCATAAAGACATGAGTGAGCAAGTTTGGGGTGGAGAAACTTGACTGGCCTGCACAGAGTCCTGATCTCAACCCGATAGAACACCCTTTGGCTGAATTAGAGCAGAGACTGCGAGCCAGGCCTTCTCATCCAACATAAGTGCCTGGCCTTACAAATGCACTTCTGGAAGAATGATCAAACATTCCCATAGACACACTAAACCTTGTGGACAGCCTTCCCAGAAGCTATTCTAGCTGCAAAGGGTGGGCCAAATCAAATTTTAACCCTACGGATTAAGACTGGGCTGCCATTAAAGTTCATGTGTGTTTAAAGGCGGGCATCCCAATACTTTTGGCTAAATAGTGTATCTGGAAAAGAATTACAATGGTGGTGGAACCCTCCTACACATAAATACTACATTTAGACATAGTTATAGGACCTGGGAGATGAGACAACTTCTCTACATGAAGCAGCATGTTTGGGATTTGAACCCAGACGCTCAGGGATACTAAGCAGAAGTTCTAACCTCTAAGCCACAGAGCTGCCACATGTGAGAACCTCCTACACATAACTACACATAAATACACATAAAAACACATAAATACTGCATTTCTTTGGACATACAGGTGATGGAATTACATTACTCAAGAGTTATTCTTCTTGATTTATTCTGTGATATTTGTTTTTTTGTGTGTGAGAGTAGAATATTACCCTCAAATTTTTGGGAATTACATTTTGATTTCTGATGTTGGTACACATATCACATTTTTTGGGCTCAAATTATGAATATTTGGAAATAATAAAAAGCACAAAAAATTGTGATTCATTTTAAATTTGCATCAGCAATGGTATTGTTTGTGGTATGTAAAGACCCCTGTGTCAGTTTGGGTAAAGATTATTGTGAGATGGAGAGTAACAAGTGAAAGTGATAGAGAAAAATATATTTTACCAAAACATCAAAACATTCCACATTCTAGCATTCTTAAAAACATAATACTTTATGTAATAGCAACAATGTTGCAAAGGAAAATTTATTTCAGAGAAAGATACATTTCATCTCAACATTAAAAGGTTTTTTTTTGTGAAAGTTACAATTGTTCCATTAGAATCAATGGCTGAAACTTGCATTGGACTAGAATAGAGCAGATTTTCACTTCCAAAAAATGCTCTCTAATTAGCTCTCATTTTGGTATTTACTATAGCATCGGGTAAAAAATACACTTGAGTTAAAATGAGAGCTATTTTCAGGTCTGAGCATGCTCAGTTGTGTTGGCACCTAGTTGTCTAAAATGGGGAATTTTTCACTTCGCAGACTTTTAAAGATATTTCAGTGTAGAAATCACTTTTTCACACAGTTTAACCACTTGCCGCCTGCCATATAGCAGAATGACGTTGGCAAAGTGGTTTCAATATCCTGACTGGACGTCATATGACGTCCTCAGGATATTGAGCCGCTGCGCGCCCCCGGGGGCGCGCATCGCGGCGATCGTTGTTGCGGGGTGTCAGTCTGGCACCCCGCAACACCGATCTAGGTAAAGAGTCTCTGACGGAGACTCTCTACCACGTGATCAGCCGTGTCTAATCACGGCTGATCATGATGTAAATAGGAAGAGCTGGTGATCGGCTTTTCCTCACTCGCGTCTGACAGACGCGAGTAGAAGAGAGCCGATCGGCTGCTCTCCTGACAGGGGGGGTCTGTGCTGATTGTTTATCAGCACAGCCCCCCCTCGGATCCTACCCAGGACCACCAGGGAAGCCGCCCAGGATCACCAGGGAAGCCACCCAGGACCACCAGGGAAACCAGCCACACTGGACCACCAGGTATGCCCCCTAGACCCCCAGGGAAATACTGATCTGTTCAAAGGCAGCTGCCAATCAATGCCCAAGCAGCTGCCAATCAGTGCCCACTCCCATGCCTACCACTGCCAGTGCCACCAGGGATGCCCATCAGTGCCGCGTATCAGTGCCCATCAGTGTCACGTATCAGTGCCACATATCAGTGCCACGTATCAGTGCCCATCAGTGCCGCCTATCAGTGCCCATCAGTGCCACCCATAAGAACCCATCTGTGCAGCCTTTCAGTGCCCATAGGTGTTGCCTAACAGTGCCCATCAGTGCCCACCAGTGCCACCCAGTGCCACCCATAAGTGCCCATCAGTGCCGCCTATCAATGCCCATCAGTGCTGCATATCAGTGCCACCCATCAGTGCCGCCTACCAGTGCCCATCAGTGCCGCATATCAGTGCCCATCGTCAGTGCCCACTCATTGGTGTCACCTCATCACTGCCGCCTTATCAGTGCCCATCAGTGCCGCCTTATCAGTGCCCATCAGTGAAGGAGAAAACTTACTTATTTACAAAATTTTTAAACAAAAACAGATTTTTATTTTTTTCAGAATTTTCGGTCTTTTTTTTATCTGTTTCGCAAAAAATAAAAACCGCAGAGGTGATCAAATACCACCAAAAGAAAGCTCTATTTGTGGAAACAAAATGATAAAAATTTAGTTTGGGTACAGTGTTGGATGACCGCGCAATTAATTGTCATTCAAACTGCAACAGCACTGAAAGCTGACAATTGGTCTGGGCAGGAAGGTGTCTAAGTGCCCTGTATTGAAGTGGTTAAAAGCAGATTATCTTTAAATAATATACCACATATTTCAGTACCATTTAGGCAATTATATCATGCTCTAAACATTATTTCCATGTGCTCTACTCCAGGTTTTAGCAGAGTAAGGGTTTGGGCGCTATTTGGTTTCAAGGAACTATAGTAAATTCAATTTTGGGAGTATTTTCTCACCAGCGCTAAAGTGAATACCTTTTTAGCGCTAAATTGCCGCTAATTAGCACTAATTAGCGGCAATTAGTGCCACAGCTCTATAGTAAATGACCCCCAGTATCTGAAAAAGTACTTGGCAATGGAGGAAAAGATATTACAGGATTGATGCAGCTGAAGAGTCAGGTGCAGCTGAAAGGTCAGGATACTTGATAAAGGAGGTTGTATACACCCCTTTACTTCCCTATGCCTGCTGTCTTGGTCTTAGGATCCCGTAGATGCTGCTGTTTTCATGCTCTTTTGGCAGGTCCGAAATCTTTTGCTGCACTCCTCTATTACAAGCTCAACCAAAACTGTGTTTACTTATGTTGTGCAATAAATGGATACATACTTTTATTAACATGTGCGCTGTGGCCACTTTCATGTTTTCCACTATATTTAAAGGAATTATTCATTTTATTGTTTTACTTAAGCATCATTTTTTTTGCATTGGTACATGTCCCCCAGGGCAGTACCCGGGCTCCCATGTCCTTTTTATGGCCAATAACTTGCTTATAAGCCTTCAAAATGAAGACTTTTGATTTTTCAAGTTTGGGTCCCATAGACTTTAATATAGCCTGTGGTGCCACTCTCATGTTGTGCCTGTTTGCACTACAATGCTAAGAAAAAATGTTGCAGGGAGCATGGCTATCAGCATTGGCACTGCTGATTCAAAAGCCTGTAACCTGTCAATCAGCATCTGGTCACACCTAATCCTTCCCATTGTTTTCTGGGTTGGCAGAACTGCCTCTCTTGCTAAAACTCTTCTACTATGAGCTGCAGTATCTCAGTGGTCGGTGGGGAGGTCAGAGGACAAATGAGGTAGAATTTGATTTTGTCAGGAATAGTAAAGGAAGGTTTCTCCTTTTTTATGAGATTTGTAACTGGATCTGATACTTGTTTAAACTGTCATATAGGAGCCTTTAGTTCCACTTAGTAGTGCCTTCCAAATGTAATGGTTATCTGACAAAAAATGTAGAAACTAAAGTATGAAATAGCCTGACCTATAACCAAAAGACAGTTTGGATGCCACAACGAATGGAACAAAGTGTGAATATTGCTTCTTCTCCATGCAGTAAATTACAGTCAGGTCAATAAATATTGGGACATCGACACAATTCTAATCTTATTGGCTCTATACACCACCACAATGGTTTTGAAATGAAACAAACAAGATGTGCTTTAACTGCAGACTTTCAACTTTAATTTGAGGGTATTTACATCCAAATCAGGTGAACGGTGTAGGAATTACAACAGTTTGTATATGTGCCTCCCACTTTTTAAGGGACCAAAAGTAATGGGACAATTGGCTGCTCAGCTCTTCCATGGCCAGGTGTGTGTTATCCCCTCATTATCCCATTTACAAGGAGCAGATAAAAGGTCCAGAGTTCATTTCAAATGAGCTATTTGCATTTGGAATCTGTTGCTGTAAACTCTCAATATGAGATCCAAATAGCTGTCACTATCAGTTAAGCAAGCCATCTTTAGGCTGAAAAAACAAAACAAACCCATCAGAGAGATAGCAAAAACATTAGGTGTGGCCAAATCAACTGTTTGGAACATCCTTAAAAAGAAAGAATGCACCGGTGAGCTCAGCAACACCAAAAGACCCGGAAGAACACGGAAAACAACTGTGGTGGATGACCGAAGAATTCTTTCCCTGGTGAAGAAAACACCCTTCACAACAGTTGGCCAGATCAAGAACATTCTCCGGGAGGTAGGTGTATGCGTGTCAAAGTCAACAATCAAAAGAAGACTTCACCAGAGCGAATGCAGAGGGTTCACCACAAGATGTAAATGTAACGAGCCCCTGCTCGCTCGGTTCCACTCTCCCGACACTCCTCTGTGGCTATAGAAACAGATTGCAGATCGCAACATCTGATGGTTCGGTCATCCGATGCTCCGGGATACGAACTACAGCTATGTGCCATTTGAATCCAGTTGTGATAGCTCAGAACAAACACCAGGCAGGCTGTATGCAAGTTCAAACAGGAATCTCACTTTTATTGGATGCACACAACACACTTTTATACACAGCAGTTTGAACAGCCCGCCCCCAACAACCACTTCCCTATTGGTCGATTGTAAAGTACCCTCTAGTCCTCAATTAGGTCCTCTTGGCCATGCAAATGAGGACTTGAAACAGAATCAGTAGGGATTGGTCCGATAGCTTGAATAGGAGGACTGATATGTGTAATGACACAGAGAAGCCCCAGGGGGTAAAGTACATAAACAAATGGTCAAACACAGAACAATGCCTTCCTTCCAGACCATGAAGCCGTCTGGAGGGGGTTAGCCTTAAGACAGGACGGAAGACCCCCCACTGTGTAATAGCATCAAAGGAGCAATACTTCAGTATTCCAAGGTTCATGACAATTCTACCCCCTGGAAAACAGTCCAACAGCCACAGTGGGACTCCGAACGGGTCAACTTGAGGATGTTGGAAAAGTAGTCTTAAGGTTCCAGGTCCGTCTGCCGGGATAACCCATCCGCATTCCCGTTTTGAGGCCCTGGCTGATATTGCATGGTGAAATTGTATGGTTGCACCTTAGTAATCGGCCGTTCTCTCCCGCCACCCAGTTAAGCCATATCAAGGGATTGTGGTCTGTCATGACGGTAAAAGAGCATCCATACACGTAGGGCTGCCATTTCTTTAAAGCCCACACCAAGGCCAAACACTCTTTTTCCACAGCAGCATATCCAACTTCACGGGGTAACAACTTGCGGCTGAGATATGCCACCGGGTGCTCTTTCCCGTCCTCGCCAACTTGACTTAGTACAGCTCCCAGTCTGAACATGGAGGCGTCTGTATGAATGACAAAGCGTTTGTTAGGATCGGGTGCCACCAGTATGGGAGCTTGCATTAGGGCAGTTTTTAACTGATGAAACGCTGTCTCGCACTCCGGGGACCACAGGACCTGTCTAGGGAGAGTCTTTTTGGTCAGGTCCGTCAGGGGTTTGGCTATGTCACTATAGTGGGGTACAAACTTCCTGTAGTACCCTGCTGTTCCTAAAAATGCAAGTACCTGGGTCTTGGTTCTGGGAACCGGCCAGTTTAGGACGGCCTCGAATTTTGCAGGTTCTGGCCTCTGCTTCCCACATCCCACTCTATGTCCCAGATATTGTACCTCAGACATCCCGATATTACCCTGGCTTCAGGGTCAGGTCAGTGGCTTGGATCCTATCTAGCACTATTCCCAGGTATCTAAGATGTTCCTCCCATGTCTGGCTATAGATTGTGATGTCGTCAAGATATGCGCATGCAAAATTTTTCAGACCATCGAGGAGTTCATCTATCATACGCTGGAAGGTAGCCGGAGAATTCTTCATCCCGAATGGCATTACCCAAAACTGGTAAAGGCCGAACGGGGTGATGAAGGCTGACTTTGGAATTGCTTCCGCTTCCAAGGGAATCTGCCAGTAGCCCTTACACAAGTCAATAGACGTCAGATAATGTCCCTGAGCTATTTTGTCCAGCAATTCATCCACTCGGGGCATAGGGTAGGCATCTGTCACAGTACAGTCATTGAGTCGCCTATAGTCCACACAAAATCGGGTCATGCTATCCCGTTTTGGGACTAATATTACAGGGGAAGCCCAAGGGCTTGCTGATGGTTCAATCACCCCTAACTCGAGCATCCCCCTAATCTCTGCTCTCATCCCTTGCACTGCTCCAGGAATTCTATAGGCTGGTTGTCTCAGGGGCTTCTACCTGGGGGTCTCTGCCTTGTGCACAGCTATGTGAGTGTACCCAGGGAGTGCCGAGAACATCTCCTGCTGGTCCTGGAGTAATTCACTGGCCTGTTCTCATTCTTGGGATCCTAATCTATCTCCTAGCCATACATCTTCCACACCCCCAGAACAGTTGCTGATTTCGGGAAGCTCCAGCATCGGTAGATATTCAGAGTCCCCGGTGGCAGGAGTGCATATGGCGGTTACTGCCTCAGTCCTCTCATGATAGGCCTTCATCATATTAATGTGGAACGTCCTCTTAATTTTTGTGTCTGCACAGCTGGCAACCACGTAGGTGGTATCGCACAGCTGTTTTACCACCTGATAGGGGCCCTGCCAGGAGGCCTGTAATTTATTTTGCTTCAGGGGTTTTAGTACCAGGACTTTCTGTCTGATATAAAAGGTGCGATTCTGAGCAGACCGATCATGCCAAACCTTCTGCTGACTCTGGGCCGATTGCATATTCTCATGGACTCGATCGGTAAGTTCCCGCAGTCGCTCCCTGAGTTCCAATACATAACTAAGGATGGGGAGGCCTTCTGGATCCTCTACCTCCTCCCACTGGGCCCTCACTAAGTCTAAGGGTCCCCTAACCCTTCACCCATATAACAGCTCAAAAGGGGAAAACCCTGTGGACTCTTGGGGTACCTCTCTATAGGCGAACAGTAGATGGGGAAGACATTTCTCCCAATCCTTCCTACTCTCCACAAAGGCCTGAAGCAGCTGCTTCAGGGTCCCATTAAATCTCTCACACAGCCCGTTAGTCTGAGGGTGGTAGGGGGCGCTCTGGAGGGGTTTAATCCCACAGAGACACCAGAGCTGCTGCGTCAGCTTGGCTGTGAATTGGGTACCCTGATTGGACAATATCTCTTGGGGAAACCCTCGCCCTGGAATTGCGTAGTCCCTGGGCCGGCTGCCCATTAACCCATACTGCCTGATGATGGTACTTCCGATTATCTCCGGCAGCAGCTTGGACAGGAACAGCCTCGAAAAGTTCGCCGCACTCTTCCTGAACATCTCGATGGTTGGGCTCTTTCTGGAAGCAATGAGCCGCTGGTCTGGATGGATGAGTAGTCTCTCGGTACCTCGTGGATCGGGTAGGGCAATATCGCTGCAGATGACCGGTATGGTTACAGGTATAGCACTTAGGTCCGGTAGGAGGGTTGGGTCGGACTGGGGGTCTAGAGGCAGACCACTGAGGTACTGAAGTTGGGTTAGAGGCTGGTAAACTGAGCCGAGATAGTGGATAGCGCTCGCTTTCGCCTGACCTTCGAAAGTCCAGATATTCATCGGCCAAAGTAGCCGCTTGCTGTATAGTCTGTGGTCACTTATCTCGCACCCAATCCCGTACCACCAGAGGGGTGTGGTTAAAGAATTGTTCTAAGAGTACTAGCTGGGTGATGTCCTCTATGGTATGGGCGTGGCTTCCCTGGAACCAGCCCTTAAGATTCCGCTGCAGACGATGTGCCCACTCCATGTATGTTATGTTGGTTTGTTTCCGGGATTCTTAAAATTTAATCCAGCTGACTTTAGGTGTAATGGCAAATCGGGCTAGTAGAGCTTCTTTTACCAAGTCATAATCTTTAGCGTCCTCGTCCTCCAGGGCCCGATACGCATCGGCTGCTCTGTCAGTTAAATTACTTGTCAGTAAGGCGACCCAGTCTTGGGACAGTACTTAATGTATCTGGCATAGTCTCTCAAAGTCCTGCATTCAATTTCCTCCTCTCCTTTCTTAAATAGTTTGAACGCCCGAAAGGGCAACTTACGGAAAAGCGCTGTATATTTAGGTGTTGTCTCTTCGATTGCCGTATTTCTGCCATTCTCTGCTCATGTTGCTGCTCTAGTTCTCTCTCTTGTCGCTCATCCTGCAGCTGGATGTCTCTAATGGCATTCTGTATGGTGGTCTCTGATGGGTTAGCACCATATAATGCCAACCGCTCTCGAACTCGTTTCTGAAACAAGTCTGACCGGGGTCCCACATCACCATCCCTCTGATCCATCTTGGCTAGCTCACTGCTCAGGGTGGCCTTGTTCTTTGTTCCACCGGTCCCTCCACGGCTCTCAAGTAAGTCTTTCAGCGTGGCTCTCCTGCAGGCTGCATAGCTGGTCATTCACTGTGGTGGTTTGGAGTGTCCCAGTAACTGGAGAGCAAATCCCACTGCTGCCACCAATGTAACGAGTCCCTGCTCGCTCGGTTCCACTCTCCCGACACTCCTCTGCGGCTATAGAAACAGATTGCAGATCGCAACATCTGATGGTTCAGTCATCCGATGCTCCGGGATTTGAACTACAGCTATGTGCAGTTCGAATCTAGTTGTGATAGCTCAGAACAAACACCAGGCAGGCTGTGTGTAAGTTCAAACAGGAATCTCACTTTTATTGGATGCATACAACACACTTTTATACACAGCAGTTTGAACACCCCGCCCCCAACAACCACTTTCCTATTGGTCAATTGTAAAGTGCCCTCTAGTCCTCAATTAGGTCCTCTTGGCCATGCAAATGAAGACTTGAAACAGGGTCAGCAGAGATTGGTCCAATAGCTTGAATAGGAGGACTGATATGTGTAATGACACAGAGAAGCCCCAGGGGGTAATTAAAGTACATAAACAAATGGTCAAACACAGAACAATGCCTTCCTTCCAGACCATAGAGCCGTCTGGAGGGGGTTAAGACAGGGCGGAAGACCCCCCACTGTGTAAAAGAATCAAAGGAGCAATACTTCAGTATTCCAAGGTTCATGACAGTAAACCATTGGTGAGCCCTGTAGTGATAAAAAAATATATTGGGTGATATGATGTAGAGTGGGTATAATAATGAATTAGTAAGTACTCTTCCGCAGCAACCCAATTCTTCCTTAGAGATGCACTTTATTGACTTCCAACACAGAACAAAGTCCAAAGTCCACAGATGACAAAAAAATCCGACAGAGTAGATATAATTCAGAGCCCCATGTTCTTAGGTCTGTGTGTGCATACACAGACAAGCCTAACCTCAACTATAGACTGAACATCATGTTATATTCACTAGACACTGAATGGCTGAGCAATTTGATTGGCCGTTTCAATGTAGGACTTTGATTAGCTTTAGTCTTTCAAACAGACAACAACTCCCAGCCGTGAACAGCTGTAGTCATAAACCGCCCCAATTTGCACTCCCGCATATCAACATCAACAAGTCCCCTTAGATATGTGTAATTAGATTAGATTAACAGATACCACCTGAACACCCTTTGAGCCCTTGGAATACTTACATTCCTAATCTTTATTCTTGCATATTAATATCAACAAGTCCCACTGATATATTAGCCCCACAGGAGGGAGCCTCCGCTAGGCCAACCCAAAACACTCCTTGATCCCATTGTTACCCCCTCAAGTCTAATTACCATCAATAAATACTTCTTCTATGGTCCTTTAAACAATGTACCCTTTGAAATGTTCAATTAGGTTAACAGCCCATACCTCACACCTCTAGGTAGACTTGCATAAGACTAACACATCAAAGGGTCTTCAGCTGTTATCTTAAAATTGAGTTGGCTTGGACTAATCGACCATTGTCAACTCAATTCTGGCCTGGTTAATATTGACTGTATGTGTACATACATATAATAATGTCCCACATAAATCGGTGAACATATTACAACATATACAACATATACCCCCACTTGGGTCGGTTCTAACTACTAGAACTGACCCATAAATCAAACAACAAAAAATATCATTTCAATTAAGGGTACTGGATGCTTTACAATGGCTTATATAAAATATGAAGTTGAAACTGGTTGCATCTCTCTTCGCCAGCCCCTAAAATAACCCCATGAAACAGTTATTAGATGATATAACTTTTAGACCATGACTAGAAAAGGATTTGGTAAACATCAGTGGCCCATATAGCTGTTAGGCCTTATTATATCACATCAAGATCTTGAATATTGCGCAAAGACGAGCTGATGTCACAGTCCATCCTTTGGTCTGACTTCATCACATCTCTCACCATCTCACTGAAAGTAAACTTGGTATGCTCTGGGAACTCCAATCCACATAAGTCCAGGATTTTTTCCATCTCCAGGCTCAAGCTTTCCATTTTTAAAGATGCTTTTACGCAAACACTCTACTTTCATCTTTATAGTAAGAAGAACTATCAATGTACCAGCACTCACTTTCAAGGTAGAAAAGGTTTGGATATGGCAGTAAAAACTGTGCTACAAACTATTTCCTTGCACTTGACATTCATGAGTCCATCTTTGTTGATTGCCAGTCACAATTTGCTTTTGTAATTTGCTGTAGGCCGACCCCTCATTGCCTTCAATAAAGCAGTTACTTGGATCATTCAGTCCACAATTACACCTGAATGGTATACCAACATATACATATAGATATACCCCCACAGGATGGTTCAGATAGAGTCATCAGTGTTTATCAGATCTTCTATCCAGACAAAGCGGCAGTGGAAATTCTTGCCAGTATCTTCACCATGAAAGGTAGAAAGGTCTTTTTCATCCATATTTGTCATAGCCTTTAGCATATTATAAACAACTGAATCAACAAAGTTTCAAATCATGACTAGAGTGACGAATTTCACTCACCCCTCTTATAAATTTAGGAAAACCACCCAACATACTAAAATTTATGTTATGCCAAGCCATTGTGCAGCATCTCACCTTAGATGTCAAATATATTGATCAATGCGCATTATGTAATATGTACAGATGTTATGAAAATTATTTTAGGTTTAAATGCTTCTCTTTGGTTTTAAGATAAAGTTCAAGAAATAAAACAAACAAAATAAAAAATGAAAAGCAAAAAAGGGAGAAAAATAAAAATTAGGGTGTTGAAGAAAAAGGAAAAAGGTCCATTGCTTGATGCTTTATAATTCCTTGTATAGAGATATATTGTCTATTCAGCGTTTCTCCCCCACTAGACAGCAATTTCAGATACTTCTAGTGCTTCTGCTATTCACATGCAAACCAGCATCTCCAGACGTACCTAAAAGACAAAACTCTCCAACAAAACTAATTAGCAAGGTCCTTAAACGTTGTTTGAAGTTAAAACAAAGCATTATTTACACATTTACAGTTTGGAGCTAATTCACCCCCACTGCTAGAGAAGTGTCATTTGCATTCAAAAACAGATCTGGAGAATGTACATCTTGTACCCCCTTCAACTGCTCTAATAATTTATCACGTTCCCCTCTCATCTTGTCATACTCAATCTTCAGGTGGTCATATTTCTGTTTTAACTGAGAAAATGGTATCCAAGTCTTGGACCTTTTCTTATTATTATTTTGGTCAGCTCTGTTTTTCATATTAATATCACCTATGTTTGACCCAATGTCTCCTCTCTGGCTATTATCATAGGATATTATCTTCTGATCTTTAGGTTCAGTATTTGTCCTAAACAATGTGGCTAAATCAATTTTGACAGCCTGCTCATTTGACTTTCTCCATAAATGGTCTGCTCTCAACAATATGTCTTTTAAATCATGAGGATTTGGGGTAACTAATAAAATATTTTGTTTGATATCTTCATGCAACGCATCTAGAAACATACTCATATGTATCAAGCCACCACGCTCAAATGCAAGATTATTACCGACCAATGATTCCATAATAGTTGCTATCCTGTGTGACAATTCATATCGAGATTCATTTTGCATCTGTTGGATCCTCCCATGAATAGTAACATCAGAATGTACACCATACAAAACACATAATAATTCCAGTAATATGTCCCTTAACCTCAGAGGCTGAATACAGATCTGTTTAATTCTCATCCAAAGACCACTTCCTAAAGAATGTTGCAAAACTCTTTCTAAGTCAGATGGGTTGAGATTGTACATATCTCTGACCTGCTGCACGTCACAAAACCATTTTAAAAATCTGTTTAAATCATGGTATGGAACCATTCCTATTTCTTTATAAATTACGTCTAATTCTTTTGGTTTCAAAGGCTTCATTACAAGCTGAACTTCACCTGTATTATTATTATTGTTATAAACTGTGGTAGTCACAGTGGGGGCAGCTGGTAATGAATTATCAGATTTAATATGAGGTTCTGTTTGCTGCAGATGGCTGAATCCAAGATTTGATGCATATCTGCATTCCTGAGATCCCTTCTCTAATTCCATAATTCTTAATTTTAATCTCTCATTTTCCTCTGATAATTCATCACAACGTTTAGATTTCTCAAGCAAAGCTTCTCCAATGGTAACTGCATGCAATTTTAAATTTACTGTCTCGGTGTCTGATTGGTTTTGTAACCTCTCACAAACATTGTTGCTATTATCAACTGCATTCTGTAACTGGGTAATTTCCTCAACCTTATCCTTTAAAGAACTTTCCATTGTTAAACAGCAAGATAATAAGCCCTGCACAATACAACCTTTTCTTTTACTTTCTGAAATTTTGCTATCAAAAACATTTTTCTCTAAAAATTCCTTCATCATCGTCCACGTCTGCTTTTTCTGGAATTTCATAAGGACCGCCATGGCGCTTAATACATTTTAATACCCATCTGTTAACTTTATCAGAACTGACACTAGCTTCACACTGAGTAAGCATTTTGACTATATTACTAATATTTAAAAAAAAGGAAATATTTTACTCACCAGATTAGTTACTCCTTCAGCTTCCAGGTCTTCTGGTACACGACACAGTCTTTTTTTGTTGTTGTTTCCAGTCTCCAGAGAATAATTCTGGGGTTCCCAACTTGTTTAAATTTGTAGACCAGACTCTTTTATGTCACAACCAGACATTAGAGTCACAGCACAGCTCTTGGTTCTTCATCAGACTTATGTCCACCTTACAGGATTGTTGTCACCACCGACTTCTGTTACTAAGTCCGAAAATGTTCTTCTGGTCACTTGAACGGCACCAATGTAATGATCGAAAAGTTTTTAAGTTAGGCTTGTCTGTGTATGGCTGGGAACACACAGACCTAGGAACATGGGTCTCTGAATTATATATATACTCTGTCGGATTTTTTTGTCATCTGTGGACTTTGGACTTTGTTCTGTGTTGGAAGTCAATAAAGTGCATCTCTCTGGAAGAATTGGGTTGCTGCGGAAGAGTACTTACTAATTAATTACCATACCCACTCTACATCATATCACCCAGTACATATACTATTATACCCGATCACTACAAGCCTCAAAAACAGGAAGGCCAGATTAGAGTTTGCCAAACAACATCTAAAAAAGCCTTCACAGTTCTGGAACAACACTCTATGGACAGATGAGACAAGATCAACTTGTACCAGAGTGATGGGAAGAGAAGAGTATGGACAAGGAAAGGAACTGCTCATGATCCAAAGCATACCACCTCATCAGTGAAGCATGATGGTGGTAGTGTCATGGCGTGGGCATGTATGGCTGCCAATGGAACTGGTTGTCTTGTATTTATTGATGATATGACTGCTGAAAAAAGCAGCAGGATGAATTCTGAAGTGTTTTGGGCAATATTATCTGCTCATATTCAGCAAAATGCTTCAGAACTCATTGGATGGGGCTTCACAGTGCAGATGGACCATGACCTGAAGCATACTGCGAAAGCAACGAAAGAGTTTTATAAGGGACAGAAGTGGAATGTTATGCAATGGCCAAGTCAATCACCTGACCTGAATCCTATTGAGCATGCATTTCACTTGCTGAAGACAAAACTGAACGGAAAATGCCCCAAGAACAAGCAGGAATTGAAGACAGTTGCAGTAGAGGCCTGGCAGAGCATCACCAGGGGTTAAACCCAGCGTCTGGTGATGTCTATGCATTCCAGACTTCAGGCTGTAATTGACTGCAAAGGATTTGCAACCAAGTATTAAAAAGTGAAAGTTTGATGGATGATTGGTAATCTGTCCCATTACTTTTGGTCCCTTATAAAGTAGGAGGCACATATACAAACTGTTGTAATTCCTACACCGTTCACCTGATTTGGATGTAAATACCCTCAAATTAAAGCTGAAAGTCTGCAGTTAAAGCACATCTTCGTTTCATTTCAAATCCATTGTGGTGGTGTATAGAGCCAAAAAGATTAGAATTGTGTTGATATCCCAATATTTATGGACCTGACTGTATCAGTCTTTCATGAAAGATCAGAGTGTCACATGAGGGCACATAGTAATTCACAAGCTTTGATGAAGTTATGTTTTCACAATAAACTACACAAAAGCATTAAGTTTCTGAACCTAATGGAAAGAAACAATTCCAACTACATTTCCTGCTTACAGAGTAATAAGTAGAAGGTCTAGTCAACAAGCTCATGTCGTAAGATATTTACTAGCATGCATTACACTATTGAATTTTCCAATTGATAGTGCGATAGTTGACATAATGCACAATTATGAAAGTGGTAATGTGATTTTAATGGGACACATGAAATTAACATTTCAGGACGCAGTCCCTTTTTCATGACATTGATTTCTTTTTTCTTCTCATTAAAGTGGCACTTAACAGAAGTCATTACATTATTGCTCATTCACTCTGCCTTAATTCAGTATTTTGAGCCTTTGCTACTTTTTATCAACAAGACCTAACCTAATGAAGTCTGTTTTATGACACTAACTGACCCGGGTATTTTTTGCTGTAGAGTAGTTTTAGATCTTTTTTCTTTAAATATTCTCTATCCTAACCCTTCAAACATAATTGCAGTGCAGGCAACTTTTGGTCAATCCACATCATGGCCTGCATTTTTCAGCCCATTCATAAAATGCAGGCCACGGTGTGGAGCCTGTGGTGTCTCAACAATTCAACACACAGCCATTAATGTCTAAGACAATGGCAACAAAATTGAGTACACCCCTAAGTGAAAATGTTTAAATTGGGCCCAATTAGCCATTTTCCCTCCCAGTGTCAAGTGACTCATTAGTGTTACAAGGTCTCAGGTGTGAATGGGGAGCAAGTGTGTTAAATTTAGTGTTATCGTTCACTAGAAAGTTCAACATGGCACCTCATGGCAAAGAAGAATTGTTGCTCTACATAAAAATGGCCTAGGCTATAAGAAAATTGCCAAGACCCTGAAACTGAGCTGCAACAAGACCATATAGGGGTTTAACAGGACAGGTTCCACTCAGAACAGGCCTTGCCATGGTCGACCAAAGTTGAGTACACATGCTCAGCATCATATCCAGAGGTTGTCTTTGGGAAATAGACGCATGAGTGCTACCAGCATTGCTGTAGAGGTTGAAGGGGTGGGGGTCAGCCTGTCAGTGCTCAGACCATACGCTGCACACTGCATCAAATTGGTCTGTATGTCTGTCGTCTCAGAAGAAAGCCTCTTCTAAAGATGATGCACAAGAAAGCCCGCAACGAGTTTACTGAAGACAAGCAGACTAAGGTCATGGATTACTGTAACCATGTCCTGGTCTGATAAGACCAAGATAAACTTATTTGGTTCAGATGGTGTCAAGCATGTGTGGTGGCAACCAGGTGAGGAGTACAAAGATAAGTGTGTCTTGCTGTCAGAAATCATGAATCAGACTGAGACAGAAGTACAGTTAAATCACACTTGTTTAATAATAATAGTAAAAAGGTAAACAGAGTAAACGTAGTCAAAACATAGCCAGAGTTCAGGAACCAGAATGGATAGTCAGACAAGCCAAAATGTTAGGGAGCCAGAGATGAGCGTAGTAGAACAGCAAGCAGGATCTGGAGCCAGAAGGAATGTCAGCCAAGCAAGTCTTTAACAGGAACACAGGAGCTCTAGAGATGTGACCAAGGCGAAGGCAGAGATCATCTGGGCTGGACGGCTTAAGTAGGCAGGACTGACGAGCAGGATATCATCAACAGGTGAGTCATTGTGGAGAGAAAGGAGCTGGCAATTAGCCGATAGCTGAGTGGCCAGCTTTCAGAAGGAAGGGCTGAACCCAGCACTGACACTTGCCTACAGTCAAGCATGGTGGTCGGAGTGTCATGGTCTGGGGCTGCTTGAGTGCTGCCGGCACTGGGGAGCTACAGTTCAATGAGGAAACCATGAATGCCAACATGTACTGTGACATACTGAAGCAGAGCATGATCCCCTCCCTTCAGAGACTGGGCCGCAGGGCAGTATTCCAACATGATAACGACCCCAAACACACCTCCAAGATGGCCACTGCCTTGCTGAAGAAGCTGAAGGTAAAGGTAATGGACTGGCTAAGCATGTCTCCAGATCTAACCCCTATTGAGCATCTGTGGGGCATCCTCAAATGGAAGGTGGAGGAGCGCAAGGTCTCTAACATCCAATAGCTCAGTGATGTTGTCATGGAGAAGTGGAAGAGGACTCTAGTGGCAACCTGTAAAGCTCTGGTGAACTCCATGCCCAAGAGGGTTAAAGCAGCTCTGGAAAACAATGGTGGTCACACAAAATATTGACACTTTGGGCCCAATTCGGACATTTTCACTTAGAGGTGTACTCACTTTTGTTGCCAGCGGTTTAGACATTAAGAGCTGTGTGTACTGTTATACGAACTATACACTCACTACTTTACATTGTAGCAAAGTGTCATTTCTTCAGTGTTATTTTATTATATCTTTTAATTTGACATTTACAAAAATGAGAGGGGGTGTACTCACTTTTGTGAGATACTGTATATGCCCAGCTCAAATTTCATGAATCGGGTTTACATCCACTTTAAAGCCACTCTTTTTAAACACGCCTAGGTATTTATCTGTACTAAATTATCTATGTAAAAAGTTTTAGCATCCTAATTGCATTTAGGTTTTTCTTGTATATGCTCTCTATTACCTTTTTGTTATGTAATTCAAGTTACAGTACATAGAAGAGCCACTAGCAACATCATCTTATACATAGAGTAAAACAACCCTGTTCAGCTTCATTTTACAACCTACAGGGTTGTACAGAGGATTCTCTGAAGAAGTCACGTGACGTGACGATACGGGTTAGGAGCACGGGACGCTGCCACACACTAGCTGGATGTGACGAGCTCGGCGCTCGTGGATGTTTTACCCCCCAGCTGTTTTTAAATGTAAGTGCATGATATTTCGTTACTCATCTAATAAAGTATATGTTATACGGGATTACGCTATGTGCGGTTTCTGTTTTCTATACCGCACATCATAACTCTGCATAACGGGCGGTGAGGAACAGGAAGCGGGGAGAGTTTTTGGAAGATCCAGAGCCTGGGATTATATGAGCTCGGCGCTCGTGGGTTGAGGCGTGCGCTCATTGCTTACAAGTGAGTGCAACCCCCCCCCCTCTCCCACTTCATCTCCCCCCCTCCTGTGTCCTTCACATCAAATGGAATTATACTATATGCCGCTCGTTTTTTGTCTCTGCATATGATATACTGCATCATCAATCAACGCCATCTGTTGTACCTTTGGATTTCCCCATTTGCTGGGCCTCCACTACATATGCTGTATACCTTACAGCTGTAAGGTAAGGGGCATGGGAACACGGAGGTGCCCTCACTTGAAGTACACTCTCCTTCCCCCCCTTGTCCACCATTAGTATCTAATCTTCATCCAGAAGTGTCACATTTGGTGGTGGGACTGTTGTCACGTTATTTTCATTTTTTTCATTTTTGGATTTTATTTTTTCGCCAAGTGTTGGCGTGTTACTAACATCAACTACTGGGACTATTTAATGGACTTTTACAAATAATTTTTATATATATTTTATTCACATTTTTTCTTTCTTTTTTATTGTTAATAATTACTCACTTGTGTATTTATGCCATCCGTTGATCATAATATTAGCACATATATATACACGTTTTAAGCTATTTCATTTGATAGTTTTCGTGATATTTGATATACTTTGGATTTATGCACCTTTTGAAGCTGATTCACATACCCTTGTACACTGCTTGCTGGTATATACCTTTATTTTATTATTTTTTATATATTTATTTTTTTGTTTGATTATAGCACTTTTGTTATGCACTACTAAGTGGTATTTTTTTGTGCTTGTATTCCACTTCTTTATTTATATATTTGCATCTGTGAGTCCTTTTTTCACATATTTTACTCATATATTTAGGTCATCTGATATTTTTTATATTCACTATAGTTTAGTTCGCCTCCTTCTTCCCCCTCCTCCCTCCCTCCCCTCCCCCTCCTTTATCACAGCGCAACTACCACCCCCTTATCTATACTATTGTTTTGTCTGTTTTGGAGAAGTTTTGTGAATGAATGAATGAATGATTTGTAAAGCGCTGCAAATGCGAACTGAATCGCCTCAAGGCGCTGGATGCATTCTCTGTTGTCAGCTTCTCAGAAAAGGAAGGTCTTTAATTTTTTCCTGAAGGCCTGGTGGTTTACTTCCATGCGGATGTTGGTTGGAAGAGCATTCCATAGTCGAGGTCCTTGGACTGCGAATCTTCGTTCTCCCTTTGCTTTATAGTGGTATTTGGGAATGGTAAGGAGGTTTTGGTTAGCTGATCGAAGACTGCGATTCGGTGTGTAGTGTTTTATTTTCTCGCGGAGATATAGTGGGGCGTTTCCTTGTATGCATTTGTGGGTGAGGCAGAGGGTCTTGAATGTGATCCGATTCTTCACGGTTAGCCAGTGTAGGCTCTTTAGGGAGGGAGAGATGGATTCCCAGGGTTTTTTTTCCTGTTAACAGTCTTGCCGCCGTGTTTTGGATGAGTTGTAAGCGCGCAAGCTGATATTGGGGTAGTCCTACGTAGAGCGAATTTGCGTAGTCGAGTCGGGAATTGATGATTGTTCCCACAACTGCCGCTTTGTCCTCTTCTGGGATGAAGGGGATGAGTCTACGTAGCTGGCCGTACTTGAATTGTGTGTTGCAGCAGTGTCCCTTTAGTATAGGATTCAGTTGACAGCGCAGGAGTCTTTTCACGCAATTTCACGTTTCAATAGTATTATTAAAAATATTTGCATAAAATACATTAAGAACAAACAGACACATATATTTACATCTACAGAAAAAACCCTTTTGGATTTTTCAAAGCTCATCCATAATCGTGGTAATATTTTTAATGTATGCTAAATAAAATGTAATTTTGATTTGATATAATATGAAATAATTAAATATAATTAAAACGCAAACATACCAACCATTAACTACTAATAATACGTATTAATTAGTGTCGGAAGACACCAACCAATAATTATAAATATAAAGGAAATTAACAAATCATTGATAAATTACTATTTAAACATTCAATCATGTAATGAATTGATGTGTTAATATTTTAGTAAACTAACCAATCGATCGATTAATTAGTTCATGGTTGGTGGATTGATTCATTGATATAGGTACCCCAAGAAAAAGGAATTATTAATTGAATTAGCTAAATTATTATTAGATCAAGGTACCTATCTCTAGTTCCTCATTAAGCCCTATAGGTGTCATACTATTTAAAGTAAATATCCAGGAGGACTCCCGTTTACACAAACAGGTAAATCTTTCACCTTCTGGAATAGACATAGATATTAACTCTATGCCAAACAGTTCCAAGCCCTCTGTACTGCCCTCATGTTTATGTTTAAAATGACATGGAATGCTATGTTGCTTAATTTTCTTCTCTTTTTACGGTGCTCGTCAAAGTGTGTACGCATGGCTCGTACCATCCTGCCTACATAGAGAAACCCACAAGGGCACCTCAACCCGTATATAATGAATTGAGTGCTACAGCAAATGATATGGAAAATACGTCCATCTCTACTGCTAAAGGATTTTTGGCCATGGTAAATGAACTTGCACGCTTTGCATTTGCTAAGCTTGCACTTATGGCACTCTGTAATGTTGAAAAGTTGGGGGACATTATCCGCCTTTGAAGTATGTTTTTCTCATGCTCATCTGAATACTACTTGAGGTTTTTTGGGCAAAACTCTCCCTAGCGCTTTGTCCTGTCCCAAAATGGGCCAATGTTTTAGGACCGCGTTCTTGATGGCCCAATGTTGATCATTGTATCTGGTAATAAACAAGGTACCATGATGTTTCTTATAAAATGTTGGCCCATCCCTATTGGTATTAGCCTCTCTATATTGATCACCTGCCTTCTGGATGTGTTGGGGATTATATCCTTTATCTAGAAATTTTGTAGCAAGTATGATGGTTTGATCACCATAATCCCTTGTTACATAGTTACATAGAAGGTGAGGTCGAAAAAAGACACAAGTCCATCAAGTCCAATCTATGTGTGTTATTATATGTCAGTATTACATTGTATATCCCTGTATGTTGCAGTCGTTCAGGTGCTTATCTAATAGTTTCTTAAAACTATTGATGGCCCCCCGCTGAGACCACCGCCTGTCAAAGGGAATTTCACATCCTTGCCACTCTTACAGTAAAGAACCCTGTACGTAGTTTAAGGTTAAACTTCTTTTCTTCACATCCTTGACACTCTTACAGTAAAGAACCCTGTACGTGGTTTAAGGTTAAACTTCTTTTCTTCTAATTTTAATGAGTGGCCATGTGTCTTGTTAAACTCCCTTCCGCGAAAAAGTTTTATCCCTATTGTGGGGTCACCAGTACGGTATTTGTAAATTGAAACCATATCCCCTCTCATGTGTCTCTTCTCCAGAGAGAATAAATTCAGTGCTCACAACCTTTCCTTATAAATAATATCCTCCAGACCCTTTATTAGCTTTGTTGCCCTTCTTTGTACTTGCTCCATTTCCAGTACATCCTTCCTGAGGACTGGTGCCTAGAACTGGACAGCATACTCTAGGTGCGGCCGGACCAGAGTCTTGTAGAGCAGGAGAATTACCGTTTTATATCCGGAATTAATCCCCTTTTTAATGCATGCCAATATTCTGTTTGCTTTGTTAGCAGCAGCTTGGCATTGCATGCCATTGCTGAGCCTATCATCTACTAGGACCCCCAGGTCCTTTTCCATCCTAGATTCCCCCAGAGGTTCTCCCCCCAGTGTATTGATTGCATTCATATTTTTGCCACCCAAATGCATTATTTTAAATTTTTCTACATTGAACCTCATTTGTCATGTAGTTGCCCACCCCATTAATTTGTTCAGATCTTTTTGCAAGGTTTCCACATCCTGTGGAGAAGTTATTGCCCTGCTTAGTTTAATATCATCCGCAAATACAGAGATTGAACTATTTACCTCATCCTCCAGGTCGTTTATGAACAAATTAAACAGGATTGGTCCCAGCACAGAACCCTGGGGAACCCCACTACCCACCCCTGACCATTCCATGTACTCCCCATTTATCACCACCCTCTGAACTCACCCTTGTAGCCAGTTTTCAATCCATGTACTCACCCTATGGTCCATGCCAATGGACCTTATTTTGTACAGTAAACATTTATGGGGAACTGTGTCAAATGCTTTTGCAAAATCCAGATACACCACGTCTACGGGCCTTCCTTTATCTAGATGGCAACTCACCTCCTCATAGAAGGTTAACAGATTGGTTTGGCAAGAACGATTGTTCATGAATCCATGCTGTATACTGCTAATGATACTGTTCTCATTATTAAATCTTGTATATAGTCCGTTATCATCCCCTCCGAGAGTTTACATACTATCGATGTTAGGCTAACTGGTCTGTAATTCCCAGCGATGTATTTTGGGCCCTTTTTAAATATTACTGCTACATTGGCTTTTCTCCAATTAGCTGGTACCATTCCAGTCAGTAGACTGTCAGTAAACATTAGGAACAATGGTCTGGCAATTACTTGACTGAGTTCCCTAAGTACCCTCGGGTGCAAGCCATCTGGTTCCGGTGATTTATTAATGTTAAGTTTCCCAAGTCTAATTTTAATTCTGTCCTCTGTTAACCATGGAGGTGCTTCCTGTGATGTGTCATGAGGATAAACACTGCAGTTTTGGTTACTGAAGCCCCTTGATTCCCTCATGAAGATTGAGGAGAAGAATAAATTCAATACATTTGCCATCTCCCCATCCTTTGTAACCAGATGTCCTTCCTCATTCTTTATGGGGCCAATATGGTCTGTCCTCCCTTTTTTACTGTTTACATACTTAAAGAATTTCTTGGGATTTTTTTTTGCTCTCCTCCGCTATGTGTCTTTCATGTTCTATCTTAGTCGTCCTTATTGCACCCTTACATTTCTTGTTGCATTCTTTATAAAGTCTGAAAGTTGATGATGATCTCTCAACCCTGTATTTTTTGAAGGCCTTCTTCTTTGATTTTATATGCATTTTTACATTGGAATTAAGTCATCCAGGACTTTTGTTCACTCTTTTAAATTTATTACCCAATGGGATGTGTTGGCTAATGCCCTTATTTAATATGCTCTTAAAGCAAACCCATCTCTCCTCCATGTTCCTAAGATTTTATCCCATTTTTTGCCTTCTAGCAAGGTTTGTAGTTTAGGGAAGTTGGCTCTTTTGAAATTCAGTGTCTTTGCATTCCCCTTATGTTTCTTATTTGTGTGATTTTTACTGAAGCCAATTGACCTGTGATTGCTGTTACCTAAATTGCCCAGTATTTCCACCTCCATGATCAGGTCTGTATTGTTGGTAATCAGTAGATCCAGTAACGCTTTATTTCTAGTTGGTGCGTCTACCATCTGACCCATAAAATTGTCCTGCAAGACATTTAGGAACTAGTGAGATGAATGCATACCTTGTGTTGGTACAGTTTCTACGCAGCTGGTAAAACTTGCTGTAAGGTATATTTTCCTTCCATTTTGGATGATGGCAACTCTGTCAAAGGAGATAAGAGTTGCCAGCTGTCTCCTTAAAACATGTTTTGGATATGATGTTACCATCTACATCACTAGCCAGTTCAAGGTCTAAAAAGCCCAAAGATTTGGCATCTACTACATTAGTGCCACATTTGTTAGAATTACAATAGGAAACAAATTGGCCAACAGCTTCAAGAGAGCCATCCCAAATAATGAGGACATCGTCGATGTACCTCCCGTAATATTCCAGATGTCTAGCAAAGGGGTTCTGGGACCAGATGTAAAACTGCTCCCAAAACCCCATAAACAAATTGGCATAACAGGGTGCAAAATGTGCACCCATGGCAGTGCCTGATATCTGTCTATAAAATTAGCCTTGGAAAGAGAAATAGTTCCTCTCCAGGGAAAAATGAGTACACCGGCAAATTAACTCTGATTGTGTTGGATTAATGTGATCCACCTCGGACAGGAAGTATTCAACTGCCCGCAGTCCACCATCATGAGGGTGTATAGCCTCATGTGAATAGCAAGTTCACATCCAGAGCACAGGGAACGGAGTTCTGCTCTGTGATAAATCAAGCAGAGGACAAGCCGCTCACACTGCGGGGAGACATCGCAGGATCCAGGGGACAAGGTAAGTAAGCTCTTCCGAGTCTGGCTCGGGGTTACCGCTTTTGGTTCTGAAATTCCACTCCGAGTCAGACTCAGGAATACAGCCAGGGAGGTTAAAGGACTGCATACAAAATTCAAAATTCCTTCAAATAACATGCTTGGGGGATGCCCTTAATCTGCCTGTGAAGTGGTGCTTCTATACTTTGAATATAACCTACTGCAAGAAAACTGAAATTCACAAGGCAAAAAATTCTGTTTAAATTGTCATTAAATGAAAGCTCCCAGCAACTTACGTTTGTTTGTAAACAAAGTGTCTGGGGCTACCCCTCATCTATACCAAACTTTTATTGTAGAGGAGAGTCTGATATGGATATTAATGAGGCACTCCTCAGAAAGAATGGCGTGAGGGTCCCCCTAAAAAAACATACCAGGCCCTTTTCCTTAATGAAGGTCTGGTATGGATTTCAAGGAGGACCCCACACAGCATAAAACAGAAAAAATGCACAGGGTCTCTCCCAAATGCCATACTAGAGCCTTTGTAGTTCATTTACTAAACCTGGAGATTATAAAATTTGGTGCAGCTGTGGTTGTCAATTGGTAGCCAATCAGCTTCTAAATTCAGCTTGTTCAATTACACTCTCAATTAAAAAAAAACTGAAAGCTGATTGGTTTCTATGCAGAGTTACACCAGAGTTACTCTCCAGTTTTAGAAAATCAACCGCTATGAGTCTGGGTATGGATTTTAAGGGAGTACCTAATGAAATGAAGAAAAAAAACACATCCCCCCCCCCCCTAAAATTCATACCAAACCCTTATCTGAGCATGCAGCCTGGCAGGTCAAAAGAAAGCCTGGCAAAGCGCCCCCCATGTTGACATGGACAAGGGCTTCTCCCCGACAACCTCTGCTCAGTATTTATAGAGGTCGGGGGGGGGGGCATTTTGGAACCTGGAAGCCCCAATTAACAATAAAGGGCCTCTCAGATTCTGCCTTCCATGAATGACTAAGGGGCACATTGTACTAATACCCATTCACAAAAAAAGTTTAAACAGCAAATAAACACACTGGGGTAGATTTATTAAAACTGGTGCACACTGAATTTGGTGCAGCTGTGCACAGTAACCAATCAGCTTCTAATTTCAGCTTGTTCAGTTAAGCTTTGACAATTAAACCTGGAAGCTGATTGGTTTCTATGCAGAGCTAAACCAGGTCTTGCACACTCCAGTTTTAGTAAATCTCCCCCACTGACACTTTTTGACAAGTCATTTAGCCACTTCAGCTCTCACACACTCTCTATGGAAAAGAGCAATTTTAAAATTTCTGCTGTACGTCTGTTTATTTGGTAGTAACTTTGTAAAAAGTTAAGATGACAAAGTAATACATATTTTTTAACAAGGAGAAACAATGTTTTTTTTGTCATCTTGAAACTTTATTTTTTGCAGTATCCTTAGACAAAAAAGGAACAAAACTAGAAAAAAAAACACACTTTCTTTTTTGACCAGTGTTAGTTTAATTTAAAATATATAGTATAAATTGTATTTTGTAATCTTTCCTGCTTAAAATGGCGCTTTAATTACAATTCTAGTACAAATCATTACAATGTTATATACAAATGAAATATAGCTTCTTATTTTTTAATTGTTAAAGGAACACAAAAGGGTTTTTTTAAAAAAATAACAAACATGTTATACTTACCTCCACTGTGCAGCTTGTTTTGCACAGAGTGGCCCCGAACCTGGTCTTCTGGGGTCCCTCGGTGGCTGTCTCGGCTCCCACCCGCAAGGACTCAACACTTTCATGCGAGCTCCCTCGCATGGTGTTGAGTGTTTGCGGGCGCGCTCCCGTGATACAGCCGGCAGCCATAGCCGCTCACTGTATCACTCGACCCCGCCGCGTCAGTGGATGTGATTGACAGCAGCACGAGCCAATGGCTGCACTGCTTTCAATCCATCCACTGTGACCAAACGCCCAGGCTGAGCGATGAAGAGGATGTCGGGAGCGAGTGTGGGACTTTCAAGGGGTCAGGTAAGTAAAACGGGGGGGGGGGGCTGGGGGGGCCGGCATTGTCAGATGTTTTTTCAACTTAATGCATAGAATACATTAAGGTGAAAAAACTTTTACTTTTACAACCCCTTTAACTGACCTCTACAGGTCAAAGCTCACCCTCTCTGAAGAGGAATGAAATAAAGAAAAAAATTAAAAATGTTACTTTGCATCTCTGTATTTTGTATCCGATCAGTGTTGTTGGTTTTATTATATTATTTTATATAAAATAATATATACAGTATCTCACAAAAGTGAGTAAACCCCTCACATTTTTGTAAATATTTTTTTTTCTATGTTTTCATGTGACAACACTGAAGAAATTACACTTTGCTACAATGTAAAGTAGGGATGAGGCGAACACCCCCCGGTTCGGTACCCACCAAAACCTGCGAACGGACCGAAAATTTGCACGAACTTTAGAACCCCATTGACGTCTATGGGACTCGAACGTTCGAAATCAAAAGTGATAATTTTAAAGGCTAATTTGCATGGTATTGTCCTAAACAGGGTTTGGGAACTCGGGTCCTGCCCCAGGGGACATGTATCAATGCAAAAAAAAGTTTTAAAAACAGCCATTTTTTCGGGAGCAGTGATTTTAATGATGCTTAAAATAAAAAAAATGAAATATTCCTTTAAATATCGTACCCGGGGGGTGTTTATAGTATGCCTGTAAAGTGGCACGTGTTTCCCATGCTTAGAACAGTCCCTGCACAAAATGACATTTTTAAAGGAATAAAAGTAATTTAAAACTGCTTGCGGCTTTAATGTAATGTTGGGTCCTGGCAATATGGATGAAAATCAGTGAGACAAACGGCATGGGTACCCCCCAGTCCATTACCAGGCCCTTTGGGTCTTGTATGGATATTAGGGGAACCCCGCACCCAAATTTAAAAGAGGAAAGGCGTGGGGCCACCAGGCCCTATATACTCTGAACCTCAGTATACAGGCAGTGCAAACAAGACAGGGACTGTAGGTTTCTTGTTAAGTAGAATCAGTTTGTAATTTTGAACTGGTACATTTTTAACGTGTTTAGCTCCAGCCAAAAAAATCTATTTTAAGCTTTTTGGAAAACCTAGGAAGGGTTATCACCCCTGTGACATTTGTTTTGCTGTCTGTGCTCCTCTTCAGAAGATTTCACCTCACTTTCTGTCCCAATGACAAATGTTTTTAGAAAATTGGGGTTTTTAGTGAAACAAGGATTGGTGATAAAGCATGAGTGGAAAGGAGAAACGTTTTTCCCATATTCACTCTTACAGGAGAGAATTTCCCTTCCTAGGGGTAGATTTCATCTCACTTCCTGTTGTCTCCTTCCATTTGCAAGTAGGAGTCGTTTGTAATTTGGATGTTTGAAAGTAGGGGCCTGCCCTATATACTCTGCAGAAATTTGGGCCTTAGGTGTTGGTATTGCCACAACACTGTAAGCCCTCACAAGGCCCTGCTGTGAAATATTAGATGAAGAATTGTAATTACATGCCCCTGTTGAACAGGGGCAGAAAAATTGGGCCTTTGGTAAGGGTGGTGGTGCTGGTGCCACAACACTGTAAGTCCTCACAGTTACTCTTGGTGGGCGCTAGAATGGGCCCTGCTGTGAAATATTAGATCAAGAATTGTAATTACATGCACCTGTTGAACAGGGGCAGAAAAATTGGGCCTTAGGCACTGGTGCTGGTGCCACAACACTGCAACTCCTCACAGATACTCTAGTTGGAGCGCAGGAACGAGCCCTGCTGCAAAGTATCGCATCAAAAATTGTAATTACACGCCCCTGTTAAACAGGGGCTGAAAAATTGGGCCTTAGGCACTGATGCTGGTGCCACAACACTGCAACCCCTCACAGATACTCTAGTTGGAGTACAGGAATGAGCCCTGCTACAAAGCATTGCATCAAAAGTTGAAATTACACGGCCCTGTTAAACAGTGGCTGAAAAATTGGGCCTTAGGCACTGGTGCCACAACACTGCAACCCCTCACAGATACTCTAGTTGAGCACAGCAACGAACCCTCCTGCAAAATATTGCATCAAAAATTGTAATTACACATCCCTGTTGAACGGGGCTGAAAAATTGGGCTTTAGACACTGGTGGTGGTGCTCAGAACCAAAAATGCTCTTACAAGCTATCAGCATGATCAGTGAGGAGGAAGAGGATAATTACTCAGCATAACAGGATAGTCTCTCAGCATCAGCATAGGCAGTCTTGAAGGGATCTGACATTTCAAACAAAATTATTCGGTTACATCAGCATCAGGTGATTGGTAGCTGGTGGTGGTCCAAGACTGATTCATTTTTATGAAGGTCAGTCAATCGACCGAGTTGGTGGACAGACGCACCCTGTGATCGGTTACAAAGCCTCCAGCAGCACTAAATGTGCATTCCGAAAGAACGCTGGATGCAGGACAGGCCAGTAGCTCAATTGCATACTGTGCAAGCTCTTGCCAGTGATCCATCCTCAAGACCCAGTAACTCAGAGGATTTTCGGTGGGAAAGGTGTCCAAGTCAGATCTTGCCCCTAGGTATTCCTGCACCATGTAAAAGAGACGCTGGCTATGGTTGCTGGAACCAATCATACCTTGGGGCTGCGGACTAAAAAATTGTCTGAACGCATCGGTCAGACAGCCATCTTCTCCACCGCTCCTTCTTTGACTGACTGAAGCCTCAGCAACATGTTGTCAAGGAACAGGAATTTGTAACCTCCCAGTCTCTGGGAACGCGTTGCACAGACGTTTCTGCAAGGCCTCCCAAAGATGTTTCTTCCTCTGCTCTCTCTGCGACGGCAAGATAAGGTCCGCAACCTTACCCTTGTAACGTGGATCAAAGAGGGTTGCCAGCCAGTATTGATCCCTCTCCTTGATACCACGAATACGAAGATCCTTCCGCAGGCATTGCAGGATCAGGGAGGCCATGCAGCATAGGTTTGCTGAGGCATTCGGTCCGGAGTCCTCTGGGTCACTAAGGACCACATGATCCGCAGCCACCTCCTCCCAGCCACATACAAGTCCATGGGCTTCTTGGGACTGTAAATGATCCCTTAAAGACTGCTGCTGATGCTGAGTGCCAGGCTCCACCTCCATGCTGACACAATCCTCCTCCTCCTCTGTCTCGATAAAGGGGGCCTTGAGAGCTATGGAAGTCCTCCTCTTCCTGCCTCTGTTCTGCCTCAAGTGCCCTGTCCATTGTTCCACGCAGCGTGTGCTCCAACAGGTGAACAACCTCCAACACTACTGCACCTTGTCCTGCATCCTTCCCAGCTGCCAGCAGAGTCACCCAATGCACCGTGAAACTTAGGTAACGTCCCTGTCCATGCCTGCTGGACCATGAGTCAGTGGTAATATGCACCTTACCGCTGACCGCCCTGTCCAGCGAGGCTAAGACATTGCCTTCTATATGCCAGTAGAGAGCCGGAATTGCCTTCCATGAGAAAAAGTGGCGTTTGGGAACCTGCCACTGAGGAACCGCACATTCCAAAAACTTACAGAAGGGGGCAGAGTCTACCAACTGAAAAGGTTGCAGTTGAAGTGCTAGCAATTTTGCCAAGCTAGCATTCAACCGTTGGGCATGTGGATGGCTGGGAGCGAACTTCTTTCTGCAGTGCAGCAGCTGGGGCAGGGAAATTTGCCTGGTACAATCTGAAGTCAGTGTACCGATAACAGATTGCCCGCAAGTACTTGGCTGTGACACACCTAATTCTACACCTTCATTCCTCTCAGTGCAGGTCTCAGAGAGGACTGAAGGTATAGTGGGGTTGGAGATCCCAGCTGATGAGGAGCAAGGAGAGGTCCTCTTTGTTCTTTGGCGTGGGTCTTTTAGGTATGCTTGCCAACGAACTGCATGGCAGGTCAACATATGTCTGGTCAAGCATGTGGTGCCCAAGCGGGAGATGTTTTGGCCACGTGAGATACGCTTGAGACGTATATTGCAAATAGCAGCGGTGGGATCTGATGCACTCGTCTCAAAAAAGGCCCACACCAAAGAACTTTTGGAATAACGCGCAGAGACAGCAGTGCCCTGCACATGCAGAGCTCTGCGGTGTGATGCAGTCAGTGTGCTGCCCTAGGCTGGCCCCTGGAGGGCATCCTGCCTTGTTGGTGATGTACCTCCTCCTCCTCCTCTCTCCTATCAAGCACCCACCTGGAGTCAGTGACCTCATCATCCCCTCCGCAGTACGTCATGACGTCACTAGTCACAGCAACGGCGTGACAGCGCCAGCACAAGAAACAAACCAAGCCTCATTATAAATCATAAGACTTGCAGGAAAACCGTAATGTTACCTGGGACAGCAAATTAAATAGTAATTAAAGAAGAATATACTGATTAAATCCAGCAACTGGGTGTAAATACATCCAGAGCTGGAAACCAAAAATGAAAACTAGTGTCTTAAATAATAATATGGTTATATTAAGAAATAATAAATGTTTCGGAATAAGATCCAAACAAGATATATAAAAAACGAAATGTAAATTCACTAGGGGTCCCAAAAATAGCTAAATGACACAGCCAGTAGGGGTCACTAATGATTAGCATAACAATACCATTAACAAATATTATACCGATAAAAAATATTAACAATAAATATGAAGTATATAATAAGATAAGAGCAATAAAAATAAAAAAATAAAAAGAAAGAGAGAACACTCATTCTAGGCTTGATTAATAAATGAGTTGATGTCCCACTCCACATTAATCCACAGTGGAAAATGGGACTGCAACTCATATATCCAATATGTTTCTAAACGAGAGACACCCCTCAAAGTAGACCCACCCCGCCATGGGGCAACATATCTGTCGATGATAAGGAACTGTGTGCCCATAGGGTTCTGATCATGAAATTCCCTATAGTGTCGAGGAACAGTATGCTTAGTGCTACCTGCCTTGATTAAATTTATATGTTCAACTGTGCAGGGTACTGTACTGTGCAGGGTACACAGTACAGTAACTGGAAATACTTCAAGAGCCTACACAAGCACCTGGCTGCAGGTAGCTATACTGTAGGTGCAACTGTGCGGGGTACACAGTACAGTAACTGGAAATACTTCAAAGAGCCTACACAAGCACCTGGCTGCAGGTAGCTATACTGTAGGTGCAACTTTGCAGGGTACATAGTACAGTAACTGGAAATACTTCAAGAGCCTACACAAGCACCTGGCTGCAGGTAGCTATACTGTAGGTGCAACTGTGCGAGGTACACAGTACAGTAACTGGAAATACTTCAAAGATCCTACACAAGCATCTGGCTGCAGGTAGCTATACTGTAGATGCAACTGTGCGGGGTACACAGCAACTGGAAACACTTCAAAGAGCCTACACAAGCACCTGGCTGCAGGTAGCTATACTGTATGTGCAACTGTACGGGGTACACAGTACAGTAACTGGAAATACAGTAACTGGGAAATATTTCAAGAGCCTACACAAGAACCTGGCTGCAGGTAGCTATACTGTAGGTGCACCTGTACGGGGTACACAGTACAGTAACTGGAAATACTTCAAAGAGCCTACACAAGCACCTGGCTGCAAGTAGCTGTACTGTAAGTGCAACTGTGCGGAATACACAGTACAGTAACTGGAAATACTTCAAAAAGCCTACACAAGCACCTGGCTGCAGGTAGCTATACTGTAGGTGCAACTGTGCGGGGTACACAGTACAGTAACTGGAAATACTTCAAGAGCCTACACAAGCACCTGGCTGCAGGTAGCTATACTGTAGGTGCAACTGTGCAGGGTACACAATACAGTAACTGGAAATACTGTAAAAACACCTGCCTGCCTGTCAGTATATTAGGAAGAGAAGAACAGTATCTAACTAAACTGAATACAATATATATATATATATATATATATATATATATATATATATATATATACAACACCTGGCATACATATATACACACAATACACTGTAAGTGCAGTTAACTAACTCGCCTCCCTACTCTATCTAACTTAAATCAAATGACACTGTCTCTCTCTCTGTCTATCTCTCTCTCAAGCCAGAACACACTACACAGGGCCGAGGTGCAGTCGGCCTTATATAGTGTGGGGCGTGTACTAAACCCCCTGAGCCATAATTGGCCAAAGCCTCCATGGCTTTGGCCAATTACGGCTCTCTGTACACACAGCGCTGTGATTGGCCAAGCATGCGAGTCATAGTGCATGCTTGGCCAATCATCAGCCAGCAATGCACTGCGATGCCGCAGTGAATTATGGGCCGTGACACGCCACTCGAATTTGTCGCGAACGGCCCATATCATTGGTAATTCGGCGAACGACCGAACACACGATGTTCGAGTCGAACATGAATTCGGCTCGAACACGAAGCTCATCCCTAATATAAAGTAGTGAGTGTACAGTTCGTATAACAGTGTAAATTTTCTGTCCCCTCAAAATAACTCAACACACAGCTATTAATGTCTAAACCACTGGCAACAAAAAGTGAGTACACCCCTAAGTGAAAATGTCCAAATTGGGCCCAAAGTGTCAATATTTTGTGTGGCCACCATTATTTTCCAGCACTGCCTTAACACTCTTGGGCATGGAGTTCATCAGAGCTTCACAGGTTGCCACTGGAGTCCTCTTCCACTCCTCCACGACAACATCACGGAGCTGGTGGATGTTAGAGACCCTGCGCTCCTCCATGTTCCGTTTGAGGATGCCCCACAGATGCTCAATAGGGTTTAGGTCTGGAGACATGCTTGGCCAGTCCATCATCTTTACCCCCAGCTTCTTTAGCAAGGCAGTGGCCGTCTGTGAGGTGTGTTTGGGGTCATTATCATGTTGAAATACTACCCTGCAGCCCAGTCTCCGAAGGGAGGGGATCATGCTCTGCTTCAGTATGTCACAGTACATGTTGACATTCATGGTTCCCGCAATGAACTGTATCTCCCCTGTGCCAGCAGCACTCGTGCAGCCCCAGACCATGACACTCCCACCACCATGCTTCACTGTAGGCAAGACACACTTGTCTTTGTACTCCTCACCTGGTTGCCACCACACACGCTTGACACCATCTGAACCAAATATGTTTATCTTGGTCTCATCAGACCACAGGACATGGTTCCAGTAATCCATGTCCTTAGCCTGCTTGTCTTCAGCAAACTGCGGGCTTTCTTGTGCATCATCTTTAGAAGAGGCTTCCTTCTGGCATGACAGCTATGCAGACCAATTTAATGCAGCGTGCGGCGTGTGGTCTGAGCACTGACAGGCTTACCCCCCACCCCTTCAACCTCTGCAGCAATGCTGGCAGCACTCATACATCTATTTCCCAAAGACAACCTCTGGATATGACGCTGAGCACGTGCACTCAACTTCTTTGGTCGACCATGGTGAGGCCTGTTCTGAGTGAAACCTGTCCTGTTAAACCACTGTATGGTCTTGGCCACCGTGCTGCAGCTCAATTTCAGGGTCTTGGCAATCTTCTCATAGCCTAGGCCATCTTTCTGTGGAGCAACAATTTTTTTGGGCCCAATTTGGATATTTTCACTTAAGGGTGTATTCACTTTTGTTGCCAGCGGTTTAGACATTAATGGCTGTGTGTTGAGTTACTTTGAGGGGACAGCAAATTTACACTGTTATACAAGCTGTATATTCACTACTTTACATTGTAGCAAATCGTCATTTCTTCAGTGTTGTCACATGAAAAGATATAATAAAATATTTACAAAAAGGTGAGGGGTGTACTCACTTTTGTGAGATACTGTATTTATATTATTTTATATTATTTATTTTTTAATACTGCCAATAAAACACATATCTATTTGTGGGAAAAAATGATAAAAATGTAATTGGCGTATAGTGTTGCATGACTACGCAATTGCCAGTTAGCGCAGTGCTGAATAACAAAAAAATGCTCTGGTCATGAAGCGGGTACAACCTTTCTAAGGTCAAGTGGTTAAGGGTCAAAAATTGCTAGGCAGTGGGAAGGGGGCTGAAGCAGAACAGAAAGATGGGACATGCTCTACATAGTCTGTGTATTTTCCCGCAAGGGCCTTATTAGAAGATACCTCATGCTCCCAACTACCTCCAGATACTGGGCTTGGCCATGGGCATGTGTTGTGCCCCAGGCCTATGCTAACCTGTACCTGGAAGTTGGGAGCGTGAGGTATTTTCTTAAGAGGCCCTTACACAATATATTGAAGATGCACTATGCTGGTTGTGTTACATAGATGTTTAATTTATCATCTGGACGGGGTCAGCAGTCATTCTAAAGGAATTTATACAAAAATTAAATGTTCACTCTTACAACCCTAAATTTGAATTGAATTATAATGTCAATACCATTTCCTATTTGGATTTGCAAATCTTTAAAGACTAAAATGACTACCTTGCTATCACTCTATATAATAAACCCACATCAGGGAATAGGATTCTACACGCCAGTAGTGCGCATCCACCAGCACTTATTCTGAGCATTCCACATTAGATTTTGGCTAAATTGTACACATCTTGATGATTTTAAACTACAAGCTGCACATTTATGTGAACAGCTCTTAAAGCATGGATACAGCAAATCACTATTGCGCAAGGCCTATAACAAGGTTTTAGAACAATCACAAACTACAATTCTATATCACAGTTCTAAACCAGAATGTGACGGTAACGGTTTTTACCAGATATTCAGAACATCTTGCAATATTACATTTATTGCTTAACCAACACTGGCATTTTCTCTCTGAGGATAAAATCTTAGCCAAATAACTAAGAGGCACTCTGGAAATTGTGATTTGTAGGACTAGGCCCCTACGAAATAAGGTCAAGGCAAGTCACTATGTCCCCTTTTCCATTGATGAACTCTGGGGCATTTCTGTACATTACTTAGACTTTCTCTAAGACATGATAATAGTCCATTTCATGCTTGAGCACAGCCTAACTGAAGCCACTGTACCCCTTCAACAATAAACCTTACTCTGCATACCAAAATTAGGAGTAATCCTAGATTCAGTGTCTCTCATTGACATTTCTTCCCTTTGTAACACAGAATTCTGATGAAGAATACAAGTGGTTGGGTGACACATATTATGCAAAAATGGTCCACCAATTTTGCTATCAGGAAGTCCACAGGAATAATGTGCAGCTGATACTTGAGAGAGTGTATGTTGTCAGGAAGTGTCTGAAATAGGGAGAGGATGAGACCAGCATCACTGAGATGCAAACAAAATAAATGTGAAAGCAGTATTTTATGGAAAAATTGCAATTGTTTATGATACACAATGCTTTAGCCAACTAAATCGTATCCAGTTAGGATTTATATCTGCTTTAATGTCAACTCTTGGGGTGGAAGGGTACTGTTTATGCTGCAATTAGTTCTACTGATAAGTCTAGGGTCTCTTCAAAGGGCTTAAAAGAATGCGTCCCTCATCAGTTGCAACCAGATGAACTTTTAGAGGATACAGTGCCAATAGGAGGCCATATGATTTCTGATGGTGATCCTGGTTACACACAGGCACTGACCACCAAAACTGGGGGGGTTGATTGTTCCAGCCAACAACTGACCACCGATACTGGTGGGCATTTTCATAGCTAACCATCAATCACCAATGCTGGAGGGATTTTTATAGGCCAGCCACTGACCACCAATACTTCTGATCAAAGTGTCTATTACCAGTTGCTAATAGGCATGGGCCGAACAACCTCCTGTTCGGTTTGCACCAGAACTTTTGAACATCACAAAAGTTCGTAATTGAATAACGAACCCCATTTAAGTCTATAGGACCCGAACTGGAAAAATTAAAAGTGCCCATTTTGAAGGCATATATGCAAGTAAGTGGGCATACAATGGTTATAGGGTCCGGGTACTTCCCTGTCAAAAAATGTAATTTTTAAATGAGCAGTGATTTACTGATGCTTAAAGTAAAAGCATACCAATGGGAAATAACAATAAAAATGAAAAATTCCTTTCAATATAATACCTGCTTGGTCCCCTTAGTCTGCCTGTAAAATGGCACATCTGTACTGTGTATAGAAGTTGCTGCAGCAATAATTGCATTTATAAAGCCAAAAAAATGACATTTTCCCTGCAAGCTTTCTTTATTTTGTAAACAACAGCTTGGGCAGCCAGTCTGTATGATGAGACCACAATGTAGTGCACTGGGAACAAGATTTGTTGGCTAAATTCTAGTGTAACAAATGTAGAAAAATTAGTCTTTGGGTGTCAGAGGTGCCTTCACACCATAACCTTATAGACTGTAATGGGTTATAGTGTGAAGGCACCTCTGACACCCAAAGACCAAATTTTCTGCACATGTTTGACAGGTGCAGCAATTCTTGATTTCATCAAGAGTACCTCTTTTTTTGCTTTCAAAATTTTAAATGATATGCACCTGTCAAACTGGTGTGGAAAAATTGGTCTGTGGGTGTCTGTGGTGCCCTTAGACCCCATTCACACAGGGGCAACACGACTTGCAGGTCGCCTCGCTGAGGCGACCTGCAAACGACTGCCCGGGCGACTTGCAAAACGACTTCTGTATAGAAGTCTATGCAAGTCGCCCCAAGTCGCCCCCGAAGTTGTACAGGAACCTTTTTCTAAGTCGGAGCGACTTGCGTCGCTCCCCTTAGAACGGTTCCATAGCACAGAACGGGAGGCGACTTGTCAGGCGACTAGTTTGCCTGACAAGTCGTCCCTGTGTGAATGGGCTCTCACACTGTAACGCTATAGAGGTACTCTTGATGAAAGCAAGAATTGGCCTTGCTGTAAAAAAATTAATGATATGCACCTGTCAAACAGGTGCAGAAAAATTGGTCTTTGGTTGTCCGTGATACCTTCACACCATAACCCTACAGAGGTACTCCTGATGAAAGCAAGAATTAGCCTTGCTGTCAAAAATTGAAATGATATGCACCTGTCAAACAGGTATGGAAAAATTGGTCTTTGGGTGTGAGAGGGGCCTTCACACCGTAACCCTATATGAGCTACTCTTGATGAAAGCAAGAATTGGCCCTGCTGTTAAAAAATGAAATTATATGCAGGTGCAGAAAAATTGGTCTTTGGGTGTTAATTCTGCCCATGAAACATACACCAAAACATTTCTTCCAGATGAAATCAACACCCACAATGCTAGACAGCCTAGAAGTCTTAAATAAATTGTGATCAATCAGCGCAAACAAAAAACCTAACCTAAAAAGCCGCTATAACACTCAAGGTCAAAATACAAATCCTTAGTAAAACTTTTTAAATTATTTATGTTTTAAAAAGCCTAGAAGTCTTGCAGAGATTCCACATTCCCAAAACACTTAATTATCAACATCAGCATCAGGGGCTTCATAGCTGCTGGTAATCCAGGAATGATTAATTTTGATAAATCTCAGCCGGTCAAAAGAGTCTGAGCTTCATTATCAGTATGCCCGTTCAGAAAGTATTCTGGATGCAGGGCAACCCAGCAGCTCAGTTGCATACTGGGCAAGTTCTGGCCAGTGGTCTATTCTCATGACCCAGTAACCCAGTGGATCGTCAACTGGAAATCTCTCCATCTCTGTTTTTGCCCCTAGATAATCATCCACCATATGATGCAGATGCTGCTGATGGGATGTGGAAGCTAACAGCCCTGGGCGCCAAGGACTAAAAAAATGTGAAATGCATCACTTAGGCTGCCCCCTTCTCCACAGCTCCTCTCTTGACCAACAGAAGCCTCAAAACTACGTTTTCCATGACACTGTAACCTACAAGAGTCGGAAAAAACATTAGACAAACTCCTCTTTAAGGTGTCCTCAAGAGATTTCATCTTCTGCTCCCTCTGTGAGGATAGGATGAGTTCTGAGACTGTCTCCTTGTAACGCTGGTCAAGGAGGGTTGCCAACGAATAGGGATCCTTTTACTTGATGCCATGTATTCTCTGGTCCTTTCGCAGGAGTTGAAGCATGAGGGAGCCCATGCACCACAAGTTTGTGGAGGCATGAGAAGCAGGCTCTTCAAGGTCACTGAGGATTACAGTATCTGAAACTGCCTCCTCCCAGCCACATATTACTCCCAAGAACATAAGTTCGACTTGAACATTGGGTGTTCGCCTGTTCGCCGAACAGTGAACATTATGGGTCGTTCACGGAAGATTCAAGTGCCGCGGAACACCCCATAATGCACTGTGAGATAGCAGTGCATTGCTGTATGATGATTAGCCAAAACATGCACCTGACCTGCATGCTTTGGCCAATCACAGCGCGCTCTGCTAAGAAAGCCATATATGGCCAAAGGCAGGGTGCCTTTGGCCAATCATAGCTCAGGGGGACCAAGTCCATGCCCCACACTATATAAGGCTGCTTACAGAGCAGCCGTGTGTAGTGTTGTTGGCGTGGACAGAATATATATACTGTATATACTCTGCATTTAGCATAGACTATATATTCAGTGTTTACTCGATATTCAGTCAGTGCCGGCAGTGTATTAATATAGAGTATCTCACAAAAGTGAGTATACCCCTCACATTTTTGTAAATATTTTCTTTCACCTTTTCATGTGACAACACTGAAGAAATTACACTTTGCTACAATGTAAAGTAGTAAGTGAAAATGTCCAAATTAAGCCCAATTAGCCATTTTCCCTCCTCTGTCTCATGTTACTCGTTAGTTTTACAAGGTCTCAGGTGTGAATGGGGAGCAGATGTGTTAAATTTGGTGTTATCGCTCTCATTCTCTCATACTTGGATAGACACTATGTAGCCTATGTGCTCTTTGCACATAGACTCCCTGCACCCAAAACCACACGTTTTTTCTATTTTTTCATTTTAATTTTTGTTTTTTTATGGCAAGCTTATATTTTAAAAAAATAAAAAAATAAAAAAACAATTTGCTACTTTATCATAACCACAAATGTTTAAACATGCACATTGAAACCAATCTAACATCCTTACTGTATTTGGTGCTTAGACAATATGACACATTTTCTCTTCACTTTAAACTCTATATATATATAATTAATTAGAATATAATTTCACTCTTTTTCTATAGTTGTGGGGACTATTCTACATCAAAAAAACTCTCTCTCTCTATATCCAAGTGGTTCTCACGTACCATCTGCAGGTATCTATGTGGAATACATTACAAATTATTAATAATTTAGTTTCTCTCTGTGCTCCCTGTCTCATGCAGTGATTCTTGTTTTTTTTAGATGAGCACACTGCACAGGTCAGAGGCACAAAGATATAAAGAAAGGTACGAGGGGGCGGTGTGGGGAAAACTGCATGGTCCTGATCGGGATGTTTACCGCCACAATTACGGTAGTCTCATGGGCCAGGTGGCACATGAGGGCATTCCAGGAAACCTTCTTAAGCCAGTGGGACGGGTCATCCAAGAACCAGAAGATATACATCCCAGAGGGAGTACTTCGAGATCTAGTCTTGTGGACCGTGCCAGAGAACTTATCATGGGGGGTACCCCTCAACCCAGTGGACTGAACTTTGGACGCCAGCCTCTGGGGTTGGGGGGGCCCATTGTCAGGGAAAAGAAATCCAAGACCGTTGGAAGCCACTATACAAACAATCAAACTATTTGGAACTCAAGGCAGCTTTTCTTGCTCTACAGGCATTTCAGGAAGATCTTCGGGGAGCACGAGTCAAGATGCTACTAGACAACAAGGCCGCAGTAGCTTACCTAGCCCACCAAGAGGAGACAAGGAGTCTAACACTACTTCACCTTTGGCAGACATCTTTGCCTGGGCAGTGGAGCATCTGACAGCAGCATATCTCCCAGGAAGTCAGAATCAACTGGCAGATCAGCTGAGCAGACATTTCTCCGAACACAGCGAGCGAGTGGTCACTCCAACCAAGGTACCTGCGGACAGTTTTCAGGAAGTGGGGCATGCCCACGGTTGATTTGATGGCAACCCCACAAAATGCTCAGTTTCCCCTGTTTGTGATGAGATACAATTACGCAGGAGCACTAACACAGGATGCATTTTCAATCCGCTGGGCTTTTCCGATGGTGTACATTTTTCCACCAATCCCATCATTATTGAATATCCTGTTGAAAATCAGAGCTAGGCTTTTCCGATGGTGTACATTTTTCCACCAATCCCATCATTATTGAATGTCCTGTTGAAGATCAGAGCAAAGAAGGTCCACACGATGTTGGTGGCTCCCCGATGGCCTAGGAGGCCTTGGTTTCCTTTGATCATACAGATGTTGTCAGCCCAGCCAATCCCATTTCCAGCCAAAAGGGACCTTTTGACCCAGAACCAGTGGCGACACTCCAACCCGGCAAAACTAAAACTAACGGCATGGCTGCTGAATCGGCCCAATTAAGGGCTCAGGGACTTTCCTCACAGGTGGTACAGACTCTAATGAAGGCCAGAAAGACCTCAACCAACCGCACGCATGAACATGTTTGGATGAAATTTGTAGAGTTCGCTGAATGCAAACACTTTTCTCCTGAATCTCCTTCTCGGCCAAACATACTGGATTTCCTGCAGTCAGCCCTAGATAAGGGGTTAGCATATAACTTAATTAGGGTGCAAGTCTCTGCCCTATCATCTCTCACTGGGCATAGGTGGGCTGAAGATCCCCTAACCAGGCATTTTCTCCAGGCTGCAATTCGCATTAAACCACCAAAGAAATGCCTTATACCTTCCTGGGATCTCGGCTTGGTCCTCAGGTCACTCACACAACCTCCATTTATACCTCCAGACTCTTGCTCCTTATGGTCCCCAACCTTAAAAATTGTGTTTTTGGTCGTCATAGTCTCAGCAAGGAGTTTTAGAATTGGCAGCTTTGTCCTGCAAAGAACCTTACTGTGTGATCCTTCCACAAAAAGCCATTCTCCGACCTGCTCCAAACTGAGGTCTAAGGTCGCATCTAGCTTCAATGGGAAGTTTTGACCAAATACCTTCATCTGCACTAACAGAGGATTTCAGCTCACTGGATCTGGTGAGCCTGCTGGCCATGTATATGAAGAGATCTGCTCCTATTAGAAAGGTGGATAACCTTTTTATCCTCCCAGTGGGCACCAAAAGGGGTGAGGTGGCAACGTCAAGAATAATTTCTTCCTGGGTATCAAGGGTCATCACCCTAGCCTACGAGAACCAAGGTCTGACTCCTCCAGAAGTGACACATGCTCATTCAAAGCGAGGGATGGCAGCCTCCTGGACAGCATACGCTAAGGTTCCACTAGAAGACATCTTTAGGACTGCCAGTTGGAGTTCCTGCACAACCTTTGCGCGCCACTATAGCCTGGATATTCAGGCCACAGCATCCGCAAAGTTTGGGACAGTGGTGGTCTCGGCAGCCTTACAAGAGAAATAAAATTTGTTTTTCCTTATTATGCAGCATATCTTGGCTAAGTGTCCTTTTGTTTTTCCCACCCTTCTTATTTATTGCTAGTTAAATCCCATTGTGAGCTGACGTGAGGTTAGCCAGGAATATGGAAAATTGTTATAAAATTCTTACCGTAATTTTCCTTTCCTGGCGTACCTTCACGTCAGCACAACTTTCCCGCCCTGGTGGCCTGTCGCTATCTAGTTAAAGAACACCGGGGATAAGGAGGGTGAGACTTTTATTCTATCTATTAGAGGTGGTCCTTGGGGTTACCTACGGAGGATTAATCCATGGTGTGCTGACGTGAAGGTACGTCAGGAAAGGAAAATTACGGTAAGTACTTGATAACAATTTTCCATTATATATATATATATATATATGTATATATACTCTGCATCCAGTGTAGCCTATATCTACAGTGCATTCTGTGATGTACTGTTTCTAATACACTTCAGGTGGTGTATATAGTATCTAACACAGTGTGTACAGTTTCTACTACACTTCTGGTGGTGTACACAGTATACAATACAGTGAAGCCGTTGTACAGTTGCTAATACAGTGCAGGCAATGTGCACAGTATCTAATACAGTGTGTACAGTTTACAGTACACAATACAGTGCAGCCATAGTACAGTTTCTACTACTTTTCTGGTGGTGTACACAGTATCTAATACAGTGTGTACAGTTTCTACTACACTTTTAGTGGTGTACACAGTACACAATACAGTGCAGCCGTAGTAAAATTTCTACTACTTTTCTGGTGGTGTACACAGTATCTAATACAGTGTGTACAGTTTCTACTACACTTTTGTGTACACAGTATACAATCCAGTGCAGCCATAGTACAGTTTCTACTACTTTTCTGGTGGTGTACACAGTATCTAATACAATGTGTAGTTTCTACTACACTTCTGGTGGTGTACACAGTATACAATACAGTGCAGCCATTGTACAGTTCCTAATACAGTGCAGGTGATGTACACAGTATCTAATAGAGTCTGTACAGTTTCTACTACACTTCTGGTGGTGTACACAGTGCACAATACAGTGCAGCTGTAGTACAGTCTCTAACACACTTCAGGCAGTGCACACAGTATCTAATACAGTGTAGTGTGGTGTTGAAAAACAAAAAATACATCATGTCCGGAAGGCCACCAATGAGAGGCAGATGCTCACAGGCCACTAAAAGAGGGCAAGCAGCCTCTGTGTCTACAGTCATCAGTGGTGATCATGGACATGGTGCATCCTCTGAAGGTGGCCATGGGGCATGCTTGTCCTTTTTTATTCTGCTGCTTGCCGTGTTATTGAGCCACAAAATGCAGAAGAGTTGGTGGAGTGGATATCAAAGCCTTCCTCATCCTCCTCATCCTCTGTCTCAGGTTCATAGTAGTTTGCCTACCAATGCAGCTGTCAAAGAGGCCTATTCCACTGACTGCTTGTCCACAGTCACTCCTTCCGTAGCCCCACCATCATGCACGTAGGAGTCCCCATAATTATTCAACCCCAGTATCAGGTACATGTTGCTGGAGGATGCGCAGCAATTTGAAGGCTCTGATGTTGGTTCCCAGGTTGAGGAAGGGAGTAACGTGAGCCTAGAGAGAGGGGGTGCCCAAGAAGGACAAGAAACTGGAAGTCATGTTCCCCCAGCTGGTGCCATTATATAAACATAGGGAGACTGTGGGCTCCCTGCAAGCACTGACACCAGGCGACATTGTGACCTGGACACCTATAGGCTAACCTTTTTGGGACGTCCGGATATTCATCCGTTTGTTATGCAGTTTATATGGAAAACTCTAACGCTTACTTGTCTCTAACAACCGCACCCTATATATATTGATATTGGAAGTACGGTGCACTTGAAAAATTCTTCTCACTACCAGGGTCTGGTGTCCATGGAACATTTCACTTGATTTAATCATCCTTAGTGCTGGTCTAACCATGAACTATCTCATTTGAATCTAGACACTTGTAACACTCCCATCATTTTCAACTCTCAAACCCCTGATGAAGGTGTTGGAATACTGGAAACGCATTGGGTATCGTGGTATACTACCCCTAGGAAAGTACATATGATATGATGATACATCTCTGTATATTTTTTGTCTTGTTTTTTTATGGAATATAGTTGTGTTTTGTGCAGACGCTTTCACGTTTTTTTACTGTACATCAATAAAATTATATTTTTTTACAAAATAGAGCTGGTGGTCTGTCAAAGTCCCGTATAGGGGGGAAATTTGTCTTTGTTTCATGCCAGTAGGGATGGGACCACCACACTCTACACTTTGACATGATGGAAACCTCTTCTTTCCTGTTCCCCCAGCTACAGCATACTGCCAAGTTTGCTCCAGTGACGAGGAGAGAGGGGATGATAAGGCACAACTCCAGTGAGGCAGGCTGTCCTCTAGGGGGTAGATTAAGGGCAGCCACCCTATTGCATCACACTGCAGAGCTCCGCAGGTGCAGGGTGCTGCTGACTCTCCACTGACTTTTAAAAGTTCCTTGGTGTGGGCCATTTTCGACACGTGTGCAACAGATCGCATGAAGCGTGTCAGATGTCTGAAGTGGGTCAAGCGTGGCCAGAACAGCAGCTGCTTGGGCACCACATGCTTGACCAGACATATGAGGACCTGCCATGCAATCCGTTGGCAACAGCACTTGAAAGACCCACATCAAAGACAAAGGTGGATTTCTCCTTGCTCCTCATCTGGGATCTCCAACCCTACTATACCTCCAGTCCTCTCAAAAACTTGCACTGAGAGGAATGAAGGTATAGCAATAAGTGTCCCAAGTACTTGCAGCCAATCTGCTGAAAGTACACCACCAATTGATTTTAGCAGGCAAATTTCCCTACCCCAGTTGCTGAACCATAAAAAGAAATTCGGTCCCAGCCATCCACATGCTCAGCGTCTAAATGCTAGCTTGGCCAAATTGCTAGCACTGCAACTGCTGCCTTTTCATCGAGTAGACTCTGCCCCCTTTCATGAATTTGTGGAATGTGCTATACCTCAGTGGCAGGTTCCAAAACGCCATTTCTTTTCACGGAAGGCCATTCCGGCTCTCTACTGGCATGTGGAAGGCAACGTTTTGGGCTCATTGGACAGGGCGATCAGCAGCAAGGTTCATATTACCGCTGACTCATGATCCAGCAGGCATGGGCAGGGACGTTACCTTTCCTTCACAGCGCACTGGGTAACTCTGCTGGCAGCTGGGAAGGGTGCAGGACGGGGTTCAGTGTTGTTGAAGCTTGTTCCGCCACCATGCCGCCAAAATGCTAGTGGTGATTCTGCCACAGCCCTCTCCTCCTCCTCCTCCTCTTCTTCTTCCTCTATGGTATCTTCTGCAGATTTGTCCTCTAAACCAGCGGTGCTCTGTAAGCATTTAAGGGGCTACGCAAGCAGTCAGGCAAAAATATGCCATGCAGTGCTTGAGTTGGTCTGCTTAGGGGACAGGAGCCACACGGGGCAGAGATTCTGTCAGCTCTGCAGGGGCAGGCTCAGAGGTGGTTGACACCACACCAGCTTCAGCCAGGAATGGTTGTATGCGACAATGGCACCAACCTTCTCTCCGCCCTCGGACAAGGACACTTGACCCATGTTCCATGTTTGGCACACATCCTGAATTTGGTGGTGCAGCGGTTCTTGAGCAAGTACTCAGGCTTACAGGATCTCCTGAGGCAGGCCAGAAAAGTCTGTGATCATTTCCACCAGTCATACAATGTCAGTGCTCGGCTGGCTGTCAATCAAAAGGAATGCAACCTACCCACCATGCCTCAATTGTGACATACCCACCAGGTGGAACTCAACGTTGCCAATGCTGCAGTGGCTGCACACACAGCAGAGGGCTATCAATGAGTACCTGTGTGAGTATGGCACCAGGAGGACAGGGTCAGGGGAGCTTGGCTTCTTTTTGCCACGCCAGTGGCTACTGATCAAGGATGCATGCACTGTCCTGTCACCATTTGAGGAGGCCACAAGGATGGTGAGCAGTGACTGTCCCTCTAGTCTTCCTGTTGGAGCACACGCTTTATGGAATCATGGACAGGGCACTTGAGGCAGAACAGCGGGAGGAAGAGGAGGATTTTCTTACCTCTCAAGGCCCCCTTTATCCAGATAGCATTGCTGCAGGCCTGCCAAACACAAAGGAAGAAGAGGAGGAGGATTGTGTCAGAATGGATGTAGAGGATAACACTCAACAGCAGTCTTCGAGGGATGGTTTTCAGTCCCCAGAAACCCAAGGAGTTATACGTGGCTGGGAGGAGGTAGTTACAGATCATGTGATCCTTAGTGAACCAGAGGACTCAGAATCAAATGCCTCTGCAAATGCTGCATGGCCTCCCTGATTCTGCAAAGCCTGCCAAAAGACCCTAGGATTCGTGGTATCAAGGAGAGGGATAATTGCTGGCTGGTAGGGATAAGCTTCGAGTTCGAGTCGAACTCATGTTCGACTCGAACATCGGCTGTGCACCAGTTCACCAAACAACGAACAATTTGGGGCGTTCGTGGCAAATTCGAAAGCCACAGAACACCCTTTAAAAGTCTATGGGAGAAATCAAAAGTGCTAATTTTAAAGGCTTATATGCATGGTATTGTCATAAAAAGTGTTTGGGGACCTGGGTCCTGCCCCAGGGGACATGTATCAATGCAAAAAGAAGTTTTAAAAATGACCATTTTTTCAGGAGCAATGATTTTAATAATGCTTAAAGTGAAACAATAAAAGTGTAATATTCCTTTAAATTTTGTACCTGGGGGGTGTCTATAGTATGCCTGTAAAGGAGCGCATGTTTCCCGTGTTTACAGTCTGACAGCAAAATGACATTTTAAAGGAGAAAAAGTCATTTAAAACTACTCGCGGCTATAATGAATTGTTGGTCCGACAATACACATAAAAGTTAATTGATAATAACGGCATGGCATTCCCCACAGGGGAACCCCGAACCAAAATTTTTTTAAAAATGGCGTGGGAGTCCCCATAAATTCCATTCCAGGCCCTTTAGGTCTGGTATGGATATTAAAGGGAACCCCGCGCCAAAATTAAAATAAAAATGGCGTGGGGTCCCTCCAAAAATCCATACCAAACCCTTATCCGGGCACGCAACCTGGCAGGACGCAGGAAAAGAGGGGGGGATGAGAGAGCACCCCCCGAACCAAACCAGGCCACATGCCCTCAAAATTGGGGGGGTGCTTTTAGGTAGCCCCCCAAAGCACCTTGTTCCCATGTTGATGAGGAGAAGGGCCTCATTCCCACAACCCTTGCCCGGTGGTTGTGGGGGTCTGCGGGTGGGGGGCTTATTGGATTCTGGAAGCCTGCGTTAACAAGGTGACCCCCAGATCCCGACCCCCCATGTGTGAATTGGTAATGGGGTACAAATGTACCCCTACCATTTCACAAAAAAAGTGTCAAAACTTTGAAAGACAATTACTCAGTCATGCAACATTGTACCCATATGAAATTTGCGTCCTTTTTTTCAGACAAATAGGGATTTCTTTTGGTGGTATTTAATCACTAGTGGGTTTTTTATTTTTTGTGCTATAAATAAAAAAGTCTGTACATTTTGTGAAAAAAATGCCTTTTTCTTTGTTTCTGTCATAAAGTTTTGCAAATTTGTCATTTTTCTTCATAAATTTTGGCCAAAATTTATACTGCTACATATCTTCGGTAAAAATAACCCAAATAAGTGTAAATTATTCGGTCTTTGTGAGAGTTATAGAGTCTACAAACTATGGTGCCAATCACTGAAAATTGATCACATCTGATCACACCTGATGTACTGAAGGCCTATCTCAATTTTTGAGATACTAAGAAGTCAGGAAAGTACAAATACCCCCCAAATGACCCCTTTTTAGAAAGTAGAAATTCCAAGGTATTAAGTAACCAACAAGTGTCTGGGGAATGCCCAGGAAAAAGCCAAAGTCCACCTACCACCAGCTTGCAGACAACCAAATTGACCTATCTAACAGTAAGCGTTAAAAAAGGGGTTTAGTCCGCACGCATTTGCAAACGCATGCGTGAGCCACAGAGCCACGTCACGGCACCCTGGTATCTGTGGTCCTAACACTAAAGTATAAGTGTCCCCACAGTGGAGGCACATGCATTTAATGGATAAATGAGAGCAGGTGGCTGGAGGGGAGCCCACCCCTCCTTAAAGGTACAGGAGCACACCAAGCACCCAGCAATAGCACAATGGCTGCAAAGGTGTTGGTGCACTACTGGACCAATACAAACACTCACGTGATAACAAAAGCTTGCCACCACTCTCATTTATAGCTGGCTATCACAGTAAGCAGCATTGGGAGGCTAAAAAAGGTACCAACAAGTGTCTGGGGAATGCCCAGGAAAAAGCCAAAGTCTACTTACCACCAGCTTGCAGACAACCAAATTGACCTATCTAACAGTAAGCGTTAAAAAAGGGGTTTAGTCCGCACGCATTTGCAAACGCATGCGTGAGCCACAGAGCCACGTCACGGCACCCTTGTATCTGTGGTCCTAACACTAAAGTATAAGTGTCCCCACAGTGGAGGCACATGCATTTAATGGATAAATGAGAGCAGGTGGCTGGAGGGGAGCCCACCCCTCCTTAAAGGTACAGGAGCACACCAAGCACCCAGCAATAGCACAATGGCTGCAAAGGTGTTGGTGCACTACTGGACCAATACAAACACTCACGTGATAACAAAAGCTTGCCACCACTCTCATTTATAGCTGGCTATCGCAGTAAGCAGCATTGGGAGGCTAAAAAAGGTACCAACAAGTGTCTGGGGAATGCCCAGGAAAAAGCCAAAGTCTACTTACCACCAGCTTGCAGACAACCAAATTGACCTATCTAACAGTAAGCGTTAAAAAAGGGGTTTAGTCCGCACGCATTTGCAAACGCATGCGTGAGCCACAGAGCCACGTCACGGCACCCTTGTATCTGTGGTCCTAACACTAAAGTATAAGTGTCCCCACAGTGGAGGCACATGCATTTAATGGATAAATGAGAGCAGGTGGCTGGAGGGGAGCCCACCCCTCCTTAAAGGTACAGGAGCACACCAAGCACCCAGCAATAGCACAATGGCTGCAAAGGTGTTGGTGCACTACTGGACCAATACAAACACTCACGTGATAACAAAAGCTTGCCACCACTCTCATTTATAGCTGGCTATCGCAGTAAGCAGCATTGGGAGGCTAAAAAAGGTACCAACAAGTGTCTGGGGAATGCCCAGGAAAAAGGTATTAAGTAAGTAGCATGGTGAGTTATTTTAGGTTGTAATTTTTTCTCACAATTCTTTGCAAAATTAAGATTATTTTAAATTTTTTTTTTTACAAAATTGTCATATTAACAGGTTATTTCTCTCACAGAACATATGCATACAACAAATTACACCCCAAAATACATTCTGCTACTCTTCCCGAGTATGGCGATACCACATGTGTGAGACTTTTACACAGCCTGGCCACATACAAAGGCCCCATATTGAAGTAGCATCTTCAGGCGTTCTACAAGCATAAATGACACATCTCATTTCTCAACCACCTATTACATTTTTGAAGGCCCTGGAGCACCAGGACAAGGGAATTGCCCCCAAAATGACCCCATTTTGGAAAGCAAACACTCCAATGTATAATCTATGAGGCATAATGAGTCTTTTGAACGGTTCATTTTTTTCCAGAAGTTTTTGGAAAATGCGGAAAAAAAATGAAAACGCATTTTTTTTTTTACACAAAGTTATCCATTTAGCAGATATTTCCAACACATATCATGTACATAGCAAAGATGACTCCCCAAAATACATTCTGCTACTCCACCTGAGCATGGCCATACCACATGTGTGAGACTTTTTGCACAGCCTGGCCACATACAGAGGCCCAACATTGAAGTAGCATCTTCAGGCGTTCTACGAGCATAAATGACACATCTCATTTATCAACTACCTATTAAACTTTTGAAGGCCCTGGAGCACCAGGACAATGGAATTGCCCCCAAAATTACCCCATTTTGGAAAGCAAACACCCCATGTATAATCTATGAGGCACAATGAGTCTTTTGAACGGTTCATTTTTTTCCAGAAGTTTTTGGAAAATGTGGAAAAAAAATGAAAACGCATTTTTTTTTACACAAAGTTGTCCATTTATCAGATATTTCCAACAGATAGCATGTACATAGCAAAGATGACACCTCAAAATATATTCTGCTACTCCTCCTGAGTATGGCAATACCACATGTGTGAGCCTTTTACACAGCCTGGCCACATACAGAGGCCCAACATCCAAGTAGCACCATGAGGCATTCTAGGAGCATAAATGACATAAATAATTTCCTGGCAACCTATCATTTTTGAAGGCCCTTCATATTTCTAACACATAGCATGTACATACCAAGAATTACAATCCAAAATAAATTATATTGCGGAAAGGGTAAAAAAAAAGCATTACCTGTGCTTTTAGTAGTATCCGCAGAGGAGAGCACTGGTCCAGGCAGCAGGCAGGGATGTGCTTAGCAACAGCAATAGTAATTATCCAGGCAGAAGGCAGGAATATTGTCTGTAGTCAGCACAAGGATATTGTCAGCACAGCACAGTCCATAGAAATTGTCCAGGCAGAGACAGCCAGCACAGCCATAATATTGGTCCTGGTACACTGTTACCTGCAGACACTCATTGTACCGCTCTCCAGCCCTTCATAAGCATACTGCCTCTTGCTACAGCTAATTATTTGCATAGTCCATGTAGCAAAGTGGTCCGTTCATGCGACAGGCAGAGGCATGATGGCAGTAAGTCAGCTTCAGGCTGAGGGCCGCAATCAGGTAAGACCTGTGCACAGGGGCACAGGGGTAGAGGCTTTGACCCACCCAAATCTCTATGAAGCCTCCGGACTCCAGACCCTAATCCAGAAATTCCGAAACCCGGAGAAAACAAAAAAAATAGTTTTCTCCATCCGAAAAAACAATTCTGGAGCCCCTCACATATGTGAGACCCCTGTGTACTACAGTAGCAGAGCAACAGATCAATCCAAGCAGTAGGCAAAAGCATAGTCCATAAAACAGGCCAGGGTCAGTTCACGTGCAAGCAGTCCAAGTGGTGGGCAGTAGCGTAGTTGATAAAACAGGCCAGGGTCAGTTCACGTGGAGGCAGTCCAAATGGTAGGCAGAGGCATAGTCACAAAACAGGCCAGGGTCAGTTCACGTGGCGGCAGTCCAAATGGTAGGCAGAGGCATAGTCAAAAAACAGGCCAGGGTCAGTTAATGTGGAAGGCAGTGGCATGGTTATTTGGGGAAGCATGGAAAATGGTCAGCACAGATGATGAAAATGGGGAAATGGTTAAAAATATGGGCTAATATTTTAGGGATGTATGATAAAGTTGGAAGCATTCCAAACGGTAAGCAGAGGCATAGTCAAAAAACAAGCCAGGGTCAATTAACGTGGAAGGCAGTGGCATGGTTATTTGGGGAAGCATGGAAAATGGTCAGCACAGATGATGAAAATGGGGAAATGGTTAAAAATATGGGCTAATATTTTAGGGATGTATGATAAAGTTGGAAGCATTCACCAATGCAAAGGCCAGGTTGGGAGGGACACTGGGGACAATGGTAGCTGTTATCTTTTCAAAATCCTCTTTTGGTACACACGCAACATTTTTTTTGCCGTCTTCGGCCTGCTTCAGGTGGTGGAATGTTGAAGGGGAAGTGGCGCTCATGAAGTCGGCAAACAGCCTCAGAGCGAAGGTCTTCGGGGGGGGTCTTTGGTGATAGATGAGGGACGTAACAACTTCTTCTATGAATTGTAGGAAGGGGGGGGCTTTCTGTGGATTTGGTGTAGACTACATAGGAATTATAAACGGCCAAATGTATGAGATAAATTGCTACCTTCTTGTACCAGAATCGGGACCTCCTTAACGACAAATAGGGCTGAATCATTTGATCATTGAAATCCACCCCTCTATGTAGAGATTATAATCTTGGACACATACTGGCTTTTCAATGGGACCTCTTCTTCTTTGAACCTCAATTGTAGTGTCGTCATGGATGGTGGATAGGGATGAGCTTCGTGTTCGAGTCGAACCCATGTTCGACTCGAACATCGTCTGTTCGATCGTTCGCCAAATTGCGAACGATATGGGCCGTTCACACCAAATTCATGTGGCGCGTCACGGCCCATAATTCACTGTGGCATCGCAGTGCATTGCTGGCTGATGATTGGCCAAGCATGCACTATGACCCGCATGCTTGGCCAATCACAGCGGCGTCAGTAGAGAGAGCTGTAATTGGCCAAAGCCAGGGTGGCTTTGGCCAATTATGGCTCAGGGGGTTTAGAACACGCCCCACACTATATAAGGCCGCCTGCACGACGGCCCTGTGTAGTGTGTTCCGGCGTGCTGAGAGATAGAGAGAGAGAGAGAGACAGTGTCATTTAATTTGAGTTAGCTAGATTAGGCAGGACAGTCAGTGAGTTAGCTGCACTTACAGTGTATTGTGTATATATATGCATCCCAGGTGTTGTATATATATATACACTGTATTCAGTTTAGCTAGATCCGTTCCTGGTATCTTCCTACTGACAGGCAGGCTTGTCTTGTTACAGTATTTACAGCTACCTGAAGAAAATTGCTGGTCTTCTTTTGATCCTATTAGTACCACAGTCAGGCAGCTAGACTATTTACAGTTAGTGTTGTGCGTCCTCCTCACAGTGTTCAGTTAAAGCTACAAGTTAGTTTAGTGTGACCTCTGCACAGTGTTCAGCTAAAGCTACAAGTTAGGGTAGTGCGTCCTCCTCACAGTGTTCAGCTAAAGCTACAGGTTGGTGTAGTGCATCCTCCTCACAGTGTTCAGCTAAAACTACAAGTTAGTGTAGTGTGACCTCTGCACAGTGTTCAGCTAAAGCTACAAGTTAGGGTAGTGCTACCTCCTCACAGTGTTCAGCTAAAACTACAAGTTAGTGTAGTGCGACCTCTGCACAGGGTTCAGCTAAATCTAAAAGTTAGTGTAGTGCGTCCTCCTCACAGTGTTCAGCTAAAACTACAAGTTAGTGTAGTGCGACCTCTGCACAGTGTTCAGCTAAAGCTACAAGTTAGTGTAGTGCGTCCTCCTCACAGTGTTCAGATAAAGCTACAAGTTAGTGTAGTGCGATCTCTGCACAGTGTTCAGCTAAAGCTACCTGTAGAAGGTTAGTGGTGTTTTCCTGATCCTATCACTACCGCAGGCAGTTAAATAAGCTACAAGTTCGTTTTTTGCAAGCTCTGCACAGTGTTCACCTAAAGCTACCTGTAGAAGGTTGGTGGTGTTTTCCTGATCCTATCACTACCACAGGCAGCTAAATAAGCTACAAGTTATTTTTTTGCGAGCTCTGCACAGTGTTCACCTAAAGCTACCTGTAGAAGGTTGGTGGTGTTTTCCTGATCCTCTCACTACCACAGGCAGCTAAATAAGCTACAAGTTATTTTTTTGCGAGCTCTGCACAGTGTTCAGCTAAAGCTACCTGTAGAAGGTTGGTGGTGTTTTCCTGATCCTATCATTACCGCAGGCAGCTAAATAAGCTACAAGTTAGTTTTTGGCGAGCTCTGCACAGTGTTCACCTAAAGCTACCTGTCGAAGGTTGGTGGTATTTTCATGATCCTATCACTACCGCAGGCAGCTGAATAAGCTACACGTTAGTTTTTGCGAGCTCTGCACAGTGTTCAGCTAAAACTACAAGTTAGTGTAGTGTGAGCTCTGCACAGTGTTCAGCTAAAGCTACCTGTAGAAGGTTGGTGGTGTTTTCCTGATCCTATCACTACCGCAGGCAGCTTAATAAGCTACAAGTTAGTTTTTTTGCGAGCTCTGCACAGTGTTCAGCTAAAGCTACCTGTATAAGGTTGGTGGTATATTCCTGATCCTATCACTACTGCAGGCAGCTAAATAAGCTACACGTTAGTTTTTGCGAGCTCTGCACAGTGTTCAGCTAAAACTACAAGTTAGTGTAGTGTGAGCTCTGCACAGTGTTCAGCTAAAGCTACCTGTAGAAGGTTGGTGGTGTTTTCCTGATCCTATCCCTACCGCAGGCAGCTAAATAAGCTACAAGTTCGTTTTTTGCGAGCTCTGCACAGTGTTCAGCTAAAGCTACCTGTAGAAGGTTGGTGGTGTTTTCCTGATCCTATCACTACTGCAGGCAGCTAAATGAGCTACACGTTAGTTTTTTTGAGCTCTGCACAGTGTTCAGCTAAAACTACAAGTTAGTGTAGTGCGAGCTCTGCACAGTGTTCAGCTAAAGCTACCTGTAGAAGGTTGGTGGTGTTTTCCTGATCCTATCACTACCGCAGGCAGCTGAATAAGCTACAAGTTAGTTTTTTGCGAGCTCTGCACAGTGTTCAGCTAAAGCTACCTGTAGAAGGTTGGTGGTGTTCTCATAGAACAGGCAGGCAGTTGATTTTGCTAGCTGCAGTATCAGTATATATATATATATATATATATATATATATATATATATATCCCAGCTTAGTGCAGCTACAGGCCATTAGTATGTCTGGAAGGCCAACAAACAAGGAGAGGCAGACAGTCACAAGCCAATAAAAGAGGGCAAGGAGGCTCTGTGTCTAGAGGCAACAGTGCTGGTCGTGGAGACGGTGCATCCTCATCAGCACGTGGCCGTGGGACACGCTTGGCCTTTTTTTCGGCAGCTGGCCGCGTTGAGCCGCAACATGCCGAAGACTTGGTCGAGTGGATGACCAAGCCGTCCTCATCCTCCTCATCCTCTCTCACCCATGCTCAGGGTACTTTGTCTGGCAAAGCAGCTGCCAACGTGGCCTCTTCCCTCGGCTCAATGGCATCGGTGACTCCTTCCCTAGCCCCACCATGTCCTCCTGAGGAGTCCCTCGAACTGTTTGACCACAGTGTTGGGTACATGCTCCAGGAGGATGCCCAGTGTTTAGAAGGCTCTGATGATGATACTGAGCTAGATGAAGGCAGTAACGTGAGCACGAACAGAGGGGGTGCCCAAGAAGGACAGCAATCTGGCAGTCAAGCTCCCCCTGCTGCAGCATACTGCCAGGTTTGCTCCAGTGATGAGGAGGGAGGGGATGATGAGGTCACTGACTCAACGTGCGTGCCTGATAGAAGAGAGGAGGAGGAGGAGGAGGCACATCACCAATGAGGCAGGATGCCCTCCAGGGGCCAGCCTAAGGGCAGCACACTGACTGCATTACACCCCAAAGCTCCGCATGTGCAGGGCGCTGCTGTCTCTGCGCATTATTCCAAAAGTTCTTTGGTGTGGGCCTTTTTGAGACGAGTGCATCAGATCGCACCACTGCTATTTGCAACATATATCTCAATCTCGCGTGGCCAAAACATCTCCCGCTTGGGCACCACATGCTTGACCAGACATATGTTGACCTGCCATGCAGTTCATTGGAAAGCGTATCTAAAGACCCACACCAAAGAACAAAGAGGACCTCTCCTTGCTCCTCATCAGCTGAGATCTCCAACCCCACTATACCTTCAGTCCTCTCTGAGACCTGCACTGAGAGGAATGAAGGTGTAGAATTAGGTGTGTCACAGCCAAGTACTTGTGGGCAATCTGCTTTCAGTACACCGATGTCAGATTGTACCAGGCAAATTTCCCTGCCCCAGCTGCTGCACCGCTGAAAGAAGTTAGCTCCCAGCCATCCACTTGCCCAGCGGTTGAATGCTAGCTTGGCAAAATTGCTAGCACTTCAACTGCTGCCTTTTCAGTTGGTAGACTCTGCCCCCTTCCGTGAGTTTGTGGAATGTGCGGTTCCTCAGTGGCCACTTTTTCTCACGGAAGGCAATTCCGGCTCTCTACCAGCATGTGGAAGGCAATGTCCATGCCCCGCTGGACAGGACGGTCAGCGGTAAGGTGCATATTACCGCTGACTCATGGTCCAGCAGGCATGGACAGGGGAGTTACCTAAGTTTCACCGCACATTGGGTGACTCTGCTGGCAGCTGGGAAGGATGCAGGACAAGGTGCAGTAGTGTTGGAGGTTGTTCCGCCACCACGCCTCCAAAATGCCACTACTAATGATTGTGACACACCTCTCTCCTCCACCCCCTCCTCTTCTTCATCCTCCATGGCCTCTTCCTGTGCTTTGTCCTCGGAACCAGCAGTGCTCCGTAGCCATTCAAGGGGCTACGCAAGTATGCAGGCCAAAAGATGCCATGTGGTGCTTGAGCTGGTGTGCTTGGGGGACAGGAGCCACACTGGGGCAGAGGTTCTGTCAGCTCTGCAGGGGCAGGTTCAGAGGTGGTTGACGCCACGCCAACTTAAGGCAGGAATGGTGGTTTGCGACAATGGCACCAACCTCCTCTCTGCCCTCCGACAGGGACAAATGACCCATGTGCCCTGTTTGGCTCACGTCCTTAACTTGGTGGTGCAGCGGTTCTTGGGCAAGTACCCGGGCTTACAGGATGTTCTGAGGCAGGCTAGGAAAGTCTGTGTGCATTTCTGCCGGTCATCTAATACCAGTGCTCAGCTGGCAGACCTCCAAAAGGAGTTTAACCTGCCCAAGAACCGCCTAATCTGTGACATGCCCACCAGGTGGAACTCAACGTTGGCCATGCTGCAGCGGCTGCACACGCAGCAGAGGGCTATCAATGACTACCTGTGTGACTATGGCACCAGGACAGGGTCAGGGGAGCTTGTTTTTTTTCCCCACGCCAGTGGGCCATGATCAGGGATGCATGCACTGTCCTGTCACCATTTGAGGAGGCCACGAGGATGGTGAGCAGTGACAGCGAATGCATCAGTGACACTGCCCCCCTTGTCAACCTGTTGGAGCACACGCTGCATGGAATAATGGACAGGGCACTTGAGGCAGAACAGAGGCAGGAAGAGGAGGACTTCCTTAGCTCTCAAGGCCCCCTTTATCCAGACAGTGTTCCTGCATGCCTGCCGATCACACAGGAAGAGGATGAGGAGGAGGAGGATTGTGTCAGTATGGAGGTGGAGCCTGGCACTCAGCATCAGCAGCAGTCTTTAAGGGATCAGTCCCAAGAAACACATGGACTTGTCCGTGTCTGGGAGGAGGTGGCTGCGGACCATGTCGTCCTTAGTGACCCAGAGGACTCCGGACCGAATGCCTCAGCAAACCTATGCTGCATTGCCTCCCTGATCCTGCAAAACCTGCGTAAGGATCCTCCTATTCGTGGTATCAAGGAGAAGGACCAATACTGGCTGGCAACCTTCCTTGATCCACGTTACAAGGGTAAGGTTACGGACCTTATCTTGCCGTCGCAGAGGGAGCAGAGGATGAAACATCTTCGGGAGGCCTTACAGAAAGGTCTGTGCAACGCGTTCCCAGAGACTGGGAGGTTACATACTCCTGTTTCTGGACAACGTGTTGCTGAGGCTTCTTTCAGTCAAAGAAGGAGCGGTGGAGAAGGTGGCCGTCTGACCGATGCGTTCAGAGAATTTTTTAGTCCGCAGCCCCAAGGTATGATCAGTTCCAGCAACCATCGCCAGCGTCTGTTTTACATGGTGCAGGAATACCTAGGGGCAAGATCTGACTTGGACACCTTTCCCACCGAAAATCTTCTGGGTTACTGGGTCTTGAGGATGGATCACTGGCCAGAGCTTGCACAGTATGCAATTGAGCTACTGGCCTGTCCTGCATCCAGCGTTCTTTCGGAATGCACATTCAGTGCTGCTGGAGGCTTTGTAACCAATCACAGAGTGCGTCTGTCCACCGACTCGGTCGATCGACTGACCTTCATAAAAATGAATCAGTCTTGGATCACCACCAGCTACCAAGCACCTGATGCTGATGTAACCGAATAATTTTTTTTGAAATCCCAGATCCCTTCAAAGACTGCCTATGCTGAAGCTGAGTGACTATCCTGAGAAATTATCCTCTTTCTCCTCAATGATCATGCTGATAGCCTGTAAGAACATTTTTGGTTCTGATCGTGGCCACCAGTGCCTTAGGCCCAATTCTTCAGCCCCTGTTTGACAGGGGCGTGTAATTACAATTTTTGATGCAATACTTTGCAGCAGGGTTCGTTCCTGCCTTCCAACTAGAGTATCTGTGAGGGGTTGCAGTGTTGTGGCACCAGCACCAGTGCCTAAGGCCTAATTTTTCAGCCCCTGTTTAACAGGGGCGTGTAATTACAATTTTTGATGCAATACTTTGCAGCAGGGCTCGTTTCTGCGTTCCAACTAGAGTATCTGTGAGGGGTTGCAGTGTTGTGGCACCAGCACCAGTGCCTAAGGCCCAATTTTTCAGCTCCTGTTTAACAGGGGCGTGTAATTACAATTTTTGATGCAATACTTTGCAGCAGGGCTCGTATCTGCATTCCAACTAGAGTATCTGTGAGGGGTTGCAGTGTTGTGGCACCAGCACCAGTGCCTAAGGCCCAATTTTTCAGCCCCTGTTCAACAGGGGCATGTAATTATAATTCTTGATCTAATATTTCACAGCAGGGCCCTGTGAGGGCTTACAGTGTTGTGCCACAACAACACCTAAGGCCCAAATTTCTGCTGAGTATATAGGGCAGGCCCCTACTTTCAAACATCCAACTTACAAACGACTCCTACTTGCAAACGGAAGGAGACAACAGGAAGTGAGATGAAATCTACCCCTAGGAAGGGAAATTCTCTCCTGTAAGAGTTAATATGGGAAAAACATTTCTCCTTTCCACTGATGCTTTATCACCAATCCTTGTTTCACAAAAAACCCCAAATTTTCAAAAAACATTTGTCATTGGGACAAAAAGTGAGGTGAAATCTTCTGAAGAGGAGCACAGACAGCAAAACAAATGTCACAGGGGTGATAACCCTTCCCTATGTTTTCCAAAAAGCTTAAAATAGATTTTTTGGCTGGAGCTAAACACGTTAAAAATGTACCAGTTCAAAATTACAAACAGATTCTACTTAACAAGAAACCTACAGTCCCTGTCTTTTTTGCACCGCCTGTATACTGCTGTTCAGAGTATATAGGGCCTGGTCCCACGCCTTTCCTTTTTTTAATTTGGGTGCGGGGTTCCCCTTAATATCCATACAAGAGCCAAAGGGCCTGGTAATGGACTGGGGGGTACCCATGCTGTTTGTCTCACTGATTTTCATCCATATTGCCAGGACCCGACATTACATTAAAGCCACAAGCAGTTTTAAATGCCTTTTTTTCCTTTAAAAATGACATTTTGTGCAGGCCAACACCTAAAATTTCACATTTGATTTTTTTTATCTGTTTTTGCCCGACACTTTGCTGTAATTCATTATGGACCAGACAAATTTATATGCCCAGCAATTTATTGCCAACAACCTCCAATCATCCTATGCCCAATCATTTGAGTGGAGAGATCTGAATTTGGAGGAGTTCAAATTGTTTATGGGCCTCACCCTAAACATGAGGCTTACAAAAAAAAATCAAGGACATGCCTATTGGTCCACCAACCCTATCCACAACATGCCCATTTATTCTGCCATAATGGCCAGGTGCCGATACGAATTGATAATGCGCTTTCTTCATTTTAGCGACAACACCCAGTGCCCTCCCCGCAATCATCCAAATTATGACAAATTATATAAACTTCGCCCACTGATAAATTTCTTTTCCCAACAATTTGCAGAACTCTATCCCCGTTAAGAAGATATGTGTCGATGAGTCCCTGGTACCCTTTTCAGGCCGGCTAGGAATAAAGCAATATATTCCTAGCAAAAGGGCCAGATACGGAGTAAAATTATACAAGCTCTGTGAGAGAGCAACAGGATATTTGTATGTGTTCCGCATATATGAAGGAAAAGATTCCCAGCTCCAGCCCCCTGAGTGCCCGGCCTACATGGGTACAACTGGAAAGATACTTGGCATACCCACTTCTGAACAAAGGATATCACATATACCTCGACAATTTCTACACTGGCCTGCCCCTTTTCAAACACCTATACATTGCAAAAACCATGGCCTGCGGAACCTTCAGAAAAAATAGGAAGGGCTTCCCACAATCTCTAGCACACAAAAAGCTGCGAAGGGGGGAAAGAGCAGCATTGAGATGCAACGAAGTGCTGGCCTTGAGGTGGAAGGATAAAAGGGACGTGCACATGATAGTGAATAGGCAAATTATTCGGAGGAAGAATGGGTCCCTCCTAAAAGGGCACGGCACTCTGGAGACCAGGATTATATTCCAAGGCCCAGTACCAGTGCTGCCACCAGCAATAGGCCCCAAGAACAAATTCCCAGGCCCAGTACCAGCGCTGCCGCCAGCTATAGGCCCAGGGAACAAATGCCCAGTACCAGCGCTGCCGCCAGCGATAGGCTCCAGGAACAAATGCCCAGACCCAGTACCAGTGCTGCCACATCACTATTGGGTTCAAATCCCGAATTTGATTCGGAATCAGAATTGGAATCTGATGAGAACTCCCCGTTGCTCTGATCAGTCATGGAGAGGATCTTGAACGCCTCCTCACTGGTGTATAATCTTTTGGACATGACACTGATGGCTGTGTGACAGGTGGCAGGTGACGGTCACTGATGGGCTGTGAGATGGGTGGCAGGTGACGTTCACTGATAGGTGATGACAGTGTGACAGGCGATGGTCACTGATGGGTGACAGGCCACGGACGGTGACGGGAGATGGTCACTGACGGGTAATGGTCACAGACGGGTGACAGGCCACGGTCACTGATGGGTGATGGGTGCACGGCTGATGATCACTGATGGGTGATGGGTAATGGCTGACGTCACTGATGGGTAACGGGTAATCGCTGACGCCACTGATGGGTGATGGGTAATCGCTGACGTCACTGATGGGTGACAGGGGATGGCTGATGGTCACTGATGGGTGACGGGTGATGGCTGACGGCTGACGTCACTGATGGTTGACGGTTAATGGCTGACGTCACCGATGGGTGACGGGTGATGGCTGATAGTCACTGATGGGTGACGGGTGATGGCTGACGGTCACTGATGGCTGACGGGTGACGGCTGACGTTCACTGATGGGTGACGGGTAATGGCTGACGGTCAGTAATGGTTGACGGGTAATGGCTGACATCACTGATGAGTGACAGGTGATGGCTGATGGGTGACGGGTGATGGCTGATGGTCACTGATGGGTGACGGCTGACAGGTGATGGCTGACGGTCACTGATGGGTGACGGGTGATGGCTGACAGGTAACGGCTGATGGTCACTGATGGGTGATGGGTGATGGCTGACAGGTGCACTGCTGACGGTCACTGATGGCAGTCTTATGTGACAGGTGCACGTTAAAGGTTGACTGCGGTGACTGTTGGGTGACAGATGACATTTGGGGGGGCGATGGGACAAGTGTTGTGCTTGTGCAGTACAATACAGACACAGATTGGTAACTCACTGCTCCTAGCTCTTCTCTCCTCACACTGGAAACGGTGTGTGAGGAGAGAAGAGCTGGTAACAGGTAGTTACAGCTCTGTGTTTATATATAGTGATCGGCTGTGAATGGATCACAGCCGATCACATGGTAAACAGCCACCGGCCAATGGCTGTTTACCACGTGAGGCCCTCCCAGAACGAGAGCCGCGCCGCCTCGCCATCATATGACAGATGACGGGCGGCAAGCGGTTAAAATGAGCACCTTTGATTATTCATGTTCGTAGACTTTAACCGTGTTCGCGTGTTCAAACAAATTTTTTGCCTGTTCGCATGTTCTGATGCGAACCAATATGGGGGGTGTTCGGCTCATCCCTACTGGCTGGCAACCCTTCTTGATCCACATTACAAGGGTAGGGATGAGCCGAACACCCCCCCGGTTCAGTTTGCACCAGAACCTGCGAACGGACCGAAAGTTTGCGCAAACTTTAGAACCCCATTAAAGTCTATGGGACACGAACGTTTGATATAAAAAAATGCTAATTTTAAAGGCTAATATGCAAGTTATTGTCCTAAAAAGGGTTTGGGGACACAGGTCCTGCCCCAGGGGACATCTATCAATGCAAAAAAAGTTTTAAAAACTGCCGTTTTTTCGGGAGTAGTGATTTTAATGATGCTTAAAGTGAAAAAAAAAAGTGAAATATTCCTTTAAATATCATACCTGGGGGTGTCTATAGTATGCCTGTAACAACAGGGGCATGTAATTACAATTTTTTATAAATTTTTTTAAAGCGGGGCCCATTCATGTGCCCAACAAGAGTATCTGTGAGGGGTTACAGTGTTGTGGCACCACCACCACCGCCCAAGGCCAAATTTTTCTGCCCCTGTTCAACAGGGGCATGTAATTACAATTCTTTATATAATATTTCACAGCAGGGCCCGTTCCTGCGCCCAACAAGAGTATCTGTGAGGGGTCACAGTGTTGTGGCACCACCACCCAAGGCCCAATTTTTCTGCCCCTGTTTAACAAGGGCATGTAATTACAATTTTTGATATAATATTTTAATGCAGGGCCCTTTCCTGCACCCAACAAGAGTAACTGTGAGGGCTTACAGTGTTGTGGCACCACCACCACCAAAGGTCCAATTTTTCTGCCCCTGTTTAACAGGGGCATGTAATTACAATTTTTTATATAATTTTTCAATGCAGGGCCTGGCCCTGTGCTCAACAAGAGTATCTGTGAGGGGTTACAGTGTTGTGGCCCCACCACCGCCCAAGGCCAAATTTTTCTGCCCCTGTTTAACATTATAATATTTCACAGCAGGGCCCGTTTCTGTGCCCACCAAGAGTAACTGTGAGGGCTTACAGTGTTCTGGTACCACCAACACCCAAGGCCCAATTTTCTGCAGAGTATATAGGGCAGGCCGTATAGTGTAGGGATGAGCTTCAAGTTCGAGTGGAACCCATGTTCGACTCGAACATCGGCTGTTCGCCAGTTCGGCGAACAATTTGGGGTATTCGCAGCAAATTCGAAAGCCGTGGAACACCCTTTAAAAGCCTATGGGAGAAATCAAATGTGCTAATTTTAAAGGCTTGTATGCAAGTTATTGTCATAAAAAGTGTTTGGGGACCTGGGTCCTGCCCCAGGGGACATGGATCAATGCAAAAAAAAGTTTTAAAAACTGCAGTTTTTTCGGGAGCAGTGATTTTAATAATGCTTAAAGTGAAACAATAAAAGTGTAATATTCCTTTAAATTTCATACCTGGGGGGTGTCTATAGTATGCCTGTAAAGGGGCGCATGTTTTCCGTGTTTAGAACAGTCTGACAGCAAAATGACATTTCAAAGGAAAAAAAGTTATTTAAAACTACTGGCAGCTATTAATGAATTGTCGGTCCAACAATACACATAAAAGTTCATTGATAAAAACAGCATGGGAATTCCCCACAGGGGAACCCCGAACCAAAATTTTTTAAAAAAATGGCGTGGGGGTCCCCCTAAATTCCATACCAGGCCCTTCAGGTCTGGTATGGATATTAAGGGGAACCCTACGCCAAAAAAAAAAAAATGGTGTGGGGGTGCCCCTCAAAATCTTTACCAGACCCTTCAGGTCTGGTATGGATTTTCAGGGGAACCCCGCGCCAAAATTAAAGACGAATGGCGTGGGGTCCCCCCAAAAATCCATACCAGACCCTTATCCAAGCATGCAACCTGGCAGGCCGCAGGAAAAGGGGGGGACGTGAGAGCACCCCCCTCCTGAACCGTACCAGGCCACATGCCCTCAACATTGGGAGGGTGCTTTGGGGTAGCCCCCCAAAGCACCTTGTCCCCATGTTGATGGGGACAAGGGCCTCATCCCCACAACCCTTGCCCGGTGGTTGTGGGGGTCTGTGGGCGGGGAGCTTATCGGAATCTGGAAGCCCCCTTTAACAAGGGGACCCCCAGATCCCGGCCCCCCCTGTGTGAAATGGTAAGGGGGTACTTCCCCTACCATTTCACAAAAATACTGTCAAAAATTTTAAAAATAACAAGAGACAGTTTTTGACAATTCCTTTATTTAAAGTCTTCTTTTTTCCATTTTCTTTCTTCTATCTTCTTTCTTCTATCTTCCTTCGGTTTCTTCCTCCATCTTCTTCTGGTTCTTCTGGTTCTTCCTCCGGTGTTCTCGTCCGGAATCTCCCTCCGCGGCGTCTCCTTCCCTTCTTCTTCTCGGGCCACTCTGCATCCATGATGGGAGGCTCCCGCTGTGTGACGCTTCACATCTCTTGACGGTTCTTAAATAACGGGTGACCCCGCCCCCTCTGACGTCATGGGGAATGCCACAGGGAAGTCCCCGTCAAGTACCTGTGCGGGCGGGGTCCCCGTCAAGTACCTGTGCGGGCGGGGTCACAGGTGGCCCTGCCCTCCATTATTTAAGAACCGTCAGAAGACGAGAAGTATCACACAGCGGGAGCCTCCCATCATGGATGCGGAGCAGCCCGAGAAGAAGAAGGAAAGATGACGCCTGGGGGATCCCCATGCCATTTTTTTTTAAATTTGGGTGCCGGGTTCCCCTCAATATCCACACCAGACCTGTAGGGCATCCACGCCATTTTTTTTTGTATTTTTGGTATTTTTATCTATAGTGCCGGGATCTGACCATACCTTACAGCCACAAGCAGTTTTAAATGACATTTTTTCCTTTAGAAATTTCATTTTGCTGTGGAACCGTTATTAACATGGGAAAAATGCACTATAAACGTAAAAAGACCGAAAATTTTGAAAAAAAAAGATATTTTCTACTTTTTGTTATAAAAAAAATCCAATAAACTCAATTTTAGTCATACATTTAGGCCAAAATGTATTCGGCCACATGTCTTTGGTAAAAAAAATGTCAATAAGTGAATATTTATTGGTTTGCGCAAAAGTTATAGCGTCTACAAACTAGGGTACATTTTCTGGAATTTACACAGCTTTTGGTTTATGACTGCCTATGTCATTTCTTGAGGTGCTAAAATGGCAGGGCAGTACAAACCCCCCCAAATGACCCCATTTTGGAAAGTAGACACCCCAAGGAAATTGCTGAGAGGCATGTTGAGCCCATTGAATTAATTTTTTTTGTCCCAAGTTATTGAATAATTACAAAAAAAAAAAAAAAATTACAAAAAGTTGTCACTAAATGATATATTGCTCACACAGGCCATGGGCATATGTGGAATTGCACCCCAAAATACATTCAGCTGCTTCTCCTGAGTACGGGGATACTTTTTGGGAGCCTAGCCGCGTACAGGGCCCCGAAAACCAATCACTGCCTTCAGGATTTCTAAGGGCGTAAATTTTTGATTTCACTCCTCACTACCTATATATAAAGAAAAGTGCAGTGCTGGATATACAACAAACATTAAAAAAAGGAAAAAACCTCAGTGCACAGTAATTCACTAGTGGTAAAAAAAATCAAAATCATACATATTGTCCATACATATTCCAATATAATAACAAGCTGGGGTGTTGAAAAAATTCCTGTGAAAATAGATGCGTGGCTATCCCCACCGCAAACCTCTATCACACTAAATATTAACGTGCTTTGTATTCACAAATCATATAGTGTCCATAAGTACAAATTAGTGAATTCGCTGTATAGATGAATCCGTGACTTCCACCGCAATAGACACCCGTCACCATAGAAAGATTAAAGGCTTACCAGACAGCCCTTAATAAAAGGCATGAAAACCTCCACTTTGGATGTTGTCCTTTCAGTGGATGGATCTCATCCGGAAGCGATGAATAAATGACAGCAGACGGTCATCCAATGCCTCTGGAACTGGTGAAGAGTAGCAGTATGTCCGTACCTCCACAGTCGGCAGCATTCGCCGGGTTCAGCCTCTCCTGTGCGCAGTTCCTGTTCTTGGGCCACTCTTGGCCCGGATAAGACTGGGAACCCCTTCTGTGGATCTTTTGGGGTCTTGCAGAGTTTCCTCACAGGAACGCAGTCTGCAACCAGTCTGCTGACTCCTCACTACCTATCACAGTTTTGAAGGCCATAAAATGCCCAGATGGCAAAACTGCCCCAAATGACCCCATTTTGGAAAGTAGGCACCCCAAGCTATTTGCTGAGAGGCATGTTGAGTCCATGGAATATTTTATATTTTGACACAAGTTGCGAGAAAGTGACAATTTTTTTTTTTTTTGCACAAAGTTGTCACTAAATGATTTATTGCTCACACAGGCCATGGGCATATGTGGAATTGCAACCCAAAATACATTTAGCTGCTTCTCCTGAGTACGGGGATACCACATGTGTGGGACTTTTTGGGAGCCTAGCCGCGTACAGGGCCCCGAAAACCAATCACTGCCTTCAGGATTTCTAAGGGCGTAAATTTTTGATTTCACTCCTCACTACCTATATATAAAGAAAAGTGCAGTGCTGGATATACAACAAACATTAAAAAAAAGGAAAAAACCTCAGTGCACAGTGATTCACTAGTGGTAAACACAGGCCATGGGCATATGTGGAATTGCACCCCAAAATACATTTAGCTGCTTCTCCTGAGTATGGGGATACCACATGTGTGGGACTTTTTGGGAGCCTAGACGCGTACGAGGCTCTGAAAACCAATCTCTGCCTTCAGGATTTCTAAGGGTGTAAATTTTTGATTTCACTCTTCACTGCCTATCACAGTTTCGGAGGCCATGGAATGCCCAGATGGCACAAACCCCCCCCCCCCCAAATGACCCCATTTTGGAAAGTAGACACCCCAAGCTATTTGCTGAGAGGCATGGTGAGTATTTTGCAGCTCTCATTTGTTTTTGAAAATGAAGAAAGACAAGAAAAAACATTTTTCAATTTTCAAAACTTTGTGACAAAAAGTGAGGTTTGCAAAATACTCACTATACCTCTCAGCAAATAGCTTGGAGCTTGGGGTGTCTACTTTCCAAAATGGGGTCATTTGGGGGGTTTTGTGCCACCTGGGCATTCCATGGCCTCCGAAACTGTGATAGGCAGTGAAGAGTGAAATCAAAAATTTACGCCTTTAGAAAGCCTGAAGGCGGTGCTTGGATTTCGGGGTCCCGTACGCAGCTAGGCTCCCAAAAAGTCTCACACATGTGGTATCCCTGTACTCAGGAGAAGCAACAGAATGTATTTTGGGGTGTAATTTCACATATTCCCATGGCATGTTTGAGCAATATATCATTTAGTGACAACTTTGTGCAAAAAAAAAAATTTGTCTCTTTCCCGCAACTTGTGTCACAATATAAAATATTCCATGGACTCGACATGCCTCTCAGCAAATAGCTTGGGGTGTCTACTTTCCAAAATGGGGTCATTTGGGGGGGTTTGAACTGTCCTGGCATTTTATGCACAACATTTAGAAGCTTATGTCACACATCACCCACTCTTCTAACCACTTGAAGACAAAGCCCTTTCTGACACTTTTTGTTTACATGAAAAAAATATTTTTTTTGCAAGAAAATTACTTTGAACCCCCAAATATTATATATTTTTTTAAAGCAAATGCCCTACAGATTAAAATGGTGGGTGTTTCATTTTTTTTTCACACAGTATTTGCGCAGCGATTTTTCAAACGCTTTTTTTTGGGAAAAAACACACTTTTTTAAATTTTAATGCACTAAAACACACTATATTGCCCAAATGTTTGATTAAATAAAAAAGATGACCTTAGGCCGAGTACATGGATACCAAACATGTCATGCTTTAAAATTGCGCACAAACGTGCAGTGGCAACAAAATAAATACATTTTTAAAAGGCTTTAAAAGCCTTTACAGGTTACCACTTTAGATTTACAGAGGAGGTCTACTGCTAAAATTACTGCCCTCGATCTGACCTTCTCCGTGATACCTCACATGCATGGTGCAATTGCTGTTTACATTTGACACCAAACCAACGCTTGCGTTCGCCTTAGCGCGAGAGCAAGGGGGGACAGGGGTGCTTTTTTTTTTTTTTTTTTCTTTATTATTTTTTTCTTTTTTATCTTATTTTTAAACTGTTCCTTTCATTTTTTTTTTTTTTTATCATTTTTATTGTTATCTCAGGGAATGTAAATATCCCGTATGATAGCAATAGGTAGTGACAGGCACTCTTTATTTAAAAAATTGGGGTCTATTAGACCCTAGATCTCTCCTCTGCCCTCAAAGCATCTGACCACACCAAGATCGGTGTGATAAAATGCTTTCCCAATTTCCCAATGGCGCTGTTTACATCCGGCAAAATCTAAGTCATGAAATGCTCGTAGCTTCCGGTTTCTTAGGCCATAGAGATGTTTGGAGCCACTCTGGTCTCTGATCAGCTCTATGGTCAACTGGCTGAATCACTGGCTGCATTCTCAGGTTCCCTGTTGAGACAGGAGAGCCAGAGAAAAACAAGGAAGACGGTGGGGGGCATTCCCTCCCACTGCTTGTAAAAGCAGTCTAGAGGCTAATTAGTCACTAGGATTGCTTTTACATGAAAGCCGACTGCTGGCTGAAAAGAATGATACCAAGATGATACCTAAACCTGCAGGCATCATTCTGGTATAACCACTCAAAGTCGTGAATGGTGTACCTGAAAACAAAAAAATGGTTAACAATAAAACACAGTAAACGGTAAAGTATAAAAAATTGCATACCTGAAAAGCAAACATCATAAAACATAATAACAATAAAACATTGCAGAATAGAATACAGTAAAAAAGAGCAGAACAATAGATAGAGAATAGAGAGAGAGAGAACAATAAAACGACAACTATTTTTTTAAATTTATATATTTTTTTTTTGTAACTAACTTTTATAACGGTAACCGGTTCCAGGTTCGGGTCCCTCAAAATGGGATGGCATCTTGGGAGACCCTGTGAAAGTGTGCCTAGTCTGTGCAATGCTGTACCCTACGCTAATACTCAACTAGTGCATGGTAGCGTTCAAAACATTCACCAATGCAAAGACCAGGATTATCAGGACAGGAGGGACAATAATAGCGAGTGTCACGCCTATATCCGTGCTTGCTGCAGACACGACATCTTTTTTGGGGGGGTTCGTTGGGTAGGGGTACTCGGGAGGACATAAAGAAAATGCCTCTCATGCAGCCGACTGCATTCGGTTGGGGATGTGAATGGGGGAAGTACGGGCGCTGCAGAAGTGGTGGGTTCCCAATTAGGATTGGCGAATGCAGCAGGAATGGCATTATGGGCACGACGGGCCTGTGTTTGTCTTCTTGGTGGCAGCGGGACACTACTTGTGCTTGCCCCCTCACCAGCTTGAACTGCACTTATGGGACTCGCCACGTCACCAATTGTTACTGCACTGCTGATTTGACTATGACCGGGGTGTACTAGGCCGCTGGTGCTTGCCAGTTCACCAAAACGCTACCAAAAAAACTGTTAGCGATCGCAGGGATCAGGCCTGACTCTGCGAACGCTGCAGTTATGCATTTAGTGTTTTGTAAGTGACAGTGATCGATCGATACTGCACTTGGGTGGGCTGGGCTGGGCGGAAGGGCAAAACACAGGTGCTTGCAGGTATCTGGGCTGATCCCGCTAACACTGCATTTTTGGGAACCCTAAACTGCTGGGGACACTAGTATAGATCTGATCAGATCAGATATTGATCCGTTCAGATACTATACCACTAAGGGAGGTGTACGGTGCGTGCGTGGGTGTTAGCGGTACTGGCACTAACCTGACGCTGCCTGGGGCTGGTGCTTGCCAGTTCACCAAAACGCTACCAAAAAAACTGTTATGCCGCGTACACACGGTCGGACTTTTCGTCTACAAAAGTCCAACGGACGCTGACGGACTAAAGCTGGCTGGTAATCCGATCGTGTGTGGGGCTTCTCCGGACTTTCAACTGACTTTTTTAGCCTCAAATCCGACGGACTTTAGATTTGAAACATGCTTCAAATCTTTACGTCGTAACTACGACGGACCCCGAAGTCCGCTCGTCTGTATGCTAGTCCGACGTACAAAAAAACGACGCATGCTCATAAGCAAAAACTAAACGGAAGCACTCGGTCTAGTAAAACTAGTGTTCGTATTGTAGGTAGCACATTCCTCACGCTGCA